>NW_028327176.1:141146875-141842749 GCF_987537825.1 Furipterus horrens | reverse complement strand
ATTAATAATGTTTTCTTCATCATAACTACTAAGCTCCATTAACCAAATGCGTTTTCTTTTTGACAAGATATCTTCATGCTCTGAACTTTCTTCAGCATTATCTTGATTTCTATGCTCTTCTTTTTGGAAAAAACCTGTCATTTTAGATTGATTGCTTTTAGCCGAGAGATCTTTACAAATTTCGTTATACGGTGCTAAGCACTTTTGAAGTTCTTTCTTAAACTTTCTGCTCCTTTCAGTGCAAGGAATTTCATTTAAGAAATATGACTTTAACTGTTTGGCTAAGACCAGGCCTTTCTTTATGCTTTTTAGACTAAACTGACACAATGTATTCACTCAAATGAAAACTTTAAATGAATTATCTTTTGCTCTTAAAAGCTTTTATCACGTTCAATATTGTACGGGGATAACCCTAATTTTGTGGTATTCAGGAGTTTTCCCCAATTCTCTATGTTAGAGCGAAACTGTGTTATAGAAGTACCATGTTATCCAGGGAATACCGGTATAACAACCTGTAGCACAACTTTAAATAATTTTTATTCTTAAATTTTAAAATGGATGCGATATGAAATTTAATAATATTATAAAGATTTAATTTTAGAGAAGCAGGAATATTTCCTAATTCTGTATCTTCAACATCTCATTTAACTTTTTTCCTTTTTACCTTGAAGATAACTTGTTTCCATAATGCAAAGTACTAACTTGAACATACTCCCCCAATCCTTGACTTTTCTACTTCAATACTCTGCAAACTGGGGAAGTTAAGAAATTTAATTTACAAAGTCTGCTAATTGCTAGACTGGCAAAATGAGGCTGCTGAGCATTCTGGTCAAGGTACACAGTGACCAGATGGCAGCAGATCATATATATGGCAGCTGCTCAGACACTTGAACATTAAAACATTCTGAGAAATTTTGGTGTTGAAATACATGTATGTGCCTGATGTCTCCTTCAGTCATAACATGGGGAACCCCTAGGTGATAGTGATGAGGGAAAGGGAAACGATACTGTAAAATTCATTTCCTGGTCTGGAAAACAGTGATTGCTGAGAGTGTCTCATGGAACTGGCACAAGGAACAAAATTTAGCAATGGGTTTCCAAAATTATTGACCCATATTGGGGTCATTGTTCAAATATTAATTCAATTATTTAACAAATAAATTTTTTGTGCTATGCTGTATGCTGGCCAGTTGAAAAGCAGAGATGAAAAAGCTTTATCAAAAAATGCTTCAACTTTACTAGAGAAAGAAGCAAACAATTGCAGGATGATTATAGGAGGCAAGAACATATGAAAGTTTCACTAGAGCAACCAACCAGGTTTTACAGAGAAAGAACATTTCTCGGATTAGGATGTTTCTCAGAAAAATAAACTTGAAAATCAGGGCCTATGCAGAAAATTTGGAAAATGAAGAAAACCACAGAGCAGAATTAGAGATCAATAAAGTGGTTTTAAAAAGCATGTTATACTATGTGTAGTTTTGTGTATGTGTGTGTTATGTGGAAATTAGGGAAAGGGTCAAAGGAATGGAATTTCCTTTTCCTTCAGTAATATCTTCATGCACTCACAACACTGTGTTTCCAGGTGTAATTAGTGAATGTTTCTACCAAGATGGAGTTTTATTTGGAGGGCCACTTGGATTTGGTCAACAGATCTTTAACTATTGAGGACTTTCTTCTAAAACTGATCCAGTTTTATTAAGGAAGATTGAATTTTATGCAAATAGCATCTATATTCTTACATCATATTTACCTTCTATTGGGTTGGCCAAAAAGTTTGTTTGTTTTTTACATAAGATGGCTCTAGTAGCACTTAGTTGTCTTTAACGTCATTCAAAGCAATTTTGTTAGATTGTATTGTAACAGCTGTCATATCAGTGTGCATTTTTTAAAAAGTATCAGAATTGGTGAATTTTTGTGTAGCCATTTTAATGTTGAAGATGGAAGAAAAGCAACATTTTCCAGCATGTTATGCTTTATTATTTCGGGAAAGGCAAAGATGCAATTGAAATGAAAAAAAAAAAAAAAAAAAATTGTGCAGTATATGGAGAAGGTGCTGTGACAGATCAAAGATGTCAAAGGTGGTTTGTGAAGTGTCATGCTGGAGATTTCTCATTGGACAATGCTCCACAGTCAGTCTAGTTGAAGTTCATAGAGATCAAGTCGAGACATTAAGAACAACGATTATACCACGCAGGAGATAGCTGACATACTAAAAATATCCAAATCAATAGTTATTGCTGAAAACGAAAGATGAGGTTTTCATTTTACAGAAAATACTAAATGGATTTTTGGCAAACCCAATATAGACATATAACTGTTTACTGTGATTTGCTATTTCTTTTGTACCATTCCCAATGAAACAATTTAGATACTTGATGCATTTTCTTCAGTGATACAAAAGTTTAATGTTACTCCCTAGCAAGGCACTTTGTAACTTGTAGATTGTAGCCTGGAAATCGATACTTTTTATACTGCAAAACTGTTTCATATTAAAACCCCATGAAGTAAAGTATTCTGTTCAAAGAAGTGCATTGCATAAGTTCTTTCAGGAGGCCATTTTGTAGTTGAGAGATGGAAACTGGACTTCCTTACCACTTTTCCTTTAAAAGTCAATAGGAAAAGAATGAAATATCGGGACTTGCTGGGTAAGGTTCAGCTGAGCAAATGTCCCCGGAAGGGGGCGCGATGTTTTGAGGTTAACAGAGTGACCGCTGCGGGGTCATCTAAGGTCCCCGCCATCGCTACCATTTAGACTGGCCACTTCGCTAATGTTGCATTTCCCTGAGGCGCAGCCGGAGGCGGAGACCTTGGCAACGCTCACTGAAGCCGGAGCCTGGAGCACGCCAGAAATCGCACCAGACTGTGGCCTACCTGAAATGCCTCTCCAGGCGCACGAGCAAGCTGACAGTTGTTCATTTTGACCCTTTGGTTTCTCCGTAGTTTGAAATTAGAGTCACAAAACTCAGTCCCCTTTTCCGAAGCTTAAGTGTTTCTAGTGAAGAACATACTTCCCCTTAAAGGAGGACCGCGTAAAGTAAAAAAATTTAGGGCGCTCTGTACAGGACACTTAAGCTCTTGGCTTTCTGCCCAATGAAAGATGAAAACAGGTCGGGCACGGCGCTGGCTACATTAAGGTTAACGTACAGGACCGTTCAGACGCTTCCTCCGTGTACGAGTGAGCCCAGGTGGTATTGCCCATAACAAAAATGGCGTAGAAACACGTTAACTGGGTACCATCATGCGCTCAAAATCCAGGATGCCGGGACGGTATGGCTTCAGATGATTAGCGGATGTTATTGTTATTATTTCCGGGTGAGATTGCTCGGGCGCCATCTTGTCTTGTTCCTGAAGAAGTAGAAGCATCGGAAGGATAGGAGAGGTATTACGGGAACGTTGGCAACAACGGTGTTCCGGAACCACAGTGGGTAAGTGATGGAGAACAGTTACGCTTGGGGACTCTCCGGGAGATTACAGCCTTCTTGGTTTGTGTGGTAAAGGTAGCAGACACGTAGGCTGCGTAGGCTGTTTGGCGCGACTTCTGGAACCTCATCCCCTTTAAGCCGCGGCGTTCGCCTGACTTTGGTGAATCAGAACCGCCCTGTCGGTGAAAAGGAAATGTTCTCATGAAAGAGTGCTTACGACCCCTTACTCTTTTAACTGTGGGAGTTTGTTCTCGGGTGAGAAGGGACCGATTCTTAGGTTTCTGACCCGCCGTTAAGCACTGCGCGTGCGCAATAGGAACCCCTTGTGGGGAGGGGATGCATTGGGGGCGGAAGAGGCGGAGGGCCGGTATCTGGACCTTTTGCGGGGTGCTGCTCAGGCTACGCAGGCGCAGCCAAGGGCAGATATGTTCAGTTAACTGTAATTGGGCTTCTTAGTTATTTGGTTTTTTTAAATCCGGTGATGGACATTTTGTTAAGCTTCACGAAGGAAAGAGGAAGTGTCCAGTATTTCAATTGTATTACCCTGTGGTGGATATTACTATCATTTGAACATCACGGGCACTTGACAGATTTTGAGTGTCACTGGTTATTTAATAGAAGAGCATAATACACTTGGAATTTCTGATTGGAGTGCAGCAAGACACGAACAATAAAAACAAACCAGAGTACTTTAAAGATTAACTCGTTAGACTACTTTGTCAAGTGTCCTGGAGTTGTAGAGAAAGTAACATTAAATCAGTTCTAAGGTGTTCTGGGACTCTATATTTAATTTTTGTTTTATTAATAGATTGTTTTTTTGAACGGTTCTTGAGTTACTGAAAAATTGAGCAGATAGTACAGAATTCCCATGTAAACACTCCAAACCCCCATTACACATAGTTTCTCTTGCTGTTAACATATATTAGTATGATACGTTTGTTGCCCAATTAATGAGCACATTTTTATTAATGGACACAATATTGACACATTATTAACTGAAGTCTTTGTTTATTCAGATTTCCTAAGTTTTAACCTAGTGTTCCTTCTCTTCCCAGGATCGCATTTAGGATACCATATGACATTAGTTGTCATGTGTTAATAGCATTCTCTTAGTTGTGACAATTTCTCAGGCTTTTCTTTTTCCCCCTTTTTTTCCTTTTTCCTTTGTTAAATGACTGTTAACAGGCTAAATTGTGTTTCTCCAAAATTCATATGTTGAAGTTCTAACTTTATTACCTCAGAGTGTGACTGTATTTGGAAATAGTGTCTATAAAGAAGTGAAATGAGTTCATTAGGGTAGGCCCTAATCCAGTATAACGTATCCTGAAAAGAAAAAAAGATTAGGACACAGAGGGAAGACCATGTAAAGACATAGGGAGGAAGCATCAGTCTGCAAACCAAGGATAGAGGCCTCAAAATGAAACTAATCCTGCTGACATTTTGATCTTGGACTTCTAACCCCCACAACTATGAGGAAATAAGTTTGTGCTATTTGAGCCACCCGGTCTGTAGTACTTTGTTATGGCAGGCCTAGCAAACTAATACAATGAATGACCTTGACAGTTCTGATGAGCACTGGTCAGGTATATTGTAGGATGCCCTGCTATTGAAATTTGTCTGATATTTTTCTCATAATACTGATGTTAGGGCTATTGGGGAGGAAGATGCCAGAGGCATCCTATCAAGGGTACATACTATAAGAATGAGTTACACGTTGAAATTGACCTTGATTACCTGCTTGAAGTAGTAGAGTTATTCTCCCATAATCAACTCCTCCCTTCCATACTGAAGGAAGTCCCTTTGTACAGTTCATGCTTAAGAAATGGAGAGTTATGCGCTTCCTCCTTCAGGTGGAGCATCTACATAATTTGTTTGGAATTCTGGATGGGAGATTTGTCTCTTCTCCCATTTATTTAATCAGTTATTTATATCAGCATGGACTCATAATTTGTGTTATAATTCAGTACTGTTTTATTCTTTGCTTTTTTGTTGTTGTTGTTGTTAGTTTTGGACCTAAGGAGCTCTTTTGGTTATCTGCTCTGCCCCTTTGACATACCCCATTCTTTTCTACCTTTCTCCTTCCCCCTTCCCCTTCTCCTTCCCGCTCCCCGCCCCTCCCCTCTTTCCTTTTCCCTCCCCTCCCCCTGCTCCTCCCTTCTCCACACCTCCCCTCCCCACCCCTACAAGATGCTCCAGGCTCATTTTGTATGCTCCAGTCCTAAGAATCAGCTCTTTAAAGATTCCTGATTCCTTTTATCATAGAATGCTATTAGAACCAAGATATATACTTGGGTATTGTTACCTTGGGCTCTTGCTCTCATTTGTTTTTCAGTTACGCTTTTACTGGTATCTATAACCAAAGTATCCATTTCTCCAATTTTTTAAATACCTCTGTTAAGCTACAGGCTGCAAAATATTCAATATATATCAAAATGCATGTTGCATAAGTAGCAAAAAAATTTTTTTTGCTGCATTTCAAATGATTACAAAATTTACTTTTACTGGTGCCATTTCCACCTAACCTGAATTGAACAAATGAATTTTTTATTTTAAGGTGAGTCGTGTTGTGTAGGACTGAAAGGGCAGGGGAAGAAGAGGATTATTGCACTTCATAGTTTCTAAACTTTGTGTTTGATGTGAGAAACATTTGACCATATGCATTAAAGAATAGATGTCCTTCTGTATCTCTTTGCAATTGAGAGGGGAAGGGAGGGAGAAAGCGATGGAGAGAGAAACATCGATCTGTTTCTCTGTTGCCTCTCACATGAGTCACAACCTGGGACTGAACCTACAACCCAGGCATGTGCCCTGTCTGGGATTCTAACTGGCAACCTGTCGCTTTGCAGTAGGATGTTTGTCACATCAATGTTTCTTCCTTCCTCTCTAAAATCAGTAAAAACATATCCTTGGGTGAAATTAAAAAAAAAAAAAAGTCTACCATATTCTTTTACATGGCCGAATAGGACTGTATATGGTTCACTGTTATCCATTGCCCTTTAGTTAAGTATCACTAAAAAATATTCACTATTACAAACATGCTGCAGGTTTTCGAATAACGTGGTATCTTCATCCATGGTTTAAGTCCTTGAAGTGGAATTGGAGGGTCACAATTTTGATAAAATACTGTAATTCTGAATTATATTTTCTTCCCACAAGACTATAATCATTTGGTGCTTTACCAGCATCCTCATTCAGCACTCATCCTGTGTAGCTGAATCAAGTTTCTCAACTGCAGATTTACTTGAAGAATTTTATTAAATAGCTCCTAACTTCTTACTTCCTTGACTTCTGTTGCCTTTGCTGCATTTTTATTCTTCTCTGCTTCTCGGAGTTTCACCTCTCCATATTTTTCTCAGCCTAAGTGTATCAGACACTATTTGAATAGTAACTTTCATAAAAACCTTTGGGGGAGAAAAGCTTTGGAAAACATAGTAAAACTAGAAGTGGTTGATTTTAACAAACAGAAAAATGGCTACAAGTAATAACAAATGAATCTCTTGAAAGCATGCAAGTAAAAATCTTTTTGTGCGTAGGAGATTTTTGAGTTTTTTTCCCTTTTTTTTTAATAATAAAAGCTTCAATATGAAGAATAAGGACAGAAAGATTTTTTCCCCCCAAAGATAAAACGAAACCTGGATAAGTCTTAGATTGCTTTTAGAGAAGAATGTGTAGCGTTGAGTAGAATGGCTTGGCTTGCTCAGCCAGTTGTAAGCTTGTGGAAAACTATCAGAAATGATACTGAGACAATCTTGGTGGGGATATTAACCACTGCTTATTGAAGCTTCCTGTGCTGAATTTTCCTAAGTTTCACATTTAATCCTCACAATTAACTTATGAGTTGGGGACTTATTATGTCCTCCATTTTACAGATGAGAAAACCAAGGATTAGAGAGAAGTTTATTTGTCCACGTTCACACAGCTAGTGAGTGGTACAGGTAGGCATCATGAACCAGAGCCCGTGCTCTGAAGTCTGGGTGACAGGTGATGACCAGAAAACTTAAAAGGAGAACTGAAAAAATTGTCCATAAAAAAACCATTAAACATAAGTAAGTAAAAGAAACTTTGTTTAGAGGAATTTCTAGAAAAGTAAATCTATATATTGGAAATGATGGTGGGGAGTCAATCCACATCATTTTCACCATCAAAGTGGTTTTACTAGACGCACATCTATTTGTAACTCCAGTAGGTACTGTATAGTGCTAGTTATAATCCTATATTGTATGAGGTTACAAACTACGACAGGAAAATCTATGTATTGAATTCTAATATGCCATTAGAAATTTGGAAAATACCAAGCTGTGTTTATGCCAGGTTCTTGGTTCTTATAAATGTAGGTCGGCAGCTTCTCTGTCATTAACCTTTAAAAGTAAACAGAAAGAAGGAGCTATAGGCCCTTTATTTGGTGTTTAGTGACTGCTATGTGGAGGAAGCTGACCTATACCTTTTGAAAGGTAAACAGATGAATAGATCTGTCTTTCTATCAACTTTTGAAAAGATTTTGCCCTAGTGGGAAGAAAATGAGTTCATTAAGGGACAGGCTGTTCTTATCTTGCTGGTTTAATTTTTAAACTTAGAATTCCATAGAAAAATCTAAATGCATTTTATTACCTTAATTGTATCGCTTAAGTTAATACCAGGTGGATGAGATCTTCTTTTCCAATGTTTCTTTTTTTCTCAGCACATATGGCAATCCCTAAATTGTTTGACATGAATTTTCCAAGTAAATAAAAAAGATATTTTGAAAGGAAAAAAAATGTTAAAAAGCATCGCCTTCTTATTTCTGATGTACCTGTTTCCCTTAACCTTATAATGGTAAATACTTTCTTGTTATAGTTAATGGAAGAAAAAGTTCCAGATTAATTTGGAGATGATCACATTTTTGTGTTGCATCTCTAGCAATTATTTTTATTCTAAGTTTTCATGATTAAGAGCAAACATATTCTTTTTTTTTTCAGAGCACAAGTAATCCTGCTACTATGCTTCCAAGCTGTAGTGTGAATCAGTCTAAATTTTAAACAGAAGGTGAACCTCTGAGGTCAGTCAAAATAGCAGTTGATATTTCTTCTAGGTTTGTTACCTTTTTAATTAAAGTTGTAAGTGAAATTACTTTTCAAGGGCTGTAATGAGTCATTTACCTTTTAAAGGGTTTTAAAGGTATAGTTGGAAAAGAGGAGCAGGGAAAGAGGGGGAGAGGAACAAAAATCTGAAGAGAGATTAGAAAAAGTATATTTAGCTTGGAATTGATACCCAGGTCAGTTGTTGGCTTCAATTGTGGTGCTATTTAGTATCTATTTTGCCATATTTTAATAGTGCCATTTTATAATAGACTATATTCACACAACCGGAAGATAAATGCACTTGACTCATAAGGAATGCATCTTCCCTAATTCGCAGCGTTCTTCAATTGAGATGTCAACATCTGCCATTGATAGAATTATAAAACATTCTGAGCCCTGACTGGTGTGGCTCAGTGGATTGAGCACCAGCCTGTGAACCCAAAGGTCACTGGTTTGATTCCTGGTGAGGGTGCATGTCTGGGTTGTGGGCTGGGTCCCTGGTTGGGGTGTGCTAGAGGCAACCAATTGATGTTTCTCTCCCTCTCTCCCTCCCTTCTCCTCTCTCTGAAAATAAATAAATAAAATATTTAAAAATATAGTTTAAAAATTCTGAAAATTCTGCAAACCCGTTGTAAACTTCCTGAGAGCCTGAGTTATAATAGCCATTGCCCCATTGGAGTTGGTATCTCTTACTTCCTTATTATCTACCTTCTATAATTTTTGTGATGCTGCAATACTAAGGCTTTTGTCTTATTTTTAGAGGAGAGGGGCAGTCTAGAAGGATGTATTTAGTAAACATTTACTTAATGCCTACTTTATACTAAGCCCTGGTGTACAAGAATGAAGAAACATAATGCTGCTTAGCAGGTGTGTCATTGCTTCTTAAGCAGAGTTGTATATCAATGTTGGGTAAAGTACAAAGACATTAGACCTGTAGGAATCTAAAATTTTTATTATGAAAGTTCTCAAACTAGTTTACGGAAAGTTAAGCTACTGTGATGACCCCTTCCCCCACATCCATTATCTAGATTTAATAGTTATTAACATATGTTCTCTCCCCCAGTTCTTTTCCATGCTGTTTATAAGAACCCTGGCTTTGTAAACTCTCTCACCTTCTGGATTTATCTTAATGTTTCTTTTGATACTGTTTGTCTCATTCCTTTCTCCCCTTATACTTCCTTCACACTAGAAGTGAGATTGAAAAGCTTAGTTGGATTTAGTTAAACATTTTTGGTGAAAATATTTATAGTGATTCTGGGAACATAATATGTATCTCATGAGGAGACATCATTATAGACTATTAAATCTGTAGGGTGATATTTTGACAACCTTTGAATTTGTGATTTCCCATTACTTCTAAGATTGTCTGTATTAGGTTTGGCAGTACGGCAGTTTTCTAAATCTATTCTACCTTAAGCATTCATTAGCTTTAACTATTTATAAGGAATGGTTTTCCTTCATTAGCTAGAGCTATTTGGCTACTCTCTTCAAGGAGTATTAGTTGCGGGAGATTAAGTCACTTTTTTTTCTTATTTTAAAAGTAATTATATTTCTATAAATTTATATTGGGAGAAATCAGTCTGTTTATGAGCTAAATTGATTTGATGCTTACCACCAAACTGACATCAATATGAACATGAAATCTTCTACTCTAGCTTGCCAACCTAAATATTCCAGTAGCCTGTGGCAACCTATTGACTAGAATTTTAGAGCTCTGATCACGTCAATGTATCATCATATAATAATTTCTGTGTGAGCTTTTAAAATTAAAGAACTCTTATTCTCATTTCTAACCTATGTTCATTTTGTTGAATGTAGAAAATCCAGTACATTTTTAAAGTCAGGATGTGGGATCAAGGAGGACAGCCTTGGCAGCAATGGCCCTTGAACCAACAACAGTGGATGCAATCATTCCAGCACCAGCAGGATCCAAGTAAGGAAACAAACAATCTGGAGGGTGGGTGAGGAAAAATAATATGGAGATAAGTGGGAAATACTCGATGAGACTAATGGAGATGGAATTGGAATTGGTTTATTGGATCATATTGTAGTCAGTATTTAATCTTTAAAACCGATTAGTTCTTTTTTTCCTTTTTAGAAAAAATATTGAATTTATTGAGGTGACATTGGTTAATAGGGTCATACAGGTTACAAGTATACATTTCTATGATACATGATTAGAAAGGCTTCCTTAAATGTATAATTTAAGTAAAGCATATTTCTGTTGTTAACGCTGAGTCTTATAATTTTATGTAGATCGTAGTCAGTCAATGGTATGCT
The DNA here is from genome assembly GCF_987537825.1 of Furipterus horrens. Taxonomy (NCBI): domain Eukaryota; kingdom Metazoa; phylum Chordata; class Mammalia; order Chiroptera; family Furipteridae; genus Furipterus; species Furipterus horrens. Next base: position 141,831,990 of record NW_028327176.1, on the reverse strand, counting down.
AAGTCATTTTTCTCTGTTATGCAGCATTTTAACAAAAACAGACATAGAAAACAGTATAGGGAGCCCCGATTTATTACTTAGCTTTAGCTCATGGTTAATTTTGTTTCATTGATATGACCCCTTCTACTCCCCTACATTTATTGGCTTAATCTCAACCTATTTTTGAATAACTACATAATATCCTATTATAGGACATACTATAATTTAATTGATCCACTTTTGGATAATCGATTGATTATAGTTTTTAATTAAAAAACAATTACCATAATTTTGTATGCATATCATTATTCATGTGTCCAATTATTTTCGTAGGAAAAAATTTACTAATTAGATTTGTTAGATCACAGTTGCATATTTGGAAAGTTTTAGATAGACATCGCCAAGTGTAACCCTATGTGGATTATGCCAATTTATGTTTCCATCAAAATGTGTGGGAATACCTTTTTAATCTTTAAACTGAGATGTGAAAAACTATCTTATTTTACTTTATTTCCCTTATTAATATTAGATCTTAAAATGTTAACTATAGATATTTAAGAAGGAAAGGAAGACCTTTATATTAGTGGGAATAATGAATTTTGAGTGAAGAATGACTAATAAGTTGTTATAAGTGTATTTTAAGTAGAGAAGGAAACTTTCACTAATAGGTGCTGTGAGGAGGAACAGGGACAGATAGCTATACTTATCCATGGTCTCTAGGATCCAGTGTAGGCCTGAAGACCTATTTGAGGAAGAATTTATTTGAAAGAAAAACAGGAATAAGAGTTTTAAAAACCTTAATAAACACAGAGGATACATTTTTTATGAGTTAATATTAGGAATTAATTGGGTAAGAGTGCTTTTGTGCAGTCCTTTTCGGGAAGTCTTAAGTAGTTTATTTCACTTTGTGCCTGGAATATAGGTTCTTTTCTGAGTATCCTTTCAGTCATAACGTTCAGTAATATTTAAAATCTCTAGTAAGGAATTACTGAGATGCTCGTTTTACCTAGAGGCACTATTCTTTTAGCCCCTACCTTCTGAATGCTAAATTCTGCTATGTTAAATTGTGTTAGGCCAAATTGACTGGGCTGCATTGGCTCAAGCTTGGATTGCCCAAAGAGAAGCTTCAGGGCAGCAAAGCATAGTAGAACAACCACCAGGAATGATGCCAAATGGACAAGATATGTCTACAATGGAATCTGGGCCAAACAATCATGGAAATTTTCAAGGGGATTCAAACTTTAACAGGATGTGGCAACCAGGTTTGTTGTTTATGTTTTCCAAATTTTAGGACTTCTTGAAGTAAAAAGATTAAAATTAAATTGTTTAATTTGCTTAGTCTAATGACTTCTTGAAATTAATGCTTAAAGAATAGGTAGTTTTAATTAGATTTGACCTTGAAATTTTGTGGTTAAAGTTATTCTGTACTCAGACTCCTAGCATTATGGCACTCAGTTGATTCTTTTCTTGGTTCTTCATTCCTAGGCTGACAGGGGCTGGGAACACTGGAAACCTCACTTGGCATCTAGGGAAGAGAGCATTCTATGGTCTCTCTGTTGCAACCTCTGGCCTTTTCAGAAGCAGGACTGGCAGAGCAAAACATGTCTAGTCTCTATAAAGAAAAATTGTGTCACTATGTGACAAATTAGTCTGTCAAATATACTCTGCCTCTACCATCCACCCATATTTATTTCCCTTTTATCACATAGTGAAGATTTTCCATAAGTTTTTATCTGTTTTGTTTGTTTGCTTGCTTGCTTTTTTACTTCACAGTATGATTTAGATTCCCTTGATGCTAGTTCAGTTTTCCATAACTTGTGCTATTTTTAATAGTCACTTCAATTTATTTATAGAGGAATCTGCATTTAAGTGTGCTGATGGTGAAGTCATATCTCCCTTTACCTATTAATACTTATTTTTGTTTCTCAGTGTAAGAATGGAAAACTTAGAAACTGATTCTCTTAATATCACTTTCTGAAGTATAACAAATATTTTAATATTTGATATTATGAGGGTAGTTCATTCCTAGTTTCCTTGAAGCTATGCTAAATTTCCTCAAGTTTATAAATGACTCACCCTAGCATCTCTACTTCCCCAACTTTGCTCTACTGGTTTTCTTTGTGACTTTGTTTGGCAAGTGATTTATTTCTGTGTGCCTCAATTGCCCCTCCTGAAATTGGCAAAAATAATACCTGATTTCTCCCTACCTCACAGGGATGTTGTGAGGATAAATGTGTTCATGGAAGAAAGAAATTACATAAAATTCGTAGGCATTATTTTATGGCAGTGCTACTGAACAGAAGTAGAAAAGTTTAACAAAAAAATTGCTTTGGATTTTGTTACATTTATTAAAAATAATTTTGGGCATTTGGTTTCTATTTATTTAGGATATGAACTAAGTGGAGTTAGCACATTTGAATTATTTCTTAGATTAATTCATTGCTTATTTTTAAGATATACAAAACTTGACCAAGAAGTCATACTTTTTTGTATTTATTTACTGAAGAATCTAGTTTTCTTGAGAGTTTAAAAATTTGTGTGATTTTCTTATAACTCCATGTTGAATGTTTTTATGCCTAAATCCTAAATAGAATGGGGAATGCATCAGCAACCCCCACATCCCCCTCCAGATCAGCCATGGATGCCACCAACACCAGGCCCAATGGACATTGTTCCTCCTTCTGAAGACAGCAACAGTCAGGACAGTGGGGAATTTGCCCCTGACAACAGGCATATTTTTAACCAGAACAATCACAACTTTGGTGGACCACCCGATAATTTTGCAGTGGGCCCAGTGAACCAGTTTGACTATCAGGTGAAAGATATTTTGTTGCTTTAATATTGTAGATGTGCACATAACCATTCTTTGGAAGTTTGTCTCACCAAGAGTACCTGAGATATGTATTTCACTTTCCAGTCTTATGCAGATAAGTGAATAGTATGTCTCAGAAAAGTTACCAGTTTTTGAGTATTAAAATTGTCAAAGATTTTTTTTTTTTTTCTGATTTGCATAGGAAAATGGTATTAAGGATCATTAGGGAAAAATTTCGATAAAATGAAGATGTGTAAATGTAATCGTTATATGTTGTTTTGTTTTCTAATTTTAAAATGGTATATTTAAATATTCAATAAAGTTTAGAAAATGCACAGTAGTTGAATACATTATTTGTCAATAACATGGTTAAGACATGAAGAAAATAGATGACCTTCTAAATGCAATTCCTTCTGCTGTGTAAGTTACAACTTTTTCTAGTGTTTTTTTTTTTTTTTCCATTCTAACATGACATGTTTGTTAATGGAACTGTACATAATTTCATTTGTAGCATCTAATTCATTCCTAGGGACATAGAACTCTATGGGGAATAGTGTCATTATTTCTCAAACCACTGTGCCAGGGTCTATCCTTAAATTATAATGCTAGGTATCATTTTGAAATAGCTGATTGTAATTGTTACCTTATAAACTGTGCTATCATAATTTAAAAATTTGAAAAAAAAATACCATATATTATTTCACACATTATTATATGGGTAATGAGCATAAATGTAATAGGTAGTCACCTTGAGACAGTAATCATCTTATTCATATATGTTCAGATACTTGTTGCATACTCATACCTGATATACAGATCTGATAATATTTGTGGCAGGGAGCTTCTACTTGTACCATTTCCTTGGTACATCCCCTTGCTAATAAGACAAAGAACTCTCTTGGCAACTGGCTTAGAAAGGCCTTTAAAAATGGTAAAATTACAAAAAAATATTAAATATAATGATTCAGTAACTTATCTTTGCTTAAAATAGATATTTCTTGCAAGATTATAGAAACAACCTAAATTCACAAGAACTAAGAAGTTGGAATTGATTTAAAATTTTTTTCCTGTGTTTTCTAGTTACAGAAAAATTGACATTTTGATTTCTTGGGAGTGAAATAATTAGTTTATAAATGGTTGCAAAATGAAAAAGTTCATATCATTTTCTGTACTTCTCGAAAATAGTGTATCAGCTGGATTTTAGATGTTTCTTGCATTTATGTAGGCAGAAAATCTTTTTCTTAAGAAAAGTTAGCCTAGTTTCTTGAGGCTACAGAAATATCGGTGGGTATTAGAACCGTGGAATTCTTGGATTTGCTGCACACATGGATTTCTACTGTCCCAGTTCATAACACACGTGTGTCCCAGAGTGTATATTGTATTAATGTGAAGAAAAATAAACTGCAATACTCTTTCAGCATGGGGCTGCTTTTGGTCCACCGCAAGGTGGATTTCATCCTCCTTATTGGCAACCAGGACCTCCAGGACCTCCGGCACCTCCTCAGAATCGAAGAGAAAGGCCATCATCATTCAGGGATCGGCAGCGTTCACCTATTGCACTTCCTGTGAAGCAGGAGCCTCCACAAATCGGTAGCTATTTAAGTTTAGTGAACCACAGTTGGCATGATTTCTTGATCATATAAAAAAGATGTTTTATTTTCTTATTCTAATACCTCTGATGTGTTGGGAATTGATACTTTAAAACTATTATTTTATAATCATAAACCTTAAAATTTCAGAAAAGAGATTTGTCTAAAATATTTGCAGCTTAATTTTCATTAAAATAAATCTTTACCTTTCAACATAGATATTGTGATGAGATACAAATTTATCATGGCTGTAGCATTTTGATCTTTTTTTTCTTTTCTTAAAAAATTTTTTTGATTTATTGTTTTATTATTACAGTTGTCCCACTTTTGTTGATCTCTTATTTTTTTCACTGTTGATAATATGATTGCATTATGCCAACATATGGGCATTTCCCCTGTTTAAAACTGTCTACTTTTTCTCTCTGGGTTCTTTCTATCATCAGTTCATCCAGTATACTGCTTGCCAGATTAATTTTCCTTTCATCATTTCACTTTTCATTAGTATTTTGCAGAAAATTTCATTTCTTAAGCAACGTATTAGAACTGACTTATTTCCAATGATAAGTTACATATTTATGCTACTATACATCTGGAAATCCAAATATAGCACTTAATGGACCAGAACATTTAAATCTTTCCTTATCACAAAGTAGATATTTTAAGAAGATTATTATTTCTTTTATAACTTAATGGAATAAATTAAAAGTATTCCATATGGAATACTTGTTTAAATGAATATTCAATGTGAAATGGACTTATGTTTGACTCTCTTCTGTCTTAATATTTTAGGAAGTGGTGTAGTGTAAGTTTGGCTCTGAAATACCACTACTTACTTTCTTTGTAACCTTCAGCACATCTCTTAATCTCTGTGTTTTAGTTTTCTAATTTGCAGAAGAGATGAAGTAACGGTAGTGGTCATTTATGGCTTTTGTTAGGGTTGAGGTCATGGTTTAATGTGCTTTCACAGTGCCTTGGCATATGTAAACATTAATACAGTATTCATGCTGATATTAAAAGTATTGATTTTGGGGGAGGGGGGAGGGAGAGAAAGGGGTTAAGGGAAGGGTTTAGTCAAAAAACATAAATGACTCATGGACATGGACAACGGGGAGGGATATGATTGTGGGAGAAGGGGTGGGCTGGGTGGGGGGGAGCAATGGGAAAAAAATGGGACAACTGTAATTGAAAAACAGAAAAAAAAATTAAGTATTAATTTTAAAGTATGTTGTTTAATGTGCTGTTTTTATTACCACTGTCTTGTTGGAGAATGATAGTAGTTGTTAAAAGTGTTCAGATGGCATCAGCATTCTTTTTCTAAAATATTTACTCACAGGTTTGTAGAATTTCAGGGGTAAGGACATGCATTTGACTTTTACATAACTGACATAAGAGATTTTCTTTTTCCCATGTGAAACAGATGCAGTTAAACGCAGGACTCTTCCAGCTTGGATTCGGGAAGGTCTTGAAAAAATGGAACGTGAAAAACAAAAGAAGTTGGAGAAAGAAAGAATGGAACAACAACGTTCACAATTGTCCAAAAAAGAAAAAAAGACTACAGAAGATACTGAAGGAGGTGATGGCCCTCGTTTACCTCAGAGAAGTAAATTTGTAAGTAGAATCCCTGGACCTGAAACTATTTGATATCTATGTGAAAAGGTTATTGAAATATTTTAGCCTATAGAAGAGTATTAATGTTCCTAAGATTACTTTCAGCAACTACATTGGAGATTATGTTTTTATATTATGTATGTGTTATTGAGGGTAGAGTAAGGAGAAAGGGGGCAGTCAGTTTATGAAACATTTCATTCTGGAGATGAATTATTCAGTGGGATGTCAGATAGATTTTACCTTGACAAACGTCTGTATTCTTGGTGTATTAGGACAATACTCTAACCAACTGAGCCACCTGGCTAGGACAAAATCTATATTCTTTTGTTTTGGTACCACTAACTCCCCAGTGGTAGCTTATAAAACAACTAAGTTAAAATGGCACTAGAGAATAAATCGGCCCATTTTGAACATTTAAATATATACTTATATCAGAGAATGTAATAGCTTTTATAGTTTTTGGCATAAGCACTTAGAGTATCAAAGTTTTAAATATTTAAATCTTCATCAGTTAGATGACATGAGTGGCGTTTAGGAATTTTTTTATTTAGCAATAATGTGTTCCTAACTAGTCACAGCACTGGGTGGTACCCACTTAGGAAATGGGTCTTCCTCCCAAGGCCATTTTCTGCTTCAAAAATAAATCTCAAGGACAGCAAGGTAACTAGATATAAGAAGACATTTTACTTAAGTTGCATAAATGCCATAAATTACTTTTATTTTTACAAAAGAACTATGCCAAAGATATGTTTTTTTGTTCTGGATCTTATGAAATAAACTACAGATGACCGTTATTAAAGTTTACCTTAAAATATTTTTAAAAATCTTTACATGAAGGTAGTGGATGTCCAGATTTGGTGGTTTTTTTAAGGTCAAAAAACTGAAGATTATCCTCTCCCTCACAGGTTCCTTTGTGCTTGTGTTACATGAATTCTTCTGGTTCAAATGATCTTGCCATAGAATTTAAGTGATCACCTTATTTTTTTACTTAGTGGGATCTCTAAATGTGACTATGGAATACTTCTTTGCCTAAAGTAGAGTCCCCTTTTTAAGGTACACTGTCTTGATACTGCAAACCTAACGCTCATACAGAGACAGACAAACTGAGGGCTTTTTCTCCATTCTAAGTAGACTTCATTTCTAATCTATTTATTTTATAGCTAAAAAGAAGATTATTTCACAGAGTGTCAGGGCTAGCTGAGATCTGGAAACTGACTACAGATTTTTCATCTTAAGTCACTTGATTTTAAGTAAATAGCTTATATTTACAGCAGCTGTAAAAGTAACGCTGATTAATATGATTGTGCTTCATTTACCCGAAGTTCTACAAACCACTTATTTCAGCCATCGTATATAATGGATATTAATTAAGTCAGCTTCAGGGCATGATGTATTTCTGGTTATTTATAAAATAAAGTCAAAATTGACTAAGGAAAAGAATTAAATTGAAAAAATAATTAAAATAATTGAATCTCATAAACCATCGTGTGATCTTATGTTTCCTCTCAGGTAATACCTTCAATTACCAGGTGAAATATATCATACAAAAATAAAATTTAGAGAGAAATTTCATTTTTATAACTGTTTCATAAATTTTTAACTTAGTGTTTTAAAATAGAATATGCAAGATCATGATTTTTACATTATAAGCATGAATTTGGGCTACACGTAATACTACTTTTTTTAGGATAGTGATGAGGAAGATGAAGACGCTGAAAATGTTGAGGCTGCAAGCAGTGGAAAAGTCACGAGAAGTCCGTCTCCAGTTCCTCAAGAAGAGCAGAGTGAACCAGAGATGACTGAGGAAGAGAAAGAGTATCAAATGGTAAAAATGTAAATTTCTTTTTTTAATTAATTTTTTTGAGGTATAATTGACATAAAACATATAACAGGATTTATTTTGTTTACAATTTGTTAAAACAATTGGTTGGTATCTTATCTTGAACATTTAAACTGAGAACCTGTCAAACACTCATAAAATATGTATTAATCTATAGATTTGCTGGGCAATAATGTCAGCAAAATCCAGGTAACAGTATGAAATCACAGCTTATAAAGCAGTTATAAAGCACATTTTCTAATATCAGTGCTGTAATTAAACAATGTTTTACTATATGCGACCCAAGAGAACATATCTATTATTTTCTAAACTGTGTTTTTGACTACTGGAAAGATTAAAAGACTTCATAGGAAATAAGTTTAGGAAGCACTGGGTGGGAATGTAGATAAACATGTTTCTTCATTGCAAGACTTCTCAAAGCCTTTAATATCTGTAATGTGTTTTGTCATTTTTCTGGGCTTGGAAATTTTTAAAAATGCTGTGTTTCTCATATTGAAAGACCAGTGATACTTGGAATGTGATTAGAATATGCTGATTCAGCGTACTGTCATTTTAGTAGATGAGTACTCTGATCTGAATCCCAGAGAGGCTAAAGGACTAACTAGTATTCTACATTTGAAACGGCTATTGTAGCCAAACCATGCTAGAATTCAGCCCTATTTCAAGTCTGTTGTACTCTATATCCAGCAATCAAGTAAAAAAGGACTTTATCTGACAAAATGAAATAACTGTCTTTTCCTTATTTTCCTTGTTTTCTTCCCCCTCAAATTTTACTTTGAGCTGAGGGTTAAGGTAAATTCCTAAGTGAGTTAAGAAACTCATGTTGACCTGCTTACTAATATTAAATGAAAGGATACTTCTTTCAACTTAAAACACCTATGGACATTTTTATTTTTATGTTTTTTATTTTATTTTTTAAAAAATTTTTTTATTATAATTTACTTATTTATTTGTTTGTTTATATACTTATTTTTGAAGAGAGGGGAAAGGAGAAAGAGAGGGAGAGAAACATGACTGTGTGGTTACCTCTCACTTGCGCCCCCAACTGGGGACCTGACGTGCAACCTAGTCATGTGCCCTGACTGGGAATCGAACCAGCGACACTTGGCTCACAGGCCGATGCTCATTCCACTGAGCCACAGCAGCCAGGGCCTGGACATTTTTATTAAAAGGGACTTCTTAAATGTTTTGTCTCTAGAGTTAGAATTCAGTGTCTCTACAAATAACTTTTTTTCTTTAATCCATATGATTTTGAGATTTTTTAAAAGTTTTGATATTTTAGAACATCTTTCAAGGTACTCTGTTCCTTGGAATGACTGATGTGATCTCATCTCTAATAATGTTTTTTGAAATGGCTTTGCCTTTTAATTTTTTTTTGTAAGTGTCAAACTATTAGTAATTATAATAATAAATTAGAAACAATGAATATTCCTTAGATGTTACTGACAAAAATGCTTCTGACTGAAATTCTACTGGATGTCACAGATGAAGAGATTTATTACGTAGCCAAAGATGCCCACCGGAAAGCAACTAAAGGTATATTGTGGGTGTTCTTGGCTCTGTTTTTCTGGGGGTGTTTTGGTTTTGGTGGCTATTTTTCACTTTTTTTGTTGTTGTCCTTGTTGAAATACTAGCAGATATTTGAATATTCTCTTCTTGCATGTTTTACTCTTTGGGAAAGTTTAAATTTATAGACACTATTACAACTATACAAAATTTTTGTTTTATCCAATCTCTCTGACCACAAGTTAGTAATTATATGTTGTTCTATAAAATGTATTGTTGAAAATTCTTGATGTTCAATTTACTTCACCTGATTTTTTTTTTTTATAGATACCATGGCATTGGTGTATGACTTCTAATGCAATTTAGTTTTACTAATGAACTGAATATGAACCTTCAGGGTTTTCACAGTTTACCACTTATAATTCCTACAGAAGCTAGTGATTCTCCCACCCAGACCCCATGTTTTTAGTAACGCTTAAAAAATATACTGGAACCAAATTTTAAATGATCGGCCATACCTCAGAAATAAAAATGATATGCTGTCAACATTTTTCCTCATTATAAACCAATTTCAATTCACATCAGAATTATACTTTCAAGGCCAGACATGCTACTGGTTTAAAATGAATGTTATGTTTTTAATGTTTCTTCTCTCCCCAAGAAGCAGCAATAGTAGTAGATTTAACAATACCATAGACTCTCATGACTATGAAATCGTGGCTATTTGTGTTAACATGTTGTTCCTGTTGTTGATGTGATACAAAGCTCCTGCAAAACAGCTGGCACAGTCCAGTGCACTGGCTTCCCTCACTGGACTCGGTAAGTGTTCTCCTTATTTGTGAGAGGGCCTTAGAGGGAAAAATCATACTTACCTTGTCTCTCTACATGTTCTGTTTTGAAACTACTGTTCCTACTCAGTTTATAAAACCTAGGTCTTAGAGTTATGTCAGTCTCTAAAACGTTTGCCTTTTTTTTTTTTTGACTGTAGCAGTCATAGTGGGATTATAATAAATATGGTAACATTCATAGTTTATTGAAGCACATTATAATTTAGCCATGATAATATTTAAGTTCACTTTCAAAATTACTGCATACGTGCCTTAGAGAAAAATCTATCTGCTAATGCTTTTAAGGACCTTTAGATTGTATTGCAACAGGTTAGGTTTACCATAGAAGAAAGGATTTAACTTATATTAGAATAGTAGTGATGTGTTCATAATTTGCTATTTGCATGATATATTATCAAGTATATAAAAACTTGAATTTGCCTTTTCCATATCTTCATTTCAAATTAACCTTTGTGAGGATCAACAGAAATGGCTAGAACTAAATGCCCATTTTATTTTGTTATCACTATTTAGATTATTTCAGGGTGGGGAGTGGTTTTAGCATTGTACCATTTCTGTACAGTTAGAATTACAGTATTCTAACTTTTTTAGGGAAAAAATACTTAACACACTCACTAGGATTTCTAAGCTTTGAACAATGAAAAAGTAAATTATAGAACTTTTTAGGATCATAAATTTTAAGGTAGTTGAATTGATGGTTCTTTAGTGAGACTTTGTTACTGCCCTATTAAATGGTTTTATTGGTTAGCATGGACAGTAAAACAAAACCATTATCATGATTCCTTTTTGGTGACAAATAGATGAAATACTCCAGGAAGAATAAGATACTAAGAATCAATTTTCTTCAAGGTGTCTATGAATTCCTCAAGCATTGGAATTTATACTTCTCCCCACCCCGAATAAACATATTCTTCTAACAAAATACAATGAAAAAAAGAAATGAGCTTTCTTCTCGAACCTTAAAGAGTTTTTAGTGCACAGAATAATTTTTCCATGTGATAGACTGGGCTTTATGCACACAGGTGGACTGGGTGGTTATGGATCAGGAGACAGTGAAGATGAAAGGAGTGACAGAGGCTCTGAGTCATCTGACACTGATGATGAGGAATTACGACACCGAATTCGGCAAAAACAGGAAGCTTTTTGGAGAAAAGAGAAAGAACAGCAGCTGTTACATGATAAACAGATGGAAGGTGTGTCTTTTAGATTCATTTAGTTTTTGTCCAGTTTCGTTTGTATTTTCATTTTACAACTAACCTAAAATATCAAAAGATGGAATCAAAGTTACATTATAAATAGTGTGAGATGTAACTGAAACTAAAATTTTTGCTTGTTTGCAATTTTTATCAAATGTAAAATCAAAATTAATTGTATTCAAAATATATAGTTTAGGTCAGGGAAACTTTGGGGAGAGATTAATTTCAGGGACTATAAGTTAAGTATTTCAGTGTATTTTAATTTCTTTTTAAAGTTCTTAAAATGAAAAGAAGACTTGAAGTGGGGGAAATATATTTATAAAACTAGTGAAAATAATTAAGGATATGTAAAATACTGTCATGACTACCATTCTTAACAGTTTACGTGATGATACTAGGAATAATGAAAGACAATATTTACTTAGAATTTCTTTTTTTGAAAATTCTATTTGGACAATATGAAAGATAATTATTAAAAGTTTGCAGCCAAAAAATCCCTATAAATTACTTACTACCTTAAAGTTGCCTTATTGGACAAAAGAAATTTTTTTCTTATCTGCTTCACGTAAACCTCTTTGTACACCTTGATACTCTGTGGCTGTAATGTCCAAGAGGTTAGCTAACTGCAGGTAGCTATTGAGCTTCTGAAATGTAGCTAGCCCAAATTGAAACGTATCATAGCTATAGTATATGCACTAAGTTTCAAAGACTTTACATGAAAAAAAGATATTTTGGTATCCTTATTCATTGATTACATGTTGAAATGATAATTGTTTTAATATTAGGTTCATAAAATTAATTTTACCTGTTTTTATTTCATTAATGTAGCTACTAGAAAAGTCAGCATTGCTTTATTGTTATAGTTTGGTAGTATGGGAGTTTTTCGTTGTACACTTGACTTTTCTTGTATTTTTGTCTTTCTATTTCAGAAGAAAAGCAACAAACTGAAAGGGTTACAAAAGAGATGAATGAGTTTATCCATAAAGAGCAAAACAGTTTATCATTACTAGAAGCAAGAGAAACAGACGGTGATGTGGTTAATGAAAAGAAAAGAACTTCAAATGAAACTACATCAGTTTTAGAACCAAAAAAAGATCATAAAGAAAAAGATAAACAAGGAAGAAGTAGATCAGGAAGTTCTAGTAGTGGTAGTTCCAGTAGCAATAGCAGAACTAGTAGTACTAGTAGTACTGTTTCTAGCTCTTCATATAGTTCTAGCTCAGGTAGTAGTCGCACATCTTCTCGATCTTCTTCTCCTAAGAGGAAAAAGAGACATAGTAGGAGTAGATCTCCAACAGTTAAATGTAGACGTAGTAGGAGTAGAAGTTACTCTCGCAGAATTAAAATAGACAGCAATAGGGCTAGAATAAAGATTAGAGATAGGAGGAGATCGAGTAGAAATAGCATTGAAAGAGAAAGACGGAGAAATCGGAGTCCTTCCCGAGAGAGACGTAGAAGTAGAAGTCGCTCAAGGGATAGGCGAACCAATCGGTCCAGTCGCAGTAGGAGTCGAGATAGGCGTAAAATTGATGATCAACGTGGAAATCTTAGTGGGAGCAGTCATAAACATAAAGGTGAGGCTAAAGAACAAGAGAGGAAAAAGGAGAGGAGTCGAAGTATAGATAAAGATAGGAAAAAGAAAGACAAAGAAAGAGAGCGTGAACAGGATAAAAGAAAAGAGAAACAAAAAAGGGAAGAAAAAGATTTCAAGTTCAGTGGTCAGGATGATAGGTTAAAAAGAAAGCGAGAAAGTGAAAGAACATTTTCTAGGAGTGGTTCCATCTCTGTTAAAATCATCAGGCATGATTCTAGACAGGATAGTAAGAAAAGTACTACCAAAGATAGTAAAAAACATTCAGGCTCTGATTCTAGTGGAAGGAGCAGTTCTGAATCTCCAGGAAGTAGCAAAGAAAAGAAGGCTAAAAAGCCTAAACATAGTCGATCGCGATCCATGGAGAAATCTCAAAGGTCTGGTAAGAAGGCAAGCCGCAAACACAAGTCTAAGTCCCGATCAAGGTAGTATACTTTTTAAAGTATTTTGTCTGATTTTTTAAAAATTTGACTGAATTTATTCAAAGTTGAAAGTGTCCTTTCTCTCTCTCTTTGATAAACTCAGTTTGGTACTTAATAAATGATCATAGTCTTAAGTAATTTTATAAATCCTATATAATATTATTTATTTAAAAATTGCATTCTTTAGTTCTAAATACATTTTTATTTTTAAATTTTGTCTTTTCCCTTTTTCTTTTTTTTCAGATCAGCAACCCCTCCCCGTCGTAAACGCTGAGGAGTGATGTGGCAAGAATGCCATGATGTTTAAAAAATTCCATGAGTTTTAAGGGCTTGTCTCATTATAGAGGCACATTGTGGCTGTGTAGGTGAAACCAGAATTTTCTTTTTATCTGTATATAGGTATACTTTTTCCAAATGCTGCTTCAAGTTAATAGGATTTCTTTGTATTACTTTTTTTTTTTCCAAAAAAATAGTGCACAATAAGACTATAAACATGCCATTCTCTTTCAGCTGTAATGTTCTTAAAATTATTCTTGAATGTACTGTGATGTCAATAAAGCTCTTTAGTTCATTTTTGTTAACCTCTTGCACCTTAATTTTATGATTTTATTCTAAGGAACGTACTTTTATAAAAAGGCAGCTGGAACTTTGTATAACAAGTCTTAAAGGTACTTCCTCCCATTTACCCCAAAGAAAATGGTTTTATCTCAATAGTTGGTCAAAGTTTGTAAATTGTACCCATGGATTTTTGTCAAATTCCAACTTTAAGGGTGTGGAAGAGGGCCAGAAACAGACCTTTACTTTTTCATTTGGAATCATTTGACAGCTTTCTAAACTTTTCTTATTTGGGGGATTTTCAAGTAATATCTTCTCTGTGTGTATAAAGTATGGTTCACTCCTGTAAAATGAAATTGCTGGATTCAATCAAGCCAGTGTACCAATCAGTTACTTATAAGGAATGATTGTGTTTAACACTAATAGTCAAGTCTGGAACTATATTCTGCAGTTGCCCACTTCTGTCTTATAAACATATTTTAAACACTTTGGAGTTATTATAGAAATAAGACTCACAGTTCAGTATATTTATATTTTTAAAGTATAATATGACCTCAGCTCAGTGGAGTACGCTGTTTTATGCAGGTTTGTGTCTTGTTTCATAATATTGAAATGATTTGGTTTTGTCATTTTCTTAAAAGTAGGCTCAGTGAGTGGTTTAGAAATTTAAGGCAGTCATAACTTTAGGAAGAAAATGAAGGCTCCACAGGCATTTTAATCCTCAGCTGCTTTCAGGGTTTGTTTTTATGTGATTATTCACTTAAGCCACGATAGATAAATCTCTGAAAACAAATGCTTTTAAATTTTAATTTAAAGAGAAAAGAGCACATGCAGGTCACAGAAATGTTTTCAAGTATGCCTTTTTACGAGCAATAATTCATTTAAAATAAGCCAGATTTTTGCCAAGATCAGTGTTTCCTCAAAACAAAGGTAGAAAATAGATTTGTATAGTGTGCTCTTGTACCTCTACATAAGTTCTTAAATAATTTTGAGCAGTTATGCATTTATATGGAGGAAATAAATCAACTGTGAATAAATGCATGTTTACCAAAATGGTGGTTTTTACAGTGCATTTAGTTCTGATATTTATAAAGTTCACATTTCACGGAATAACTTTTAAATAGTTTAGAATTCTATATAGTTTAGATATCGGTCACATCTGGAGACAAAATAAAGTGTGCAATATTTTTTATGTAGATGAGCTAACACGGTATACCTAATTGTAGAATTATCCAATTAATTTGTAATAGATAAGTTGTATAACATTTCATATCTTAAAATGTTTTTTAGATCAATCTTCAAGCGAAATAATATTTTCAAAATAAAATTCTACAGAAAAGTTCTACTGGCTATGATATGCACATTTTTGGGCAAGATATAAACTAGAGCCAAAAGTAGTATTTGACAATTTAATTTACTCTGCCATAATAATGCAAGCTTCTTACCATTTAAATCTGTAGATATTTTTTAAAACACAAGTCATGATGTGTGTAATTATTAGTAAACACATTAGTGTTATAATTAAATACTTGGGTTTTTCAGATATTTATGGATAATTCAGAGAATTCATCATTTCATGGACATGTAATGAAGTATAAAATAGGGCTTCCATGATTTGGGATGTGAATGCTGAAACTTACACATAAGTTAATTAAATGTATAATTTGATTATAAAGTCTTTTCTAAAATGACACCACCAGAATATTAATAGGTTCAATTTTTGAGACAATCATTGGTCTGGATTGGTTAATAAAAACTGTCTTAAGGGATTCCTTTAAAAAATATTTCTAGTGTATTAATCATATTTGTTTTTGTGGAATGGGGGTAAACCACACCATTAAGAGAATAAAATGTAATTTGGGAGAGGTAATTATAAGATTTGTTTCAGGCCCCAAAATATAAATAAAGATTGGTGTGGAATCTCAGTGTATATGTTTTCTGCCATTGTAAAATGTCTTTTTTAGGATCTATTTCTAATGATGTATACACAATAGGTGAATTTCCCAAACATAGTCAGTTTTTTAGTATTTCAATTACTCTGTTTCTCCAAAGAAGCACATGGTATATAATTAATTATAGGTGGGATTTTTAATTTTGTGTGCAAATATTTACATAGGAATTAAATAGGTTCCAAAGCCCCTATAATATTGTCTCATGGAAATCTTTTCATTTAAACTTGTTCCTCTCATAGGTATATACATTAAAATCTGTTTTAATTTAGTGAAATTTCTAAAATGGTACTAAGCATGGTTTAATGGAAATCATGATATTTTGGATTGTCCTGGCTCTGCTACTTTTTTTTTTTGGCAAATCATTTAATCATTATGGGCCTTAGTTTCTTCAACTGTGTAAGGATGGAAATAGATTATTTCCAAGATTTTGAACACTTAAAACCCTTTCGTTCTTCAATATTAAGTAGAATTTGGTTGTAGTCTAAACCTAAATGAGAAAATGGGCTTTTTATTAGTCATAAAATAACTCGTGTGTGATGAGTTACATTTATACTATAAAGGTTTATCAAAGAATTCTATAAACACATAGGTTTAATCTGCCACATTTTGATTATGGTTAAGAAAAAATTATCCTAATGATTCTAGTTACCAATTTTTGTGAAGTTTTGTAAATGTGAAAATTTACCAGTTAAACTCTGAGTAGATATAGTAGTGTATCACTTTAAAATTTTTTAAAAATTATATTTTATTGATTATGCTGTTACACTTGTTCTGATATTTCGCCCATTGCTCCCCTCCACCCAGCACCCCCCACTCCCTAGTGCAGTCACCCACCATTGTTCATGCCCGTGAGTCATGCATATTAGTTCTTTGGCTTCTCCTTTTCCTATGCTGTACTTTACATCCCCATGGCCCTTCTGTGACTATCTATTTGTACTTCTTAATCCCCTCACCTCTTCACCCATTCCCCCACACCCCCTCCCATCTAGCAACCATCAAAACACTATCCATGATTCTGTCTATTCTTGTTTGCTTAGTTTGTTTTTTAGGTTCAATTGTTATGTATTTATTGACATTTTATTGTTCATATTTTTGATCTTTTCTTAAATAAATTCCTTTAACATTTCACATAATAATGGCTTGGTGGTGATGAACTCCTTTAGTTTTTTTGTCTGGGAATCTCTTTATCTGCCCTTCATTCTAAATGATAGCTTTGCCTAGTAGAGCAGTCTTGGCTGTAGGTCCCTGCTTTTCATCACTGAATATTTTCTTGCCAATCCCTTCTAGTCTGCAAAGTTTCTTTTGAGAAATCAGTTGACAGTCTTATGGAAACTCCCCTGTAGTTAACTAAATTCTTTCTCTCTTGTTGCTTTTAAGATGGTCTCTATCTTTAACCTTTGGCATTTTAATTATGATGTGACTTGGAGTGGGCCTTTTTGCATCTATCTTGTTTGGGACTCTCTTTCCTGGTCTTGCAAATCTATTTTCTTTGCCAAATTAGGGAAGATTTCTTCCATTATTTTTTCAGGTAGATTTCTAATTTCTTGGCTCTTTTTCGTCTTCTGGCACTCCTATAATAGAAATGTTGGACTGCTTAAAATTGTCCCAGAGGCTGCTTATACTATCCTCATTTTTTTGGATTCTTGTTTCTTCTTTTGGTTGGTGGTTTTTGCTTCCTTATGTTCTAAATTGTTGATTTGATTCCCGGTTTCATCCACTCTACTGTTAGTTCCCTGTAAATTGTTCTTATTTCAATTAGTGCATCCTTCCGTTTTCTGACTGGATCTTTTTTATGCTATTGAGGTCCTCACTAAGTTTTCTGAGCATTTTTATAACCGTTGTTTTGAACTCTGTGTCCGATACAGTGCTTAATACCATTTCGTTTAGCTCTTTTTCTGGAGTTCTGATCTGTTCTTTCATTTGGGCTGTATTTCTTTGTCTTGTTTTGGCAGCCTCCATGTGTGTGTTTCTTTGTATTAGGTAGAGCTGACATGACTCCATGTCTTGGTAGGGTGGCCTAATATAGTATGTGTTCGGTAGGGTCTAGTGGCTTAGCCTCCCCTATCACCCAAGCTGGGTACTTGAGGTGTGCCCTTCGTGTTTACTGAGTACATCCTTCTCTTGTAGTTTGAGCCTTGGTTGCTGTTGGCTGATGGATGGGAGGAATTTATCCAGGCCAGTCAGCTGCAAGGACTGGCCATGACCACTGACCACCACCCTTTGCCCTCTGTGGAGGATCAGTTGTGCAGGGACAGGGGGATAGTGCTCCTACGTGGTCCGTAGCTGTCCACTGGGTGCACTGGCCCTGGGGTTTCCCTGGTGGTGCAAGCCAAGGTCAGCCCCCACCTGTGTTGTGCCTAGGGCACCCTGCCTGGGCTATAAAGCAATCTGAAATGGCTGCTACTTGTGCTAGGCTTGGAAATTCCCAGGTGAAGCCAAGCTGTGAATGTAGGGTGACTGCTGCTAGTGCTGGGCCTTGGGCGCACTGAGGCCAGCTGTTTGTTGCTTGTTTGAGAGGATTTAGGAAGTTGCAAGGCATGAGCCAAGGTCAGCCATTCATATGGGAAAGCAATTTGAGTGGGCCTATCAGTTGGGTGGGGTGGGGTCACTTCAGATTCTCCCAGTGTACCACCAGTGATTTTCAAGCTACTACTATGGTGCTCGAACTCAGGGAGTGAGTCTGAGTAGGTGGGTCCATGTGTGGGTTCTTTAAGAGGAACTGCTTGGAACTCCAGAAGTTTCTTCCACCAACTTAATCCCCATTGGTTTTTGCAGCCAGAAGTTGTGGGGTCTTATCTTTCTGATACTGGAACCCTGGGCTGGGGGGTTGGGTGTGGGGCTGGAACTCCTAGCTCCTGAGATACATACCTCTACCAAATTTTTATTCACCATAACATGGATGTGCATCCCCAACCCTCCTACCAATCTGGATGGATGTGGTTTCTTTAATCCTATAGTTGTCAGACTTCCATTAAACTTGATTTCTGACGGTTCTATATTTTAGTTGTGGTTTTGATGTGGTGGGGGGAGGAGGTGAGCCTTGTCTACCTATGCTGCCATATTGACCGGAAGTCCTATTATTTTATTTTTGACCTGTAACTTGACATGCACCATTTACTAGGTATAATTTGCTAGATTGTGGGTTTGATCTCCAGTTTGGGTGTGTACAATTTCTGGTCTGGGAAGCAACCAATGCTGCTGTGTCATATCAGTGTAGCTCCCTTCCTCTCTCCTTTTCTCTGTTTAAACTTCAGTCACCTTTACTAAAGTACTCTTCCATTTGATGCAGTACACCTGTCAAGATGTTTTTTCCACTGCTTAGAAGTTTTTGAACTCATCAATTTTG
This sequence comes from Furipterus horrens, assembly GCF_987537825.1. NCBI lineage: Eukaryota > Metazoa > Chordata > Mammalia > Chiroptera > Furipteridae > Furipterus > Furipterus horrens. Next base: position 141,812,746 of record NW_028327176.1, on the reverse strand, counting down.
ATGCCTTTTAGTGCTGCTGCCATTTTTCGTTTTCTCTCTTCCACATTGGCAAAATGTTTCCTTTGAGGACTTTTATCTGGAGCCTAAGGCTGCTAAGCCGCCTGCTATTCAGCTTTAGTCTCCCTCCTTGGAGCGCATGCGTGTGGGTAGAGCACCACCATCTTCTTGCAGCTTTTTCCCACACCTGGGGCCCAGGGCCACTGCCAGAACACAAGGTCTCCAGGGCCCACCACCTTGGAACACTGTCCCCCCACAGGTCAGGCTAGGGAAAGAAGGGCAGTTGTGTATCGTTTTAAAGGTGTAAAGCTGTTAGCTGTAAAGGAGCCATTAACTTGAATGAAAAAAGTTGATATAAAATTGAATTTCAAAATATCAAATAGATTAGTTTTATATTGAAATAAACTGTAGGCTAGTTTACAACACATTTATGGGTGAGAATAAAGTGATGATCTGGGAAATAATTCCCATAACTCCAACAATGGCTATATACCACATAACAACTCAGGTTAAGTGTCATTGGAAAAGCCTTGATATTTGTAGAGAAAAATAGTATGAACTAGTTTTGCTTATTTGAGTCAAACCTAGTGGGGTATTCAAGAAGCTTTTGTTTTCTGTCAGTAGAGAAATTATTGTCTTGGTTGAATTGAAAATGTGAGAAGACTCTGAAGTCCAGTGAGATGGTACATTCAAGAAAAATACTTTTAAATAAAGCTCTTAAAACTTTGATTATACTTGAACTTTGCCTTTTTATTTCACTCCAAGAAATATTACATGTGCTAAATAATCTTGTGCAGAGCTTTCTGCCATCTTGAGAGAGAAGCTCTGAAGAGATGACAAGTCCCCAACCACTCGTAGGAGGTCAGTATTTTACTAGGAAGCCATAAGTGAAGGACCATTACTGAGTTCTGTAAGTTGTACTGATTCAAAGAACACTACCAATTTCACTATTCCTGTTGAAAATGTAAATTTTTACCTTTACTATTGGAAATTTATTGTTCTTACCCAAGGAAAGGCACACATTTAGAGGTAAAATGTTAACAAATCACCGTTCTTGCTCTAAATGAAGGTTTTTATACAGTCTCCTGCCGTATAATGTATGTTCTCTTCAGAATATTTTCAGGTCACGTGCACAAAATACTCTTAGACTTTCTGGCCTTGACGTTTGGGTACCTTGAAAGTGGATATGATTCTACCTTTAGAGAAGTGCTTACATGCTTTTATGATTCAAAGAGTGTCTTATAGGAGTATAAATGCCCTAGGAGATATCTGTTAAATATGAAATAGAGCCACAAGGGTAAAAAAGAAGCTAGATCACATAGCAAGAAGCAGTAGCATGACTGATGGCAACTGGCTCTGAGGTGTGCAGGGGTCAAATAGGAATAGGCATAATTCTTTAAGTTCCTTTATGATAATAGAAACCTATAGTTTAAATGTATATACAACTTAATCGGATGTTGAGGGTGAAGAATAATTAGTCATATGTATAACGCCCACTAATGCAACCGTGATTAGATTGACTCATGACTGCGCGAGAGTGGATCTCGGAACCTTTTTGTTGGGGCCCTTTTAAGGGAGGGACCGGAAGAGAGGTGGATCCTTTCTGTCGTGATGTGGGGAACCTGCAAGCTGAGCTCCTCCGGGAGTCGTTTTCTAGGAGTGTTTAGGTTGGGGTGCCGGGGTACACAAGCTGATTATCCTCGCTTAACCACTTCGGCGGGTAAGTATGTGTGGAGGTTCCCAGGCTGCAGCCCACCGTGCAGCGCTGCTTTTGTGCGCAGGCGCGCGAGAGGGCAGCGGGCTAGCCCCGGGGCTCTGTGCCGGATCCGGGCAATACCCTTGGTTACTTTCGGTCCGCTCATCGCTGTCTATTGAATGGCTGGTTTGGGCTGTCACCTTCTCTTGCCCAGAGGCTGGGAAAAATAGCCGAGGAGAGAACAGCCCGCCATGGATCGAGCAACTTTGTCTCAGTTTGCTTTGAGCCGGCTACTATGCCGTGCCTGCCGGAGTCTCAAGGTCGTGGGCTTTCTTCCTTTGCCACAGCGTCGAAGGGACACCAGCTGCTGTCTCATAGTTATTAATTAGGTTGTATTAATGTCTTCTTTGATTTCCCTCTTTTCAGAAAGAATTTAAGGCAACTATTCTTACGTTTAAATAGGTTAATTCAACAGACTGTATTGGCAAAGATAAGAAAACAACTCACTGAACCTGATGCTTGTAGAAGACAGTTTGATTATTTGCTCCCAATGTTAACTAGAAGTTAAGTTCATCCTTTTCATGCAACTCATTTAAAAAATACTGTATGTAAGACACTGGGAATTTAAAAATAAAGGATAGATCAAGGGCCTCTTTTAAAAATTGTTAGGATACAACCAAGATTTATTTAATAAAAAAAGAAACTTAAAGGCCCTACAATAGTAAAGTTGGTATTCTCATACCGTGAAAAACAGTGCAGCCTATAAAAAGGATGATTTAAATCGAAAAATGATTAGGATATAGTGTTAAGAAAATGTTTCAAGTCAGTGTGTATTATGAATTTAGAGATATATAGGTGGAGATAGCAGTGATTACCTGTGGTGGAGCTGGTGATCTATCATTTTATCATTTTTTATATACTTTTTGGAGTTTTTGTCAGTAAACATGTTTTTTATAATCAGAAATTTAGAAAAAAATACAATGTAAATATTTCCAGTAATGGGAGTGAACATAGAAGGAGCACCTAATACATATTTGGGGATCCTCTTAAACAGATATTTAGGGAGCTGCCTTGAAGGAGTTGGCTAGTTTTAGGAGCAGCTGGGAGAGGCCAAAGGTACCAGCTTGAATATCTGTGAGGAGGTTTCTGGGAAACTGCGAAGTGTAGATGAGGGCAGAGAGTAGCAAGGGATGAGACAGGAGACTTTTTAGGTCATCACAAGTCCATGAAAGGCCAAGTATATCTCTTGTGATTGACTTTATTTTGAGGACAATAGGAAATTACAGAAGGAACAACATAATCAGACTTGTGTTTAAGAAATAACACTTAGCAGTTGTGCAGAAAGTAGCACAGAGGCGAGCAAGACTAGGCTCAATGAAACCTTAGTAGTCCAGATAATAATGAACCAAGATATTGGCGGGGTAGGGATTTTGTTCCATGATAGGAGCTGAATAAATGACTTCTGAAGTAAATGAAATTCCTCCCCACTCCTTTAAAATCTCAAATACCAGAATGATCACATATTCAAGGTAGAGAAGGAAGTGGTAGCATCTTATTTGTTAATACAAACTGAATTAGTTTCTCTCAGTTGTGGTGATATAGTTTTTAAAGCTCTTGATTGTTCTGTTAGTACTGATAACTGAGTGACTAATTTGCCAGATACAGAGGAGGTGAGAGGGAGATAGGGGTCATCACTGAGCAGACAGCAGGAATGGTGTTAAAATCTCTAAGGCTTAGTTTCATAACACCTTCTATATTCTTATCTATGTATTACAGTTTACATATTTCTCTAATAATATCTCATTTACCTACCTAAAGTCATAAAGAAGGTGGTATTTGAACTGGGTCTTAAAAGGTAGTACAGATAGGTAGGTAGTTCAGATAAATCACAAGACAAAATGTAAATATAAATAATCATTTGCCTTAGTCCATTGGAATTGCTGTAACAAAATACCACCGACCTATTGACTTACTAGCTACAGAAAATTTTTTTTTTGTAGTTCTGAAGACTGGGAAGCCCAAGATTCTGTGTCTCCTGAGAGCCCACTTCCTGGATCATAGATGGAGCCTTCTTGCTCTGTCCTCTTGAGATTTCTTTTATAAGGTCACTAAACCAATCATGAGGGCTACACCCTCGTGATTTCTTCACCTCGCAAAGGCCCATCTAATACTATCACCTTGGGGGGTAGAATATGAATTTGGGGGGAAAGGGACACAAACATTCAAACCATCATACCATTAAACTTAAGAAAAGACACTTAACCTCATGGTAAATTAGAACTACACTGAGATACCATTTTCACCTATTAGACTAGCAAAGATAAAAATGTTTGATAATACATTGCATGGGTGACTGTCAATGTATTATCACTGTGGGGAAACCAACACTAGAAATACTCATTTATTATCCATGGAATTAAACATCTGTGAGTGGCAATTACAAATTTATAAATGCGCATGCATTTGACACAACAATTCTTGGGGTTTTCTACAGGTACTTCCAAACATATATATATATATATATCGTCGTCGGCAGCCGTCCGTCTCGAGAGACGATGGTGTAGCTTCTTAAGAGTCTATCTGCACCGCCGAGAATGGCTGTGCAGTCCGACTCGGGAGTGACATGGTATCTGTCTCCTCCCGTGTTGAATCGACATCTTACGATGACGCTGGAGTGTCCTCTCCAGTGAAGCTGAAGCTACAGAGCCTGGGCAGGGTGATATGGAGGGTGGGTCTGCTGTTGCCCATGCAGCAGACCCCCCCTCTCTTCGCAGCTGAAGGGTCCAAGGGAAAGACGGAGTCAATACAGCTTGGCTTCAGGTGCGCCGCAGGAGTTGCCGGTGTTGACTACAACGTCAAACCGCCTTAGGGACTCCGGCTCCGGATTTTCTGTATGGGTTTACTCCCTTAGCCTTTCCCCTGAAGAGGTATGCTGCAAGGCAGCGGAGGTTTTTTGGAGTCAGAGTTTTCCTTCTCTGATGTGCCCTGACTGGAAGATCGAACCAGCGACACTTAGCTCGCAGGCCGACGCTCAATCCACTGAGCCAAACCAGCCAGGGGAATATATATATATATATATATATATATATATATATATATATATATATATGTAATTGCATATGTAACTCAGTCTTATGTTTTTGAAACAGCAAAAAATTAGAAATAACCTAAATAAATGTCCCTTAATAGAGGCTATTTAGTAAATTATGAGCAAGATAGGAGAAAAATTGATATACAAAAATGATATATGTATAAAATATCTCTAGAAGCTTACATATACATTTAGTAACATTGGTTGCCTCCAAAGAGGAAAACTGGATAACTAGAGTCTCAGAAGGAGGAGAGGTGCTTTGTAGTGAGCCCCTTTGTACTTTTTAATTAAAACCTTTTTATTTTGACATAATTTAAGGCAAGAAGTTGCAAAAATAGTACAGAATATTTCCATATGCCCTTCATTAATTCCTTAGTGATAACATCTTACTTTACCATAGTACATTGTCAAAACTAGGAAATTGACATTAGTATAATACTATTAACTAAACTACAGACCCAATTTGGATTTTACCAACTACCTTCACATGCCCACATTGTGTGTGTGTGTGTGTGTGTGTGTGTGTGTGTGTGTGTGTGACCACATGTAGAGATTTGTGTAACAGCTACTCTAATCAGGATATGGAACTGTTCTGTAAAAACAAAGAAATTTTCAGGTACTCCTCCTTTACAGTCAGTCCCTAACCCCAACCTTAGCTTTTGGCAATCACTGATCTGTTCTCCATATATGTGTGTGTGTGTGTATATATATATATATATATATATATATAAATAATATAAAGAAGACTATCAGAGAAGGAAAACTCTGACTCCAAAAAACCTCCGCTGCCTTGCGGCATACCTCTTCAGGGGAAAGGCTAAGGGAGTAAACCCCGACAGAAAATCCGGAGCTGGAGTCCCTAAGGCGGTTTGACGTTGTAGTCAACACTGGCAACTCCTGCGGCGCACCTGAAACCAAGCTGTATTGACTCCGTCTTTCCCTTGGACCCTTCAGCTGCGAAGAGAGGGGGGGTCTGCTGCATGGGCAACAGCAGACCCTCCATATCACCCTGCCCAGGCTCTGTAGCTTCAGCTTCACTGGAGAGGACACTCCAGCGTCATCGCAAGATGTCGATTCAACACGGGAGGAGACAGATACCGTGTCACTCCCGAGTCGGACTGCACAGCCATTCTCGGCGGTGCAGATAGACTCTTAAGAAGCTACACCATCGTCTCTCGAGACGGACGGCTGCCGACGACGACGACGACGACGATCTGTTCTCCATTAATAGAACATTGCTGTTTCAACATGGAATCAATCATAATACACTAAGTACCTTTTGAAATTGTTTTTGTTCCCCACTCATCATAAATACGCTTGAAATCCATCCAAATTGCGTGTAGCAATAGTTCATTCTTCTTATTTCTGAGTTGTATTTCACAATACAGATATACCACAATGGTTTGTTTAAACCTTCACCTATTGTAGTATATTTTGGTTGTTTCCAGTTTTTGACTATTATGAATAAACTTACTAGGAACATTTTTGGACATATTTTTGTGTGGACATAAGTTTTCACTTCTCTGGGATAAGTGCCCAGTATTGCAAGTCCTAGGTTGTATGATAAATGTATGTTTAACTTTATTAGAAATTGCTAAACTGATTTCCATGGTGTCTATACCATTTTACGTTCCCACCAGCAATATATAAAAGATCTATGTGCTTCATAACCTGGCCCATGCTTGGTAATATCAGGATGGTTATATTTCAGTGGCTATTGATATTTAACATTGCTTCATGTGCTTATTTGCATTTGTATATTCTCTTTGATGAAATGTATGTTTATGTCCATTTTATAATTGGATTGCTTTTTAAAAAATTTTTATGGGAGTTGTGTTTTGTTTTTCACTGTTGAGTTTAAAGAATATCCTTCTCTATTCCAGATGGAAGTCCTTTGTAAGATATGTGTTTTAGAAATATTTCCTCCCAGTCTGTGACTTTTTCTTTTTCTTAGTAGGGTCTTTTTCAGAGCAAAAGATTTTATTTTTGGTTAAGTTTAATTTAATCACTTTTTAAAAAATATGCTTTATTGATTATTCTGTTACAGTTGTCCCAATTTCTTTTCCCTTTGTTCCCCTCCACCCAGTGACATCCCTCGCTCCAGTTGTCCCCCACCCTTAGTCCATGCCCATTGGTTGTGCAATAGTTCTTCTCAACATCTTCCTGTCTAGTCCACTCCCTCCTACTATGCTTCTTAATTCCTCTACCATCTCACTCCCTTCCCCTCCCTGCTGACCTCCCCCCATAATGTTCCCCATACCTATAATTCTTTTTCCACTCTTGTTGCCTACTTAGTTTGTCTTTGTTTTGGTTCCCTAGCTTCTGTTGTTAGTTGTTGTGATACAGTTTTCATTTTAATGTTCATAGTTTTGATCCTCTTTCTCCTAAACAAGTCCCTTTCACATTTCATATAACAGTGGTTTGGATCTGATGAACTCCTTCAGTTTTACTTTGTCCTGGAAGCACTTTCTCTGCCCTTCTACTCTGAATGACAGTTTCGCTGGATAGAGTAATTGTGGTTGTAGGTTTTTGCTTTTCATTCCTTTGAATATTTCTTGCCAGTCCCTTCCTGCCTGCAGAGTTTCTTTTGAGAAATCAGCTGACAGTCTTATTGGGACCCCTTTGTATGTAATTCTCTTCATCTCTCTTGCTGCTTTTAAATTCTCTCTTTATCCTTAATTATTGACATTTTGATGATAATGTTTCTTGGTGTGGTTCTCCCTGGGTCCAGTTTTTTTTGGAACTCTCTGTGTTTCCTGGACCTGTAAGTCTATTTCCTTCCCCAAGTTATGGAGGTTGTACTTCATTATTTTTTCACATAATTTTTCAATTTCTACTTCTTCTTCACCTTCTGGCAACCCTGTGATTCAGATGTTGGCCGGCTTATAGCTGTCCTATAAGTTTCTGAGCCTCTCCTCATTTTTCTCACTTCTCGTTCCTTGTTTCTGTACTGGTTGACTGTTCCTTCCCTATGTTCCAATTTGTTGATTTGATCCCTGGTTTTCTTTCCCTCACCACTAGTTTCATATGTGTTTTTGTTCATTTCAGCAGGACTAGCCTTCATTCCTTCCCTGTCTTTTTAAAGATATGTTGTTAGGTCTGTAAGTGCTTTTATAACCAAAGTTCTGAACTGTGCCTCAGAAAGATTTCCTATCTGCTGCTTCATTAGATTAGATATTTGCTGTCTGGTCAGCTGTGTCACCGGGATCTCTATCGTGATCTGTGCCATCTTGAAGTTTTGTATTTACCTTTGCTTCCTGGGCAGGGCTGTTATACCTCCTATACTATAAAGAGTGGAGCCTCGTGCACTTGTCACAACCGGGTGACCCGACTCACCACGCTGTGGCGTTTTCTGTGGGGGTTGGGGTCCAAGATGGATTCCTGCCTTTCACTCTCTGCTGAGAGACCGGGAGCCTCCTCCTCTGTCCCCAGCCCCACCAGGCCTCACAGTCCAAGGCAATGGAAGTCTGCCTTCCCCAGCTTTGGAATCGCAGGCTGACGGGTCTGGTCTGCAGCTGGGAGTGCTCCCCAGGTGCTTCTCGCCTCCCCTTAAATACGACGGGTGTCTCTGCTTACCGCTGTCCCATTGCCGTCGCTGTGGCTGCCTCGGACAGCACAGCTTGACCTCTCTTCCCCAGCTTCGCCCCTCCTACCTGTCCAGATGAGCACCACTTCTTTATAACTTCATACATTGGACTTCCATTTGTTTTCTGGAACTTCTGGTTATTGCTGGTTTTGCAGTAGTTGTATTCCTTCTTAGTTGTGGAGGGAGACGGAACTTGTCGGTCTAGGTCTCCATCTTTGCCGGAAGTCTCCTGTGTTTGTTTGCTTCCATGTCCCAGGGAGAGCTGTCTCTCCTGTTTTGTTGTAAAGGGCGGAGCCTTAGGTATTTGTCAGTAATGGGCGACCTGTTTCGCCACGTTGTGGTGCTGTATTCGGGGGAGGGGTCTGAGAAGGAACAATGCTACTTGCTCAGCACTCGCCCCTTTTCCAGGCATTTCTCCTACTTCCACACTGGACTGGCGCCTCTCTCTAGCTGCTGCCCTGGCCATCGTTCCCAGAGTGGGTGGGTCTGCGGACGTTCTAGGGCCATGGGGGCCCTTTAAACAAGTGGACTCTGCTAAGGTTTTAGCTATGCATTCAATTTCTTTACTAGTTATAGGACTAGTTAGGCTACCTATTTCTTCTTGTACGGGTTTTGATAGTTTGTGATCTTCACGGAATTAGTCCATTTTGTCTAAATTGTAGAAAAGTTTGTGTAGTTTTTAGTATTCCCTTATAATGCTTTTTATGTCTCTTGGGTTCATAGTGATATCCCCTCTTTAATTCCTGACATTGATAATATAGATCTCTTTCTTTGTCAGCCCTGCTAGAAGCTTATCAAGTTTATTAATTTTGAAAGGAATTAACTTTTGGCTTGATTTATTTCATTTATTCTGTTTTGTTTTAAATGTTATTCATTTCTACTCTTATTATTATTTTCTTTAGTCTGATTGCTTTGGGTTTATTTTACTTTTCTTCTAGTTTGCTCAGACAGTAACTTAGATTGTTGACTTGACACAGTAATATGCATATTTTCTAATATGCATATTTAGTGCTATAAGTTTCCCTCTAAGTACTGCTTAAACTATGTCCACAGGTTTTTATATATTGTATATTTTAATTTGTTTCAGTTTTGTTTCCCTGGGACTTTGTCTTGACCCATGGATTGTTTAGAATTGTGTTGTTTAATTTCCAAGTTTCTTTTTCTTTTTATGTTATCTTTCTGTTATTTATTTCTAGTTTGAGTCCTCTATAATCAGAGAACATAGTTTATATTATTTCACTCCTCTTATAGTTGTGAAGGTTTATTTTATATCCCAGGATGTGGTCCATCATTATGAATGCTCCATGCATGCTTGAAGGAATGTAAATTTTGTTTTTGTTTGGATGGAACGATTTATAAATTTTAATTAGTTTTTATTGCATTATTGTATTATTCAGTTCTTTTGTATGCTTGTTGAGTTTCTGTCTAGTGGTACTGTCAATCACTGAGAAAGGGGTGTTGAAGTCTTCAACTATAGTTATAGATTTATACCTCCTCTCAATTGTATTTTTGCTTTATGTGTTTTGAAAGTCTGTTGTCTGGCAAATACAAATTTAGTATTGCTTTATCTTCTTGGTGAATTGTCCTTTTTATCATAATGTAACGAGCATGGTGATTTTCTTTGCTCTAAAGTTTACTTTGTCTAAATTGAACAATTAATATTCAGCAGCAAAGTAAATAGTTCATAAAGCACATCTCTATATAAGTTTGGACATATAGACAAGATGAGTGTTATTTAAAAGTTTTTATGAGGTTATTTTTGTGAAGGGTGTTGAACATACGTGTAAGTCCATTTTATGTAACTAAACGGAAGTGACAGAATTTGAACTAGTTCTGATAAATAATCTCACAACCAATATTACCCTAGTTTAAAAGTTAATGTAGTTTTAATTTGAGTATTATTTTAAATAATTTTATGCAGCATAATGTGGATGCAAAAATTAATGGCATGAAAAACTTTTACATATGCATCACTTACTTTTGCTAATTACAGTTTCATAAACGTCTGATTAGAATTAGATGGCAGAATGCAAGATCTTTATATTTTAGAATAAATATTTTAGAATAAAATCCAAAATTAAGAAAAATACCCTTTTGTTTATCATTGTAGTATAAGATTGCCATATAAAATAATTTCTTCAAGTACATGTATGTATGTATATTAGGAATTCATACTGTGCTTTCTCTAGAGATTTCTCTTTTTTTTTTTTTTCAGTTTATTTAGAGAATCAGCTCAGTTGGACTCTACAAATTAAACCATGGGTTTTCAGTAAATACAGAATTATGTGGTTCAAATCCTATAGAATGAATTTTGCCTACTTGAACACAATGAAACGTTACAGGTAAGTTTATTCATTACTGTGGCAAATATTTACATAATTATGTGAATAATAGTTTTATATTGGTTGTGTTTAATAAACTCTGTCAGTATTTAATAGCTCATGTGATTTGATGAAGGTGCTTTTTTATCTAAATAATCTTATTTCTCCAGCAACTTTTGAGTTTGGAATATTTTAAGCCCACAGAAAAATTATAATACTGTATGTAGTGCATACCCTTTATCCATATTCAGGGGTAGCTTTTATTTTTAATATAAAACTCTATGACTTGAAGAACTACTTTTTACTTCCTCATATCTTTATGACAGGACAGAAATAATACAGTGTTTAAAATTATAAATGATTAGGGTACAACATAAATAGTATGATAAGGTGGATAAGTATACATTTTAGGTAGCAAGATTGAATCACAGTAATTTTTCTCTCTATTCTTATTTTATAAACCTGTTTCTAACTTTGTAAAAGATATTGCATGGGGTTAAGGCTTTCACTGGTAAGTGAGCAGCTCTTTTAAGACTGGGTGTGTGTGAAGTCATTCTTACAGTCAGCTGAGCCACCATCTGCTGTTACCTGTTGTAAGTTACTCCTTGATTACTGAGCCTTCACATGAAGCAAAAGGAGGGTAACATTCACAAGATAATATTAAAGAATGACATTCAACACTTGAGAGGATAATAAATAATCACTGTAGTATGTATTCTATGTAACCAAGAAAGACGTAAAAATTTGAACAGCATTACCTATTTTAACGTTACAACCTTATTTTCTTTTACCCAAGAACCTTTGGAGGATTTTTCTACTGTGTACTTTGACATGGAACTTGGTATAGCTGTCTGTCTGATTCCTGTTTAGTTCCTGTTTTATCCTATCTGGTTAAAAAAGGTTTTTTTTTGTTTTTTGTTTTTGGTGAATTATATGCTTTTCTGGGCCTCTTCCCTCAGATTATTCAATTGACAAATGTTTCCTGAGCACCAACTGTGTTCCAGGAAATGTACTAGTCACCAGGAATAAAATGGTGAGCAAAACAGTCCATGCCTTTCTCTCACAAAGAGCTTACGTGCAGTGGGGAGACAGGATCAAATAATCACATAGCCCCCATGAGAAAGTATAAAGTTGTATGGGACTTAAAATAGGGAAATATGATCCATTTTGGAGAGTCAGGAAGAGTTCTTAGATGACATTCCATTCAAACTAAGAGCTGTAAGATGAGAAGAAATTAAATAGAATGTACAGGAGGGAAGGGGTATCGTGGGAGCAATGTTCCAGGGAGAGGGAACAACATATACAATGTACCTGGGGAAGGAGCATGAATGGTCAGTTCAAAGAACTGAGAGAAGGCCCACATGACTGAAGGGGGGAGGATAAGAAGAGCAGTGAATAGTTGTGGGAAACAGATTGCAGGAGGTGAGGTAGGAAGCAGACAGGATAAACTAATCAGAAGGCTGGGATAATGATTCAATAAGAGATAATGGGAGCTTGGACTAGGGTGATGGCAGTAGACATGGAGAGAAGATGGGGGTACCTGGGTTCAAATCCTGACTGCCACTTAATCTCTCTGAGATTCCTTTTTCTTATCTATGTAATAGAGATAGTAATAGTAGTAGGTACCTACCTTATAAAGTTGCCAGGAAGACTAAATGAAATGACATATGTTGAATTCTTAAATAGTAACAACGTTTTAGCAACTGCTCAGTAAATGGTTACCACTACTACCACTGCCACCACCACTACTACTACTAAATGTGACTCAGAAAGCCAAGTTTTATAGTTTCATTTTCATCATAACTAACTTTGAAAGCAAATTAATTTTGTTTCATCTGTGAATAAAAGTATATTTATAAGCAGTGTGATTGTAAGGAAACTTGGTTTTGAATCATCAAAAATGAGCAATGCATGGATTCAGAATCTAATAAATTGTAAATTAGAATAGCTTTCTACGTAACATGTTCATGTTACATTTTTAAAAACATAAGTTTTTGCCTGGCTCTGTGTTTTGACCTCCTAGATACCTTTGGACAAGACTGTACAGTACTTCGCGAACCACTGTAGATAGCAATGAGATAAAAACCTTCCTGACCCTGGCTCACAGGTGGTGGGATGAGCAAGGAGTATATGCACCTCTTCACTCTATGAACGACCTGAGGGTGCCATTTATTAGGTAACATTACACAAATTCTAAGTCTTTCAAAATACAGGTATTTTTAATAATTGATCTTTTCAGTTCATTTTTCCTTGGTTTATACCTACGTTCAAAATGCCATATTTAAGTTTGCTTTAGAAATTAGGGAGATTCTCTTCTAAGTCCATGGTTTGAAACCACTGATTTTTAAATAACATTATCCAACTTTTAGGCTGCTTTTGTAAATTAACTTGAAGCAGTTTTGATCATTATCTGGTAATTAGAATCAAATTTTTATGAAAAGGAAATAGGGTCCTATGATATCAAGGTCATTTTTATAGCAACTTTGACCTTTAGGCAATTCAACAAATATCTACTGAAAAATACTTATGAGAACTTACCTTGTATGGAGCTTAGACACTGCAGAAGCTACTAAGACATTCATCATTCAAAACATAGTCATGTACTTCAGGAACTTATAGTTTACTGTCAGAGGTAAAGGTTTCATTAGACTTTGTTTATCAAGAAATTGTTCATTCATTCTTATGTTTTCTCATTTATTTGTTCATTAAACATTTTTGAGCAATGGACATGGGCATGGCACTGTAATAGACACAGAATATCAAGGAACCTCCTGACTGGTTTTTGCTGGTTCCAAGGGAAATTGGCACCTTTTTATTACCACTGAATTTGTGGATCACTGAAACATGACAGAGAAAAGCGAAATGTCATTCTTTAGGTTAAATACTGGTTCTCAAGGTGTTAGAAATGAAAAATTCTCAGGTCTCACCCTGGACCTGCTGCTTTGTGGGGTCATGGACTGTGTTTTAGAAAACCTTCCAGATAGTTCTGGTATCCTGTTCAAACTACTGGGACACCATCATTTTATAGACCACTCTAAAAAATGTCACCCAGGGCAGTGCAAGTTATGGTTAGAAGTTTAGATTTTATTCTGAGTATAATTGGAAGCCATAGAAGGGGAGTAATATGATCTAAATTATGATATAAGAGTCATTTTGGCTGATGTGTGAAAAATGGCTTGGCTTTCATTTGAAATGGCTCGTTTCTGTACGTTACAACATTCTGAAGTTATGTAGTTAACCACTATCTAGGTTAGTCTTAGAAGTCAATTAATTTAATTTTATTTTATTTTTTTAAGACTTTATTTATTTTTAGAAAGAGGGGAAAAGGGGAAGAAAGGGAGGGAGGGAAACATGAATGTGTGGTTGCCTCTCATGCGCCTCCAAGCGGGGACCTGGCCCACAACCCAGGCATGTGCCCTGATTGGGAATCAAACCAGCAACCCCTTGGTTCACAGGCTGGTACTCAATCCACTAAGCCATACCAACCAGGGCTCAATTAATTTTAATAGCAATAAAATATATCCTTAGATATCCTTATTATATATAACATTATTTTAATAAGTATAATTAAAATTCATATGTAGTCCAACTTAAAAGTTTAGTTTACAATACTATATGTATGTGCACTTATGTTTGCACATGTGGTAAAGCATTAATGTGATTATCTTAGAATTAAGTTTACCCGATTTGGATGCCTCTTTACATGATTGTGATAACACCACTAATTTAGAAGATTAAAAGAGACTCAATTTAGAAGGAAATACATGCAAATTCTGAAAATACAGATTCCAATTTGTTTCTTCTAAGCCCTGTAAAATAACCTATTTGTTGCAGACATAAAGTGGGGATAGCAAGTACTGACAATGTTAACATGTTATCTCAAGCAAATAAATTAGGTTAATCTAAACTAGATTATTTTAAGTTTTTCTTTAGATTATGATGAAAAATAATAATTAAGTCATAATTATTGCTAGATTATTTCAATAGCTTTACTTTAAACCTCTTGCTTTTGATTATTAAAAATACCTCGCTCCGGTCAGGTAGCTCAGTTGGTTAGAGCATCATCCTGATACACCAAGGCTATGCATCCTATCCCCAGTTAGGCAGAACAAGAGATCGATGTTTCCCTTGCTCTCTCATGCTCTCTCGCTCTTTCTCTCTCTCTCTCAAATCAATAAGTTAAAAATATTAAAAATATCTTATAAATTAAACAGTTATTTAATGCTGAAAATAAAAGACCTGTTTTCCCCCAAATCATTAATTCTTTTAAAATAAGAGTTTACTATTTTATTGAAAATTGTACACTTTAAGACTGAATTGATATAATTTTTATATGTTTTGAATTTTTTAAAAAGAGACAATCTTTTAAAAACAATTGCTAATCACCAACCAGGAAAACCTTTATCTGGGATGAAGATTCTTGATGTTGGCTGTGGTGGTGGACTGTTAACTGAAGTAAGTGATTTACAACTTTTCTGCCATTTTTAACTGGGAAAAAAAAATTAAGAAGTAGGCTTATGTCTCATTTATCCTTTTAACAGATAATATTGCTTATTAAAAATGTCTAATGTTTTTAATATTTTTATGATTATTAATGAAAGTACTATATTTTCTTAAAAATATAAAAATTTCAGAAAACTATAGTGAGGGATTTTTTTTACACCAAAATGAGGCACTACTCATTTGAATAGCTTTGGAAATTTTGTTGTCTCATCTGTCCCAAGAGATTAGGCAATTTCCACTGGTTTAGATGCTATGACAAGCCATTCTTTTGCCTTTTCTTCAATATCAAAACCTAACAGAGTTTTGCCTCCTTGTGGGACTTTACTCCTCTCGGGTGCTTTAGAGTACTTGGAAGAATGCTCATTCTCTGAAGATTTACTTTAGCTTATAGCAAATTTTATCCTCTGCAGCTTTATTTTGTGTTCTTCTATCAACACAATAACTTCATTTCGATGCTGCATCATAATCTGATTTTTGAAAGATATTTGAAGCAACAATATAGGATATGAATGTAAATGAAGGTTCTGTGGGAGGTGTTATTGTCAAGGTTCATAGCAGCAGGCTGAGAGTGAGCCTACCCAAGGCCTTGGATGCGAAGCTGAGTTTCCACATGCACAGAAGACATACGTGTTCTTTATATGGCAGTGGGCTGGTTTCTCTGATATCAATTATAAAATTTCAGGAAATGTAAAATATGTAAAAATATATCTCTTAGTAAAAGGCGAAAGATTTATACGATCTGAAGAGAAACCAGAGTATGAAATACATCTCTTAGAATCAAGAATAGGTGGTGTATCAAATTATGAATAAGATTTTATTATATGTGTTCTATAATCTTCTCAGGGTATTATTGCAAATCTTATGTCTCTAAAGTTAAAATAATTTTATTTATACTTTCAACTTATTGACTAAAGAGTTGTAAAATAAATGCTATGCTAGTTTTGATAAATATTAAGGCTGTGTTTAAAACCTTGGGCATTTCATGGAAACTGATTGGATATAGAAGTCGAAAGAAGACTTAGCTATGAAGAATCATTCCTGTCAGTTGCTGAAAAAGCTATCAAGAAAATTTGACAATTTGAATACCAAAATCTGCTGTTTTTACAATATGTTATGTTTATTGCACTTTAAATGTGTCAATACTATGCTATGTGCATGTTAACTGTACCTAGAGAATCTGCTGTTTTTACAATATGTTACATTTAGTGCACTTTAATTATGTCAACACTGTACTATGTGCATGTGAAATGTACCTAGAATATATAAATAATTTTTTTCACTATTTGCAAGTAGTTCTTGATGAGTTTTTTGTTGTGATTACTGTTCTCACTTTTAAACTTTTTATTATGGAAATTTTCAAATGTGTACAAACTAGAGAAAATGCTTTAGAGAACTTCCTTATATCCATAAACAATCTCCAATAATTATCCCCTCATGGTTAATCTTGTTGCCTTTTTGATAAGCTTTTTATTGCTAACGTGTTCTATTTTCTTCCTGAGGGTAATAGTTTTTTTACATCATTAGCCTCTAGGGCGGCTTGGGGCTTCGGTTATTGGAATTGATCCTGTGGATGAGAACATTAAAACAGCAGAGCACCATAAATCATTTGATCCAGTTCTGGATAAGAGGGTAGAGTACAGAGCATGTTCCCTGGAAGAGATTGTGGAAGACTCTGCGGAAACGTTTGATGCTGTCATAGCCTCTGAAGTTGTAGAGCATGTGATTGATCTGGAAACATTTATACAGTGCTGCTGTCAGGTGTTAAAAGTAAGACTTACAGAATTTACTTGTTTGACTTTTCTTTTCAGTGTGTATATGTATCCATAGCAATAAATGTCTCATAATACTTGAAACCAGGAAGCCTGGAGTAGGGAACTGCATCTCTGCTGGAGATTACTTTTGCCTCTCAGCTTGCCCTCAGTACCGGGCTTTTCTACATCCACTGTTTTGATGATGTTCAGGGAGCTTGAAAAATATTGGTGCTAAACATTGCAATACAACCAATAGATTTATAGTGATATTATTCCATTGGTACAGTCTAGATTAAATATCTAATAGACATTGAATGACAATAAGACATTGGTTTGGATTAATACTTAAAAATCAATAAAAATCACTATTAGCATAAATTTACTTAGCACTTGCTAAGTACTCTGTAAGTGATATGTGTAACAGTGTTCAGCTTATAAAAGAATACTTCATGCATATGATCTCACCTGATCTGACCTACAACCAGATTAGGAAGATAAGGTGGGCATTATTATGACCTCCTTTGACCAATGAAGATCAGTATTTGGGAGATGTCAAAAGTCACTTGGTGTTTAAGTTAAGGGTCACTAGATACTAAAGGGGGGTTTAAAGCTACATCTTTTGATTCCAAATCTGGTTTTTCTCATTACATTATTATGCTTATATAATTTGCCACAGAGTCCTCTGAAAGTGATTCCAAATTTTTTTTTAAAATAAATATCCCTAAAGTATTATTATTGTTATTACTCTGCTCACTCTGTTGTTTATATATTCAAGGGGTAACACACTAAGGTCAAGAGCTAAAATAAGGCAGTGCTTACCCTTACCTAAATAGAACTTTTTAAAAGTGGTTTTTCTTTTGAATGATTTTAAATTTATAAGAGCTGCAAAAAATTAGTGTTTGCATATATGCTTCACCTAGTTTCCCCGGTTTTTCACAATTTTTCCCCTAGTTCTATTGAGATATAACTGACTCATAAGTGATTCTTAAGGTATTTTAGAATACTTGAGTTTTACAGAGAAAAATTACAATATGTGATGAAATAGTGCTTTTTTTAAAGTATATTTTATTGATTATTCTATTTCAGTTGTCCCAATTTTCCCCACTTTGTCCCCCTCCACTGGATACCCCTTCCCATGTCCATGGGTCATGCATGTAAATTCTTTGGCACACAAGTTAAAAATCTCTGCTTTATACTAATGAAATCAAAACAAAACAAAAAATTTTCAAGCCTTAATCATTAATGTTTTTGTCAAAGAACAGTTACTGGTGTCATTCACCTGCATGTGGGGCTGTACTCTGTACCAAAAAGTGAGACAGACTCAGCAGCCAAAGAGAAAGCAGCGTGGACACGTATTAAATCATAAGCATGGACATGTGACAAAGAAGAGCTGCCTGATCTCATTGCTGTACTTCTATTATAAAGTATTTGATATGTACAAAGCAATGCATATAGCATAAATATGTCATAGTGATGTATGATTTTAAGAGTTGTAAGCGTTGTTGCATAACCTCAGTAACTGTATCAGTAGTGGATTGCCTTTAGTAATGAATTTCTCAAGAGGAAAAAAAAATGCTATTTTTGTAAATTATATTTTACTCATAACATGTATCTTAACTACACTTGAATTATTTGGAAAGAAGGAGGATGGTGGGGGAAGCCAAGCCTTAACCTAATTGATACTCCTGACATTTAAAATTTTACTTCTATACATATATTTTTTAGCCTGGTGGTTCTTTATTCATTACTACAATCAACAAAACACAGCTATCCTATGCCTTGGGAATTGTTTTTTCAGAGCAAATTGCAGGTATTGTACCAAAAGGTACTCATACCTGGGAGAAGTTTGTTTCACCTGAAAACCTAGAGAGCATTCTGGAATCAAGTAAGTATTAAGAATTTTTCCAGTTTTCAAGGCCCAGCTGAACTTTTAATGTACCTATAATTATTAATCACACAACATAGCACTTAATTAAAGAGGCCATAGTTCTTTGGATGTTTGTTTCATCTCCTCAACTAGATCATAAACTCCTTGAAGTTAAAATTAAGTATTAGATACCACTTCTCTCTAACCTTGACACCTAACCCAAGGCCAATCAAATCATAGGTAATCAATGAATACTTTTCGGCTGTGTGGTCCTCACTTGTTTAAGGATGAGATGCCAATGTTTATTACTTACACATCCTGAGTTTGTCCTGTTGAAGCCCTTTTTGTGTCAGCTTAGTTTATATATTATCTTTTCTGATTACCCGTACTCAGATGTATTTTGAACTTCCTTATCAAGTTTTATGTTTTTTATGCTACTTAGAGCATGCCTTATATATGATTCTTTTGGTGTTTTCAAGCCCCTTTCCGGACTGTAAAGTTCTTGAAGTCAAACCATGTCTCTTCTTTGTACTCCTTGCAATGCCTAGCTTGGCTGTACACATCATTAACATTAGATTTATGTGTGCAATTCATATCAAGTAACATTTATCAGTTTATTTGTTTGGCATTTGGTATTCCTGTTAAATACTTAGTCTCATGTATGTCTCATGCTTTTTGTTGATAAAACAGTATATCAATAAACTTGATTTTACTTGAAATATCATCAGTCCAATGCAGTAGTAAGTTCTAAAGATTTCTGCAAGTAACTTTGTTGAAAATAGGGTAGAAAAAAATGTTTTAAAGATGCTTTATAGGAACATGACTTGTTGCAAGTATTTTCTGAAAACAGCTAATGTTTATTGAGTATTTAGCAAATTCCAAGCGCTGTGCTACTTTTTACATATACCTCATCTCATTCTAACAATTCCGTGATATATGTTCTGCCCATGTGAGAAAACTGAAATTCAGAACAGTGAAGCAACTTGCCCAGGGTCATCTAATAGGTGCCAGACCTGGGATTTGAGCCCAAGCAGTTGGCTTTAGAGTTTATGTTCTATGCTTCAATATAGAATGATCAGCACAAGGTTGCAAAATATTTTTGCCCATTGAGTTAGGAATCGTTTTTATTTTTTTTTAAAGATTTTATTTATTTTTAGAGAGAGGGGAAGGGAGGGTGAAAGAGAGAAAGAGAAACAGTGAAGTGTGAGAGAAACATGATTGCCTCTCTAACGTGCCTAACCATGGACCTGACCCACAACCCAGGCTTGTGCCCTGACTGGGATTTGAACCACTGGCTCTTTGGTTCACAGGCCGGTGCTCAGTCCATTGAGCCACGCCAGCCAAGGCCAGGAATATTTTATTAACTTGGAGAGTTGCATGAGACCCTTGGCACTTGGGAGGTAAATATTTAATAAATTTACTCTTTGTGATATGTTTTTCAGATGGTCTGTCAGTTCAAACTGTGGTGGGAATGATCTACAACCCCTTCTCAGGTTATTGGCATTGGAGTGAAAATACCAGCCTTAATTATGCAGCTCATGCTGTGAAACAGGAACCCCCAGAGCCTGCTGGGTTTGTTTTAAAGGAAGAAACAGAAGAGCTTCAAGCTAAAGCCTTCACCAACCCAGCTGTGCATGATGAGCTGAAGAAATGAATTGTTTCTAAGGACTGTAGTAATGTGGCTTGAAAGCCTGATGTTTACAAATACAAAAAATATACAGTTTCATTTTTGAGAGAAGATTATGCAGAAAGAAAGTCAATAAAAAGGGCCAAAAACCTTTGATAAAAGTTTTTGTTGTTGTATCTAATAGCTACTTTTATGGGCTTATTCTATGGATAAAAAAGTTTTGTCCAGGTGTTGTGTGATTAGGAGCTTATGATTCTCAGCCTTTGTTATATAAATAGAACATACCTATTTCACTCATTTTACAGATTATATATGTATATTTTCCATCATAGTATGCACATACATATATGCTATATAATATGTTTTTAATTTAAAGGAATCTGTATTATCTGTGTTCTTTATTTGATTTAGTTTAAGGCAGTTATGCTTCTGACTGAAGAAAACCAAATATAGTTTTATACCACTTATATTTGGGAAGATAAAATATATTTTTTCCTTTATTTTGTTTATTTTTTTAATCCTCACCTGAGGATATGTTTATTAACTTCAGAAGAAGGGGGCAGGGAGAGGGAGAGGGAGGGACGGAGAGAGAGAGAGAGAGAAACAGAGAAACATCAATGTCAGAAGAAAACACTGACCAGTTGCCTCCCACACATGAGCAGACCAGGCATTGAACTCACAACCTTCTGGTGTTCAGGATGACACTCCAACCAACTGAACCACCTAGCCAGGGCTATTTTTTCCTTTAAATTTTAGTTTGTTGGAAAGCAAGTGGATTGTTAAATATGTGCTGGATTTGGACTTAAACATTAAAACCAAGAAATTCAGATTATGCTGGACATACTTCTCTCTAGTGTTCCATAAATGTTTTTTGGTGCCTTTCTTTTGTAAGTAGAAAGGATTTTTTTAAAACTCAATTTAAAAATTCAGTTATGGAAATTTCCTTTTTCAACTAACTTTTATAGTAGAGGGGCTGACTTGAAATATATTTTTGGCCTCTTGATGTATATGTGTCCCTGGCTTTTTCTGAAGTCCATTGCTGTATAAGAATATTCCTAGGGAGTGTATTGGGCACTCAAAATTAGGAGCTCCCTTTGGCCTGCACTTAAAAGTTTGATTCTGAGTCTGAATTTTGGTAGTTTTATTACCAAAGCAAAGCTTCATCATTCTGTTAGAAAAAAATGTTCGTATTAAAGATTAATCTAAGACACATGTAGCGGAATTGATTAAAAAGCAGTTCAACAAAGTGCATTTATTTTAGAAAGCTCTTTCAGTTATGAAAACTATATATTAAGTGCTGAAAATTCAGGATGATTCAGTAATAGCTACTTCTGATTTTCACTTGATTTCCTATAGAATGAACATATGAAAATTGTGTGCATCTGTTTATGATCTAATTCCATCATTCAAGCCAATTTTAATCAAATTCCAGGGGAAACAGGCTCAAAAAGACACTGCACATTTTAAACATATATTTTATTTATTTATTTTTAGGGAGAAGGGAAGGGAGGGAGAAAGAGAGGGAGAGAAACATCGATATGTGAGAGAAACATTGATAGGTTGCCTCTCACACACCCCCAACCGGGGTCCTGGCCCACAACCCAGGCATGTGCCCTGACTGGGAATGGAACCTTTTAGTTTTGCAGGACAGCGCCCAACCAACTGAGCTACATTGGTCAGGGTGACACCGCACATTTTAAAAAATGCATCTGTAGAGTTGGGATTGCCCAGCTGGAAAATATTAATTTTGAGAACTACCTGCTTTTGAAAAGTAGTAATCTAACAATTAGGGCTTTGGGGGGTGGGTGTGGGGATCAGGGGTGTACGTTTAATCTACAAACCTTCCCTCAGAAACTCTGAGTTCATGAGTCCCTTGCAAGAAATGATGATGGAAACTTTATGGCTGATATTCCAGCAAACGAGATTGCAGACTTGTCTCAGAATGGACAAGAAGAAGGCTGGAGAAAGCAAGAAGGTGAATTTGAATCTTGGTTTGGGTTGAAAGTAATAGCTGTGGGAAGCTGGGCAGTGACCCAACCACCTAGTGCTGTGAAAGGAGTAAGATTGGTCAGTGCAGTTATAATGATAAAAACTGCAAAACACCTTAGGGTTGGCTCAAAGGGCTATGAGCGCTAGGAGTGCAAAGCTTTCAGCACTTAGAAGTAGCAATAAATGATGGCAGAAGGGTCGCACAGCAGGCAGGTGGTGACAAGGAAGAAGTCAAGTGGTAAAGCTTTTTCCAAAACTTCCATAAGGAACAATAGGACCCAGCACACAAATGCAAAACTCCTATATAACCTGAGGACCCTTCTGGAAGCAGGATTCTAGAAACTAGCCTAGTTAGGAGACTAGAAGAGAAAACAATTGTAATTGTTACTGAAGCTTTGATTTTTCCCAAAGTTGCTATGTTCTGAGGAAAATTAGTGGTATGTAGGTATGTAAAACATTGCTAGATTTGTGTGTGCTATTTTTTTCCTGAAGACAAAACGTCACAAAAAATTATATTTAATTCTTTTATTTATGTCTACAAGTTTGTAGGACATGCTAGAAATGTCACATTGTTTATCCCTAAGTCATGCCTGAGTCCTCTCAAAGAGAAAGGTCAATATCTTTGCAGTGGTGATATTGGGAAACTTTCTACTTTTTGATACCATGTTTGGATTTGGAAAACGGGTGCTATTTGGATAGTAAGGTTGAACATTTTGTTGGATTTGATTGTGATCTGTTAACAGTCATTTTATAGAAAGACTCCACAAAGAATCATTCTTTGTAATTGTGTTGCCTTAGAGATTAGTTAAAGGTGTCCCTATCATTCCAGTGAATTCCACAGTGGAAAATTGGTAAGCTTTTAGAATGAAGTTTGTCTTGTCTTTCCCGTCCCAACACAGCCAAATACATCAAAAGAGCTGTCCCCATTTTTCTCACTTTCTCACTTCTCTACTCACTTTGGTCTGCCTTCCTCCATCATTGCTTTGTTGAAACAGTTCTTGCCAAAGTCACAAATTGACCACATGACTATATCCAATTTTCAGCTCTTATCTTACTCATTTGACATTGTTAATTACCTATCTCCCTTAAACATTCTCCTCCATTTCCATGATTTCACCTCCTTTGACTAACCACTCTTCGTCAGTCTAAATCTCCTTTTCTTCTTCTACCCACGTACCTGTTGGCTTTGGTTGAATGGTTCCCTGTGCCCATACTTTTATAGTCTCGTGTAAATCTCAAATTATCTTATTTTGACTGTGCCATCTTTCCTATTGGGACCCTCTATGATAAACTGACCCACACCCAACCTCTTCTTAAAATCCTTTAGTGATTTCTCATTGCTTCTAAGATGAAAGGCCTAAATTACTCAACATGACTGGGTGAGTATACCCAAGCAGGGTATTGGTAGTATCTGCTTAGAAGGTTACACTGCCAGTTTTCTATTTTAGCCTGTAAATGCTGCCCTCAAGACTGTAAAGGAGGAAAGAGGAAGGACATCTCTAAAATCAGAGAAGGAAAACTCTGACCCCAAAAAACCTCCGCTGCCTTGCGGCATACCTCTTCAGGGGAAAGGCTAAGGGAGTAAACCCCGACAGAAAATCCGGAGCCGGAGTCCCTAAGGCGGTTTGACATTGTAGTCAACACCGGCAACTCCTGCGGCGCACCTGAAGCCAAGCTGTATTGACTTTGTCTTTCCCTTGGACCCTTCAGCTGCGAAGAGAGGGGGGGTCTGCTGCATGGGCAACAGCAGACCCTCCATATCACCCTGCCCAGGCTCTGTAGCTTCAGTTTCACTTGAGAGGACACTCCAGCGTCATCGCAAGATGTCGACTCAACACGGGAGGAGACAGATACCGGTTATAAGCTCATCCGATTGGCGAAGGAAACGAGCGCCAGGGGTCTCCTCTGACGGTGGGAGAGGTCATCGCACCTCACTGGACAGCTACCGTCTCGCCATGGCTCGCCTGCCCCACTGGGTGCGTGGGGATCAGAGAGGCGCCTCTCGAAAAGTGGGCCACAAAACACCCGCACCAGTTAATTCCAAGCAAACAACAAGAAAGAATCCTCCGGCTCTTCGCCTCGCTAGCTGGAACATCAGGACCATGTGCCCCGGACTTACTGCAGACCTTCCGTGGATCAAGGGTGCCAGGAAAACCGCTGTCATCGATAGGGAACTGGCACGACTAAACATCGACATTGCGGCTCTACAGGAGACCCGGTTGGCCGACAACGGAACTATCAGAGAAACCAACTACACCTTCTACTGGCAAGGGAAGTCTCCGGACCAACCAAGACAGCACGGTGTTGGGTTCGCTGTGAAGAACACGCTTGTTAACTCCATAGAGCCACCCACAGGAGGCACAGAGAGATTACTTACCCTCCGATTGTCAACAACTTTTGGCCCAGTCAGCATTCTTAGCGCGTATGCCCCAACCCTCTGCGCCACCACCGAAGAGAAAGAACAGTTCTACCATGCACTGGACGAAGCGTTATCCAAGATCCCCAGAAGTAACGCTCTCTATCTCCTTGGAGACTTCAACGCAAGAGTAGGAGCCGACCACATGGCCTGGCCCACCTGCCTTGGAAACTTTGGGAGAGGAAAGATCAATGAGAATGGTCAGCGACTGCTTGAGCTTTTGTGTCACCACGGCCTGTGCGTGACAAACACATTCTTCAAGTGCAAAGAGATCCACCAGGTGTCATGGAGGCACCCCCGCTCCCGCCATTGGCACCAGCTTGACCTCGTCATCACCAGAAGAACGGATATTGGCAGCACCCTCCTCACCCGCAGCTACCACAGTGCAGACTGCGACACGGACCATGCCCTCGTGGTAAGCAAGGTGCGCATAATGCCGAAGAGGTTGCACCACTCCAAGATGAAGGGTCGCCCACGCATCAACACCAGTTGTGCCAGCAACCCAGTTAAGACCCAGCAATTCATCAACAAGATGGAAGATGCACTCGGCGAGGGAGTGGCGGCAGATGACATTATCGAATCCAATTGGCCACGTCTCCGCGACGCCATATACAACTCCGCCATTATTGCTTATGGGAAGAAAGAGCGGAAGAACGCTGACTGGTACGAGGCTCACTGGGAAGAAATGGAACCCGTGATCGAGGCTAAGAGGAAGGCCCTACTGGCTTACAAGGTCACGCCCACTCCCAGTACACTTCAAGCTCTACGGGCTGCCAGGAGCAAAGTCCAGAAGACCGCCCGCCACTGTGCCAACACCTATTGGCTAAACCTGTGCAGAAGCATTCAGGAAGCCGCCGATATAGGCAACGCACGAGGAATGTATGAGGGTATCAAGAAGGCAACAGGCGCAATCCCCTCCAAGATCGCCCCCCTTAAGTCCAAGACAGGTGAGGTCATCACTGACCAGGAACAGCAAATGCGGCGGTGGACCGAGCACTACCTCGAGCTGTACGCAACGAAGAACACCGTAACAGACACTGCTCTTAAAGCCATCCCAGACCTACCAGTCATGGAGGAGCTAGACACCCCACCTACTGCGGCAGAGCTCGGCAAAGCCATCGACCGCCTTGCTTGCGGGAAAGCACCAGGAAGCGACGGAATCCCTCCAGAAATCCTAAAGAGCGGGAAACCAGTCCTGCTACAGCCGCTCCACCATCTACTCTGTCTCTGCTGGAAGGAGGGTTACATCCCCCAGGATATGAGAGACGCCAACATTATCACCATGTACAAGAACAAAGGAGACCGCAGCGACTGCAACAACTACCGGGGCATCTCTCTCCTCAGCGTCGTCGGCAAAGTATTCGCCCGGGTCGCTCTTGCCCGCCTGCAGACCCTTGCTTCCCGCGTCTACCCAGAGTCCCAGTGTGGCTTCAGAGCTGGCCGATCAACAGTGGACATGATCTTCTCCCTACGCCAGCTGCAGGAGAAGTGTCATGAGCAGCATAAACCACTCTACCTCGCCTTTATTGACCTCACGAAGGCGTTTGATCTGGTCAGTCGAAGCGGACTCTTCAGCTTGCTACGGAAGATTGGCTGTCCACCACATCTGCTTGCTGTGGTCATGTCCTTTCACGACAACATGCACAGCACGGTGTCCTACAACGGCGCAACCTCTGAGGCCTTCCCAGTCAGCAGCGGAGTAAAGCAGGGCTGCGTCCTCGCGCCTACGCTGTTCGGAATCTTCTTCTCCATGCTCCTCCAATACGCCTTTAAGGACTGCAGCGAGGGTGTCTTCATTCACACCAGATCCGATGGCAAGCTCTACAACCTGGCCCGTCTACGAGCCAAGACCAAAGTCAAAGAGGTGCTCATCCGTGAGATGCTCTTCGCCGACGACGCAGCTTTGACATCACACTCCGAAGAGGGACTCCAGCAGCTAGTCACTTGCCTTTCCCACGCATGCAAGGAGTTCGGACTAGCCATCAGCCTGACGAAGACGAATGTTATGGCTCAAGGCACGGGGACTCCCCCATGCATCACCATCGACGGATACACCCTGGAGGTTGTCAACGACTTCACTTACCTCGGGTCCACCATCTCGAGCTCTCTGTCAGTCGACTTGGAGGTCAACCGGAGAATCGCCAGGGCAGCCACAGTTATGGCCAGACTGAACCGGCGAGCGTGGAACAATTCCAGCCTCACTGAGAAAACCAGACTGCGCATCTACCAAGCCCGCGTACTCAGCACTCTCCTCTATGGCAGCGAGACGTGGACCACCTACGCAAGGCACGAAAGGAAACTCAACAGCTTCCACATGAGGTGCCTGCGACGCGTCCTGCATGTCGCCTGGCAGGATAAGGTCCCCAACACCGAGGTGCTGAAGCGAGCCAATATGTGCAGTTTGCATGCAGTTCTTAGCGAGAGACGCCTCAGGTGGCTCGGCCATGTCAAAAGAATGGATGCAGGCCGTATCCCCAAAGACCTCCTCTACGGCGAGCTAGCAGAAGGCAAGAGGATGACAGGGCGCCCAAAACTGCGGTTCAAAGACATCTGCAAAAAGGACATGACACAATGCTCCATCAATCTCAACACATGGGAAGTTCAAGCAGACGACCGCCTAGCCTGGAGGCTCGCGGTCAGGCAAGGTACGTCAGGGGCAGAGGCTGCGCGCAACGAGGAGGCGGTCCAGAAAAGATCGAGGCGGAAGCAGCGTCAACAGCAGCAACAACGGCCATCTGCCTTCACCTGTACCAAGTGCGGCAGGGATTGTCACTCCCGAATCGGACTGCACAGCCATTCTCGGCGGTGCAGATAGACTCTCAGGAAGCTACGCCATCGTCTCTCGAGACGGACGGCTGCCGACGACGACGACGACGACTCAACATGACTGCCAAATCCCTACAAAGTCTGATTCTGCCTACTTCTCAGGCCTCATTGTTTTTTGACAAGTATGCTAAATTTTAACAACAGAACAGTTCTTTACAGGTATATTTCATTATTTTAAACTTTACTTTTTAAGATAATTGTAAAATAATTTCAGACTTACAAAAGTTTCCAGAAATAATCCAAAGGGTTCCCTTATACCCTTTACTCATCTTCCCCAAATGTTAACATTTTTAACCACACACAGTGATAAAAATCAGAAAACTAACTCTGATCCAGTATACGCATTGAATCTACAAACCTTATTTAAACTTGTTAATGGTCCTACTAGTGTCTTTTTTTTCTTTTTTTGGAAACAAGATCTCACATTGCATTAAATTGTCATGTCTTCTTAGTCTCCTTTAATGTGGGACAGTTCCTTCAGTCTGTCTTTGTTGTTTATGACTTTGACACTTGAACTTAAATAATACTGCTTTTCTTGAAGTTCTGAAAAGTATTTAATCTATCTGTCTTTATTCAGCTATTCTCATTTTCCCCTTATCTTTTTCTAACAATGTTGCCTGGATCTGAACCCTGACAGTCTGATTCCCGACCCTGTGCACTTGACCACTTTTATACTTGTACCTAGTGCCTGTGTCTTCACATAACCACACACAACTAGATTACTATCACACACTTAAATTGTCTGTTTTCAGGGTAACATCTCCAGAAGGAAATCAAACAAAGCTTCACAAACTCTAGAGTCTGGGCTGTTTGCCTCAGTTCTCTTAGAGCTTCATTGCCCTTCTATCTTTACAACAACTACATGCTACTTATTGCAACTTAGTGCTTTAAATATGCTGAATAAAATTATACCATTACTTTCTATGTTATAGTTTATACTATTAATGATAAATTGAAGAAAAGTATTGAGCTAAAATACTACATATCAAAAATATTTCAGCTAAGGAAAAAAAATCAAAATTTTGGACAGTATTTGAAAAGTCATTTTGATGTGTGCTAGGGACACTCACAAGGGCTTCTGGGCCATCCTTCATCTGGAACACAAACAGCACTGAGAAGCATCAAGCAGAGATTTGGAGAGAGTGCTTAGTAACCAGGGTCAAGCCATGCTTACTAGAAATACTATTTAAACCTGACTGGTGAGTTCCCTGCAATTCCATAAAATATTTGCATCATTATAGTCTTACAGAAGTAGGTCCAAAAATCTAAGACTCCTAAAGAAATGTTGATATAGAAATAATGATGGAAACAAGACCAAATAAAAGAAAGTGTTAGTACAGTCACACACAATTGCTTTTATTAACTTACAATGTGGCTTTATTAGAAGGGAGACTTTTATTAGACTTTTTTATTAAGTTCATTGGGGTGACATTAGTTAATTCTCATTTGACTATCATTAATTAGATGCAAATTACATGCAAGCATTCTCTGTAAAAAAACAAAAAACCAAAAACACCCTGACACTGGTGGTTTGCATGAAATGCAAGCAAATTTATTGTGAGATCAATAAACTTTTTGTATCTCAGCAAGAAAAGGATGCAATCCATATAAATGAGCCACTGTCTAGAAGCTAAAAGGCACCAGTTGGAACCAAAGAAAAGGACATGTTCTCAAGATGATGTGGGCCGAGCTGAGAATCGGGGGTGGAGAGTCACAAGGTAAATATGGACACCAGATGTTTCCACTTGGCTGGATTTGAATCCTTGTTTCTTGTTGACAGACAGGACCTTATGGACATAGAACTCACAGACAACACATAAGATCTCCACTGGTCTTTCCTGACTAAAGCAGGCTCTGTATCTGGGATGCTCAGAAAGGCTTCCAAGGTCCCAGGATCCCCCCAATACCCCTGCCCCCACCGAAATAAGGAGCAAAATTGTGTGTATTTTTCTGTAACGAATGTCCCATAGTTTTCATCAGAGTTTCAAAAGGGTTCATGGCCACTCCCCCAAAAAGTTGAAAATTCGGTTCAGTTCGGCAGCCGTCCGTCTCGAGAGACGATGGCGTAGCTCCTTGAGAGTCTATCTGCACCGCCGAGAATGGCTGTGCAGTCCGACTCGGGAGTGACAATCCCTGCCGCACTTGTTACAGGTGAAGGCAGATGGCTGTTGTTGCTGCTGTTGACGCTGCTTCCGCCTCGATCTTTTCTGGACCGCCTCCTCGTTGCGCGCAGCCTCTGCGCGTGACGTACCTTGCCTGACCGCGAGCCTCCAGACTAGGCGGTCGTCTGCTTGAACTTCCCATGTGTTGAGATTGATGGAGCATTGTGTCATATCCTTTTTGTAGATGTCTTTGAACCGCAGTTTTGGGCGCCCTGTCATCCTCTGGCCTTCTGCTAGCTCGCCGTAGGGAAATACAGTCTTGTCCTGACAGAATATGTCAGGAAAAGAAAAATATGGTCACTATCTTCTGCCTATATTTTGTAAAAGTTAACATGAAGTCTGTCAAAAGTTCTGAAAGGCAAAGCTGGGGCATGACTTAAATTGCTTATTTCTGGTCATTCTTTTGATATTGAATTCTGGGATTCTGTTTGGAGACTTAATTTTGTCAGGATAGGATGCTGGAAGGTCAATCTGGATTAATGATCAGATTTATGCAATGTTTAAAAAATTTGATATAAAAAAATGCTGATTTTTAAAGTATATTTTATTGATTATATTGTTACACTAGTCCCAGAAGAGTAAGATTATATGTGGGCATAAATTGTAAAAAGCATAACTGTGAAGTAATGACCACCATTTATTTATTTAGCTTAAATATATATATATATATTTTTTATTGATTATGCTGTTATAGTTGCCCCAATTTCTTATCCCTTTGCTCCTCCCTGCCCAGTACCCCCCTCCCCCCAGCAATCCCACCCCCCTTAGTTCATGTCCATGGGTCGTGCATATAAGTCTTTTGGCTTCACCCATTCCTAGATTATTCTTAACTTCCCCCTGTCTATTTTGTACCATTTCCCCATTTCTTCCCCTTCCCCCTCCCAGCTGATAACCTTCCAAATGGTCCCTATACCTATGATTCTGTTCCTATTCTGGTTTGCTTAGTTGGATTTTGTTTTACTTTTTAGATTCAATTGTTGATAGTTGTGAATTTGTTGTCATTTTAGTGTTCATAGTTTTGATCTTCTTTTTCTTAAATAATCCCTTTAACATTTCATACAATAATGGCTTGGTGGTAATGAACTCTTTCAGCTTTACCTTCTCTGGGAAGCACTTCATCTGCCCTTCCATTCTAAATGATAGCTTTGCTGGATAAAGTAATCTTGGTTGTAGGTCCTTGCTTTTCGTCACATTGAATACTTCTTGCCAATTCCTTCTTGCCTGCAAAGTTTCTTTTGAGAAATCAGCTGATAGTCTTATAGACATCCCTTTGTAGATAACTCTGCTTTTCTCTTGTTGCTTTTAAGATTCTCTCTTTATCTTGAACCTTTGGCATTTTAATTATGATGTGTCTTGGTGTGATCCTCTTTGGGACTCTCTCTGCTTCCTGGACTTGTATGTCTATTTCCTTCGCCAAATTTGGGACGTTTTCCTTAACTATTTTTTCAAACAAGCTTTCAATTTCTGGGTCTTTCTCTTCTCCTTCTGGCATCCCTATGATTTGGATGTTGGCATGTTTAAAATTGTCCCAGAGATTCCTAAGGCTCTCCTCATTTTTTTCAATTCTTGTTTCCTTATTCTGTACTGGTTGACTTTTTTTTCTTCCTTATGTTCCAGATTATTGATTTGAACTCAGGTTTCCTTCCCTTCACCATTGGTTTCATGTAGACTTCCTTCATTTCACTTAGCATAGCCTTCACTTCTTCCCTTATGCATTTTCCATACTCAAGCATATCTGTCAAGCCTGTGAGCATCTTTATCACCAGTGTTTTGAGTTCCTCATCTTTTAGGTTGACTATCTCCTTGTCCCTTAGTTCTCCCACTGGAACCTTGATCTGTTACCTCTTTTGAGCCATACTTCTCTGTCTCCTCATCTTGACAGGCTCCTGTGTTTGTTTGCCTCTGTGTCTTAGGCAGAGCTGTCACTCCTGTTATGTTGTAAGGGGCGGAGCCTTAGGGATTCTTTAGTACAGGGTAACCCGTTTCACCACATTGTGGCGCTGTGTGTGGGGGAAGGGTCCGAGAGGAAACAATGCCGCTTGCTCAGCACTTGCCCCTTTTCCAGGCACTTCTCCCGCTTTTGTATGGGACTGGTGCCCCTTTAGCTATTGCCCTGGCCATTGTTCCCAGAGTTGGTGGGTCTGCAGATGTTCTAGGACTGTGGGGGCCCTTTGAACAAGTGGACTCTGCTGAGAGACTGACAGTTTCTTCCTCTGCCCCAACCCCCACTGGTTTGCACAGTCAGAAGCAATGAGGCTTGATTTTCCCTGGTGCTGGGACTGTGAGCTGCGTGGTCTGGTCAGTAGCTGGGAATACTCCCAAGGTATCCCTCCCCACTTTTTAAAACATGTAACTGCTTTCCACCAGCCTGCCGCTGTCGCCACTACTGCCACCACCACACCATGTCCTCCCCTGTCTGGATGAGTGATCTATATCTTTGTTGGGCTTCCATGCAGCTCAATTTTCTGGAACTTCTGGTAGTCTCTAGTTTTGAGGAAGTACAGTAGTTGTATTTCTTCTTAGTTGTGGAGGGAGATGCAGCATGTCTGTCTAGGCCTCCATCTTGGCCTCAAGTAAGACTGCTGATTTTATTTTATTTTTTTCTCTGTAATATAATAAATGATTTTGAAATACCCTGTTATGTTGCAGTATACTATACTTTAAAGAGTTGAATTAGACAAGGGGCATAATAGTCTAGAAAATATGAATACATCAGTAAAGATCATTGTGTTTTTAATTTCCTATATGTAAAAGTAACTTATCAGGGTCTGAGTATTGGATTTCACTGCTTTAAATGTTGAGATAATTGAGCCTCAGTCTTGAGGTGGTTCCTTCTTTATATCCTTAGTTATAACTTCTGTTCAGCTAATCTTCAGATGCTTCTCCAAGTTGATTGTTCTGTAATTTAGTTGTAATTTTGATGTGGTCATGGGAGGTGGCAAGCACAGTGCTTACCTACTGGAACTCCTGCTGATTTTAAATAGAGGTAAATAGATTAATGGGTAGATGGCTGGGTGAAGGGATGGAGGGATGTAAGGATGATGCAAGATACTCAACAGCAATGTTAACAGTGCTGGGCACTGCAGGAACTGCCTTAGTGCAGTGAGATATCCAAGCAGCTGTTCTCCCTCCCCCCACCCTCCCCCGCCCTCACACATACCACCAGGTGGTGTCCAGAGCTAATACGCAGTGACCAGACCTTTGTCCCCTCAGACCTCTGCTGTCTACCTGCGCACCCACAGACCTGGCAATTTTGCACCCAGTACTTTCCCTGAGAACCAGGCAAATCTCTCTATGCTCCTGAGATAACATCTTCCTTTGAGATCAGTCAGTTCAGGCCCATGTAACAGGCACTCCAGGGACCTGCTGGGGCCAAATGTGTATGACATTTTTGTAGCTTGGTGAGGATCCCTGCTATCCCTAGTCATTGCCCAGGATTTAGACACCCTACACCCAGTCTTTCCTATAATCTCTTCCTGAAGCTGTTTCTTGAATTCATCTTCCCTGACTACCTCCCACTGTTCCTTCTCATACATTTTCCAGCTGCCACCTCTGTAAGTGGCATTTCAGGATTTACTAATTACCCTACTTCTCAAGTCTTCATCGGAGTTTCCTTTACTTCCTACCTTAACTGAAACCCGACTCTCCTCTGAGGATATAGGATCACCTGGGGCCATTTGGGGAGGAAGTTTCACATTTTCTATGAACCTCAGAGTTGGGCGATGGATGGGGTTTGTGTCCTCACTCACTGCCATTACTCTTCTGTAAAGGCTCTTGTGTCTCAAAACCCCAAGTCCAGCTCTCCTGTCCTTTACTCATCCTCTGTTGCCAACCCGCACTTCTGGTCACTCCCCTCAATTGCAGGCGTTCATCCTTCCCCTCCCGAAGTTTCCCACTTTCCCTGTAACTCCAATGTCTATGTGGATGCTTCGCTTCCTACCTCATCAGCACCAGGACATTGTCTCCTGAGACATCTACCTTCATGGTCACGCCCACCACTTGAGGTCAGCTAAGAACATTTGTAATTATAGATTGTTGGAACATCCCATTCAGAGGAAGAGACCTCTCCAACGCTATGATAGAAAAACCAAGAAGCCATAAAAGAAAAAATTAAAAAATAAAAAGCTGGGGGAAATATTTGCAAGTCAATTCACAAAGAGTTGTTTTTCTCAATTAGGAGCTCATACAAATCTAATAACCCAATTAAAAAATGAACAGTTCACAGAAAAGTCAATACAAATGTATCTTTCAAAAAAAGTGCTCAATCTCACACATAGGAGAAATGCAAATTTGACACGAATTAGGAAAGATCAAAACATCAAAGAATATGTGTGGTAAGAGGATGAATGAGGAAATGGTCACTTTCAAAAGTGACTGAATGTAAATTATCCTTTGTGGAGGGTGATCTGTCAATATCTATCACAGTTACAATGCATGGCTCCTTTGACCCAGAAATTCCACTTGTAGAACTGTATATGTATGTATGCATACTTATTTATTTCCGCTATATTCTATACAGCTATAAGAAAAAGAATCAGGAAGCTCACAAGTTCTATATTTAATATAAAAAAAGAAGAGAAAAAGTAAGGTACAGGATAGGCAACTAAATGAAACAGTTTGTGTAAAAATAACTTAAACCTATATATGTACATATAGACAGGAACGTGCATATATAGGAAATGCTCTTATAACACATAGAATATCTTTGGGAATAAACACTGAATCTGATTACTGTATTTGTCTCTGGGGAGGGGAACTGGGGACCAGATTAAGAGGGAGGCTGTTTCCCTTATTGTCCCAGCAAGAAACCGAAGGAGTACTCAAATTGGGTATTTTGAGGAGCATTTCAAAAAGAACTATTTGCTAAAGTGCAGAGCCACAGAGCCAGCGACAGCAGCAAGCTATTAGCACCCCAGTTACAAAAGGAGAAATGTGTGGACTTAATTCCTGAATCCCACAGAGGGTAGCAATGTGGAGAGAGCTGGCTGATAGGAGCTATGGCCTACAGTGACTGCAGGAAAAGATACCAAGGGTTAGACATTCCTTCCTTACTCTCCTGTCTTCCAGTCTCCATCTAAGGCAAACTCCATGAGGGAAGTTCCAGTGCATACAACCGGAAGCCAGGAAGCCACTGATGTTCTTCATGCAGGTGTCCTTCGTGCAGGTGAGCCTCCAGGGCAAGGAGCAGGGTGAAGAGTCAGAGTACACCTGGAAGCGAGGGGAGAAGATCTGGAATAGAGATTTACTTTTCATTGCCTTCTTTGTAGCTTTTGAATTATGTACTGTATTTACATATTGATACTAAGAATAAAATCAATCACTACTAAGAGAATGGAAAAAAGTATTTTAAAAATATTTATTTATTTTTAGAGAGACTGAAAAGGTGGGGGAAAGAGAGGGAAAGAAACATTGATGTGTTAGAGAAAAATTGATTGACTGCCTCTCACACACTCCAAACTGGGGACCTGCCCCACAACCCAGGCATGTGCCCTGACCAGGAATCAAACTGACATGGCAGTCTTGTTTTGGTCTTCAGGCCGGCACTCAATCCACTGAGCCACACCAGCCAGAGTGAAAAAATATAGTATTGCTCTTAATTTGATCACCTTTGCTTTCCTCTTCCACAGCCAAGTTTGTTGCAGGTGTTATTTGCACTTACATCCTGCCCTGTACCTCTCAAGCCTAGCTTCTGCCCCCTTGACATTTGAGTACACTCACCCACCAAGGTCAGCAATGTCCCTCCTGCTGGCTAAATTTGTTTTACTTGACTTTGGGGGAACATATGATGCTATTATTACCACCTCACAGTTTTTTGACCATGCCCTCTTCTTTTGGCTTCTGCTAGCCCAACACCTGTCTAGACTCCCTCCTGGTCCTTTCTCAGTTTCCTGTATGAACCTCCCTTCCTTTGGCCATACTCTAAATGTGGTGTCATCGGGTTTCTGTCCTTGGCCCTCCTGTCATTCACATAGCATGAGCCCTCACATTCTCACCTCTACTCCCTTGCCTTTATTGAGCCTTAGCCATCTCAATCCCAGGCCCAAATCTCTTATCTACACTCACACTCAGTGGCCACTGGGCATCTCCACCTGGGCATCATATGGGCTGTCTGTTATGGGCTGAATTGTGTCCCTCTTAAATGTATATTTTGAAGTCTTAACTCCCAGTACCTCAAAATGTTGCTTTACTTGGAGATAGGGCCTTCAAAGAAGTAGGTAATTAATATAAAAGGAGGTCACTAGGATGGCCCTAAAGCAATATGATTAGTGTCCTTATAAGAAGAGATTAGGGCACAGACCTGCAGAGGAAGAACCCTGTGAAGACACAGGGCAAAGATGGCCATCAACAAGCCAAGGAGAGAGGTCTCAGAAGAAACCAAACCGGCCAATGCCTTGATCTTAGACTTCTAACTTCCAGAGCTGTGAGGAAATCTATTATTTAAGGCACCCAGCCTGTAGCACTTTGTTATGGTAGCCCTAGCAAACTAATAAACTGTGTAAGCTCAAAATGTCCCAGACTCTCTCATGACTCATCTTCTCAATTGCCCCTTGCTCATTTGAGCTTGGTTATTTGAAAATTCTTTCGTAGCATCATGTCAATCATGTAGGAAATGTTTACTGAGTTATAAAAGTGATTTATAAAATGCCCAAGTGCAGTGAATCAGAAATTAGATAGACCTTATGGATTTATAATTAAGATTCAGGATACCTTGGTAAGGAAATATTAGATTTCTTCTCCACAAGTCAAACCAAGAAAGCAGAAGCTTTACAATTAATTCAGGGTAACTTTATCAAGTGCATTGTTTATTTTTAAAATAATATTGAGATATTTAATACAATGGCATCACAAATGCCATTATGTAAAACTGGCAATAGTGCCAACATCACAACCACTTTACCACAGCAGGAAAGTCATATCTTTTAAGCTATATTTTGAATAAATTCTTGTGAAAAAATATTTTCCAGGATCAATGAAATTTATAAAGCATTGTAATGTTCTTTGTGTTGGCACCTGAAAAAGGTACCATGATATCATTAATCCTCCAGGAGTCTGTGTCTTCTCTTTCTCTTCTTTACGCCTCCCCACACCATCTCTCCTGCCCAGTGGCTTCCTCCCTCAGCTCCTGTCACTGGGGCTAGGGCCTCTCAGAAGAGATATGCATGCCTATCTGTTCTAATTGCTCTTCTTGCATCTTCATTCATTTCCTTTCCATGTCTGAGTCTACTTCTGAGCCAGCCTTTTCATGTGTCTATCTGGTGTCTAAACTCATCAAGAACAATGACTTTATCATGGTAAGAACCATCCAACATGTGGGGTCTGTTTGGGTAGAATCTTTGATCCTCCTCATAAGCCAATGGTCTAGACTATTGTTAATCAAAGTCTGGTCTGGTCTCATCTGGAAGGTGGCAGAAGTGCAGCAACTCAAACCCCGCCCCAGAGCTATTAAGTCATAATTTGCATGTTGAAAAGATCCCCATTGATTCACAGACATGGTGATGTTTGAGAGGCACTGATCTAATCGTCCATTATTTGATCATTGTGGCAGAACCCTCATACTCTTTAAATTTTGGGAAACACTGATTTGGTTTTTTTTTTTTTTTTTTGTCACATCAATCATGGCCAGGCTGAAGAGTCACGTGGCACAGGTATAGCAATATTTGTATTAGGCACTGTCTAAATCTATCTTTCTCAAAAGGTGACAATGTAACTGGTAGGCATTTGAGTCTTTGTAGCCATTGAATTAAGACATAGTTCAGAACTGAATGGTTAAAAAAAAGAATACCATGGACAGAGCTCAAGCACTGGTACCTGGTATGAGAGCTATCTTAGGTGGTGAAAAGTCCAAAGTCTGGTGGCATGAGACACATAGAGTTTGTACCTACCTCATACAGGGTATATCAATCATTATGTACCTTTGGGAAGTAAACTTGTTCATTTACCTCTCTGAGCCTGGTTTCCTCACTTGTAAAATGGAGATGACAATACCTGTTTACTACACGTTGTTTTGAAAAGTTACTGAAAACAATCACTAGACATGTAGGTGTTCAATAAATATTACTCCCTTTTCTTTTCTCATAATGCCTTAATTAAAGTCAGTAAAATGAAGTCCTTGTAAAATAACAAGATGGTTCTAGCTTGGAGCTAATGTTATGATGCCAAGACTGTCAGAATTGGTGGTGGTGGTGGTGGCAGGGGTGGGACTAAAGATGCCCACTCTGGCTCCCAAGGTCTTCACTCCACTTCACTAGCTGTAGTACCCTGGGAAGAAGAGCTGGGAGACATGCTCAGCTCCCTACACTTCACCCTGCAGATTGGGTCCGGCACAGCCACTGTACAGGAACCAGGGGACTGAGCCTGGAATCTGGCTCTACACAGGATTCTAAGGAGCTATTCTTTGAAGAGTTGGTCTCCTTAGATCCTCTGTTAACCCAGTTCTGTTAGTTCCCCTCTGACTGTTAATTACACCACCACCACTCCTTTGGGGCTGAGCCCCTTCCCCTGAGCCACATCCCCCTTCTCTCTGTGGCTGGATTGTACCCATTTTAGGCAGGTTTTCCATGTAGGCTCAGTCTGATCTTGTATGAAGAGTTGGCTAAGGCTTGTATACTGCTTTGCCCTCTCAGCTGTAGCTGCTTTCTTTGTTCCCCAAAATTTTGTTCTGACATTTTCATACCAAACTTTTGGCCAACTCTTAGGTCTCTTCAGAGGCTACTCTGCCTCCTTTCACCTTTATACAAGCCCAGGTTCTAATAACATTCTCTATTCTATGCTATGGATCTAAAAGCTGAACAATCTGTATCAGATTGTTTAAGATTATATTTTAGCTTCTCTTATGGGAGCTTATTTTACATACACCTGCATCTTATAGGTGTCCACTTCAGGGTGTCTCTGCAAATGTAAATCATATTTGAACCAAAGACCAGATAATGCTCAAAGATTATCTGATACTCTCAGAAAGCAGCAGCAGCCATTGGCCTCGAGTGGGTGGGGCACATCTACCTACCAGAGCCCCTGAGAGAGTGAAATGCAGTCTGTGGTTTTCTGGAATCAAAATATCAACCCTTATCTGGTTTCTAACTTGCTTTCTGGGCATAGGATTTACCACTTTGGATTCTTCCCTTTGACTTCCTTGTTCCTCCACTCAAGGTGAATTATGCCCATTCCTGTGGCTGGACCTAGACAATCAGGCAAATATATTTGGTACCAAATATCAAACTGATATTCTTTAATTCATGGCTTGACATTTAACAAGAGCAGAGGCTGAGTGGTTATGTGGGAAGGACATAGAAGAAGAATGGAGAATCACTGGTGCCAGAACTCTTTGTCCCTTCTCAGCACAGAGCATTTCTGCTCTCATCCCAAACTTGCCCACTCTGCCTCCTATGTACACGGCCCTGCAGCCTCCTGGTTTCTCTTCCTGGAAGAGAGTCTGGCGACCATCTCTGTCCCTTCGGCCCATGAATTCCATTCCTTGCCACTTGTTCATGAAAGGTTCATTTCTAATCACACATCGCTTCTTCCTGAGAGGTCACATATGTATAAGTATACAGTAGTGGTTGGGACTTCTCCTGTGCAAGTGCTGGTGCTTGGGTACCAGCCTCGCTAGCCCCTCCCCTTATCTCAGTTGGGGCTAGCAGTAGCCTGTATTTTAATAATATGACAGCACTCACTGCCTGATCTGAGGGCTGGTGGGGTCGGGGAAGTAGAAAGGAAGAGAAGTCCCCCTTCACCACAATCTCTGCTCCCTCCTGCAAAAGCCTGGAGGCTACATCCATCCTTTCACCTTAGGAGTGTTAAATCCCCTCCTTGATATTTTTCAGTTCCTCCAAGCAATTTTAAATTATCCATGCTCTTGCTAAAATTTGTGTGTACATCATAAACTTATGTGAAACACCATCTCATTCTTTGTACTTACAAGCCTTTAAAAATGAAGTTAAAGGGGAAAAATTGAACCCACACAGTTTGACAGATTTTCTGCCCAGAAGAGGAAGGGAAAAACAAAAACACCCCACATCAGCAAGTTCCGTGATGATGTCAAAGAGGAAAGACTTGAGTCTGGGTCTGTCGAAAGGAGAATTTATCTAGAGTGCATTTTTGTTACTTGTTACACCAGATATCTTTCCATGAGCACATGGCCGAGACCTAAGTAATTGTGTAATGTAATGGGTGTTTTTACAAATTATGCAAAAAACAGCGTTTTGATGATGGCCAGAACAATCTAATTCCCGACCTTGATCCGGGCCCTGGTAACCAGCCCGAGTGGCGTTTCCTGCCCGCAGCCCCGCGTGGCCCCAGGTGAGTCCTGCGTGCTCCCCACGCTCTGGCTTGCGGGAGGGGCTGGAGCATCGGCGGAGGGCGGGCCTCGGGTTGCGGGACTGAGATCCGGGTCCTGACTGCAGCTTCCTTTCGTTGGAGCCGCATTTGCTGCCACCTTCTCATCCTGGCCCTAGCGCGCGGATCCTTTTCAGGGTGTGCCGCCTGGAGCGCGGATCCGGCCGGGCGCGCAGGTCGCCCTGCGCACCCGAGCCCTGCATCTCCCGCCAGGGGCGGAGGCCGTCTGACCGCGGAGATGCAGGGCGGGGGCAGGGCGCGGGGTAGGTGACTTTATCCCGCCTCTGTTTCCCTGCCCCGGGGAGTAATGACATCACGCGGCCTTATCCAGGCGCCGACACAAAGACTGGCGCGGAGAGGCCGCTGCGGGGGAACCCGGCGGCTGCCCCTGCCGCCCCGGACCCTGGGGTCCCGCCGGCCAGGCCCGCCGCCCGTGGCCCAAGCCCTTTCAACTCATCCTTTGCCTCCACCACCTCGGTCACCGCCACCCGCGCCGCCGGCGCCCGCAGCGCGCAGCTGAGCCCGCGCCCGGCCGCGCCGGCCCCTTCTCATGCGGGCGGCGCGGGCCCTGGGAGGGGCGCCCGCAGCCAGCCGCGCAGCATGCACTGGGGGGTTGGCTTTGCCTCGTCCAGGCCGTGCGTGGTGGATCTGAGCTGGAACCAGAGCGTCACCTTCTTCGGCTGGTGGGCCGGGTCCGAGGAGCCCTTCTCCTTTTATGGGGACATCATCGCTTTCCCTTTGCAGGATTACGGTGGGATCATGGCAGGGCTGGGCTCCGATCCCTGGTGGAAGAAAACACTTTACTTGACCGGGGGAGCTTTGTTGGCCGCAGCTGCGTATCTGCTTCACGAACTCCTGGTCATTAGGTGAGCCGGAGAGAGGGCCCCGCCTAGGGGCGCCAGAGGGGCACTTGGCCGGGGCAGAGCTGGCACAGGGGGGTGGGGTGGGGCGTGCCAGTCCCTCGGTCTTGCTACCCAAATGCCCTGAGACCTGTACTGCCTTTCCCCAGAGGCAGTGCACGGTCACCTGGTCATGAGGGGCAGTTTAGAGTTAACAGGAGAATTAAACTGGTATTGGGAGGGAAAAACATTTGTCTCCCAATCTTTCGGTGCTGAAAGCAAAAAGACTGGGTTGTTGTGGAGCAAAATAGTCTAATATGAAACGCCCTTAGGAAGATCCTAAGTGCAATGTTTTTTCAACAATAGAATTAGGCTCTGCAGAGATACTAAGTTACACTTTTATGAAATGCCTTACTTGTTAATAGATAATAATAGTGGAACATTGACCACTAACCTTATCTTTTACTTAAAGGTTAGTTCTCCACTATCCCTCCCCAAATGTTAACATCATCATAAGGTTGAAATTGCAAAAGGTCCAGAGACCTCTGTGTCCTTGTTAAGGGTGCATGGCCAGGTGTAGTGATGTGCAGTTTGCAGTTTTGATGTAGCCTTAACCTGGCTCTCTGCTAATCTGGTATTTAAAGCTAAGCACTACCTTTAGGTTTAAATGCCATTGTTGGGTAGCTGAGCTGTGGGAGATCCAAGTACAGGGCTAGCACATGGGCCCACACATGGGCCCATTTGACAAGATCGTGGGAGACACCCAGTGCCATAAATAGTTGCATCGGCGGCCTGCCGCAGAATGTTTACCAGATTGGCTTCGAAGTATCAGAAAATGGAGGCCCTGCTGTTGGTACATCCAGCTGGATGTGAGATTTTTGTTTGAGTAGGGTAATACCATATACTACTGAGATGGTCGTTTGGCTAATTGCTACATTAATTTGCCATTAAAAATTTCTGAATGTTTGAACCCTCTGTCACTGGGAAATGACCAGAAGTGAGCAGTTTTCAATATCTTAGAATGTCCCTGTTGGCCGGTATTTTGTAAATAATGAGCAATGGGTCCATACTGCCTTTTTCCAGTAGGAGGCCTATATAATAGACTAAACAAAGTCAGTGACAGATGACCTTTAATAGGCCTGCAGGAATTCCAGGAGGAGGAAATGTGAATATTCAGGTCTCCGAGGGTGGGAAATAATTTAGGTCTGGGGAAATGTTTTGGCTTTCATATTATTTAGTCATAATTGAGAAGTTTTTTTGATCTTATTATACATTGAATGCTCTCAGCACAATGCCTTTAATCTAGTTGAACCAAGTGAAATTTTAAGTGAAATTATCTCTCTAGAGTATTTTATGTTTTTGCTACTTTTAAAACCACTTCAAGTTTCAACTATATGAAAAACTAAAACTTTTGTGCAGTAATTTAAACAGTAATCACATCGTTTCTCAATTATATTCCAGCCCAAAGACTTTTCAGGATCCCAAACCATGTGGCTTCTCACCAGTTGTCCACTTTGTGGAGGGAGTGAAGGCACAGCTTCACAGGACTGAGTCCAAACCTTGCTTAAATGACCTTGCAGAAATAGCGAGGAGGAGCGAGAAGCTCACCCTGGGAGCAGGCCACGCCCTGGTGGGTGTGGTCGCTGGACACAGAAGGGGCCTTTGGACACAGATGTGTCCTTACCTCCTTAGGAAACTACTTGGATACTTACTTATTTAGTTGAGGTGTTTTTAATCCTTGGTTTATTCACTTTTGTTTCTTGACAAATGCTTAAATTGAGTTGGAAAACCCTGTTACAATGTAAGTAATAAAAGTGGCTGCCCATTTTTGAGCCCTTAGCGCAGGTTCTGCATAGCAGTGCTTTACTTCCGTGATTGCATTTATTCCTTAAAACTAGCTTTGAATGCTTGATCCCCATTTTATAGGTAAGGAAAGTGTGGCCCAGGATGGTTAAGCAACTTGCCCAAGATCACACAGTAAAAGTAGTAGGATCCAGACTTAAATCTGGGAAGGTGTGTCTCCTGAGCCTGAACTTTTCCACCACTGCCTCTTAGAGAGTACCAAGTCTGAAAGAGGTTTTGATTGGGGGAGAGGAAGAGAAATACAGAGAATTGGGGCATTGCTTGGGGAAGATAGGCCTGTGGTAAGGACCTGAGGTTGTTTTTGTTTTTAAATTTTATTTATTTACTTTTAGAGAGAGGGGAAGGGAGAGAGAAAGAGAGGGAGAGAAACATCAATGTGTGAGAGATACATATGGACCTGGCTTGCAACCCAGGCATGTGCCCTGACTGGGAATTGAACTGGTGACATTTTGGTTTGTGGGCTGTTACCCAATCCACTGAGCCACACCAGCCATTGCAGGACCTGAGTTTTTGACAGCTTCTAGGGGCACAGAGAGATAGGGAAAAAAATAGGGTGGGGACTGAAGTTCACAGGTTACATGATAGAGACCTCCAGTTAAGGTGAAATCATCAGTTACCTGTGCAGTTTAGGGAAAACACAAAACAATGCAAAATATGCAAAATGGACAATACATTTTGAAAGGGTTACAGTAAGTTCACTGGCAATCATATGGTTTTCACCATCCTACTTGGATTTGCTCCTGCATAGACTTAACTTTAATGTATGGCTATGTCTCCAGAGTGGAAGGTGAAGTTGACAGGTAAGAGTTATTTATGAAGTTTCATTAATGAGTATAACCAAAGTGAATATTTTGGATTTTATCCATGTTTTCCCCACCACAATATTTTTAAACACAATCCTGTGTTTTTTCTCCCTGAGTGGAGGTAGCCTGGCAACTATCTTCAGTTCAATTTGGCATTTGAAAATGTATTGTTAGTTGAATGACTAAATTAATGACTTGGTTACTGGTAGCTCATTTGCATTTAAGGCACATGAGTTCAGCCTGTCCTAGAAAACTTTGGGAATCAGAGAAGGGTCATCTGATCTCCACAAACAACTCCTCAGCCGTACACAGAGGCATGGTCACCTGTGATATCTTTCACCATGAGACTAGAGGCTAGTCTTGCTGCTCTACAGGTGTTCTCTTATACAACCCTCATTGTAAGGTCACTTTATGAAATGTAGCTGTCCAGGAAACAGGTTACCTGCTTCTCTCATCCTAAGTTGGAGATGTTCCTGATGTGTGGAGGCAGGGCTCTGGGACCAGATTAAGTTAAAATTCACTCTGCTTTTAATCAGTCATGTGACCTTGGATTGGAGTGTAACCTTGGATGCTGGGTTTTTTCATTTGTAAAACAGGGCTGGTAATAGTAGCCTTCCTCATAAAGTTGATGAAATGAGTTAACATATGTGAAATGCTTAGCACACCACTTGGCATACAGTGAGCATACAAGTTGAATATTACTTATTATAGACTTTCATCAGAAAGTTCCAGGCTTGAGTGGTCTGAGTCAAACTGACTGTCTTAATAAAATTAACTGAGGAACGGTCCATTTTGGTGTAGTTGAAGTGCTTAAGAACTGGGGAACTGGAGCTATTAACAACTTGATCTTAATTTGATATCCCTTGGGCGAGTTATTAACCCCTCCAAGCTTCAGTTTTCCTCTCTACTATAAAATATAATACATACTTAAAAATATACTAAATTTAAGCTATAACAATATCCATTCTATAGTGTTACTGAAGTCATTTAATATGCACGTATACAAAGTCATTGGCATATATGCTTATCACATAGTTAGCATTCATCCTTATG
Organism: Furipterus horrens; assembly: GCF_987537825.1. Classification (NCBI taxonomy): domain Eukaryota; kingdom Metazoa; phylum Chordata; class Mammalia; order Chiroptera; family Furipteridae; genus Furipterus; species Furipterus horrens. The sequence continues at coordinate 141,768,024 of NW_028327176.1, read as the reverse complement.
ACATGGCCCAAGTTAACCATTAGAATTAGATTGTTCTGGTAAGTGGTGCAAGGGATTTTATATTTATCTCCTAACCTTTCAGTTGTTAAAATTTTGCCTGGCTAATTTACATGAATGTACCATGTTCCATGACTTGAATTATTTGACTGGACAAAATCAGTTAATTTTCAAATCTACAATTTTCACTTTCTAGAAACATAATCTAAATGGCTTTTTAATTTTAATATCTGACCTTCCAAACATGTCATCTAAATGAAAACCTTTGTTTCATAGCAAATATGGCCAGAAAGCAGCAAATATTTTTATTCTTTTAACCAATATTTTCAAAATGAGCCATTCTTACCTTTTAAAGTGTAATGGGCACTTGAGTGGCAAGCTTCTCCAGAAGAGTTTGTTACATTGAACGGAGATGCTGCAGTAAGTGAACATCTGTGTGATGATGATATGAAGGGCTTGTCTTTGCTCAGATAGAAGTTCTTCAGGGGTTAAACTGGGAACAATATGAGGGAAGCAGAGTCTCAGTGAAGGCCAAAGAGAAGAGTGGAAAGTGGTTGGGTGGAGTGAAAGCTGGAAAGGGCAGAAGGCTCCTGTGGGGTAGGAGTGGAGCTGTGTGGAATGGTGAGATTTTGTAGTGTAAGGGAGTAAGACCATATCTTTTTGAATAATAACAAAACCCACCCCTCTTACATAATGCTGATAGCTCACCAAATGTTTACAGATGTTAACTTACTTAAGTCTCAGGATAATAATCAATACAGAATAGGTACAGTCCTTACTTTTCCTGTGAGAGAGGAGAAGAGGTTGAGGGTAAAATGGCCAGTAGGAAACAGGACTTGGACTCTTGACCCCAAGTGTCCAGATGTCAAATACAGTATTCATTTTACTTCTTTTAAAGAAAATATTTATTTATTTTTAGAGAGAGGGGAAGGGAGGGAGAAAGAGAGGGAGAGAAACGTCAATGTGTGAGAGAGACATCGAGTGGTTGCCTCTTGTATACCCGCAACCCAGACATGTGCCCTGACTGGGAATCGAAGTGGTGACTTTTGGTTCCCAGGCCAGCACTCAATCCACTGAGCCACACCCGCCAGAGCCATTTTACTTCTTGATGGCTATTAAAAGTCTGTATCAGGGAAGTCCTCCACACCCAAAAGAGTAGCCAAAGAAATGATGCATGGATGAGACAGAAGAAGGGGAAAAGGTAGGGGCACTAAGATAAATACTGTATGGGAGAAGTGGGGACCTTGTGAAGGTGGAGCGGATGAGGGAGCCCCAGAAGCCAGGTTCCTTGGCACCACAGGTGAAAGTCCAGTTGAAGGCACAGAGAGTTAAAAGAGGAGCCAGAGTACTCAGCATCTCAGATTTGCCTGAAGACTTGGGTCATGGCAGATAAATCTGCACTGTTATTTCAAGGTTCTGTGGATGAATAGACTGTCTCACAGTGCAGTGAAGTGGTCAAGAACAGAGGCTCTGACTGCCTGGTTCTGGCTGGGTTCTGCCATTTGCTTGGAATGTGACTGGTCAGGTTAATCCTCTGTGCCTCAGTTTCCTGATCTATAAGACATAGCAATAGCACCTACCTCATAAGGTTATTGTGAAGGTTAAATGAGATAATACCTGTGAAGCCCTCAAAACAATGCCTGACACATAATAAGCCCAGAATATAATTTTTATCCATCCAACTTGTCCCTGGCAGGTAAACATAGCCAATAAGGGGAAGAGGGGAACCTGTACCCAAAAGTACTCTTCCTGTCCATCGGGACCAGAAGGAGGTTGGTATGTACTTACTTTTCTGAGCTTTTGGGGGCATGGTAATATCAGAGTTTGTAAGGTTCTTTTGTGTTTCAACCATGCTTCCACTTCCTAAGTGCTTCTGGGTAAGGTAAGCCCATGACAAACAGATTTGCTTGTTCATTGAGGAGCTACAGCCCAGCAGGGATCTCCAAGGAACTAAGGGAACCAAATGTGTAACATGTGGATTGTTCTTTATTTCTGTTTTGGTTTTAACAGGAAACAACAAGAGATTGACTCCAAAGATGCTATTATTTTGCATCAGTTTGCAAGACCTAACAATGGTGTCCCCAGTTTATCTCCTTTCTGTTTGAAAATGGAAACCTATTTAAGGATGGCTGACTTACCCTATCAGGTACTTGTGAAAATATACACATATATTTGTGTGTGTTTTTAAGATGTTATTTAGTTATTTTTAGAGAGGGGAAGGAATGGAGAAAGAGAGGGAGAGAAACATCAATGTGTGGTTGCTTCTCGCATGCCCCTAACTGGGGACCTGTCCCGCAACCCAGGCATGTGCCCTGCCTGGGAATTGAACTATGGTCCTTTGGTTCACAGGCCAGCGCTCAAGCCACTGAGCCACACCAGCCAGGGCTGAAAATATGTTTTATTCTCCTGACAGCAATATCAGTTAGAGGGCGGTACCTAATCCCACATGGTGGGAAAGGCTGGCACTTGGTGCTAGACAGGAGGAGTATGAAAGTACCAGTGCCCAGACCTTGACTGCAGGGGCTGTTGATTTTTACATCCAATTTAATATGGGATCAAAAGGATATGAACTTTTGTAGGGTTCAGAGCCCTGTTATTTTTTCGTGACAGAGAGGATAATTTGGTTAATAGCTTAGATAGGCTTACTGGGGAGCCTTAATCCTTGCCTGCTGTGGTTTTATCCTTTAGATTTCTATTTATTGACAGCATTATATTTGGTCTCTCATGAATCCTGGGAGAAGAGCACCCTGCATGCCACCAGGGAAATAGTGCAGATTTTGTGAGGGTTTTTTCACAGAGTTCCTTGTTTTGTGTGGGTGACTTTCAGGGAAACATTGGCTCATTTCGGCATTAGGAGGAATGTATGGTTGTACATTTTCCTCTGAGTAATGCTTGAGCTGCGTCTCACAAAGTTGAAAAGTGTTTTCTTCATTGTCATTCAATTCTGTATATTTTTAAAAAGTTCCCTAATGTTTTTCATTTTCACCTATGTTCTAGCTAAATGCAATTTTTTAAAGCTTTTATTTTTGTTATTGTTTTTAAATTTTATGATCAGAGCAGGTAGTCTTAGTGATACTAATTGCTTGGAATTTACTGACCCTTTAGCCTAGTGTGTGGCTGTTTTATAAATGTAAAAATTAATTTTATATTCCCTGTATGGGTGTATAGCTCTCTATGTACTTGCTTAAGCATATTTAGTGTATTGTTTAGACCTTCTATATCTCAGCAGCTTGTTTTTTGTCTGCTTGTTCTAGCAGTTTCTGGAAGGAATGGGTTAAAATATTCAAGTATATTTGTTTATCTCTTTTTTTCTGTCATTCTGTCAGTTCTTCCTTTAAGAGTAAGTATATATTTGAAGTTATATTATTAGGTTCATATAACATGAAAAATCACACCTTTTACTGTTTTTTGTTTCTCTTTTTCAGTATATATCACACATCTCTGTCCCTTATGATTTTTTAACTTTGAATTCTATATTATCAGTTATTGAGAATGATTCTTGAGCTTTCGTTTGGTTCCTATTTGCTTGGGTTATCTTTCTCTATCCTCTTCCTTTCTTTTTCTTTTCTTTCTTTCTTTCTTTCTTTCTTTCTTTCTTTCTTTCTTTCTTTCTTTCTTTCTTGTCTTTTTTTGTATTTGTCTCTTGTAGGCAATGTATTACTTATAACTAATCTGAATTGGTGAATTTAATAATTTATACCTATTATTGCTTTATTAGAACTTTTTTCTAACATCTTATTTAATACTTTTCTCCCTACTATTACTTTGTTCTTTATTTTTCTCATTTCCTGCTTTCCAATGATAGCTAAAATTTTTTTTGTCATTTAAAACAAATTCTATTTTTGTTGTTATAGTGGTTGCTCTTAAGATCCTAATGTGTATTTATTTATCCTTATTTATTTCTTAAATGTATCCTATTCTGTACTTGCCCTCTAATGATACAAGTATGTTAGCAGGTTCATGAGAACCTTGGGTCCCTCTCTTCCCAGTCCTCATCCCATTTGCATTGCTGTTATGTAATATTTTACTTCTGGAATTTTGGAAATACTGTCTCTCTCTTGCTCTCATCCTCTTTCAGACAATAAGGCTTACTAAGTTATGTGACTAGGCTAACTTCCCATATCAGAGGATCAGAGGATCCTAGAGGGTCTGATTTTCTTTATCAAAGTACATCCTTGATGAGTCTTTTCAGAGGGAGCCTTTCAAGGGCAAACCATCAGTAGCTTTGCATGCCTATAAACATATTTGTTATGACCTCACATTTGCTAATTCTCTGTTCAAAATTCTCTTCTTTCAGTGATTTAAAAATTATATTTTCTTTTTAATATAAAATTTGATGATGTAACTCCATTGCCTTTTTGCCTCCATATTGCTATTGGAAAATCTGATGTTAATCTGATTCTTTTTCTTTCTTTTTTCCTCTGGAAGCTTTTAGAATTTGCATTTAATCTAAGCAGCTTTAAATTTCACTGTAATGTGCCTTGGTGTGGGTCTTAATGTATCTTGTTCGGTTCTTTATAAAACTCTTTTAATTTGAAATCTTTAATCTTTTTAATTCTGGGGAGTTGTCAATTTCCTTTTTTTTTTTTTTTCCCCTTTCTTCTCTCCCTATTTTCTGGATACTGAAGGCTCTGCTTTTATTTTCTGCATGTCTGAATGAGTCCTTTCATTCTTTCCTCTTCCTTCTGGGAGAACACATCTCTCTGAGCCTCCATGGCTCTTCTCTCTTGTATCCATAGTGCTATTTCTCTCATCTATTAGGTTCAACTTTTATATTTTTCTTCTTAATACTTCTCTTTGGTTTGTACTGCTAATCTTCCATTATCTCTCAGAGGATATTTAGAATGCTAATTAAAAATTTTTGGTGTCTCTGTCTGTCTCAATAACTCTGCCTCATGTTGTAGCTTTCCAGTCTGTGGCCCTTTTCTTACAGTGGTTGCACTCCTCTTGTGCCTAATTATTTTGGTTTGAGGTCTCCTCTCACTAGAAATGTCAACTTGCCTGCCTAGGGATTTATACTGAGCAAGGGCTAAAGCTCAGGCCAGAGATCCTGTACTGCAGAGGGGGTGAAGAAAGGGAAGGAGGTGAGCCCCAGGCATTCCAAAGCAGTATAGTCTCTCCAGTTTGCTGCCTCTTCTCCAAATGACTTCCACTGATCAGGGTTCACTTTCAAGCTCTTATAAAGTAACAGCATTGAGAGAAGGTGGTCACCTTAGATGGAAACAGACCCACAGGGATTTTGGAGGGGGGAGAGCTTCCACCCAGCCAAGCTTTTGGCTGCCCTGATAATGGTATTACTCCCTCCCCCACCCCCAACTCCTGACTCCCTGTGGCCCGTGCTTTCTGAGCCAGTTTCTCTACAGAAGAGGGGACGGGGTCACCAGTGATCCTTCTAAGGCAGCACTGGGACAAGATGAATGTCATGCTTTCAGCTTGGTAAGTGCTATTATGGAGTTCCTGTGGGAATATGGTGGAGTGACACAAAATCTGGATGTTGGGGGTTCTAGGAGGGCACAGGGTCTTTATGACTGGGAACTCAAATACAAGTGTGAGTCTGGACCGAGAGGCAAGAAGCAGATTATTTAGGATACTCTAAGCCAGTGATGGAGGAGAAAATAGCAATAAAAACAGGCAAGGCTTGACTTATCTAAATGCAGTGGATCAGATTTGAAAGATCACTGTTCAGCTTGGTGTTGACAGTCAGCACTTAAAGATGTGTGTCACGGAGGGGCGCAGACTGGAGGAGACTGCTCCGCAGCAGCTGCCTGCCTCTCTGTCATCACTCTGGACCAGATTGCTTCCTGTAGCCATCACACCTTTGGCTTTCTGGCTGCTTTGGCCTCCCGGCCCATCAGGTGATCCTGCTGTGTGTTCTGCCCTTTCCTTTCTTGCCTTCTTGCCATCAAGCGCTGACTGCCACGGACCTGTCTTTACCAGCAGCCTAACCAACTACCTTTGTTCATATTTTGGAACAGCTGCTTTTTTAGTTAATGTAATTGAAGCAGCAGGGCACACGCCTCACCATGAAGCCTGGAGCTAATCAGAGGCCTTTGAGAAAGGGAATGCTTATTTTCTTCCAAAATCATTATTTCTTGAGAGCATTTTTTAAAGAAAGCAATGGTATGGGAATGTTTTTCCTTCTGTGAGGTCTCTATGGAAAATAAATGCAGGGAGTGTTCAGTGCGGGGCAGAGATACCAGGTAAAAGGAAAGCAGTTCTGTGGTTTAGAAGGGGATGCTCTGTGCCTGCCTGAGTGCCGGGAGGTCTGGGGGCCATCAGCGAGGGTTTGTGCTGCTGACTGAGAGGCCTGGGAGCTGATGGTGGGAAGTGCTCACTTCTCAGACAGCTAGTGGAGGGGTTTGTCGTATTTCCAGGATGCCTACCCTCTGCCCCTTCTGTGCCCTGTGCCTTTTAAAAAAATATTAAAAGGCCATGTTCCTAAAAGAATGACTTTATAGTTGAAGCTTTTTTATTTTTTAACCTAAATGGGACTGAAATAAATATTTGATAACCATTAATAGACACAGGCTTTTTTTTTTAAGCCTGATTTATTGGTCATAGTTATCTTTTTAAAATCAGGATATAAATATCAGTAGGTCAATTTTAAAAACTTTTCATTTTGTAGTAATTTCAGATTTATGGGAGGTTACAAAACATGCATAGGGAGGTCCTGCAGATATGGTTACATTTTTAAAAAAGTTTTATTATTAAAATTTTTTTCTCATTTATTGATTTCAGAGAGTGAGAGAGAGGAAGGGAGGGAGGGAGAGAAGGATTCTGGTATATGCCCTAACCTGTGCAACCTTGGTGTATCAGGATGACACTAACCAACTGAGCTACTGGCCAAGGCTGGTTAATTTTTAAAAACCAAAAATAGGAGAGAGGTAAGATGGCGGAGGAGTGAGGAGAGGTTGCGGTTTTAGGCTCCGGAGACCCGTCTGCAGTTTGGTCTAATTGCAGACAGAACATCTCAGTGAGCAGCTGGACATTGGCGGGACTTGAGCCAAGGCACTGCTGGATTAGAGAAAATCCATCTGGGAACAACCTGTTTAGTGAGGATAGCGGAGAAAAAGGGGACGAAACGGGATTCCTGACTGGGGCGGCTGCCCGAGCTGTGGCGGGAAGCACACAAAGGATTTTTGGCGACCACAGGCTACCCCAGAGAGGAGTCAGGCGGAGAGCGGATCTCTGCCCGCTGGCAGAGACGGGACTCGACCAAGTGGCATTGGCGCTGAAGGACAGGAGACAGCGTGCTGCCGGGCAAGTGAGAACATAATTCTCCTTTATATTTTTCTCTAGTGGATGGTGGAGACGGGAGGAAAGTTTGGGTGTGGTAGGCCGTTCTGGAGGAGCCCAGGCGCAGGGGCGCGCTAATCCACTCCTCAACCCTACCATTGGGTCGCGGGGGCGCACATAGGGAAGTGCTCTCATTCACTGGCCCAGGTGCGCGGGGCCGTGAGTCCAGGCGTCCCTCGGACACTCCCCAACGGACATAAGATCAGTGCCCCAACGGGCACAGGGAGGGCCCACTGAACACGCAGAGGACTGTGCACAGACACCCCTAGACAGCTCCCGTGGGCGCAGGGCCCTAGGCCGGAAAGCAGACCACTAGCGCAGGCTCTGTTTGTGCCCACCCAGACGGGTGAGGGAACGGGGCGGCTGCAGCACGGGAACAGCGAGAGGCGGCGACCCACGGACGCTCGATTCCACTGAGCACAAGTGTCCCTGGCCCTGCCCTAAGAGGCGAGAGACCAACCCCCGGAGCTCGGCTCAGTGGGACTGAGGGCACGGGGCAGCGCGCGAGCGCGAAAGCACCTCAGCCTGGGGTCAGTGGGAGCTCTCGGGCCGCCTGTGCGGGCAGGGTCACCTTGGCGCAAACGGGGAACCGCCGCGGCCCAGCGAAAGCAGGAGCCAATCCCGGGGAAAGCGCTCGGGCCGCCCGCGCGGGCAGGGTCACCTCGGCGCGAAAGGGGAACCCCCACGGCCCAGCGAAAGCAGGAGCCAATCCCGGGGAAAGCGCTCGGGCCGTCTGCGCGGGCAGGGTCACCTCGGCGCGAACGGGGAACCACCGTGGCCCAGCGAAAGCAGGAGCCAATCCCGGGGAAAGCGCTCGGGCCGCCCGCGCGGACAGAGACACCTTGGCACGAACGGGGAACCACCGCGGCCCGGCAGCAGTGGGCTCCAACCGCGGGGCAAACTCTCGGGCTGTCCGAGCGCGCAGGGGCACCTCAACTGGCTACAGGGGGCAGCAAGGTAGCGCGCCGTGCCGGCAACCTCGGGCGCGCACCATAGCGGCAAACGGGTGCGCACACCAGTCCGGCAAAAGAACAAGAACCTCTGACCTGCCACACTAGACCAGCTGCGGACCCAGAAAAAGAAGGCAACACACCAAGGCTAAAACGGAGTAAAAACATCGTTTTTTTTTTTTTTTTTCTTTCCAAATTTTTTCTCCCAAATTTTTTCTCCCTTGTTCTTTCTTTCTTCTTAATAATTTCTTTTCTTTCCTTCTTTCTTTATTCTTTTCCTGGGGTTTTTTTGGGGGGGGTTTTGGGGGGTATATATATATATGTATATATATATATATGTATATATATATATATATTTTTTTTTGGTTCAATTTTTTTTTTCTCTCTCTTTTTTCTTTCTTTCTTCTGTATTCTTTCTTTTCTATCTTTGTTCCTTTCTTGCTTACCTTTTGGGGTTTTTTGGGGGGGGTTGTGGTAAATTTTTATTTTCTTCTCTTTCTCTCTTTCTTCTTTTCTTTCTTCTATTTTCTTGGGGATTTTTTGGGGGGGTGTTTTTCCTCCACCTCTTCCAATAATAACAAACTTTATCTCTAACGTGTTGCATATAACCTCTCCTTCTCAGCCTTTCTCTTTAATAGTGGTTTATTCGTTTGTGTGTCTAGCTTAGCCCCCCTATTACTTTAAATAATACAATATAATTACTATATAAACCCAAATACAATACAATCCCACTTTCTTACTATACTAAGTATTTTTCTATCCTTTTCTTCTATTTTTCTTAACATACAATGTAAATATTACTAACTGGCTTGCACAGTCTCAACTATTATTAATCTATCAACCCCTCTATCAAAAATTATATTTTTCCTCCCCAAAAACAACTCGTATCTATTCTTCTTATAGTATAAAAGCTCAAATCTCTTTACATTTATATTAATACGGGCTAGTTGGCTAACGATAGCAGGATAGAGTGGGGGATACTTTCTGAGGGTGTGGGTCTCCTGCCTGGGCTGTGTGTTTATGTCTTTAACAGCATATCCACAAAAGAACTCAAGACAAAGCAGATAGAGTGACTCTCAACCAAGTAGCCAGAAGGAAGATCCTATCAAAGAACATCTGAAATATAACCGAACAGTATAAACAAACGACATAAAGGGTAACTCAAGACCATGAGGCTCAGGATATCAAAGAGACTGCACCACTGAAACTCCCAGACCTTCGATAAAGAATATTACACCACAAAGGAGGGAAGTCAAAGCAGACCACCCCCCCCCCAATAAATAAATAAATAAATAAATAAATAAATAAAAACAAAAAGAATCCAACATGGTAAGACGCAAAAATAACCCCTCAATGAAAAGAAAAGAGGAATCCTCAGAAAGAGAGATAGACGAAATAGACATAGCCCAAATGTCAGACATGGAATTCAAAGCAATGGTGGTAAAGAAGCTCAATATACTCGACATCCTTAAAATCAACTATGACAACCTTCAAGGAAGTTACCAGCAGCTCCAAGAAAATTACAGGGAACTTGCAGAGAACTACACCAGCATAAAAAAAGACATAGAAATCGTTAACAAGAACCAGGAAGAACTTAAGAATAATAATCTCTGAACTGAAAAACACAGTAGAATCAGTCAAAAGCAGACTAAACGAAGCAGAGGATCGGATTAGTGAGTTAGAAGATAATGTAGAGAAAAACTCCCAGACAATACAGCAAAATGAAAAACGATTGAAAAAATATGAACAAGATGTAAGGGAATTACAGGATAGCATTAGGAAAAATAATTTAAGGATCATCGGAATACGAGAGGAAGAAGAAAAGGAACATGGAATTGAAAATCTGATAGGAGAAATAGTGACAGAAAATTTTCTGAACCTGATGAGAGGAAAAGCTATGCAAGTCCAAGAAGCACTGAGAGTTCCAATCAAGAGGAACCCCCAAAAACCCACTCCAAGGCACATCATAGTTAAAATGGCAACATTCCAAGACAAAGAGAGAATCCTAAAAGCAGCAAGAGAAAAGCAGCAAATAACATACAAGGGAGCTCCGATAAGGCTATCAACTGATTTCTCAACAGAAACATTACAAGCCAGAAGGGAATGGTCAAAAATATTTCAAGTAATGAAAAACAAAGGCCTACAACCAAGAATACTCTACCCAGCAAGGCTCTCATTCAAAATAGAAGGTGAAATAAGGAGTTTCTCAGACAAAGGAAGACTGAAAGAATACATCTCCACCAAACCAGCATTGCAGGAGATGCTAAAGGGACTGTTCTAAGAAAAAAGAAGGAAAAAACAAGAGAGGAGAGGAACAGAGGTACAAAGGGAAATGAATAAATACACGTCAATAATAACCTTAAATGTAAATGGATTAAATGCTCCAATTAAAAGACATATGGTAACGGAATGGATAAGAAAACAGGACCCACATATTTGCTGTCTACAAGAAACACACCTCAAAACAAAAGATTTACACAGACTGAAAGTAAAGGGATATAAAAAAATATTCCAAGCAAACGGACTGGAAAAAAAAGCCGGGGTAGCAGTTCTCATATCAGACAAAATGGATTTCAAAGCAAGGACAATAAAAAGAGACAAAGAAGGACATTTCATAATACTTAAAGGAACAATCCATCAAGAAGATATGACTTTGATAAACATATATGCACCCAACATAGGAGCACCCAAATACATAAAGCAAATACTAGAAGACCACAAAAAGGATATCAACAACAACACACTCATAGTAGGGGACTTCAACACTCCATTATCAACAATAGACAGATCATCAAAGCAAAGAAACACCAAGGATATACAGGCATTGAACAACACACTAAACCACATGGATCTAACTGATATATATAGAACTTTTCACCCCAAAGAAGCAAAATATACATTCTTTTCAAGTGCACATGGGACATTTTCAAAGATAGACCACATGATAGGTCACAAAACAAGCCTCAACAAATTCAAGAAAATTGAAATCATATCAAGCATCTTTTCAGATCACAATGCCTTGAAACTAGAAATCAACCTCAGAGGAAAAAATCAAAGACACCCAAACTCATGGAGATTGAATAACATGCTATTAAATAATGAATGGGTTAACAATGACATCAAAGAAGCAATCAAGAAATTTCTAGAAACTAATGATAATGAGCACACAACAACCCAAAACCTGTGGGACACAGCAAAAGCAGTCCTGAGGGGGAAGTTTATAGCAATACAGGCATATCTGAAAAGGCTAGAAGAATCTCAAATAAAAAACCTAACCACAATGCTACAAGAACTAGAACAACAACAACAAACAAAGCCTAGGGCAAGAAGAAGGAATGAAATCATCAAGATCAGAGCAGAACTAAATGACATAGAGACTAAACAAACAATCCAAAAGATCAACGAAACTAGGAGCTGGTTCTTCGAAAAAATCAACAAAATCGACAAGCCTCTAGCCAGTCTAATCAAGAAAAAAAGAGAGAAGACACAAATAAACAAAATCAGAAATGAAAGAGGAGAAATCACGACTGATACCTCAGAAATACAAATGATAGTTAGAAATTACTTCAGACAACTGTATGACAAGAAATTTGACAATCTAGAAGAAATGGACAAATTTCTAGAAACATACAACCTTCCAAAACTGAATCAAGAAGAAGTGGAAAGTCTCAACAGACCAATAACAAAGAAGGAAATTGAAACAGTAATCCAAAATCTCCCGGCACACAAAAGCCCTGGACCGGATGGCTTCACAGGCGAATTCTACAAAACATTCAGGGAAGAACTAACTCCTATCCTCCTCAAACTGTTCCAAAAAATCCAAGAAGAAGGGAAAATCCCAAACTCTTTCTATGAAGCCAGTATTATCCTAATCCCCAAACCAGGTCAAGACACAACAAAGAAAGAAAACTACAGGCCAATATCACTGATGAACATCGATGCTAAAATCCTCAATAAAATATTGGCAAACAGGATCCAGCAACACATCAAAAAGATCATACATCATGATCAAGTGGGCTTCATTCCAGGGATGCAAGGATGGTTTAATATTCGCAAATCAATAAATATAATACATCACCTAAACAGAATGAAAGACAAAAATCACATGATCATATCAATAGATGCAGAAAAAGCATTTGATAAAGTTCAACACCCATTTATGATGAAAACACTCAGCAAAATGGGAATTAAGGGAGCATATCTTAACATAATTAAGGCTATATATGAGAAGCCTGAGGCCAACATCATACTCAATGGACAAAAACTGAAAGCATTCCCCCTGAACTCAGGAACGAGACAAGGTTGTCCACTCTCTCCACTCCTTTTCAACATAGTGTTGGAAGTCCTAGCCACAGCAATCAGACAAGAAAAAGAAATAAAAGGAATCCAAATTGGGAAAGAGGAAGTGAAACTTTCATTATATGCAGATGATATGATAGTATACCTAGAAAATCCTATAAACTCCACTAAAAGACTACTCAATATAATAAGTGAATTTGGCAAAATCGCAGGGTACAAAATAAATATACAGAAATCTAAGGCATTTCTGTACACCAACAATAAAATAGCAGAGACAGAGACAAAAAAGAAAATACCATTTACTATAGCAACAAGAAAAATAAAGTACCTAGGAGTAAACTTAACCAAAGAGATAAAAGACTTGTACTCTGAAAATTACATAACATTGAAGAAAGAAATTAAGGAAGAAACAAATAAATGGAAGCAAATACCATGTTCTTGGATGGGAAGAATCAACATCATCAAAATGGCCATACTACCCAAAGCAATTTACAAATTCAATGCAATCCCTATTAAAATACCAATGACATATTTCACAGACCTAGAACAAATACTCCATAAATTCATATGGAACCAAAAAAGACCCCGAATAGCAAAAGCAATCTTGAGACAGAAGAACACAGCAGGAGGAATCACAACACCAGATATCAAACAATACTACAAAGCCACTGTAATCAAAACAGTATGGTACTGGCATAAGAACAGACATATAGATCAGTGGAACAGAATAGAGAGTCCAGAAATAAACCCAGGCCTCTATGGTCAACTAATCTTTGATAAAGGAGGAAGGAACATAAAATGGAGTGAGAAGAGCCTCTTTAACAAATGGTGCTGGGAGAACTGGATAGGGACCTGCAAAAAAATGAAACTAGACCACCAACTTACACCACACACGAGAATAAACTCAAGATGGATCAAAGACTTAAATGTAAGCCGTGACACCATAAAAGTCCTAGAGGAAAACATAGGCAAGAAAATATCAGATATCTCACGTAACAATCTCTTCACGGATACATCTCCTAAAGCAAGAGAAATAAAGGAAAAAATAAATAAATGGGATTACATCAAACTGAAGAGTTTCTGCTCAGCAAAAGAAAACATCAGCAAAATGAAAAGGAAACCAACCATATGGGAAAACATATTTGCCAATGACATCACAGACAGGGGACTGATTTCCAAAATATATAAAGAGCTGATACGACTCAACATCAAGAAAACAAACAACCCAATTAAAAAATGGGCAAGGGACCTGAACAAACACTTCTCCAAAGAGGACATACAGAAGGTCCATAGACACATGAAAAAATGCTCAACATCATTAGCCATCAGGGAGATGCAAATAAAAACCACAATGAGATACCATTTTAGACCAGTCAGAATGGCCATCATCAACAAATCAACAAGCAACAAGTGCTGGCGAGGATGTGGAGAAACGGGAACCCTACTGCACTGTTGGTGGGAATGCAGACTGGTGCAGCCACTATGGAGAACAGTATGGAATTACCTCAAAAGATTAAAAATGGAACTGCCTTTTGAACCAGCGACTCCACTACTAGGATTATACCCGAAGAATCTTGAAACACCAATTCAAAAGAACTTATGCACTCCTATGTTCATAGCAGCACTGTTTACAATAGCTAAGTGCTGGAAACAACCTAAGTGCCCATCTGTAGATGAGTGGATCAAAAAACTGTGGTACATTTACACAATGGAATACTATGTAGCAGAAAGAAAGAAGGAACTCCTACCATTTGCAACAACATGGATGGAACTAGAGAGAATTATGCTTAGTGAAATAAGCCAGGCAAAGAAAGAAAAATACCATATGATATCACCTAATACAGGAAACTAAAGAACAACACAAACAAAGGAACTAAATAGAACAAAGAGCAGAATAGCAGTCAATAGGGGGGAGGGGAGAGGGAGAGAAGGGGGATAAGTAAGGGAAGGGTTTAATTAAAGAGCCTGTATAAAAGACTCATGGACATAGACAACGGGGAGGGATATGATTGCGGGAGAGGGGGTGGGCTGGGTGGGGGAGAGAAATTGGGGGAAAAGGGGACAACTGTAATTGAAAAACCAAAATAAAAAAAAAACAAAAAAAAACAAAAATAGTCTTAGTATTTTTTTTTTCTGATTACATGTATTTGACATATGGTTCTTATAAGGATTTCAGACAATAAAAGAAAGTGTAAGTGGAAAATGAAAATTACCTGATATCTGCTAGCTAGAGATTACCGTCACTCGTATTTTTGACCATCCTTCCATTCATATCTCTAGAAATACATGAAGACACCTCCATCATTTGCAGTAAATGGTTGTATAAGAGGCATGTATTTCACACAACAATTCTTTTTAAATAAGAGAAAGAAAAAAGAAAGACAGTGTCTTCTTTGGAACTCTCTGCTCCAGCTCTCAGTTTTAGCTTTTGATGTTCTATTTATCTAAGCTATAGACAAGTTGAAAGAATAGTAGAGTGAACACCCATATGCCCTTCACCTAGATTCAACAGTTACTAACATATTGCTTTCTTTGCTTTATTTCTCTTCATATGTACCTTTATGGACAAATATGAACCAGTTGAAAGTAGGCAGCAGAAATCATGACACTTCATCCCTCACTACTTCAGTTTGCATCTCCAAAAAATAAGTATCTTCATCTATAAAACTATAATACATATTACATATTATATAACCATTATATAATATGTAGTATAATAGTGGGCACATGGATTTTTTTCTGTGTGTTATAACCCACAAAAGTTACTCAAATTACTTATAATTTAGCCAGTGGGAGGTGTTTCAAGATGGCTGCAGGGGGCAGGGAATGTAATGGATATGAACTTAGCTGAAAATTTGAGGGCAGCATGACTGTGTAGCAAATCAGAATGACAAGACTTTGGGATTTCTTTTAAGGTCTCAAGTTCTCCATTTCAGAATGGTGAAGGTGATGTTAATCCTACTGATGAAGGCACTTTGTCAAACATTTCATGAGCATTTTCTCACTTGATTCTAGCAACTGATATTATATTATCCCCGTTCTATAGATGAGGAAATTGAGGCCCAGGGAGGATTAGGGAGATTCAGGGAGGTACAAGGTCACACATCGAATAAATGATGGAGCCAGATGTTTATGCCCAAAGCCTGTGCTAATAGTGCAGTGTAGGTGTAGATGTATTAATCTCACCTGGGACAGACTTGCAGGGGGAACATCAGCTTGGAAAAAATATAGAGGATTTATCTCTTCATCTTTCTTCCCAAAATTACTTTTAGAAACTATACACTTAGTGGGTTGGTCAGACTCTAATTGTTTAAATAAAAGTAGACCAGGAGTTCTTTAAGATATTTAAGGAAATTAAGGACATTATATATATATGTATATATACGTGCATATATATATATGTGTGTGTGTATGTGTATATATACACACATACACAAGGGTGGGCAAAAGTAGGTTTAGAGTTGTTTGTATGGAAAATAATACAATTTATAAATAATAATACAAGAATAAGCTGCATACTCACCTGTAAACCTACTTTTGCCAACTCCTGTAAAATGTAAATATATACCTATATAAACATGTATTATTGTTTAAGTGTGTATTTTTTTATTTTAAGAGCAATATAAGTACAGTTAGAAAAATTGAAATGGATGGAAAAGGTCACCTGCATCTATAATCTTTTGACATTTTTGTATTTCCTTTTAAAAATATTTTTTAAATTATCTAATTTTCAATTAAAGATAACCATAGTGTCTCTAATGTGTTGTCTTCTGCTTTCTTAATCTAGTAAGAAAAATAAAACTTTAAAATATATTTTATTGATTATGTTATTAGAGTTGTCCCAATTTCCTCCCCTTTGCCCCCCTCCACCTAGTACCCCTCATTCTCTCCAGCAATCCTGCCCCTTAATTCATATCCATGGGTCATGCATATCAGTTCTTTTTGGCTACTCTATTTTCAATACTGTTCTTAACAACCCCCTGTCTATTTTGTACCTACCAATTTGTACTTCTTAACCCCTGCACCTTTACCGTCTTTCTCTCTCTCCCTCTTCCCAATTGATAACCCTCCAAATGACCTCCATATCTATGATTCTGTTACTGTTCTCCTCATTTGTTTAGTCTGTCTTTTACATTCAATTATTTAGAGTTGTGAATTATTGCCATTTCAATGTTCATAGTTTTGATCTTCTTTTCTTAAATAAGTCCCTTTAACATTTCATGTAAAAATGGCATGGTGATGGTGAACTCCTTTAGCTTTACTTTGTCTGGGAAGCACTTTATCTGCTCTTCCATTCTAAATAATAGCCTTGTTGGATAGAGTAATCTTGGTTGTAGGTCCTTGCTTTTTGTCACTTTGAATACTCTTGCCAATTGCTTCTAGCCTGCAAAGTTTTTTTTTTTGAGAAATCAGCTGATAGTCATATGGGAACATCTTTGTAGGTAACTGCCTTTCTCTTGCTGC
This sequence comes from Furipterus horrens, assembly GCF_987537825.1. NCBI lineage: Eukaryota > Metazoa > Chordata > Mammalia > Chiroptera > Furipteridae > Furipterus > Furipterus horrens. The sequence continues at coordinate 141,751,018 of NW_028327176.1, read as the reverse complement.
TTTTAAGATTCTCTCTTTATCGTTAACCTTTGGCATTTTAATGATGATGTGTCTTGGAGTGGTCCTTTTTGTGTCCATCTTGTTTGGGACTCTGCTTTCAGGATTTGTATGTCTATTTCCTTTCCTTTAGGGAAGTTTTCTTTCATTATTTTTTCAAATAAATTTTCAATTTCTTACTCTTTCTCTTCTTCTTTTGGCACTCCTATGATTTGAATGTTCATATGTTTGAAGATGTCTCAGAGGCTCCTTAGCCTTTCCTTGTTTTTTTGGATTCTTTTTTTTTTTCTTGCTGTTCTGATTGAATGTTTTCTTCTTCCTTATGTTCAAATCATTCATTTGATTTTCAGCTTCATCCTCTTCACTGTTGGGTTCCTGTAAATTTTTCTTCACAGTATTTCATTTTGTGTAAACTTCATTTTTGCCTGGGTCTTTTCCATGCTGTTGAAGTTCCTTCAGCAGCCTAATAACCAGTGTTTTGAACTCTGCATCTGATAGATTGCTTATCTCCATTTCATCTAGTTCTTTTTTCTAGAGTTTCATTCTGGTCTTTCATTTGGGCCATATTTCTTTGTCTCCTCATTTTGGGAGTCTCCTTGTGTTTGTTTCTGTGTATAAGGTAGAGCTGTTTTTACTCCCTGTCTTAGTAGTATAGCCTATTGCAGAATAGCTCACTGGTAAGTTGAATGAGGCAGAGCCTTAGGTAATCAGCAGGGCAGTGCAACCTGAGTCGTGCTCTGTGGCTCTGTGTCAGGGAGGTTCTCAGAGAGGGGACAATGCCATTGCCTGGCCTCTAGAGTTTTGTCCAGGAGGAAGCTGTCTCCTGGCACTCACCCTGATGCCAGACACTTCAATTTCTCCCCGTATGCCACTGGTGCCCTTCCAGCTGTTGTCCGGGTGCTGAAGCCCAGAGGGAGTGAGTCTATGTACATCCTAAGTCCATTGCAGGCCCTTTAGGAGGAGACTCCTGAGAATCCTGCCGTTTCTTATGCCCCCCACCCCTAGTTTTTACAGCCAGAAGTTATAGGGATTTATCTTCCTGGTGCTGGAACCCTGGGCTGGGTAGTCTGGTGTGGGGCTGGGATCCCTCACTCTTGAGGTATCCCTCCCAGTTTTTATCTACCACATGTGGGTGTGGGACCACCCCTTCTGTGTCTCTTCATCTCTCTGCCTCCTACCCGTCTGGATGACTGTGGCTGCTTTAATTTCTTGGATGTCAGATTTCCATACAGCTTGATTTTTCTGGTGATTCTGGGCGATGTTTGTGTAGTAGTCTAGTTGTAATTTTTGCTATGGTTGTGTGAGGTGGCTAACCTTGTTTACCTATGCATCCCTCTTGACTGGAAGTCCTATTTCCTAAAAAAATTTTTTTGATGAAAACATACTAGACCTATAATTTCCATAAGAGTTGGCCACTAATTTTTATTACTCTAGGTTTTAAAAGTGGTCTAGATAAAAATGCACCAAATTCCAAGAGAGAGGGTGGTCTAGAGGGAAAGGCAGGTGTATAAACAGGAATTCTGTAAGAGGCAGGAATGTATACTCTGCAGTGGAAGCACAGAAGAAAGGCAGACTGTGGTTGACCTTGGGGAAAGAGTTCACTAACAATATGATATTTGAACAGAATTTTTGGGATGGACAGGATGTTGCAGAGAATGGGGAAGGGATTCCTGTAAAAAAGTAGAGTCTACAAAGTCAGAGGTGGCAAGAATTTGCTTGGGTGGGTGCAGGTTGTTTGGAATTCAGGGGAACAGAGGGACTGACAGAAAGGAGGCTGGGCAGGTGGCCAGTGGCTAGATGGTGTGGGCCTTGACTGGATGTGAGAGGAATTAGATTAGATCCATAAAGCCATTGGATAATTTTGAGCACAGAGGTCTTATACCTCATTTGCATTGCAAGCTGTTCCTTCTGATGGTAGCGTGGCGCATAGGTTGCATTTGAGAATGACAGACATCAGACGGAGAGGTGTTAGATGGATATGGGTGGTGTCAAGAGAACTTGGAAACTAGTGCTATGTTACATGGCAAATTTACATCTTTAGAGTACGAATTTGATGTACTAGCAACTTCAGACGTATGTGACATGTCCCCTGGTCAACACCAGGGGTAATGGCTAGGGCTGCTGTGTATGGTTGTGCAGGTTGTTCACTGCATAACAGTGCCTGGTAAAGGAAGGTGGCAAGGCGGACTTGCCAGCCTGTGAACCCTGGCACAGACTGTATTCCCTAGAGGAGGTTCTGTTTTCTTAATTGGACAAAAGCAATGGCTAACAGCAGCCCCATTAACTCCCTTTTTCCGGGCTGTGCCTAGAATGAATTTTTTTAGATTAAGCAATGAGATAAAGTATCAAGACACCAACAGATGGAGACCAGCAAAGTTTCCAATATGCTCCATCAAAGGCAGCAGTAAGCAACGTTAAGCTAGTACCTGCTCTGCTGGTGTGGATTGAGTGCCGGCCTGTGAACCAAAGGGTCATCAGTTTGATTCCCAGTCAGGGTTGCAGGCCAGGTCCCCAGCTAGGGGACTGTGAGAGGCAACCACACATTGATGTTTCTCTCCATCTCCTTCTCCCTCCCTTCCCCTATCTATAAAAATAAATAAATAAAATATTAAAAAAAAAAAAAAAGAGCAAGATCTCTAGCCATAATGCTGTTACCTCACTGTAGGCCAAGGCCAATTCAGTGGTCGTACATACCACACCCAACATGCAAGCATACTTCTTAGACCCAGAGAGACTTGACTTAGAAATTCTATGTTTTTTCTTCCTTGTGGTGAGATGTACTGTTTGGTTTTTGGGAAAGGCACACATGAATCTTGGTGTGATTTAGGTGAGAACAATTAGAGTAATAGTTATCTTTGTTAATCCCAATGATTTCTCACACACAAAAAAAAACCCAAATGGTAATTTTAAAATTTCTTGGCAAATTTTGGTTTCCAGTCTAAAAGAAGGATTGACCAGGGGTTTCCTGGAAGAGGTGCCTCACAGAGTTTGCTGTCATCAAGCACCGTTATGAAGAGTATCTTCTTGTGCAGGGCTTGTTGCGTGTGGTTACTATCACTTAATTTTGTTTCTCTAGGAGGTAATCAGGGTAAATGGAGGCTCCCAAGCAGAGATGGGCAGGCCGCAGGTCTGCTGGTCCAGTCAGGCCTATGAGCTAAGAGGGATTTTCACATTTTTCAATAGTTGAAACAAGTCAAAAGAAGAAGAATATTTTGTATTGTATCACATTCACATTTCAGTGTCCATAAAACTTTTATTGCCACTCTTATTCATTTATGTGTTGTCTGTGTCTTCTTTCAACCTACAACTGCAACAGAGGCAATATGGCCTGCCCAAAATTTACTATCCAGCCCTTTATAGGAAAATTTTGCTGACCCCTACTCTAGAGAAACAGTTTAAAGATGTATAGGTCTGATATATTTAAAATTTACCTAATGCAATCTTTTAAAAGAAAAAGCAGCTTTAATGCAATATAATTGACATACTATAACTGCATATATTTAAAGTGTATAATTTGATAAATTTTGACATAGGTAATATTCATGAAAACATCACCATAATCAAGATAGTGATGTATCCATGACCCACCGAATTTCTTTTTGCCCCTTTGTAATCCTGCTTTCCTGTCCCTTATCCTCCCTAGCAAACACTGATTGGCTTTCTGTCACTATAGATCAGTTTGAATTTCCTAGAGTTTTATATAAACGGAATCCGTAAGTACTTTTTTTTTTTTTTTTGGTCTGGCTTCTTTCACTTAACATGTTATTTTGAGATTCATCCGTGTTATTGTGTGTACCAATAGTTCATTCCTTTGTATTGTAAGATTATGCCAGAATTTGCTTATTCATTTACCTCTTGATGAGCATTTGCCCTTTTCCCTGTTTTTGATGTTTGCAGAACAAAGCTTCTATGAACCTTTGTGTACAAGTCTTTGCATGGATATATGCTTTCTTTTCTTTTGGCTCTCTGTCTACAATAAGCCAGAGCCCCTGATAAAATCTACTGGAGTAAAGTAATATCTTTATGTGAAGTAAATCTTGTGGTTTTTTTTTTCCCCAAGAGTAACCATTTATTCTCTTTAAGAGTATATGTGCTGAATACATTTACTTGAGTAGTACAGCCACTGTCAAATATACAGTTGGAATGTTTGTTTCTGTTAATCATATAGTGAAATTTAAATAAAACATTGCTTTTCTCTTTTTAAACTTTACTCTGCTTAGAACTATTTTGGTGGAAAACTCTCTGCTCAAGGGAAGATGCCTTGGATTGAATACAATCATGAAAAAGTTTCTGGCACAGAATTCATAATTGACTTTCTGGAAGAGAAACTTGGAGTGAATTTAAACAAAAACCTTGGCCCTCATGAGAGAGCCATCTCCAGGGCAGTGACCAAGATGGTGGAGGAGCACTTCTACTGGTGAGTCCCCAGGGTGCTGGGCAGGGTCCAGGGCCTCTCCCCATCCCCTAGAGTAAGCTAAGTTCTGGGTCACTTTTCAGATATTCCCCAAATCTTTCTTTTTGAAAAGAAAACTTTTCAAAAGTTTTCTGCACTCTGACTAACAGGGGTCAAACTTTTGACTGTTAATTTTCTAGGTATCAAGAGCAGGGTCCACATTTTCTACAGAAGCCCTGCTAGCACATATTATAGGCTTTGTGCTCCATATGTCTCTGAAGTAACTACAGTTGACCTTTGAACAACATGGGAATTAGAAGCATAGACACAACGCGCAGTTGAAAATCCACTTGTAACTTTTGACGCCCTCAAAACTTAACTACTAATAGCCTACTGTTGGCGGGAAACCTTATTGACAACATGAACAGCCAATTAACACATATTTTGTATGTTATATTTATTGTATACTGCATTCTTACAATAAAATAAGCTAGAGAAAAGAAAATGTATTAAGGAAATCATAAGGGAGAGCAAATACATTTATAGTACTGTACATGTTTATTGAAAAAAATCCGTGTGTAAGTGGGCCCATTTACTTCAAACCCATGTTGTTTAAGGGTCAGATATACTCAACTCTGCCCCGCTGTTTTAGTGGGAAAGTGGCCACAGATGAGATGCAAATGAATAAGCATGACTGTGGTTCAATAAAAACACTGAAATTTGAATTTTATTTAATACAAATTTTATTTTTTATTTATTTATTTTTTCCTCAACCATTTAAAAATATAAATTTTTTAGCCTGTGGGCTATAGTTGGCTGACCTTGATCTAGACTGGAACTCACTAAGGTGAGGGAGATATTTTAATAGGCTGGGCTCTTCACCAATACAAGTTGCTGCATTAAAATAACATTGCATCCGACACCCAGAGGAGAGAAGAGGAAACTAAGACAGGAGAGAAGTCTTAGGTGGAATAAATTACATGAGCTTTGTAAGATTATGGTCAGTTTTCCTTAAAAAACGAGAGTGTCTCTGTGCCCAGGAGTACAGCACGCTACTGCTTTCCGCATGTCTTTGCCCTGATTGCCCGACTTCCGGCTGGTAGTCCCCACGTCTGAAGCATTACACACACTGTGTAGATGAGCTGGCCCGTTCCGCACACGGCATCGTGCTGGCTGTGGCACCGCGCAAGTTAAACAGACATGGTTCTTCTTGCTATACAAACTCACTGTCATCTGGGTTTTTCTTTTTCTCTTCTTTAATCCTCCATTTTTGGGGAGTCATAGTACCTTTCTATAGCCCAGTAGATAAGAGAACTTTTCTCTCTGATTTCTGCTAACTTCATCTTGTTCCAAAGAGTTAATTAGGAATTGTTAAGACCACGTTTTGGGCATTAATCATTCCTCTTGGGTCAGTAACTCACCCAGTAGCTTTTACCCCCACCCCGGGAGACAGTGTGGAGGTGACCACAGGAAGTTCTTCCTCTTCACCTTCCTATTTCATTCATTCAGCTCTCTAAATAGAAAACTTGTTCTGTCTTTTGGATTTTAAGTAACCCTCTATTTCTCTTTTCATCTTTCTACTTTCAGTTCTTACCCACTTTATTCCAGGGCCGACTTGAAGAGCCACTCACTGCTCTTCCCCCTCTCACGACAGTGGTGAAGAGGGCGGGAGCAAGGAGGGAAGCAGGCAGAGGTGCAGGTCTGTGTGGGAGTAATCACAGACTGTGTCCCGGAATGAACCCGGGTCTTTTTGCTTATAGTAGCACCTGTCGAGAACTGCTGGGCTTCCCTTCTCAAAGCTTAACTACTAATAGCTTTGTAAGATTATGGTCAGGTTTTCTTAGAAAACGAGTGTCTCTATGCCCAGGAGTAAAGCACGCGACTGCTTTCCTCGTGTCTTTGCCTCGATCGCAAAGATCTCAAAGACTGCAGGGTTTTGCAGTGAGGACCAAAATGTATGACTGCGTGTGACCTGCTTAGTGTCAGGGGAGAGCCTGTGGGACAGAGCCTGTCTCACCTGATTGCCAGGTTCCAGCCAGTGTTTTGCAGCGATTAAGGGAAATGAAGAATCAGCACAGTGCCACCCGACACTCCTGCCACCTCATTTGATTGATGGGCCCATTACTGTGGAGAGCTAGCGCTTTGTCAGCTGCCTGAAAAGAAGCAGAAAGCCTTGAATTAGTTGGTAGTTTTGCTATAACTCTTTGATTTCTGTAATGGTTCATAAAATTTATATTCCAGTTAGAAAGACTTTTACCCAGAAAGATTCCCAAGTACCACCTGTCATTGCTTCTTGCACTGGGTGTGTAGGACATTTTACATATGTTCAGTTCACTGTAGAAGTTCATTTTCTGATCTTCCCTCCCCTTCTCTCTCTATAAGGGCCCTGCTAATACTTGCTGGGGGCAGGGTGTGGTGGGGAAGGAGGGGTGGAAGGGAGAGATGGGAGGTGGTACCCTTGTAGGGAAGTATCTTAACTTTAAATCTTCAAGTGCTTGGGTCATACATAGACTTTTATCGCTTTTTAGTTAGAAAAATATTTGGGGGGTGGTTAACTACTGTTTCTCATTTGTGTTCTCCTCAGGAGTTAATTTGAGGAAGAAATAGTTAAGGTAGAAAGTCAGGTCTTGACTGAGATGTACATATAGAGTGAATTAAAAAAAAAAAAATCCTAAATCATCCAATCCCCTTAAGTCCCTAGTAACAGAAGGAAAAACAGACCTTCCTTGGTTTCATAAGGTTTCCAAACCTTTAACTAAATTCCTGCTTTGGGGAGATGCTGAAGAGGCTTTTTCGAAAGCTCTAAACCCCTAAGGAGAAAAGCCCCTGTCCCTCTCTCTAATGGTGAGAGAATGGGTGACACAGAATCCATAGATTCTCCACCCTCAGGCTCCTCTCCTCCTTCCCCTTTTCTAGTATCAGAGGCAAAACACCAACTGTGCACCCAGGGAAACCTGGAGCAGCATAGGGAGCTGATCATAATATGCAGGAAAACAGTGTAAGTACGAGCTTTCTTTCCATGAGAGCCTGTTAAATTCTGACAACCCATAAGCTTGCACTTACAGCAGTAGAAGAGGTGGAATCAATGGTCTGACTCATTGATTAAATTATCTGGAATTTTCAGATATGTTTATTTTGGTCTGAAACTTTAAAAATACTCCAGGTATGATTTTTCTGAAGAACAAAGACAATGGAAAGCTCTTATTGTTATATAACATCACATAATTCTGAAGCTCTGTTTTACGTCTGCTCAAATAAGCACACTCAGCTATAAAGTGTTTTTTTTTTTTCTTGCACTTGAAAGCCATATCATTATGCCCCACTTGCTTTCTTGAGCTATTATGGATGATGAAGAAGGCAGATTTTTATTCTCTTTGTTCTGCTGAATGCTTAAGTCAGATCCAATGTAGGGAAGTCCCAAAGAGGGGAAGTCTGAGACAGGATCAAATTACTGGAGTGAAATTGATTTTTGGTAACAAACACCATAGCTTCTTCTCTGTGACATACTGCCCCCGTGTGGACACTGGTGTCCTAAGAGTCTTCCAACCATGTAGAGAAATGTGTAGGGTACCATTGTCAAACTAGTCATAACATTATTACCTATAAATACATAGGCGTTAGAACCAGGAATTCAAGTTGTTTCTAGATTGGCCATAATTTAAAAATTTTGTGTTTGTCAGTGAATGGGGTGGTGGTGGAAAGCTTTAATAAAATGACTTTTCACTAAGGTCTTCTGATTATAACTCGATTGATGTATTCTCCTCTGATATGCCCCCTCCCAGTTTTAGATGTAGTGAGGTCTCTCTTTTGACCCAGCTCATCTCATGCCTTTGAAACGTGGTGAAAATGCAGAAGCTTATTATCATATGCCTCTGCACCCTTGGGCATATAGAGAACAAGAAAATATGGCAAGGATAGCACAACATGGAGAAAAGTGTTCTTGTGGTCAGGAAGACCATGTGCAGGACTCACTCATTGAACAGTGCTTCACCATGGTTTGCAGTTTTCCATGTATTGATGTTTGTTTCTGTTACGGGCCAGATCTCATGCTAGGTTGTAATAAGACCTAACATCCAGGGTCAGTTTTTCCCCCCGTCTCCTTTATCTCCTCTAAATATGTTTGAGCACCCTGACTGGTGTGGTTCCATGGGTTGGGTGTCCTTCTGCAAGGTGAGGGGTTTGCTGGTTCGATTCCTGGTTGGGTTGCATGCCTGGGTTGTGGGTTCAGTCCCCGAATGGGGCGTGTGCAAGAGGCAACTGATTAATATTTCCCTCTTGCATCAGTGTTTTGTTCTCTCCCTTTCTCCCTCCCTTCCCTTCTCTCTCTAAAAATGAATAACTAAAATCTTTCTAAAAATGTTTGAACCAGGTTTATTCTTCTGTTCCAAGATAATTGTTCTTCAAAAAACAAACAAACCCTCTCTGACCCCATTTTGCAGAAGGGATCAGATCCATCCATTGCAATAAAAAACACAAGTATCAACTTTCTGAAAGAGGCTCTCAGAATGATAGATTATTTTAATTGCTTAGCCTAGTCTAGTTTCCAAATTGGCTCATTTCAGCCTCTCCAGTTAAGAATTCATGGCTCCTTGTGCAGAGGCCTCTTCCCAGGGGAGAGTGACACAGATCTCAGAAGAGACAGTGGCAGCCTCTTCCTCATTCTCCACAGGCACTGCAGCCCTTCCCGTTTTTTAAATTTAAATATTCTCATCCCTTAGAAATAATGCTTAGCAGTGCTGACTCAGCCTCTTTTCATTCATTCAGTCAGTCATTTCTTCAGCTAACATAGTGAATGAATGACTACTAGTGGCCAGCCACCATGCTGGATGTGTGTGTGTGCTGGGGTGGGGGGAGCAAGATCACGAGATGCTATTCTGTCCTCAAGTGGCTCCCAGGCTGGAGGGAGATATGGAGGCTTTGTATTGTTGGTGCTGGGGAAGAGTTTGAAGAACCAAGGAAAGGCAGCCAGCACCTGCTGGAGGGACGAAGGGAAGGCTTCCCACAGAAGATGGTGTCACTGCAGAATCTAGGGACAATCAGAGTGGCAGGTGGAACAGCTGGGTGGTAGGGAAAGATTAGGATATCCAGGCAGCAGTGTTTGCAAAAGTTTAGAGGCTCAAAAGAGGCATTTGTGAGGCACATGTGATTCTGCATGGTGGTGCATGGGAGGTGAAGCAGGGGGATTGGTCCCATTGTGGGGAGGGGGCTGTTGTGCCAAGCAAAAAAGCTATGGGGAGCTAATCAATGACTCTGAGATTTCTGGATGGCCTTGAGGGGGATGGCAGGAGACCTGCTAAGAGGCCACTGTCCTCAGCGTTGAGAATGATGAAGAGCTGAACTCCGCTGTTAACTGAGTGGGAGAAAAGGGTGAATTCCCAGGGTGACTAGCTGTCAGGAGTGAGGATGGGGAGCATTGAGGAATAACTCCAGAGCTTCTTTCTGGCTTGGGTGAGGAAACACAGATTGGGAGGGAAGGAAGTTGTTGAGTCCACTTGTACATGTGTTGGTTTGCAGTTCCTGAGTTCCTGAGGATCCCTCATGAGAATCTGTGGATCTCAGGACAGAGGACTGGGCTGGATGTGGAGTTGGGAGTCATCAGTTTGAAACCATGGGTGGGAAATAGATCCCTCCCTGAGTGAGAAGATAGACGTAGTAAAGATAAAAATCTTAGGAACATGTAAGAGGTGAGAAGAAAAGCAGTTGGAGAGGTAAGCTCAGGATGAATTCTAAGAAAGATGCCAATATTGTTGGGTGCCATAGAGAATTCAAGGAAGATAAATAAGGAAGAAGGTTGGTTTGGAATTTTGCAACAAAGGGGGATTGTAGACTTGAGCATGGTGGTTTAGGTGGAGTGTTACAGGTGGAAGCCCCACCACGTGGACAGAATTTTCAGGAAACACAGGTAGATTCATGGTTGTAATGATATGGCAGCATGTATCAATAATGTCATTTACCTGTAGTAATTGATTTAGGAATCCAAGAAGCATCCCTTTTCTTTGGTATTTAAAGTTTATACACTTCATGGGGCTTGACCCGGAAAGAGTGCCTGGGCTTCATTATTTTCTCTTTCCTAACCCATGGGGATGAAAGAGAGGAAAGAAATCAGGAGTAGGCCAGGAAAGAGAATGGAGGAAGACCAGAGAGTTTCTAAGGTTACTCTTAACTGCAAAATTCTAAGTCAACCCAGTGTTTCTTCTTCTGTGTCCTGCATTCAACCTGCTAATGCAGGTAGAAAACCTTACACACTTCCTTGCATTGGTGGGGGCTCCTGTCTTCTCAGCTGTGTGGCCCAGATAGTTGTCCCTCCCACCCCCACCTGCTGCTCTACGCATTAGTCTCCCCATTGCTGCATCCCCATCTTCTGCATCTGTGCTTGTTTCTTGCTTTACAGAGGAAGCTGACGTCATCAGGCAGGAGCTCTAAACATCTCTGCAACTCCTCACCTCCTGCAAGTGGTGTCCCTAGTATTTATCATCTCAGAGAAAGCCATGTCCCTTGTCTCCTAGCTATTTATTCTAGTCCAGCTATCTCCTCTTCTAACTTGCCCTTGAACCGTGGTTTCGTCAACACCACTCCTTAGCCTAGAAGCTTCCTTAGAAAACCTCATTACCATTCACAGCTTTAAAACTGCCCCTGCTGCCCCTGCCCACAAATTCTCTATCTGGATCTAAATTTATCTCCCTATTTCTCAAACTGCTGGGCTCCTCACTTAGGGGGTTCCATGGAAGCTTCACATGCAACAGGTTAACTCATCTTTCATGAACTAAGTCTATTCTACCTTGCGTATTGCCAGTATTGGTTAATAGCATTATCATCCACTAAAACCATCAGCCTTGGAGAAAATGCCTAATTTCTCCTTATACCTAAGCCAGTATATCCATTGGTCTTTTTCTCATGTCTCAGTATTTCCCTATGTACTCCCTGTTCACCATCCCCTCTGCCATTGCCTTAGTTCAGTGCATCATTTCTTGCCTGGTCTTCACATAGTCTTCTAGCCAGCCTTCCTCTTCCAGTGTCTCCACTTTCAGCCCTTCCTTCATCATAAATCTGATCATATTTTTTGTCTGCTTTAAACCTTTCAAGTGGTTAAACTTTGGTTTCAACATAAAGTGTAGCCTCCTTTGCTCTGCACCCATCCTGACCCATCCTTGCCCACCCTTCTAGCCTCAAACTCTTACAAGCTTCCTCAGGCATCCTCTACACCACCCACCTGTCCTGAAGTTGCCATTCACCCACCAGCTAGTGCTCTTCCTGCACGCACCTTCTCCCTCTGCTCTGCCCAGTGAGCTTCTGCTCATCCTTCAGCATTGGTTATGCTTATGACAAACCTATGAAATTGGCCTACAAAGAGTGCATTTTCTCCCCATATCAACCTGTTATCTTAGAGCCACAGTATTCTGCATTTGTACACTTTAGATGCTTCTTGGCCATGCTTACTAGGATAATTTTGTTTTATTCTCAGACCACTGACTTCAAAATAATCAAGGGTAATACAGCCCATTTATTGTGAACTTAGGTGTAGTACAATTAGAATGAAAGTGCCGATTATTCTAAGAGAATGTGAAAGTTGACTAAATTGCCATTGTAAAAAGAAGAGCAAATAGAAAAGTGTTTAGTTTGAATATTTAAAAATATTTACTAGAATAAATGTGAGATATTTAAAAATTTATTGATTTTTAGAGAGGGAGGAAGGGAGAGGGAGAAAGAGAAACATTGATTTGTTGTGTCACTTATTTATGCATTTATTGGTTGATTCTTTCAAAAAAATTATTTATTTATTTATTTATTTATCTTTAGAGAGAGGGGAAAGGAGAAAGATAGGGAGAGAAATATCACTGTGTGGTTGCCTCTCACTTGCACCCCCAACTGGGGACCTGACGTGCAACCTAGTCATGTGCCCTGACTGGGAATCGTACCAGCGACACTTGGCTCGCAGGCGGTTGCTCAATCCACTGAGTCACAACAGCCAGGGCTTTACTGGTTGATTCTTGAATGTGCCCTGACCAGGGATCAAACCCACAACCTTGGCATATTGATAGATGCTCTAACCAGCTGAGCTACCCAGCCAGGGCAAATGTGAGATCTTTTATATTAAAAACTCCATTGACTACTCTGACTGTACACATTAATTAGTCACCATTGCGATATACTTTTTCCTCTTTTTACCAAAATCCATTTCTTGACTCCTTAATACTTTATATTTAGAGACTTAAACAAGAGGTAAACAAATCTTTCTAACAAGATTTGTAGGCACTCCTTTAAAAAGGGAATAAAGAAGAGTTATGGTTGCAGTACAGAGAGTAGGTTAAAATTGGTTGTAGGAACTTTCAGTAAATATTAGGAATGCTTAAAACTTTTAGAGAAATATTCTAGTCTTTTTTAGTAATTTGCATTTTATAGAGGAGCAATCCCTTAAAAAAACAATATAAAGTGATGAAACTTTCAGGTCCTTTTTCAGCTTCTTTTTTTTCTTGAGGTGGAATGTAGCTATAATTTACTATCATCTCTTGTGTTTTCTCTGTAAAAATATTTTTACTCTTCTAATTATTTTGAAGTGGCCATTACTGCTATATCAACCAGCACCAGGAGTAGGGATGACTGCTTACACATCTTTTGTTGCTCATTATAAGGAAAAACTAAATATCTTACCCCTGTACGCCCACAGCTACATTTTTCTCAGCCTTCAGTAGGAAACCCTTTAATTTGTATCTCCTCACACAATTAACCATAAAGACATCTCTGCAGCTGCACAGGTTCAGAGAACAAAATCGGCAAAGGCCTGGGTATTGCAGCTGGCATAACACATGCACAGCGAAGAGCTGCTGAACTGTACATACCTATGACACAGGAACACTTAGACAGCTGAGAAAGCACCCTCCAAATGGGAAAAATCATTCCACCAAGTTCCTTTGGTATTCGTATCCACTTTAGAATCCTGGAGAGCAAACTGAAGCAGAGAATTGACTTTCTGGAGAGCGAGTCATTAATGTAATATTTATATTTTATATAGTTTACAATAAGTATGAACAGGTAGACCTACTCCCCAATCCTTTCACAAAGGCAAAAGGTTTCTTTTATTAAAAACCCTTTGATATCATGAAACATAACATGCATACACAAAGTGCAAAACAAGATGTGCAGCTTAATTAACAAAACAGACACCTGTGTAACCATTGCTTTGATCAAGAAAGAGAATAAAGCCAGCAGCCCAGTCACTGCCGCCAACTCCCAGTGCCCCTGTAGGTGTGCACTATGCTGCCTAAACCCCCTTCAAAGTGGGTTTCTGCTTGCTTTCTGTGGGGCTGCCTAAGAGAAAGCGGAAGCAGTGCCATGGGGTGGGAGAGGGGATGGTCCGGGGCGGGTGCCAGGAGAAGTTTGGTGGAATTGTCGTGTGGCTCCATATCTGGATTTGTTACTGTGTCTCTCACAGGCCCGAAGTCCAGGCACCACTGGGGCCTGTTGTCATATCTGCCATGCAGACTGCTCTTTATAAAAACTGCAATGATTCAGTTCATCCAGAGTGTGCTCCATTCTGAACCACTCGCTGGAAATTGACCCTGTGGAGCTGCTATGTATCTAATGCACAGTAGTAACTTGTTTCCACACACTTCCAGGACGTTAGCTTATTGCCAGTGGGTGGACAATCTCAGTGAGACCCGGAAGATGCTCTCTCTTAGTGGTGGTGGTCCCTTCAGCAACCTGCTGAGGTGGGTTGTGTGCCACATAACGAAAGGAATTGTGAAACGCGAGATGCATGGCCACGGCATTGGCCGCTTCTCCGAGGACGAGATTTACACGCTGATGGAGAAGGACATGCGCTCTTTAGCAGGGCTTTTGGGTAAGGTACCATACCTTCTATTCTATATTTTCTGCCCTCTTGCATGATTAGTAAAGAACTGTTAGTTTACTGATTTCAAGTATGATTTTGGTTGGTTTCTTTGCATCCATGTGTAGGTTGAAGCCCCACCATGGGTTTAATTGTGCATGGGAAGCCCCTCCCAGGGAAGCCATGTGTGTCCTGGGCCGGTGAGGATGCTGAGAGGCGGGTGATCTGGCCTTGCTCACCTGGTCTGCTGCAAGTGGCTGAGTCTTAGCTGCAATGATTCATAAATATCATTTGAATTTAGAAACTTCTATGTGTGAAATGATGGCCTCTCCTGGGAACAACTGATGTTTAGGGAGCCAAGCTGTCTCTGTGACTAGTCATTTGACCAGTTCCTTTGGGGCTGCTGATTTTTTGGGGGGAAGATGGGTTTTCACTGCCCTCTCTTGGCACCCTCCTGTCCACCCTGGAGCACATTAAGTACCTCACCTCTAGGAAGTGGGGTTTGGGATTTGTTTTGTTGAAACCCACCTGGTGCTCCAGGAACTGGGGGCTGTGCAGGGTGTAACCTGCCCCCTGCAGGGTGACCCACTCTGACTGGCTCCTTCCTGCTCCACATTACAGATGCTTCCTGGACCTGGAGTCCACCCCTGAACCCCAGCTTGCAGGGGGAGATCCTGATAGCACATCGAGTACTCACATCCAGTCTCGGCCAGCTTTGTTATATGGGGGCTGATGTTATCTGGGATCCTACTCCAAATGCATTGAAAAGCACTGCCTGGCTTGAAGATTGACACTGTCTGGACCTTCTGGGGCTTTTCCTCCCTGAGCCCAGGTTGGCCAGCCTGATGTATAATAGATATGAGCGTAATTAGCCTCAAGTTTGTCTTGTTCCTTGGGGATGTTAGGCCGGACTCCCAGACTCAGAGAGCAGGTGTGCAGAGGGTTATTTCCTCCTTAGCAATGACAGCTTGCTCCTGGCTTCTTCCCCTTGCCCTTCCTCACTAGTGCACCTTTGGGAGCCCCTCGCAAGCCAGGCATTGAGCCCTTGCAGTTAAGACAGACATTATGCCAGTGAAGTGCTGCTCATTTCTTGCAATTTAACAGTGTGGGTCCTTAACCAGAGAGGAGTGATTGTGACCTTTCTGGAGCATTTCTGGTTGGGAGAACCAGAAGCAGGGTCCTAGCTGTACTAATGATAACTGCCAATGTTTTTCTGACACTTAATGACTTAGAAAAATGCTTTCTCCCCAACTGTGGTGTGAATGAATTGCCAATAGCTTAGGCTGGATACCTGGCAAGTAGTCAAAACAGCATCACACGTCTAGAGGAATTTCTGCAATGAGAAACTGAGTGCGTTGCTCGAAAGCTGAGATAGCTGGAGTTAGATTCTGTATGGGGTCCCAGGGAGCTGCCCAACTCTTTCATAGAAGCACTTTTTCTGAATTTGGGGAGGGAGACTCTCTTTGGTTGTACATCAAAGTTTTTCTTACTAAACGAGGCAAAATTATTACTCCTCCCTTTACTCAGGGATATAGCTTACTTTTAATGCCCATATGCCTAAGAAACTCAAAGTGCAAAATGACTTTTTGTTGAAATTGCTCAAGATTTAGGGAACTTTTCCATGGATGTATTTGATTCATCAGGGTAAATCAGATATTGTTTCAGTTTAACTGCTGTCAATGATTGGAATACCTCTATGTGTAGGAGCTGGGGAACACAAAGATGAATTAGAGATCATCGCTGCTCTCAGGGAGCTTACAGTCCAGTGGGAGATATGAGACTCTTAATACAAGTAGGCAAATTTCAGCCCCTAGCTTGTAGCCCATTGTTTTTATGGCTTATGAGTTCAAAATGGTTTTAACATTATTAAAATAGAAGGACAAAAATGAGACAGATTAAATGTGGCCTGTGAATCCTAAAATGGTTACTACCTGACTCTCTGGAGAAGTCTGGCCACTGCTTTACAAGAGTAACTACGCACAGGTTGGGCTGGGTCAGGCCACATGATGGAGGTCTATACTCAGGGCTGTGAGGACACAGCAGAAGCAGGGATGAAATGGTATGGGGAACTGGGGAGGATCGTATATGTGGTTGCAGTAGGTTAACCCAGGAAAGTAAACAGCCAATCTAATGAAGAAAATAAGGAAGGACCTTCCAGGCAAATCATGAGTGAGGGGCATTTCAGGATCAAAATTGTTGAAATGAAGATTAAAAGGTGGTTGGAGTCATCTTATAAGGGATGATAATTATGCTAAGGTGTATGTACTTTAGCATACAGGAAACATGGAGGTGTTGCAGGTTTCTGAGTATAACAGAAAGAGACTGAAGACAGGCAGTGACTATCTCTGCATGTGGTTTAAAGAATTCTAATTAAATTAGAATTCAAATGAAAATTAAATTTGAAATGAAAATTTAAGTTAGTTAATTTTAATTTCTAATTACTTTTACTTGTGGTTTATAAGAAAGTCTTTACAGCCAGACCAAGTAAAAACAGAATAGAAAATATGATACGATATATGAAACACATTAATAATACTTAATTTCTACCCATACCTTAGATGAAAACTCATATTTTCCTTGACAACCTTCCTCTGTCAAGTCAATTCTCTCTGTCATAGCTCCATGGGCCTTACTTACATAACATACATCATGGTGTTGAGTTTTGCTTGTTGTATGGCTATTTGGTGCTAAAAACCATGGCGCGTTCCTAGAAGCCGCTTTCGGCATCAGTGGGCGGCGGCGCGTGGACTTGCAAGCGTGGGGCGCGGGACCAACCGACGCCACTTCGTGTTGGACAGTGGAAGCTGGAGAGCCGGGCTATTCGGACTGAGCCAATTGGTTTCCATGGATCTCAATAGTGCCAGCACTGTTGTTCTTCAAGTCTTAACTCAGGCCACCAGTCAGGATACTGCTGTGTTAAAGCCAGCTGAGGAGCAGTTGAAACAGTGGGAAACACAGCCAGGTTTTTATTCAGTGTTGCTGGTAAGTTGCTTAAAAATAGTTATTATTTTTAATAAAATGAGACACTATTCTATTGTTTTAAAAACCTACTTGTGTTGGTGGTTTACTTAGTGAAACTGATCCAAATGTTTGGCTGCCATTGCACTGCCATTTACTAATTCGAGGCATGGCACTTGGAGGACATTTAAGAGATGTTTATTGTTGGGTGAGTATACCCAAGCAGGGTATTGGTAGTATCTGCTTAGAAGGTTACACTGCCAGTTTTCTATTTTAGCCTGTAAATGCTGCCCTCAAGACTGTAAAGGAGGAAAGAGGAAGGACATCTCTAAAATCAGAGAAGGAAAACTCTGACCCCAAAAAACCTCCGCTGCCTTGCGGCATACCTCTTCAGGGGAAAGGCTAAGGGAGTAAACCCCGACAGAAAATCCGGAGCCGGAGTCCCTAAGGCGGTTTGACATTGTAGTCAACACCGGCAACTCCTGCGGCGCACCTGAAGCCAAGCTGTATTGACTTTGTCTTTCCCTTGGACCCTTCAGCTGCGAAGAGAGGGGGGGTCTGCTGCATGGGCAACAGCAGACCCTCCATATCACCCTGCCCAGGCTCTGTAGCTTCAGTTTCACTTGTGAGGACACCCCAGCGTCATCGCAAGATGTTGACTCAACACGGGAGGAGACAGATACCGGTTATAAGCTCATCCGATTGGCGAAGGAAACGAGCGCCAGGGGTCTCCTCTGATGGTGGGAGAGGTCATCGCACCTCACTGGACAGCTACCGTCTCGCCATGGCTCGCCTGCCCCACTGGGTGCGTGGGGATCAGAGAGGCGCCTCTCGAAAAGTGGGCCACAAAACACCCGCACCAGTTAATTCCAAGCAAACAACAAGAAAGAAGCCTCCGGCTCTTCGCCTCGCTAGCTGGAACATCAGGACCATGTGCCCCGGACTTACTGCAGACCTTCCGTGGATCAAGGGTGCCAGGAAAACCGTTGTCATTGATAGGGAACTGGCACGACTAAACATCGACATTGCGGCTCTACAGGAGACCCGGTTGGCCGACAACGGAACTATCAGAGAAACCAACTACACCTTCTACTGGCAAGGGAAGTCTCCGGACCAACCAAGACAGCACGGTGTTGGGTTCGCTGTGAAGAACACGCTTGTTAACTCCATAGAGCCACCCACAGGAGGCACAGAGAGATTACTTACCCTCCGATTGTCAACAACTTTCGGCCCAGTCAGCATTCTTAGCGCGTACGCCCCAACCCTCTGCGCCACCACCGAAGAGAAAGAACAGTTCTACCATGCACTGGACGAAGCGTTATCCAAGATTCCCAGAAGTAACGCTCTCTATCTCCTTGGAGACTTCAACGCAAGAGTAGGAGCCGACCACATGGCCTGGCCCACCTGCCTTGGAAACTTTGGGAGAGGAAAGATCAATGAGAATGGTCAGCGACTGCTTGAGCTTTTGTGTCACCACGGCCTGTGCGTGACAAACACATTCTTCAAGTGCAAAGAGATCCACCAGGTGTCATGGAGGCACCCCCGCTCCCGTCATTGGCACCAGCTTGACCTCGTCATCACCAGAAGAACGGATATTGGCAGCACCCTCCTCACCCGCAGCTACCACAGTGCAGACTGCGACACGGACCATGCCCTCGTGGTAAGCAAGGTACGCATAATGCCGAAGAGGTTGCACCACTCCAAGATGAAGGGTCGCCCACGCATCAACACCAGTTGTGCCAGCAACCCAGTTAAGACCCAGCAATTCATCAACAAGATGGAAGATGCACTCGGTGAGGGAGTGGCGGCAGATGACATTATCGAATCCAATTGGCCATGTCTCCGCGACGCCATATACAACTCCGCCATTATTGCTTACGGGAAGAAAGAGCGGAAGAACGCTGACTGGTACGAGGCTCACTGGGAAGAAATGGAACCCGTGATCGAGGCTAAGAGGAAGGCCCTACTGGCTTACAAGGTCACGCCCACTCCCAGTACACTTCAAGCTCTACGGGCTGCCAGGAACAAAGTCCAGAAGACCGCCCGCCACTGTGCCAACACCTATTGGCTAAACCTGTGCAGAAGCATTCAGGAAGCCGCCGATATAGGCAACGCACGAGGAATGTATGAGGGTATCAAGAAGGCAACAGGCCCAATCCCCTCCAAGATCGCCCCCCTTAAGTCCAAGACAGGTGAGGTCATCACTGACCAGGAACAGCAAATGCGGCGGTGGACCGAGCACTACCTCGAGCTGTACGCGACGAAGAACACCGTAACAGACACTGCTCTTAACGCCATCCCAGACCTACCAGTCATGGAGGAGCTAGACACCCCACCTACTGCGGCAGAGCTCGGCAAAGCCATCGACCGCCTCGCTTGCGGGAAAGCACCAGGAAGCGACGGAATCCCTCCAGAAATCCTAAAGAGCGGGAAACCAGTCCTGCTACAGCCGCTCCACCATCTACTCTGTCTCTGCTGGAAGGAGGGTTACATCCCCCAGGATATGAGAGACGCCAACATTATCACCATGTATAAGAACAAAGGAGACCGCAGCGACTGCAACAACTACCGGGGCATCTCTCTCCTCAGCGTCGTCGGCAAAGTATTCGCCCGGGTCGCTCTTGCCCGCCTGCAGACCCTTGCTTCCCGCGTCTACCCAGAGTCCCAGTGTGGCTTCAGAGCTGGCCGATCAACAGTGGACATGATCTTCTCCCTACGCCAGCTGCAGGAGAAGTGTCACGAGCAGCATAAACCACTCTACCTCGCCTTTATTGACCTCACGAAGGCGTTTGATCTGGTCAGTCGAATCGGACTCTTCAGCTTGCTACGGAAGATTGGCTGTCCACCACATCTGCTTGCTGTGGTCATGTCCTTTCACGACAACATGCACAGCACGGTGTCCTACAATGGCAGAACCTCTGAGGCCTTCCCAGTCAGCAGCGGAGTAAAGCAGGGCTGCGTCCTCGCGCCTACGCTGTTCGGAATCTTCTTCTCCATGCTCCTCCAATACGCCTTTAAGGACTGCAGCGAGGGTGTCTTCATTCACAGCAGATCCGATGGCAAGCTCTACAACCTGGCCCGTCTACGAGCCAAGACCAAAGTCAAAGAGGTGCTCATCCGTGAGATGCTCTTCGCCGACGACGCAGCTTTGACATCACACTCCGAAGAGGGACTCCAGCAG
Organism: Furipterus horrens; assembly: GCF_987537825.1. NCBI lineage: Eukaryota > Metazoa > Chordata > Mammalia > Chiroptera > Furipteridae > Furipterus > Furipterus horrens. The sequence continues at coordinate 141,730,663 of NW_028327176.1, read as the reverse complement.
CTAGTCACTTGCCTTTCCCACGCATGCAAGGAGTTCGGACTAGCCATCAGCCTGACGAAGACGAATGTTATGGCTCAAGGCACGGGGACTCCCCCATGCATCACCATCGACGGATACACCCTGGAGGTTGTCAACGACTTCACTTACCTCGGGTCCACCATCTCGAGCTCTCTGTCAGTCGACTTGGAGGTCAACCGGAGAATCGCCAGGGCAGCCACAGTTATGGCCAGACTGAACCGGCGAGTGTGGAACAATTCCAGCCTCACTGAGAAAACCAGACTGCACATCTACCAAGCCTGCGTACTCAGCACTCTCCTCTATGGCAGCGAGACGTGGACCACCTACGCAAGGCACGAAAGGAAACTCAACAGCTTCCACATGAGGTGTCTGCGACGCGTCCTGCATGTCGCCTGGCAGGATAAGGTCCCCAACACCGAGGTGCTGAAGCGAGCCAACATGAGCAGTTTGCATGCAGTTCTTAGCGAGAGACGCCTCAGGTGGCTCGGCCATGTCAAAAGAATGGATGCAGGCCGTATCCCCAAAGACCTCCTCTACGGCGAGCTAGCAGAAGGCAAGAGGATGACAGGGCGCCCAAAACTGCGGTTCAAAGACATCTGCAAAAAGGACATGACACAATGCTCCATCAATCTCAACACATGGGAAGTTCAAGCAGACGACCGCCTAGCCTGGAGGCTCGCGGTCAGGCAAGGTACATCACGCGCGGAGGCTGCGCGCAACGAGGAGGCGGTCCAGAAAAGATCGAGGCGGAAGCAGCGTCAACAGCAGCAACAACAGCCATCTGCCTTCACCTGTACCAAGTGCGGCAGGGATTGTCACTCCCGAGTCGGACTGCACAGCCATTCTCGGCGGTGCAGATAGACTCTCAGGAAGCTACGCCATCGTCTCTCGAGACGGACGGCTGCCGACGACGACGAATACTTATTATGAATAGCTAGGAGGAAGACTATAATTCTCTGAACACTGAAAAGGCATTTGATGATGAAATTCAATATCTATTTCTGTTAAAAACTATTAGTAAAAGAGACTTAAAGACTAGTTTCTTAACATGATGAAAGGAGTAAGCCAATAGCTTGTGTCCCAGTTAATGATGAGTCGCCAGGAGCACCTCCACCACATACAAGTTGATGATGCCTGCTCGCACTATTGTTTAGTGTAGCTGTGGGAGAGCCTGCCAATGAAGTTGGACAACATGAAAAAAGATGACATCTTCAATGTTGGAAAGAGCAGACAAAATAACTATCTATAGAAATTAAGAGATTATGTAGCTAAAATAATGGAGAAACAGCTAAAGTTATTACAGTTAATGAGGAAACTCAGTAACTACAAAAGTTACAAACAGCTTAATATTACAGTTTTTCTGAGCATCCAAATAACAAGTTAGATGTATAATTTAAAAAATTCCATTCACAATAGCAATAACATTTAAAAATATTAGAAAATATGATTTATGAGCCCTGACTGGTGTGGCCCAGTGGGTTAGGCATTGTTCTGCAAACTGAAAGGTCGCTGGTTCAATTCCTGGTCAGGGCACATACCTGGGTTGCAGGCCAAGTCCCCGGCTTGGGGCATACGAGAGGCAACTCATCAATGTTTCTCTTGCACATCAATGTTTCTCTCCCTCTCATTCTCCCTCTCTTCCCCTCTCTCTAAAAATTAAAAAAAAAAATTAAAATAAAAAATATAATTTATGAGAAATATTCATTACTTACAGAAATAAAATCAAACCATCCTAATAAGAGATAGGCTTAAAAAAAAAAAAAGAAATGGAGAGTGTACTTTCATTCTTTCGTTTATTTGTCCATTCGATATTGATGCCTCTAGAGCCAGAGTCAAAACCCAGTTCTGTCATTTGCTAGATTTGTGGTGTTGGGCAAGTTTCTAAACTTTTCTAAGCCTCAGTTTCCTTATGTGTACATAAAGTTGGGACAATAATGGTGAGAATAAAACTAATATACATTAAGTGCTCAGAATAGTGCCTGGCATGTAGTAAGCAAACAGATGACGAGCAAAGGTAAAATTTGGTTGTGACGAGGGTCAGGAAGGAGAGGTTCACCAGGCTGTGAGAGCCCGTAATGGCAGGGTCCCTATTTGGTTCTGCATGTTCCCGTGGCCCTTCGGGAGGGTAGGTGTGTATAAAGCAGAGACTCCATGCATGCAGTGAATGCCTGATTTTCACCTCATGCAACAAGCACACACATTGTCTGTTTCCATCCCCCTCCCAAAAGGGCGAGAGTCAAGAAGAGCATGGAAAATGTAGAAATCAAGAACAAAAACAAAAATGGTTAGGTTTTGGGGAAGCAGTGTGGGCAGAGGCAGGAAGCCTAGTTGCCTTCATACAAGAGAGGGAGTTCTGGAGTCAGGTACCCTGTGTTATAACTTGGACCCTACTGGTTATTAGCTGTCTGATCTCAGATGAATGACTTGAGGTTTTTCACCTGCAAAATGGGGTCAGAACAATACCTACATCATAGAGTGTAAGGACTAAATGAGAATTTAAGTAATGTACTTACTATAATGACTGGCACATCATAAATGCCAAATAAGTATTAGTTATTTTCATTATCACTTTCACAGATTTTATGTGTAATATAACTACTTTAGGAACATTGTATTCTGGGGGAAAAAAGGTCTTTGGAGAAAAAAAATCATTTCTTTTGATTTTGAAATTTATTAGTTAATTGTAGAAATTTGGGAAGGCTCAGAAAAGCAGAGAAGGAAAATGTCACTCTAATCTTATAACCTGTTACTAACCAGTTACCATTTTGATGCATACCTTTCCTATATTTTTATGCATAATTTTGAGTTATATATGTATGTATATACAGTAGTCCCTCTCTATATCGCAGTCTCACTGTATTGTGGGATTTAAAAAAATATTATATTTAATTATTTATCGCGAATTTTTTGCTATATTGCGGGATTTTGCAATACTGTATATGTATGTTGTTAAAATTACGTAGGTTTAAGAGTATAGAATATGTTTAAGAACATAAGTAGTGTTTATAAAAGTGTGGGAAAGGTTAATAAGGAAGTGGGAAAGGTTAATGGACTGGAAATGGTTTATAAGTGTGTGGGAAGGGTTTATAAAGCCTTAAAATATATATAAATACTAACATAAATGTAAGGTTCCTACTTCACAGATTTTCACCAATCGTGGGGGGGAGGTGTCTAGAACATAATACCCATGATAAGTGAGGGAATACGGTATACGCATAATTTCTTGACCTGCCTTCCCCCATTTACTATATTGCAAATGGTTTCTTTTGTTGTTAAGTATTCATTACCATTCAGTTTCATGTACCTGGGAGCACACCAGCCGAACTCCACTTTGCCTTCTGCCCCTTTTATATTTTTGTTCTCTTATTAATCCTGAATCTACAGATATGATCATGAAGTAAAAGGAAAATAAGACAGAATACAAATAAGAAATATACAGCTGTGCCCTGTGTTAGCACAGAGATCCCCAACTGTGCCATTAGATATGAGTTTAAAGTAAGAACAGAAGGTGAAATCTAGTACAAAGTCAAAGTAACACCACTCCTTGCCATAAGAGGAAATTGAGGCACAGAAAGGTTAAGTGACTTGCACACAGTCACACACAGAGTAAAGACTGGAGCCACTAATCAAATCTTGGCTATCTCACTCCAGATCCCTGCTATTTCCAGCCCAACTACCCTGAAGTTCCTTACAAATTGTGACTTAAAGTAGAGTTCTGTTATGTCAAGATGACTCCTTTTGAGCATTTTCTAAAGTTGCCAGAACTAAGGAAGTGAAAATTTAGTTTTCAAAGTAATTTTTAAATGTGTTTTATAATGTACTCTGGAGGCTAAGTAGAGAACTAAGTGTGGAGTTTTATCATTGATTCAGATTTCCTGGGCTTTGTGAGTTGAGGTCATACCCTTCTTTACTTAGGAGGCTGGCTTCCCAACAAAGAAATGTGTTAAAATTTCAGTCCAAAGTGCATAAATAATTGAGTAGAAATGATGTCTTTTTGAAGCTGCTATTGAAAGAGCCAAGTAATAAAATGGAATTTGTTAATGGAAGTGAGAAAGACAAGCTTATTGTCAGCCAACTACACTTGACTAATGACAAATGAAAAAACACTCCTCCCTGCCCCCCACTCCTTCCCACCGAGTCTGAAGCCTTTTATTAAGACATAAAAATAGCCTGGGGAGTCTTTATTTTTCAGAGTCCTTATTGACACTGGGTTGGCAGATGTCAAAGAACCAAATCTCTTGGTTATTTTTAATAAACATCAATATGTGATCTCAACTATTTAATAAAGAGTAAAGGGAGGCAAAGTGGTGCTTCTTGTCAAATGAGTCACTTGCCATGTGTACGTCATGTCACCCTTATCAGCATGTATAGTTACAATGTGGTATTGTTTTTTAGGATGAATTAAAAAATAAAATAATTTTTAAAGTACATAGATATTTCATTGATCACTTAGTTCTTAGTTAAATAATATATAGAAGATTAAAAGAAGCTTTTTGTTTAGTGAGAGAAAATTTCTAACCCATCGTTAACCAAAAATGCCTTTGGGGTTCCATACCTCTGGACAGGGAAGCCTCACTCTGGGGCAAAGTTGATGTGGCTCAGGAAGCAGATGGACTTGGTCAGTTGAGGGGACTCAGGAAAGGGCATGTGTCAAGGAAAAGGTGAAGAGAAATATGGCTGCAGTTATACATGCAAGTCTAGGCCAGAAATCTTTGAAGGACAAGGTGCCACTTTGCAGACCCCCTTACCCCTCTGTCATGCCAGGAGAGGAGAAAATTGGTCTCAGGAAGCTGGGATTCCAAAAAGGGGAAGTGGGACTCTAGGAAGAAACAGATGAGAGGAAGGATGTGGTCACTACAGCAAGGGAACTGCCCTCTTTGGGGAGTGTGCCTTTGGTTGTTGTCAAGCCCTTTGGCAGGTTTATACTCCTCCTTTCGTTGTTCTCACTTATCTCTCACTCACAACACAAGATTGTATTTTGATGCTTTTGGAAGGCAGTTTTCATAAAGGTGAGCTAAGAGTTATTAAGGAAAGCTGAGGTGGGAACCCTTGTGTGTGTGTGTGTGTGTGTGTGTGTGTGTGTGTGTGTGTGTGTGTGAGAGAGGGCAGATTGCTGCTGGGCCTGAGTTTCCTCTCTTGTCTCTACTGACCCCAGGGTTCAGGCTGGAGTAACAGCCTGTAGAATGAGGGGTTGTTGGTGACAGTTCAGACTGCCACAAAGGAGACTTAAGGAAGCTGTGCATTTGTCTAATTGCAGTGAGGCAGCATAGACTTCCAAAATCTAATGTTTCTTTGCTTTTAATTGAGCTGTTATAGATCCTATGTGGTAACACAGCAGTTATGGGAAAAGCAAATTAATGATGGTAAATAGAGTTGGTTTGGGAGAGATAATCATATGTGGGAAGAAAAACTAAAATACAGTTTCAGTCATGAAGCTCAGCTGTGCACCTTTGGTGAACAATAAATAGGTGCTGGATGAAAAGCTAATCTGGACTCCAGGATCTGTGGATCTGGGAGTACTTTTGGAGCAATAACTAGAAATTTGTTAATGCATTTAAGAAGTGGAATTAGAAATAGTGATGGGTTCTCCAGGTGACATCTACAATTTCCTATCAAAGAATATACTTTCCAGCCATGGCCAGAAACTTAGGAGTGAGCATATACATGTAATAGTGGGACTTCAGACAGAAGGGCAATGCCTTTGACTGAGGACTGTATAAGTCTAGCTATACGGACAAACACACAAAGGTGAGCCAGGTCTTTGTGAGGTGCTGAAGAGACAGTGATGAACAAGTTGGGCACAGTCCTGAGTGACCAGAGCTGCCACCTGATGGAGATATTGTCATAAACATTTATAATATAGCAACACTTATGAGCAGTGCCACATGGAGAAATATAAGGTGCAACAGAGCATTTTGCAGGAGAAACTATCTTGGTTGGGGTGGCGTTTGCTTAAGGCCTCTTTCAGGAGATGACATGTTAGTTGGGCTCTGCCAGTAGGCATGTGTGTGGGGAAGAGGACCCAGGGCAGGGGACAGGGAGAAGATTAGTGTGGAACATACAAGGAACATCACATGTGAAGACTCTGAGATGAAAAGCATCTGGGATTCTTTAAGGAATGAAAAGATGGCCAATGTGTCAGGAAATTGTGTGAGAGCTGAAGTGTGGTATGAGGTGGAGGTAGGCAGGGGCTTGATCACCCAGGCCTTATATGTCCCCTGAATCATTTTGGGCTTTGTTTTTAAGAGCAATGGAAGCCATGAGAGGTTGAAAGTAAGGAAGTAGCATGACCTTATTTATATTTAATGTATCTGCGGGGCCAAGAATGGATTGGGGGGCCAAGTGAGGAGGCCGTTGTAGTCCAGGAAAGATAAGATGGTGTTTTGAACTATAGCCATGGTGCTAGAGTTGGGCATACAATGATGGATTAAGGCTATATTTTAGAGACAGAATTGACTAAAATTTAGTGATGTGATGTGTGTGTTTGGGGCAGGGTAAGGTGGTGGTAGAGAGGGCATGGATGGGGAATAACCAAGTTCTTGGCATGAAAACTTACTAAACAAAATAGTCAACAGACTTGAAGAACACTGGAGAAGAGGGAAGATTATGACTTAAAATTGTGGGTGTGCTGAGTTTAATATTCTTGAGAGATAGACATGTGCGTGGAGACAAAGAATATGATAAAGGAAGCCTTTTCTGTCAGTGGAGAAAAGACAAATTAATTCAGTAAATGGTTTTTGGACAGGTGACTAACCATTTGGAACAAAGTAAGTACAATCATGACTTTATATCGTACACCTGCATAAATTGTAACTGGATTAAGCATTTCAATGTGAAAAATAAAATCAAAAAGGTGTCAGGATAAAATATAGAAAACTTTTATATAATCTTGAACTTGGGAAATTTTTTCTAACATGGCACAAAAGAGAGAAACTATAAAAAAATGTTGAATTGCTAGATTACATGAGAAAAATAAAACAAACCTCTAGTCAAAAATCATCATAACTGAAGTTAAAATTGTTCTGCATTCCCAGGCACCTGGTGCTTTCTTCCACAGAGCACTTCCTGCACCTTCTCTCGGCAGTTTGGTTTGACTGTCTCCTCAGCCAGGCTTGGCTCCAGCTCTGGTAGACTCATTTCTGTCTCTAGGGCCTGACCCACTGCCTGGCACATATTAAGTGGCCAACAAGTGTTTGTTGAATCAAAAAGTGCCTATTCAGTTCTAGGATCCATCTTTTAAACCTTTTTAAAAAAAGGTTTTGTTTATTTACTTTTAGAGAGAGAGAGAGAGGGAGAAAAACTTCAATGTGGGAGAGATACATCTTGCACGCTCCCCACTGGGGGACCTGGCCCGCAGTGCAGGTATGTGCCCCAGCTGGGAATCGAACTGATGACCTTTAAGTTTGTAGGCCAGTGCTCAATCTACTGAGCCACACCAGCCAGGACTGGTATCCATCTTTTAAAAAGAACTTGGCCAAACTAGGGTGTATCCAGAGAAGGGTGGTTAGGAAGATGGTTAGTCTCAAAATAATTTTAGGTGAGGAATTTGAGGATCCTGGGGATGGATAATCTGGAGAAGTGAAGATATATGGGTCATATGCTAGTTTTTTGTTTTTCTTTTAATATTGAAAGGGGGTGATGACTTAAGTCGCCTCTGATGATGAACATATTTGGGGAGAAGAGAACAGAGAGAAGGATGGAGCATGTACGTGGGAAAATGACAATGATAGCTCAGGGTAGGTCAGCACTTCAAAACAGACTCGTCCAGAATTGGAAGGGCTTGTCTTGTGTGGTCAGAGCAGCCTTCTTTGGAATTACCCCAATGTGAGGTTGACGGATAGGATAGCTGAGGAGTTTTTTACAGACGACGAGATGTTTTAACTAGACATGGTCTCTGGGGGTCCTTCCAGTTCTGATGGTTCCATGATTTTTATATTCCTTCTCTGGAGGGAGCACAGGCAGTTTTCTAAATTATAAAACAAGGCAAAGGCCGAAGTGAAGACTCAGCCCCTCATTTTGGTTCATCTCTTGGACTGTGATTTATGTTTAGGCGGCTCCTCATGTCTTCTGAAGGCACAGTGCTGCCAGTGGTCCTTGTTTCCTCTGTATCTCTGCTTATTAAATCTACTTTTGAACAACAGTGGGTTTCTAATAAACCTCTCTTGTAACCTTCCACTTCTTTTAAAGTGATTTTTACTCAAAGGCTTCGGACGCTAGCAAACTTATTTTTATTTTTCAGGAGCTTGGGAGTAGATTATTTTAATAGCAGCTCTTCCCACCCTGTTTAATTGCATCATGCAAACAGCACTGCGTTCACTTAGGACCTCAGGCCCAGGTTGGGAGCCGTCTCGGATGCAGCGGCCACACATGGGCCTCCCAGTGAGTGGCAGGGGGAGCTTTCAGGCCTAGGCAATAGAAATGGATGAGACATTAGGTTGTATAGGCACATTTTTGCACAGTTACCATATGCTGAGTAATTGTGAACAGAGGGCAGAGGAGGAGAATAAAGACATAGAAGTAATTATGCCTGTCAGTCTAGCTAAAAAGATAAAATCTACAGATAAAGGAGAAAATAATAAACAATAAGAGGAATGTTCTGGAACCTCAAAGCAGTGTTTCCTAAAGCAGGTTCTAAGCCCTTTCCAAATGACCTGTCTAGAACAGTGGTTCTCTGCCCCGATTGCTCATTAGAGTCACCTCCGGGGCTGTTGGAACACAGCTGCTCAGGCCCTATGCCAGGCCCCGGAAGTCTGAGTCTCTGGGATTGGCGTAGGGGCAGTGCAAGATGCTTTTAAAACTGGGCAGATGATTTGAATGTGCTTGTTATCTAATATAAGGCAGAGGGGAGGACCGAAGGGGGAAGGTGGCCAGGGCGCTGGGAGGTGGGTGGTGAGTCTTGGAAGACGACACCGGAGGAGACTGTGCCTTGGTTTGGGTAGGTACAAAAGGGGGTAAACTGTAGTCTTTATACGGGAGGCAATCAAATTCAGAACAAATCAGGCCTACTTTACAGTTCTGTTGAGAGAGTAACCCTGTGTGCCTGGTACGAGCCCTTTCTGATTTCCGTGTCAAAAACCTGTTATGTAGACTAAAAAAATGTTGTGTGGGTAAATCTTAGATGCTCTTTTTAACAGCATCTTGAGATGTTGTAGTCTTGCAGTGCTTCTGAGACCTGAGATACCTTACAGATGAGGAAGCCAGGTAAGGATCAGAGCGCCTAGAGACCAGTTCTCAGGCTGCTCAGCTGATGACAATTTTTTTTCCCCCTCCTGTACAGCTGTATGTATGCCTTGGTGGTTTGTTAAAATCATATGTAAGGATGGTAATAATTTGACTTGGAAACCATGAATTCTGTTTTTACCATTATTGATTGTTTTCCAGTGTGCGCCTTAGCTTTTTATGAGTTCATGCTGGAGTCCTGTACTTGCCAATTGAGGTGGAAGGGATTTACTCTGAGAGGCCTTTACATATTATTCAATAACTCTAAATTGCTCTATGCTCACTAATGGAGAGGACCATTAAATCAGGTACTCAGAAAGCATGAAATCTTCTTTTCAAGCACCCTGTCCACTCCAGACTTCCTGAGGGAGGAGTGGATGGCCTGGGGGCCCGGAAATCCTTAACTAGTCACGGGTTGGTGGAGCTGGCTCCTGCTCCTAGTAAAGTGTTTGCAGCCTCATGGGGATTAGGCAGTATGGGGCCAGACTCATGACTCCTTTCCCATTTTCATTTTTACTATCTCATTTGCTAAAAATATGTTGATTACTCCTGAAAATATAAAAATTACTGTTAGCTGAATAGAATTAAATGCTAATCAGCACTGATTTCTGAAACATCTCTGTGACTTATTTAGTAACACAAGTTGGTTGGTATAATTCTGTCCGAAGTGGTCTGGTCTCTACTTTATCCTGGCATTCTAGCTGTTTCTTCCTCTGAGAATAGTGACTTGGACTATGTGCTTAAATTTTAACGATTCCAATTACTGAATGATTAGAATAAAAGGAAGAAAAAATTGTAGGAGAGCATCATGTAGACAATAGGTTTTTGAGTCTTTATCAGCACACATGTTGTAAGTGTTCATGCAGTAGACTGATACAGCATGAGAAGGCTCCATGCTTTCCCAGGGTGCCAGGCGTGGAAGCCCTCCCCTTCCTTGTTCTGTTGGCCGAGTTGCCTGGAAGAAATTCATTTAGCTGACTGCCTAACTCAGGGAGAAATTATAGATAAATGATGACCTGATGTGTCCTCATACATTAAGTCACTTGTTTGGTCCTCGTTGAACCCAACAACATATTTTTATTTATTTAAATTATTCAGTTTGTATTGAAAAAACAATAATAACACTTAAAAACTTGAAAATAATTTAGATATGTTCCATAATTCTATCACTTAACTCAGTAGCTATTTTCTATTACCATATATCTTCCATATGCATATTTTTTATTTTTGATGTATACGTCTGTGTTCTGTTAATTTTTAAAGCAAACTAGACATTCTTCTGTTTGACATATTTTAGAAATTTATCTTTTTAAATAGCTACATAATATTTTATTGTGTTGGGAAGTATTATTAATTCCTTTAGACTTGACCCTATTTTTTTAAATAGATAACTCTAAATTAAATATCTTTATACTTTACTTTCGAGGAATTACTTACCTGATGTATACTCAGAGGAGTGAAATCCCTGAGTGAAAGGTCATAAATATTGTTAAGTCTGTTCCTAGGCATTGCCATGGTTTTCCAAGAGAAGTACAGATTACCAGGTGACCAGTAAAGGATTGAGTTTGAAGGTTCATCAGCATCAGGTCTTATTACTGAAAAATAGCTTACCAATTTATTCATTATAAACTGTTATCTTAAGGTTACTTTGTTTTCTAATTCCTTAATCACTTGTAAGCCACATTTTTTTCTTTAGATTTTTCATAATTATATTTTTTGTGAATTAGTGTTCCAATCCTTTGTATATTTTTTGAATTGAGTCTTGATTTTCTTTACAATGTAATTGATCTATTTATGTTTCACAGATAACAGTCTCTGAGTGATGTCTGAGGCAAATATTTTCTCTGTCTTACTTGGAATCTTAAAAGATTCATGTGAATGGACAGTCTTACTCATGGTCCTCCTTTTCAGTCCCACCCCACTGTAGGCATTCACAGTGTTGTGTGGACCTTTTGGCCAACACCTCACAGCCTTATGCCCATCCCTGCAGTGACCCTGCTCCTTCTGTTGAGCCGCCTGCTGCCACAGGCCAGCTCCAGACTCAGAGAACAGCTGGGCTGCCCGACATCTGACCAGGACCTCACAGCTGCCAGCATGCTCCCTCTTACACCACCTCACTCCCTCACTTGATCCCTGACTGACTGACTCCAGATCTCTCTTCTTTCTCATTCACCTTCCCTCCACTCACCATTTTATTAGTCCCTTCTTATAGTACTGACTTTCTCTCACTCAGCCAAGCCCCAGACCACAGGAGCTCCTCCCTTCCTCAGTGTCCCCCATCCCTTGGACCAGTCCTTCTCCTCCCTCATCTAGCAGCACTCCAGTCAGCTCCTTTAGCCTGGTCAGCCTCCCTCTCTTCTGCTGAGTCCCAACCCACCCACCCATGCATGCCTCTCTTCAGGAGTCAGAGACCAAATTCTCTCATCTCTTCAACCTTTATTTCTTTATAGGCTCCTTCTACTTACTGTGTTAAGTCTTTTCCCATCTTTAAAAATAACATTCCTGCCCTGGCTGGGTTGCTTAGCTGTATGGAGTGTTGTCCTGTGCACCGAAAGGTTCAGGGTTCAATCCCCGCTCAGGGCACATATCTAGGTTGTGGGTTTGATCCCCAGTGAAGATGTGTATGGGAGGCAGTTGATCCATATTTCTTTCTCCCATCGATGTTGATGTTTCTGTCTGTCTGACTGTCTCCCTCTCCCCCTCCCTTTTCCTGTCTTCTTTTTCTCAAATCAATAAAACAGATTCTTGGTTAAGGATTAAAAAAATTAATAATAAAAAATAACACTCCAATTCTGTCCTATTGTTTGCCTTCCCTTCACACAGAAGCTTATTTGAGATGTAGCAACAACCATATTCTTCAGCTGTCTTCCATTTCCTCTTAAGCCACTGCACCCTGACTCCCGCCCTGCCCCCACATTATTTGTGAAAGGGTAAAACACTGCCTATCACCAGATCCATCTAAAAGCCTTTTATCTTACTTTTAAAAAAAAATTTGATCTTTTGAAAGTAAGAAACTTCTACCAGAGGGAGGGACTTTGAGGAGTCTCCTCCCTGATGTAAGGCAAATGAAAATGAGGTTTCTTTGGTGATTGAAGTACAAAGGATTTAGGCTTTCTCTTCCTCACTTTTAACTCTGCAGATTCCTAGGTTCCCTGAGGAGACATTAGTCTCTTGCTACTTTAGGTGATCCCCTGGTTGTTGGATGTAATCTACTAACACATGTAGGTACTTACTTTTCATAAATTAATTCATTTACTGCTCACAGTGATCCTATCCATGGGGAAATTTAGGCCCGAAGAGGTAATGTGCAGGGACACCTAGCTAGTAAGTGGATTTAAACCTAAAGTGGGTTAGGAGAAGCCAGAAGTCATTGCTGAATACTTTTTAGCCTTTATCTTACTTACTGGATAAGTAACCATTTCTAACCATTCTTCCCTGCTTCCCCCTTTCAGGTTTCTTAAATTTTGATGGTTCTCAGGATCATCCCTCACCCTGCCCTGCCCCCCTCCCCATTCATCTCCTGATTCAAGCTGTTTTCTGTATTTTCACTGCCACCTCAAATTCAGCGCATCCTAAAACAGAACTCCTCACCCTTCCACCAAACCAGCATCCCTTCCTGTGATCTCTCCTGGTGAATGGCACCATCATTCATTCAGTTATTCAAGTTGGGTGCCAAAAATTCATTCTAGATTTCTCCTCCTCCATTACCTTCCACCTGGCTTTCAAAGTCCTACACTGCCTGGGCCCTGCCTTCTTTCTAATGTCATTTCTTAATTCTGACTTCTTGCTTACTGTATGCCAAATACACTGGCCGCCTCTCTGCTTCAGACCCACTGATGACCTGAGGTCATATGTCTGAGCTGGTGTTTTGCCCTAAAATTCTCATCCTCAAGATCTTGGCATTGGTAGATTCTTCTTAACATTTATATCTCTGTGTAAATATCACCTCCACAGAGAGGCCTGCCCTTTCTACCCAGTCTTACGTGGCTGTCAGTAACCCTCTAAATTGTCACCTTCTGGTAATTCTCTGCATAACACATCACCAACTAAAGCTTTCTTATTGATTGATTGACTTATTTATCATCTCTCTATGTGATGTAGACTGTGAGAGCAGCAACTTCATCTGTTCTGTTAGTCCCAGTATCGCAAAGCACCCAGAGCTGTTTTTTTTTGCATATAATCAAAATAATATTGATAAGACTGACATTTATGGAGCATTTTCAATGTGCCTTTGCAAATAGTAGTACAATATATAATACCCTCATATGGTAATATATATGCTTTCATAATAATATACATGGTGTATATTATACATTAATTATATAACATACAATATTACAGAATATATAACACACATGATGCATGTATAATATGTAAGTGAAATACCTACTATATATTTGTATAATATATACATATATGTATGTATTATATATCTCCTCATGGTAATATAACAATACTTATAAGGTTTTGTAAAGCTAAATGAACTAGAAACTATTCTCAGTAATTCTCACTAAAGCCATAGGCGGCAGGTATCATCATCATCATCATCATCATCATCATCATCATCATTATTATCATCATTATTATTGGTATTATTATGCCTGGTTTGTAAACAAGGACACTAACCATTAGGTTAACTAACTTACCTGAAATCACATGGCTAATGAGTAGTGGGGTCAGGTTTGGACCCAGGAGTCTGTCTCTAGAGCTGGATGCTCAGTAAGTGCTTGCTTACTGAATGAATGGATATAATTTATGACTGGGGTACTTGCCAAATACCTTAATCTCCCACCTCCACTCTATCCCACAGCCATAGTAGAGGCACCCAATATTTCTTGTCTGGATTTTGCCACAGCTTTTTAACTGGTGTCCCACCCCAGTTTTGCTTTTTAATTTCAGTAGAGTGGTTAATCTAAAATGTAAATCAGAACTATAGGCTCCCAATTATTTTAGACTAAAATCCAAGCTCCTTTTCTTCACAATTTGAATTCTACTCACATCTCTCTCCTCGTTTGCCCCTTTTCCTCCATGTGCACCTTGATTCCTACCATCCCAAGTTCCCCTTGGATTCCTGAAGCCCACTATGCCATTTTTCAGCTTCAGGCCTTTGCATAGACTTCCCTTGCCTTGCTGGGTTTGAGAGTCCCAAGACTTACTTCCACTTACTTAAAAACTTCTGAATGTTCTCCCCAGACTCCTCCAACCCCATGGAGTTACCCACATTGGGTGTTTCGCTTCTCTCCTCTTCCATTCTCTGTGTACTTCTGTCATAGAAGTACTACATTATGCTTGTCTGGGCTCTCCCTGTGCCTCCCCACTTCCCCCATCTTTCCCCAACCTTGCCTGTGGATGTTGTCATTTTGAAGGAATTGGCTCTAACTCTGGTACCTAATAGGCAGCATGGTAAATAATGGGCACTCTATAACTATTTACTGAATGAATACTAATTTCCAAAAGGAATTTGAGGCAATCCACACATAAGACAGGGCAATATAATATATTCAATGTTAGTACAAAAATTTAGAAACCAATTTAGATAAAAATCATGTTTTTGGAATGAGTATTTCTGTAATTGGGTACAATTTAACTTTGAGATTTTTGGCTACCAAGATGAAATGGGTAATGTGTGGGACAGGTTTGTGTTTATTTTCTAGGAAAGGGAAATGCACACAGGTTCTATAACTGGGACAAACTTTTTTGGTTCTGAATTCTAGGAAGCAACCGTACATATGTTACACGAGGGAGATTGGATTTCCTTATGGACAGTGCTGTCGAGTATAAACATATGTAAAAAATTGTTTTAATAAAACTCAGCATTTAACATTGAATTGCAGCTCCAAAGCCATTTGTTTGGAGACTAATATAATTCCAATATCTTTTTCTGATATAATTTTAGGGGTAGAGCTTAGAGAACCTAGAGGATTTGAAAACTTGCCCTACAACCATTGCACAGATACCTCTTAGACCCACTTTTTAATATGCTACTTTTTTTCAGGAAGGGGTTGAGGGCAAGCTTTGGCTAGTCCCAAGTCAGCTATTTTATGTTTAATTCTTTGGTGACTACCAGAGGTACAGCTCTTGCATGTTTTTTGGATAAAGAGAGTTCTTCTTGTATTAGGTGGTCTAGCCTTGGATATTCTCTCAGGAGAACTTAAGGGCTGACTTGCTGTGCCGCTTGGTTAGAAGGCTGTCTTGCCTTTGTGGGAGGTGAGCTACAGCAGTATTGGGCAAGGCCAAAACAGTTCTTCACGAACTGTTAGCTCAGGTACCTGTACAGCCCCTGGATGACTCCCAGAGTTCTGCACCCCAGGGTTCTGTCCAGTCAGGTATTGGGAAGGATAATTTTGGTCTAAAAGATTCAGGACAAGATGTTATTAAAGTAGTTGCTATTCACTGAAAAGTTCATTTATGAAGTATTTACTCTGTGCTGGGCACTGGGATGGGTACTGGGAGATACAGCCTTAGCACTCAGGGGAGCTCATCATCTCATATTTCTTTCACAGATTTTACAATTTAGGCAGAATTGCAAGAGAACCATTCTGATGAGACTGTTGGGGCATCCAGGTACCAATAAGCACCGAACAGTTGAATTCATTCACCTGTTAGATGAGTGTCATTTAACATTGTCCCTTGAAACATTGGGGTATGGCTGCCAAATGTTATAATTTAAGATTTAGCATAGTTGATACATTTTTTCCTTGACCCATTATTAGTGAACAAGATCAGTTGGTTTTGATTTTTTAAATGAAAAATTTCCAAACATACAGAAGTGTCATAGTCCAATGAACAGCTTTTATAACCATCACCTTGATTTAAAAGCTGTTGACATTTTCTCACAATTTTTTCAATTATTTTTTAGGGGTGTGTGTATGGATGTATTTTAAAGAATATCCAGGTATCAAGACATTGGACCTCCAAATGCTTTTGAATGTAGCTCTGATGTTTTCTCCCTATGGTAGGCAGCCAGTGATCCATCTCCCAGTGTTCATCTTCTTGTGCAATCCCCTCCCCTTGCATGTAGGCTGGCCATATAGATTTGCTTCTGACAGATAGACTATAAGAGAAGCAATGGAATGCCCCCTCCAGGGTTAGGTGACAAAAAGATAGTAGCTTCCATGTTGGGCATCCTCTCTCTCCTGCTCCTGCTCTCTCACTCACTCGCTTTAATGGAAGTGAGCTCTGCTGTGAGCTGCTCAGTGGAGAGGTCCACCTGGCAAGGAACAAGTATTTCTGGCCAAGAGCCAGTGAGGACCTGAGGTCTGTTCACAGCCATGTGAATGAGTCTGGAAACAGGCCCTTCTGAGTCAGGCCTTGAGATAACTGCAGCTCTGGGTGACATCTGTTTGTAGCCTGTGAAAGACGCTGACCCAGGGGCACCTCGCTGCGGCTGCATACATTCCTGACCCACCGAAACTGCGAGGTGATAAGTGTTGTTTGAGCTGCTAAGGTTTGGGGTAACTGTGATGCAGCTAGCAGTAACTAATATACCTACATAGCTGCAATCCCATTAATCCCTGTAGGCGCCTCCTTGAGCTGCTGTTTAGTGTGAAGAGTCAAGCCCGGTTGTCAGCAGAGTTAAGTTCTTCTGCTAAGGTGGGTGGTGGGCACCAGATTTCAGTTGCCTCAACTTATTTAGACAAAAGATTTTATATCATTTAGAAGTCGAATCTTATCCTTGTGTCTCTCAAGGGATGAATATTATTACCTGTTCTGATTCTAGCAGGAGTATTCTCATCTTAGCTGTAAAGAAACTTGAATCTGTCCCAAGATTTTGGGGCCTGGCACACAAGATTTCTCTGTCTCTGGATTCACTGATCTTTGAGGAAATAGTCTGCTCTGAGGAGAATTATAGGGGACATTCATAACCATTTAATAAGATATATGGACAAGGGCTTTAAGTAGGGAAGTGATAAAGCCTCCCATAGAGTAGAAGATAAAAACTGTTTTGCACTTGAAAAGAAGCATCACACAGAATTTTGTTGTGATGCCCAGCATACTCATGGGTATATCATTTGAGAATGTGTACAATTTTCATTTTTTAAAATGAGATCGATAGCAGTCTTATTTCTTTCCAAGGGACGTGTATCTTGAGTAAATAAGTAAGGTCCACCTTATTTAGGACTCTGTGCAAGTCCTAAACAGTCCTGATGGTTAAAACGATTTACAGTTCTCAATGATAGTTCAGATGTTTGAAAGTGGATGAAGATCCTGGCATCCATAAAATACAGTCCTTCAGGAATGTGGAGTCTGCTTGCATGGCCCAGATGCCCAAACACACGACCGCCCATTAGAATCTATTACTATTCAGGTTTCTTGAAGGAAGGGTAAGTTTCTTATAAAAGGATTTGAACTTAAATTTCAACATGACATTGAGTTCTGTCTGATGTGTTGTTTCATGAACTAAGCCAGACTCTGGGAGCTACCAGATAATCTTTATTGAATAAAAAGCTAGAACAGCTGGGTCCTATGATGGCCCAAATATGGGAAAACCAAGACAGAAATTAGGGAAAACGCTTCCCTGGGGTGTAGTTTGAGTTGAATGTTCTATATTCATTACCCTCAGCTGGTGTATTTGGGAAAGTGAAACTGAGGAGCCCTGTGTAACTTTTATACCCTTTAAATCTCACCGTTTGAGTCAGTTATGTAGTCAGACTCAGAAATAACAATATTGCAGCAACTTCAAGAAGAGAGATGAATAAGAAGGTCAATAATCAGTGAGTCAGTAACACTGTGTCATCACTAGAGGTGCTGTTCTTTAAGACTGCTAGGAGCTGCTGTTTAATCATGTTAATTATAATAATAAGTCAGTCTGAGCACACATTTGCCTCCTCTTCAGAATGCTTTCCTAATCTAGATTTCTTGTGTGTGAAGTTTTTCCACAACTGCTGCAAAGTTTTCTAAAATTACAATATATGCCCATGGATGCTTTGAGTGGCGCTCAGAAGGTCCTCATGGGGACTAAAGTACAGAGGAGCAAGTGCAGCCTGTTCATTGTAGTGGGCAATGTATGTACTTCCTCATCTCCTCATAGGGAATTTTAAGAGCCAGGATGTCAAAGAGAAGACTTGGAGGAAGAGGTGAGATGATTGGTTTTGGTGGTCAGTGGGGAAGGGGTTGGGATAGTTCATACAAGCTGAAAAAAAATCTCTTGTGTTTTCTTTCAAAGAGACTTACAAAAAAGTTGCAGGAATATCTAACTGGTTTCCATAATCAAATCTGAGGAGAGATTGAATTTAGGGGCTTCTTCTGTTAGTCCTCCACCCACCTTTATCTTTTCTTAGAGTGTGAGCCAATTGGTGCAACTAGTAGATCTCAGAAAGTTGTCAAAGTTGATGATTTTAATTTTGAGATTTGCCCATAATGACCTTTAATAACTTCACATACAAGATAGCTTACCTACCTTCATAACTGAAAGAATCACAGACTCAGTGATTTTAGAGTATGCTGGGAATATGAACAAGAGCTCTTTAAAAAGAGCCTGATCAGCAGTATGAGAGAGAACAGAAAGTAGATTTCATTTTTTCCTGTAGTTTTGGGAGATTAACATAAAGAAAAAGAGCTTAACGAGTGAGTGTTCTTTGAAGGTTGACTGGCAAGATTACCGTGGCCTGTTCTATCCTTGGGAAAAGTACTTAAAATCTTTCTTTCTCAATTTTTCTTAAATTCCCAGTTAATTAAAGGTGAGAGGAACAATTAGAACTATGAATGGTGTCCACATTGACCCTGAAATTACCTGCTTATCAATCGTATCAGTGCTTTCATATAAGGAACTCTATGTAGGTGAGAGACACAATTACTCTTTATTTCTTAGATTAATAAAAAAAATGAGTGCTTGAAAATGATTATTCTCTTTAATGTCTCTCGTGAACTTATATTTTCTAGCAAAGCCAGTCTTTATCTTTTGCCACTTACAGCAATTGAAAATTTAGCTAAATGGCATAAGTGATGTTGATAGTGACCATTAGCTGATAGTGACTAATTCTGGGAACAGAAGCAGGAATGGAGGAAGCAGATGTGATTCAGAGGTTCATTTCCGTAGCAATTTCAGTGCTCTGAAATAACCTTTCTACCCACTCTTTCACAGTGATATATGTAAAAACAAGTAATCAAGCTTTACTTAGAAGTGTATTAGTGTAGGCTTACTTTCCTAGGAACAGGAACTATGGCCATAAATTCTTTGTGTGATTCCAGAGGAAAGAACTGGAATCAATGATGGAAGTTCTAAGGAGGTATGTTTTGTCTCAGTATCAGGAGCTATGTAACCATAGAATAGTTTGCCCTGCCCAAGAAGTGATGAAGTCTGTAGTGGGGTTGGGGTTGAGGAATATGTGGTAGGGAAGTGGGAAAAGGAATTTCTACACCGGGAGAGATGTTGGACTGCTTCTGTCCATAGTCAGTGCTTGTTTGGATTATTGGCAACGGGTATAAAATAATTCCTTATGTTAGAATAGCACCTTCTAGTTTGCAAAGTGCTTTCACATTATTCTATCTTTTAATTCTTATGATAGCTCTCTGTTCTAAGGAAGGACAGCGATCAAACACAATTAAAGCTCTCATCACCTTCATTGATGGTTTCTACATTGATAGGTACCAGATGGACAGAAAAGTACAACAGAAGGTTATTGCCCTCAAGGAGCTTAAAAACTACTTGAGATAGAACATCCACATAAATAAGACTGTGAGACAGCACATGTCAATTACCATTACCTAAAGGGTGATCTAGATCACTGGTTCTCAGAGTGTGGTCCTTGGGCAGCAGCAACACCCTTATGTGAGATCTTATTAGAAATGCTAATCCTTGGGTCCCACACCATGCCTAGTGATTTAGAAACCCCCAGCATAGGGTAGGGGCATCAGTTAGTGTTTTTAAAAAGCCCTCCAGGTGATTGTGGTGCATGCTCAAGTCTAAGCACTGATTTATTCTAGTCTAGACTGATGCTTCTGAAACTTCAGCAATTATAAGAATCACCAGGAAGAGTTCTGCTCAGTGTGTTGCCCAAGAACTGCAGGCTCTCCAGGTGATTTTTGTGCCTGTAAAGTTTGAGAAACATTGACCTGAAAGCTTGTTTAAACACAGATTCTCAGACATTCTGATTCAGTAGGTGGGACCTGAGGAGTTTTGCTGCTGCTGCCCCTGACTATTCTTTGGGCAGTGCGTCCTCAGCAGCTGTGCCAACCAGAGGAGTGGGCATTGAGAGGTACTAGTGCGCTGGGACAATGCGGGTGGCCTTCATGGAGTGGAGGAAGTAGGACTTGATCTGAATGTTAAGGGAAGGCTTAGGTTAGATGAGTGGAAGTTATTTGGGACAGGAGGGATGGGATGAGGGATGGTAGAGTAATGAGCACACAGCCTATTTGACTGAAGTAGAGTGAGTGTTCATGCTAGGTGCCCCTTGGCTTGTCCTGCCTAGGCCTGGAGAGTTTTCTGCTGTCAGCTCTCACACATCCCAAGGGGGAGGCTGAGGGCCAGGCAGCAGGCAAACAGCCTTGGACCAGGAGCACTTCCTCAGTTGCACTGTTTTGTGTTTGTGCCCTATGGTGGGACTTTTAAGATCTATATTGCTCCCTGCTTTTTCTCCTCTCCTCTTAGTTCGCCTGCTTACCACAAACCCAGCTCGCTTGTTCTGTCAGTTTGGCTTGAAATTTCAGGCCTGGATTCTGGTCATTCTTCTCAGATTCCATGTTACTTTAGTTCTCTCTGGACAACTGTGTGGCTTTACTCTCTGCACTTTCCCATCCTGCTCATTGCCCAGCCATTACCTTATTCAGTCCTAATGGGGAGGGTGGGGGGGCTAGGAAGTAGGGCTGAGGGACCTAGGCAACATGCTCGGTCTTCTTCCATGTACTCTCACCTTTGTTGCATCCGGTGTCTCCTGGTCAGTCCTGTGTTGTGGCTCATGATAGAGGTGGGAGACAGACAATGTGAGCAGGGCCAGAGGTCAGGCTTGGAGGTCAGAATAAGCAACCTTGGGTTAATGGGTCACTTACGGTTTTGATCAGTGATCATTGTATGCTCAAATCTGGGGTCTAAAGAGGAAATATCTTTTAGGGCCCCAGAACATTCTTGTTATTCATGACTTAATACTCCCCCACTCAGTTTTGATTATCCTTGTGTACCCCAGTGGGTCTTGCATCCACAACATAGCTTTCTCATGGGAGGAGCTGCTCAAACCATCAAGGAGATGTAGGATCAGATTCTAGAAACACACAGGCCCAGCTATTATTATTTCCCATCCCTCAGTGCAGCCAACTCCTGCCTTGGGCTTTCCTTCTCTGGTCCACATGGCCCCTCCCCTCTGGCTGCTTGGCCATGGTTCTTGAATTAGTTGAAAAACTAATAAAATTTGAATGAAGTTTATAGTGCAGTTAATAGCATTGTGTTAATGTTAATTTTGATAAATGTACTGTGGTTATATAAGATGTTACTATTAGCAGAATCTGGCTGGAAGGCATACAGCAACTCTGCTATTCTTATAACTATTCTGTGAATCTAAAATTATTTCAAAATAAAATGTTTAAGAAAAGTTTCCTGGCATTTGGTACACTAAGGACTTTTTATAACAGAGGCTATTTTTATATTCTTTAAATTTATAACTTTTTTGTGCATACACATATAATTTTGTATCTACTATTCAGAGTTTCCACGAATGATAAATTCCATCAATTTTGTTTGTTAGCACCTTTTAAAAACTCTAAGACTTCTTTTTTTCTTTTTTCCCTATATTCTGTTCCTTTCTGGCTCAAGCACCTTTTTATAAACATTTACAGCTCAACCCTCTTGCTGTTCCATGAATCTTTATCTCTGAGATGATGACCCATGTGGCATATTGGGCTGGAAGTCAGGAGGCCTGGGTGCCAGCATTCTTAGTCTGGTTCTGTTACTAACTTAGTGTCCTTCCAGTTTTAGTGTTCTGAGGCCAATGGCAAATTTGATATGCACTAGTTTCATGTATCATTCCAAATTTTAATATATTTTAAAATTTTTTTCTTTTTATCAAGGTCCTATGTGTTCTATTTTTAGGTTTCTGAAGTTTTTTAAGTCCAAATTCATTTATCCTCTTGTGTTTGGATTGTACAGTGGACTTCACAGTTCAGAGACTTTATTCTGGCATTTCCCTGATACTTTTTAGCAATTTGAGGAGATTGATGTTTTTCTTCTTCTTTTGATTAGAAAGAAACTCTCGTCTATCTTATCTCTGTGAAATGGTGTGTAGCCAGCTCTCCTTGCAAGTCTCTAAAATCCTCTCGTGTTCCACTTGGTGGGCTTCCCACATTCAGGCCTTGAGTGGGCTGAGCCCTGGCACAGTTCCCTTGGGAGCACTGACGGGTACACCCCTCCTGTACTTGCAGGATGGTGGTCCAAGAGCTCTGGGCCAGGGCCCCTCACCTGCCTGCATCGCTGATGACAGCAGGGGTATGGCTGAGGCATGGAGCCAGCAGGGTGGACCATTACGAAGTAACTGACACTCTTGAGAACAAATGATATGCTCAGTTTTTCTTTGTTCTTTTTGCCTGAGTGGTATTTTTCCCTTGTATTCTCAGTATTTGGGTAGTAGGTTTGGATCCCAGGTTAAGACTCAAATGATGGAGAAGTTGGCTGACAATTGAAAACACCTAAGGGCTCTAGCATGGACAACTTGCTTGTCCTCACTAGAAAAGATGATTTGGTTAGGTTCAGCATATTGTACTAGTGTAGGTCATTCCCTGGTCCATGTGGAAAATAGAGTGGAAATGATTTTTTAAAAAATCACCTCCAGCTACATACAGTGGGCTTTTTGTTGTTGTTTTACTTTTTGAAATTGAGATATAATTGAGGTATAATATTGTGTAAGTTTAGGATGTACGTCTTGTTGATTTGATATATGTATATTCTGCAATGTGATTGCCACCGTAGGGTTCACCAACACCTCCATCAACCTCCAGCTCCATGTGCATCAATCAGTTCTCTTACATCCCCTCCTAGCTTGCCTCTGCATTGTCATCAGATACTTAATTTCCTCAGCTTGCCACTCAAGCACAGTGAAATGGGCGGATATTGGTAGAGGGTAGCGAGTAGTACTGTGCCTGGCATGTAGTGAACACAGTATCAGAGTTTGTTAAATAAGAATAGGAAATTACACTTACTTTCAAAGAGCTCGCCATTAAGGGGGAAAGATAAAATGAACAAATGAAAAACAACCAACAGACCAGAATGGGAAAAATGCCACTGGAGAGGCCTGGACAAGAAGAGGAGGGACCTCTCTGCTGTGTGCTCTCCTCAAGTCCTCGCATTAATTTTTCTAAACAATTAGTTATTTTTCCCATTTCATGGTTCAAGAAACTGAAGTTAATGGGCATTACAGGACTTAAAATTCTCTAAGGTTATATGTGCAGAAGTGAGATTTAAGCACAGGACTGTCTGAACTGAAAGGTTCTGTTGCCACCAGATAGGTGAACACAAACAGCTTTGAAAAGAGGCTTGAGCCAGGCCTCGAGGGATGAATAGGATTTATCATGTGTAGAGAAGTGGGGAGCACATAGGTTTTGGGGGGCAGGGAAGTGGGTAAGCATAGCATAAACCAAAGTGTAGCAGTAGGAAATATCAAGTGTCCTGGATAATAGGGTTGTTTCCTAGATTTGCTAGAGAAAGGGAGGAATGAAGGACAAAGCTGGAATATGGGTTGGAGGCAGAGTATAATGAGCCTTGAATTCCAAGTTTAGACTTTACTTCATAACCCATTTGTAAATTAAAGATATTTGTGAGAGGAAGGGACGTGATGAAAGTGTGTCTTGGAGATTTTAAGTTCAGGCGTACGGGATGGACTGGAGACCCAGAGGGATCATCATCATGATGGCTGAAATTTATTGAGTCACCCAGATATGGTGCTATGTGCTTTACATGCGTTATGCCATTGCATCCTCACAGTAGCCCTAAGAAATGCACACTGTTATATCATCCCCATTTTCTGGATGGGAAAACTGAGGCTATGAGAGGTTAAGGAATGACCAGGCTTCCACTGTGACTCTAAGGATCACTTCCACCTGTGCTGCCTCTATATTCTACAGCACCTGGTGGTAGCCCAGGGGACAAATGTGGGGCAATTTACATAGGTCAGATGTGATAGTCAAGGTGACCAGGCCTGAACTAGGTCACAGTAGTGGTGGAAAAATAGAGATGGGAGCAGCAGTGTGAAACATCCTTGTACAGGAGCCTTATTCTTGGGCTGGGCCTATAATTTTACAGCTTTTCTTTAGGTAGAGTTTCCTGTGGAAGCTGGGGCTCAGTGGTGAGAACCTCGCCAAGGTCAAGGGGCATCGTGGAAAACCATGCCTCCAAACTTTTGAGAAGCTTAGGCCTCTGGCTTTTCCCAGGGAAATGTATTAGCTTAACAAATTAAGTGCTGAGGTTGGGTTTGCTTGGCTGGGGTTACTTCCGAGATGGTTCAAGCAAACTTCCAGGTGTTCTCAAGCTTCAATCACTAGATGTGGAGACGAGGACGTCCCTCCAGAGGTCTGAGGGTGATTGGTTGTCCCTTTTTTCATAAGCCTCCTCCCTTGTTTGTTCCTTTTTCTATCTTCCCAGTTACTTCCCTGCCTTGCTATTGTATGGGTTGATATATCACAAAATTGTTTAATTTGTTTTACTTTTGTTTCTAATTTTTTTTTTAAGAAAAAGAGGGTGCATGCATTTTGACTGCAAAGTTTTGGGTTCACAGTTAAATGAGCATATAACGCAAGTGTGCTGAATGTCCCTGTGACTGTGGGGGGCAGCAAGGGCAGCAGTGACCTCTCTGTTCTGTCTGCTGCAGGTGATAAGAAGTACATCATGGGGCCCAAGCTCTCCACTCTCGATGCCACTGTCTTTGGACACTTGGCGCAGGCCATGTGGACCTTACCTGGGACAAGACCTGAGCGGTTGATCAAAGGCAAGCACTATGAACCTCTTCAGGTTTTGGGAGTTGCTGGGAGGGTGAAGGGTGGGCTAGCACAATGGAGAATTCTAGGCTGATGCCTGTGAGCTTGCTGGTGCTTTATGAAGACACCAGGCTGTGGTACCCAGGGCCAAGGTCATTTTTCTGTGCTCAGGATATGTCTGGGCTTTTCACCCGCCATCTTGTTCACATTGTGTTCTAGCAAAGCTGACACAAATCATGTCATGTTCTGCACCAGGGCTTTTCTTCTAGCTTCTTACATGGTGGACTTAATGCTTGTTGCTGAAACAGGACATGAATTCTACCTAGTGTCCGTGTTTTGTTGATCTTTGTTAATTTCCTTGGCACAGTGGTAGCTCACCTCTTTCTGGCATATCCAGTACTCCAGTAGGCACAGTGGAGTGGGGATGATGGACTGACTGCCCATCTCAGATGCTCTTTTTGTCTTATTTGATCTTATGTATTTCACACATAGGTAAAAGTACATGATTCTATGTCATTTGAGTTCAAAGCCCTTCTTTCACCTATTTCAGTGAAGTGTCTATAGATCATACAGACAATGAGGAAAATGTCAATAAAAGCTTTGTAAATCTGGTACTATGCAAAGTTTTATTATTAATGTTATTTTATGTACATTTTGACCAAAGAAACACAATCTTGTATCTTCATTGTGTGGCCTTGGCTGTAAGACTGTCAGAATAACAATTCTAGACTGCAAGGGTAGAAGTGGAGAGAATGGGACTTGAGCTAGAGGATGGGGGTGGGGGTGGTAGCCAGTAATAAATTTCATGTTGCCATGGAGCAGGGAAAATCAGCTCAACTTGGGTTGATGTCAAGGAACCAGATCTTGGCGTGTGTGCTTTTGTGTGTGCCTGTGTGTGGTGGAGTGGGTGGTGGGATAAACAAGGCAGGTAGAGCCTCTGGAAGGAGGGAACTGTTCAGCATCACCTCCAGTATCCAGCAGAACCTAAACAAGTGTGGGGGGCGGGGCTGGGGAGGTGAGGATCAAGGTTCAATATTTAGGTTTGGGGAAGGGAATTGACAAGAGTTAATCAAGGTGTTTATGGCCCAACTGAGAAGGCTGGAGGTGTAGATGAGATCACCAGTGAACAGCAAGGCAGAATTGTACAAGAACTTGGGACAGGTGAGCAGTCATGTGTGGTGATTATGGGTGCATGGGTGGGGACATTGGTTGGTGAAGGCTGTAGCTCTGTGTATGTGTGCGTGTACACTCATGTGCACTCCCAGAAGTTCATGTGCATGCCCAGAAGTTCAGACCAGGCTGTGGGTACCAGGAGTCACTCTCCAGATCCTCCTGTTGGTGAGGCTGGAGCTCCAGAAACATTACCAGGTTTGGTTGGAATGGTTTAGGCATTGACTGAAAGTCTTCTGGGACATCAGTTGAGTGGGTCTAGGGATAGTATGGATGACTATCTAATTTCCTAAATGATCAGCAAGGAATGTTCCTTGTCTTGTGATGTATTGGAACTTATCTAAATCGAATATGTTATCATATTCATGGTATTTATAGCTTTTAAAACATTAGTTTCCCTTTTTAAATAACAGTGGTCTAAATTATATTGATTCCTTTTAGTTCATTTAGGAGTGGTGTTCTATATTTACTGTCCCTTCTGGTTACTTCCCACTCCCTCCTGCTGTTTCTCTACCCTGCCACCCTTATACACCCACTAGCACCCCCCCACATCTACTTACATACTTCTACACACACACACACCCACTTGTGCAATAAACTTACACTTCTGGCCAAGCACATTCGTGTGCACATGTGCACACACACACTCTGTACATATACATACACAGCTATTGAGGCCTTCTGTTGTTTAGTCAGAAGCTTTTAGGAATCCATCATCAGTGGCATTCTCAGATTTTACAGTATCCCTTCTTACAGAAATGAAGCATCTTTTGTTAATTTATTTATGACTTGGCTCTTTCCTCTGTTACTTCCTGGAAGGACCTGAGGCATTTAATGTTCTTTTTAGAGAAATGCTCAACCTTTTTTGAGTCTTGATTTGAGTGCCATCCTGAGACACACGTTTGGGGGAATCTGACACCATCATCTGCAGGGGACTTATGACATGCAGCTGCATGTGCTTTGATTCTTGAAATAAGTCAGTAGCTTCCAGCTCTCCCTGGGGACGGGTGTAGCATGAATTATGGAAGTGCAGAGAGTCTCTAAATCCTATTTGAGTCATTAGGCCCAGGCCCCTCCCAAACCTTTTGATCTGAACTGCTAATATGCAGGCATGCTACTAATTTGGTCTCAACTTATTTCTCTGCCTTTTTTTTTTTTCTTTTGTGATGGAGACTTTCCCAAGAAGTAACAAGAGGAAAAAAATGTAGAGACAACCAAGAGCCTGGATAATTTACAACTGGCTCAAACGCAGGAGCATGAAAGGCTTGGATCAGGCAGTTTTCCGCCTAAGCTGTGGAATACCCATGTGTGTGTGTATAAATATTAACTTTTGGTTCTAGATATTATTTACAATATCTAGCCACACAAGATCTTCCCGGAACTACCTAGATTAGTGAGAAATATTCCTTAATTTAGGTGAATAAAAGACTATGAATATTCAACAATTCTTAACGTATTTATGTGTTTGTTTATATATCTATATTTCTGCAGATGTAGATATATAAAATATAACTTCCTTATTGGAGAAAATTTAGAAAGGATAGAAAAGTTAAAAAAATAAAAAGAACAACTTGTGACTCACTCAGAGAACTGCTGTTAATAATGTGCTTAGTATTCTCATCTTTTAGCAAGTACATGTATATCTGTGTTTTTAAAAATTGGGGTCATGTTATTGCTACAATTATAACCTTCAGTTTTCAATTAACTATGTATTATTGCCATTTTGCTTGTCATTAAATATTCTTCAAAACAATATATTTAGTAGTTGTATAATATCCTATTCCTATGGCTACATTGTAATTTATATGATTAGTCTTCTTTTTTTCTGGACTTGTGGATTACCTCAAATAATTTTTACTAACATTCTGTAGTTATTATTTTATAAATATATATTCATGCTTATTGCTGCTTATTTCCTTAAATTTCAAGTTGGGAAATTACTCTTAAAGAATATAAGCTCTCAGTCTTCATGGCTAAATTGCTTTTAGAAAGACTGTTGCAGTTTATTCGCATGTGCATTTGAAGCACTTCAAATTTTGTTCCTCAATTGGTTAAACATAATTTTTTGGAAATTTTTGCCATTTTTATAGTAAAAAAAAATCTCAATTTTATCATCACTAACACTCCTAATGAGGAGTCACATTGGATATTTTGATTGAAGTATCCCTATTAGAATTGCACGTTCACTTGGGCTCTCTTTAATAAAAACAGACGTGGTGAACTGGAGAGCCGGAAAAAGTGAAATTGAAGCAACGCAAGGGAAAGGGCGCTATGACGCATCTGCTTGCCCTGGAAAGTCATGTCCAAACTACAGCACCTAACCCCGTTTTTCTGAATTTGTAAGAAATACAACCTCTGTGTTCTAAGAAGCTTGATTAGCAACTCTTTTACCAACAATTACTTATTGCATTTTTTTTTTTTTTTGCTTATTATTTGATAGATTAAAGTGGAAAAAATGCTGGATATCCTGGAAAAACATATAAGTCCACACTCTTACTGTTCTCCACCTGCAAGTGCCCAGGGAGAGGTTGTTGGGGGGCATTCAGGTCCCAGGAAAGGGCTGGCCCAAATGATTTTTGTGTGCCTGTATTTTGAAGTCTACGAATTAGTGTCCTTTGGCTTTGGGGAGAGTAGGGCAAAGTGGTATTCTCATTAGAGCATTCAAGTTTGCAAAGGACTTTTCTGAGAGGATGTACTCAGCACCCTTCCTGACTGTGTGACAGAATGTTAATGGGAGCAACCAAGGGCACAGCTAGCACCTCGCACAGGTGTGGAACCGGGAGGTGCTGAGTAAATACCTGTAGATCAAATGAGTGTGTGTGGGTATCAGCTCCATGTTTCCCAAATATTTGCTGGTGAATGACCAAGGGCTGAGCAGGTGGTCCTGGGAAACGCTGGCAGGCTTCTCCCTCACTCGCCTGTCTTCCTGCCATGCATGATCAGCAGCGGGAGAAACTGAGTCCTGGGTTCTCGGTCTGGTTGACAATGTTCCCAGTGTCAAATTGTATAGAATGTTTTTGAATATTAGAGAAATTGGAGTAACATGGGAAAATAAATAAGTCACTTTTTTTTGAAGAGTGGTGGGGATACTTCATTTGAGAAACTCCAAGAGAAGCTCTTTATCCGTCTGGGAGTATGCGCTGGTTAGAGGGTCATTTGGCTTTCTGATAAATATCCTCTCCAGGTGTTTGGGAATATCACTAATCACTCATTAGTATTTTACTAACTCACTTTATTGGATTTTTATTTATTGTCACAATAAGTTGAATAATACAGGTATTTTTAAAGATTTATGACCTTCTCCTCATCCATATCCAATATTAACCCCCATGGAATAACCAGATTAAGGGTTTGGAGTAAATCCTCTGTGTCTTTCTTTTTTATCTGCAAATTTATATACACATTTATAGCTGTTTTGGTTTGTTTTTCCTATTTTTAAATTAAATAATGAAATTACATTATACACATTACATGCTTTTATTTTAGTTGAATAGAATCCTACAAGTGATCTGATTTGTACATTTAAAATTTCAGTAGACAACATCAGATTACTTTCCAAAAAAGGTTATAGCCATTTAGACTTCCACCAGCCATGTAGCATAGTGCCTGACCCTCTACATTGGATATTATTAGACTTTAATTTTAACCATATGGATGAAATTGTTATCTGATTGTTGAGTATGCTTTGATAATGCAACTTTTTCTATTGTTTCACAAGTTTACATCTTCAATACAGGTATTTATATTAATAGTCTCTCTCTCACACACATACACAACACACA
This sequence comes from Furipterus horrens, assembly GCF_987537825.1. Classification (NCBI taxonomy): domain Eukaryota; kingdom Metazoa; phylum Chordata; class Mammalia; order Chiroptera; family Furipteridae; genus Furipterus; species Furipterus horrens. Next base: position 141,700,580 of record NW_028327176.1, on the reverse strand, counting down.
CACACACACAACACACAACCTGTTTCTACTGATAACTTTTTTCTATTCTTTTGGCTGGTAGGCATGTTGAGTGGGTCTGCTGATAGAAAATCTAGGCACAGAAAGGATTGGCAAAGCCAGGTATATGTAGAAGTCAATTACAGATTTTCACTCTTTTTATAAAAGGGCAAGACAGGAGGATGGGTGTGTGAGCTCCCAGTCCTTGCTTATCAAAGCAAACCCTTTCTTAACTGCATGATAGAATAATCACTTCCTTCATGACAACTCATTATCTTTGAGGGGCAGCATCTTATAATTCTCTGAGACCCCAGAAAGAATTACAGACAAATATTCTGTGACAGATGGTGCAAAGCTATAATTCCTAGGCCAGGCTGTCCAGTAGAGAGGCAGAGTTGAACTGTGGTAAAGGGCATGGAGCCTGGAGGCTGCTTGCATTTGAATCCTGGTTCTGCCACTGTCTACAATTTGACCTTAGTCACATCTCTATCACAGTTTTCCCATTATAGATGGAGATTATAATATTTCCTGCCTCATATAGGATTTTTGCAAGGACTAAGGGAGTTAATATGAATTCAACAAATAAAAAAAGCACTCCAAACAGTGCCTGGTACACAGTGAGGACTATATATATGTTTGTTATTCTTATTAATTTTTATTATTACACACTGAAGTGGTATTAATGTCACACAGTCAGGAAGGAGTAGGCCTCCTGGAAGAAAGGTAAAGTAAGGCTGTAGAGAGAATAGCCACAAAGGAAGTGGTTAGAGTCCTAGATGGTGTAGATCCTGTGGATCTTGTGACTAGATTCTGACTTTGTAGCAGCTCCTAGGGAAAGGACTTGAGTGAGGCAAACAGGGCTCTCCCCAGACCTGCTGTGGAGTGACCATAATTCATTTCTGATGTCTTCCTCCCACCCCAACCTCCTTGCTGCTGCCTCCACATCTTTATCCAACTCTTGGTTACCTGTGACTGGCAGCAACATGTGGTGAGGTGTATCTCATGACTACTTCCTTAGGGAGGAAATAAGTAAAGGTTTTTTATGCATCTTTCCAAAAGGGACAGCGATGTTGCCTTTTCTGTTTCTGGCTCCTTAGCATGTACATAAAAATCTTCGGATAGGGCGCAATCAGAATGGACTCTTACATAGTGTGAATTGAGCTGCTATGATCTGATAGGACTGAAAATGGTGACTTGGAACCACTACAAGAACATTGGTATACAGGATCCGTAAGGGAGGGAGATTTGCCTTATTTTGCTTTGTAGGGGATGTGTTATTTAAGCAGAACAGCAGTAAAGTTTTGAAACATTGACATAGGAAAATATTTGCATTGATGTTACAGAAAGTTATAATGACAATAACCAAATAGAGAAAGATACTGAAAGAAATGACATCAAAATGTTGATTGTGATTATTTTGGATTGATGAGATTATAGATTCTTTGTGTTTTCATTATGATTTATAGTTTCTCTATATAGACTTCTAACTTTCCAAAATGGGAATATATTATCATTTTTGATAGAAAATAAAATAGAGTAGTTACAGATTATAATTAATAGTGCTATTTATACAGAAACAACCTAAATGGGCTATGATAGGGGATTGTTTGTAATAACAAAATGAAACTATAGTACATATGTATAATGAAATACTATGCAATTATCAAGATGGTGATAGTATGAAATTGAGAGATTTTAATTATATGTTGTTAAGTGGAAAAAAGTAGCATAGGAAACAGACTATAATAAATGTTACATAGCAAATGTAAATATATAAATATATAATCTGAAAGAATGTAAATGAAAATGTTATGAGAATGGAAATATTGGTAATTCTTTTATTTTTTTGCTTATCTATATTGTCTGTCTGCAATAGAACATGGATTACCTACCTATATAATAAGTGAATGTTTATAAAACTTTAAAAAAGTAAACACCTAAAGAATATTTTTAGGGCAATGAAGTCCTATAAGACAGTGACAAATTACATATTTATAAGCAATGTTGCCATCTGGTGGAATAAATGCAAAAACTCATCCTCTTTCTTCCTCATTTGAAATGAGGAAATGAAAGCCAAGCACTGTATCATGTTTCAGACAAATGCCTGGATGATTTTAGTGACTTAACCACAGTGTTCCTTTGAGTCACTTGAAAAAGAAGTAGTACAGTCACTGAGTGGGAACCTAATTGTGGATACAGCTGTAAAATTTAATTTAAAAAATTAAAAAATTATCTGCTTTCCTGTGGATACTACATTCATCCAAGAAGATAATTCTGAGTTATCCATTTTGTGGATTATTTAGAGCTAAGTTTCTGCCCCAACATAACATTTCTTAACCACTTGGCATAGCACCCAGCCCGTAAGAACACTACAAATACTTGTGGAATGAATGATTACTTCTGGCTCATTTAATCCAATTGTCAGTTGGTATATTTTCACAGACTACAAATTAATTTAAATATGTGCCAGTTGAAGCACTAGTTTTCTTTATATACAAACATAAAGTATTAAAATGCTTCCCAAAACCAAATTCTGATATTTAGCTGCCATTTTGGATAAACTTCCCACCCCCAATTTGTCATCTCCATAGGACTCACTCCTAAATTTCACCTAACCCTTCACTGAATTAAGCTTTTGCTTATCATGTGTAGAAAATCTAAATATTTTGATAGCTCCTCTGTGGAAAACATTTTTAATGTCTGCCCCGCCCCATTCTTCCAAATTTCCCAGAGAGCCAAGTGGCGGGCAGTTGGTTGCCTTTGAGAACTAACCCTCACTGTCCTTACCGCACTGCAGGTGAGCTCATCAACCTCGCCATGTACTGTGAGCGGATACGGCGGAAATTCTGGCCCGAGTGGCACCACGATGACGACAACACCATCTATGAGTCCGAGGAGAGCAGCGAAGGCAGCAAAACCCACACGCCTCTGCTGGATTTCAGCTTTTACTCAAGGACAGAGACCTTTGAAGATGAGGGAGCAGAGAACAGTTTTTCCAGAACCCCAGACACGGATTTCACTGGACACTCGCTCTTTGATTCTGATGTGGACATGGACGACTGTACAGACCATGAACAATGCAAGTGACATTCAGCCTTGCTGACCCTTTTCTGCTGTGGCTGCCACTCCCGGGGCTTGGTCCAGTTTCCCGGGTGGAAAACCGTCTGAGCTGGAGGAGATCTTTTGTGCTTGGCACAGTTCTCGAGTTCTTGCAAGCTAACTGGACTATAGCAGCCTTATTTCTTTTTTTGTACAAAAGAAACACAGAACCATTCAGATGGCTCCGTTTCAAACAAATAGGCCAAAAAAAAAAAAAAAAAAAAAAAAGTCAGCATGGTTCCTGAAACCCATTTTTGTTTTCATTAGAAAACTAATATTGCGAGGTAGACCAGGTGCCGGAGCAGGTTTTTCTCAGTTTGTTTATGTTGATCCTCTTCAACCTGAGGGCTTAGATGTGAGATGAATTCTTGGACATCCTTCATGCACCCGGGTTTGAAGTAATGAGTGATGTCATCAGAAGAAATGTAGGAGATGAATGTTCTATGGCTGCTTGTATTTTGTGTGTATATTGTATGTTGAGATCGAAGCCCAATAAGATCCATAGGTTTTCAGTGAACACCTGCTCCGTGCAAAGCACTGTGTTAGGTGTTAATCACTAAGTTTTTCTAAGCCCTGCCGGTGACCAGCTGTGTGAGTTCAGGCAAGTCTCCTAATTCTTGTGTGCCTCATTTTCCCCACCTGTAAAGTGGGGCTAACAATACTCTCCGCCTGAATACCTACCTCACAGGGGTGTTGTGAGGATTCATGGGGTCACATTTGGAACTTGAAGCCTCTTGGAAGAGGTGTGACATTAACACAACATTATATTCTTTATTGTGTTTCATACATTTGAAGATTTGAGGGCAAAGGAATTTACATTCAGGCAACAGCAGCCACAGTCCCTCGAAAAGCCTGAGCAGGTGAAACACACAGACACAGTTTGGACTCTGTCATCATCCCTCTTGTGATCTTGCTTGAATCGAAATCTTTTGTTGAGAGAACCTTGGAAATATTTTTACAAATCACCAACAGCTACAAATGGTCTTTAATTATGTATGTTTGCAGAAACACCTTTCTTTCACTCCCTGAACACACACTGGGATGTTGTCCTTTGCTGATTCCTGCATGTTAAGTTGCCTGTGTTTGATATATTTGGCAGGAATAAAGCTCAGGAATAGGATGGATTTAATGGAGATGAAGGGGAAAGTATTTGATTTTTGTAAAGCAGAAGCTTGCCAACTTGTAATGTCATTTTGAAAACAAGCCTTGCAAGAGGTATTGAAAAGGGAAAGGAGGAAGAGGATTGTGTTACTAGTACCAATGCACTTTGTGCAGTATAGACTCTATGCAGTTATATTAACGCAACTTTTCTGGTGTTTTCACCTATGACCCAGTGAGGGGAAGGCAACGCTGAGGACAAATTTTAATGTTTCTTACGGGTCACCCATTCCCTCCCTGTACTCCACCCTCCTCTTAGAGCCCATGAACTCTGTATTTACTGTATATACTAAAGCACGCTATCTCTGAAGACACAGTTCTTGTTGACTTAAAACATATTTCCATTGAAATTTAGGGTGAAGATCCTAGGGTGGTGGCTGTGGATTTGGGCGAATAGTCAGTGTTAAGATTTACAGCTGCAAAGAAAACTGCTTTGCTTCTGATTACAGTGGACAGACTGGGTAAGGATTGTTCATTGTGGGATTAAAAGGCATCTCTTAAAAAACAAGTTTTTCTGAGAAGTGCTTCAGAAAGACTCGTTGAATATAGCTTTGCAAAAACAGTCCTAAGTTGCTGTGGATTCATAGAGAGTAAAGAGGGGAAGAGTTTTTGAGGCTGTATACCCTTTAAGCAGCTGTGTAGGAGATATGGAACAGGAAAAAATGCTGAGATGCCCTATTCTACAGATTACTTCATTGTTAGTATCTTATTAAAATGATTTATTTTTGAGAGGACTGATGCTTAATGAGAACATAGTGGCGAAGATGTGAGTGGATAAACCTGTTTTTGGTCTCCAGTTCATTTGGGAGGACTGTTTGCTTCTTTTTTTCACTAACAAGTACGTCCCAAGGCCAGCTGGAGGTAGTTCTACCTGACAAGGGATGCTCCTGACCTGAAAATGCGAATGTAATGAACAAGGAGACTATGGACTTGTCTATACAAAGGCTTGAGTCGCCCTTCCTCCGCCCACAGCTGGAAAGAGTTGTGCTTGAAATTTTGCCTACAATTTATTCTTGTATAGCACCGTTTGCTGTATATCCACTCCAAGAATGATTAAGTTATGAGTCTGTTGGTTCATAAACACATATTTGTTATTGTGTTTTACTTAGAAGGCAAGTACATGGAGAGCCAGCCTTCAAAGTGAAGTTGGGAACAGTTGATTTTATCCAGGTAACTCCCACAGAGACTTGAATGAACATTGTCACCAGGAGGCTTGGGTACAGCCCGACAGCTCATAACTGGGACATCGACATTTTGAAGGTGCAACTGGATTCGGAATCCTAGACTATATTCAGGTTTTACTTCCCCAGTATATGTTGTGGAAACAAAATGACCAAGACAAAATCACTATGGTGGGGAATGACTTACGCAGTTTTTATTGGGAGGGCTTTAATTTTACATGGTTCATTCTTAAGCTATCCAGATTTGAAGCAGGCTCCAATTTGAAGAACAGGTGCTACTTATTAGAAAAATTAACATCAAGAAATTAGGGGACATTTTGGTAACCTGGCTCACTTGTACAACATCTGTGTTTCTTTGTACTGGAAAGTAACTTAATGAGGTGTGCTTTTTGATTTTAATTTATGCTTCTGGTTGGACAGAAGACCCACAGGACACCTGTTCTGTATCACCTCTCATTGTGGAACAAGTTCTGCCTCTCTATCCACCACCCTTTGCCCTCCCCACCCCCACACATCGGGATTAATGAGCAGCAGTAGTATGTTTTGCATATGTCAGAGTAGATACGAGGACAATATAAATGTATGCAGAAGTAAACTCTATTCTTAGAGTTTACCACTTTGTTATTGTGACATAGTGAATTGTGAGTGGTGACACTACCAAGGCCATGGGCTACTCAGAGACAGATCACAGACTTAGAGCGACTGGAATGTGAATCACAACAGCTATCTACTCCTCAAGTGAGCCCTGCCTGTGTGTACAGTACTGGGGTATTAGGATATGCTTTTGTGAAATGGATAGGGTTCAAGAGAGGAAGTGTTAAGGATTAGTCTCATGGGGCTTGCTTGGATTATTGGAGAGTGTTGAATCATTGAAATGTTTAGCTAGGCCATGGATTAGCTCTGGAAAGCCCCTTATAAGAGAGCCCTGAGGTCATTATTGATTGTTTCACATAAATATCTATTTGCAAGGCAGGACCAGGAACTGAATGAGATTCATTTTGCCTTAGATTGTTCTTGTTATTATACCACTTTGACTTGATTTCCTTTTAAAGTACATGTTCCCTGAGAGATCACTTCTAGAAGTTCTGAGAACTAGCACAACCCCTGCCTCCCAGAAAGTGCTGGGAATCCTCCACCCTTTTCCCCCATGTCTCTTCAGGCCAATTCAAGAGACTTTTTCTCAGTATCTACTCTCTGCAAGGCACTGCTAGGCTCTGCGAGTGACACCAAGATTAATATCCAAGTTATCAGTACTTCTCATTCTTTGTTATTTATCTTTATAGCATTCATACCTATCTGCTCAGTGTCTGTTGGACACCTACCTACCCTGTGCCTGGCCTAGGGGTCCACACTGGACTGAAAGTGGTGAACAGAGCAGACATCCTGATTTCAGTGCAGCCTCTTCTGCTGGACTTCTTCTATACCCCTCTTTACATGCTTGGTCACTTCCCAACCCATTCCACCTATAACCACCAGGTCAATCTTTGTAAAAAGCTCTGACCCTCGTGGGGTGCCATATTGCCTCAGGATGAGGGGCACTCCTTGCCTCCTGGAGCTCCTTCATGTGAGCCACCCAGGTGCATCACGGTTGGTTCCTTTGCTGTGACCTAAACAGGCCTCATGTGCCCCCACCCTGTGCCTCTGTTCATGTCAGTTCCTCTCATGAATGCCTGCCCTTCCTTTCCACTGGCCCAACTCATTCCCACTTCTCAAGGCCCAACTTCATTGGTTCCACAAGAAGGCCTCTCAGCTCATTATAATCTGCCTTTCCTCTACAAAGACAACATTCATCATTTCCTTCCCTGAAGGCTGTGTGGGAAAAGTGTGCTCAGAAAGTGGGCCACAGGCTAGAAAGCAGTGCTTTCAAATTCTTGTGTTTAATGGAAGTTCTATATCTTATTTTTAGAAAATTACACATATGCAAATATATACAATTTACATATAAGTTCAGGAGATTCCGAAACCTTTTGAAATTATCTGGATTCTTTAACGGGTTCATGGACCCCAGTTGAAGAAGCTTTCTTCTAAAGCATCTTTAAAAATTGTTAGTGTTCATTCTTTCTTGCCTTTCACATTATCCAGAGAGGAGGAAAATTAGAATGGGATGTGCAAGCAAAAGTAATGTTTATTTTTATCCCCATTGAGTATATTCTGAGTAACAGGGAAGGAAGAAGAACTGGCTTGCATTAATGGAGAGAATGTCTTTGTTTTGACAGATTTGGAATTTTGAAAGTGACAGGGTTTTGTTGTCACCATTGTCACTTATCTTTTAACCATCCAAAAGGTCGATTTATCAAACTCAGTTCAGGGCCACGTGAGCTTCATTTGAGCCCCAAAACGCACCACTTCTGCACTGGATGGGCAGGCTGGCTGGCCTGGTGTTGAAGTGGGAGGAAAGATGCTGGAGATTTCCTTACAGGAAAAAGGGCTGAACAAGCAGGTCTTCCTCTATTCATTCATTCATTCATTCATTCATTCATTCTTTATTTCTTTCTTTCTTTTTCTTTCTTTCCTACACTTGTTGAGTATTCTTTCTTTCTTTCTTTCCTTTCTTTTCTTTCTTTCTTACACTTGTTGAGTAATTCTCCTTAAAAGGATAGTGACTTTTGTTGGTAGGAAAAACTCAGGTTCTCTTCTTTCTCTTTCCTCTACCTCTTCCCCTCCCCTTCTTCCTCCTCTACCTACTACTTCCAGGGTGAAGTTATTTTTGTTGCTCCTGACTATGACCCAGGTTGTTCTCCTTTACACAGTGCTGTTGAAGTTGAATAAAAACTGATGGGAGTACACTGAATGATGAATACTTCTTAGTCTAAATGCTGAACTCTGGCTACCCCTCTTAACAGATCTAGGGATCAATTGCATGTGATTGTGGAGTGCTTGACTTTTATTCCATTTCTTCCAGTGGTGTGGGTAAAACTTTCAAAGTTCAAAAGGATCCCCTTGGTGAGTGAGTCAGGAGGTGCCTCTTGCCTGCAGAACTCTTGCTGGTGCCAGGATTTTCATCATTTGAATTCCTCACCAGAAATTTAGATATTCAGTCCCTGACTTTAAAGAATATGTTCTTTTTTTCCTCCCTCACTGAAGGACTTTATTTTTTCAGTGCTTGTTTAGAGAGAGAGGAAAAGAGAGAGAGAAACATTGATGTGAAATTGGTTACTTTCCATACCTGCCCAAACTGGGGATCGAATCCACAACCTAGGTATGTGCCCTGACTGGGAATTGAACCCACAACCTTTCAATTATGGGATGATGCTCCAGCCAACTGAGCCACATGGCCAGGGCTTTAAAGAATATCTTTTTTTTTTTAAAGAATATCTTAAAGATATTTAAGATTTCTTAATCTTTAAGATAACTTGAGCCACCCACATATTGGCCTTGCTCCTTAGAGAAGATTACAGAGAATACTGAAAAACATTTTGAAGAAAAGCAGCTTACTGACCATGACCTCAAGTCATTCTGGCTCTTGCTGAAGCACAAAACTTGTCCCCAAACCAAAGCTCTCCAACTGCTGCTGGATATACCATGACAAATTAGGATGCTCAAATTTTCAAGGAATTTCTTCTTCATTAGGAGTGACATGTTTGTGTAACTCCTGTCAAAGTGGTTTAACATCAAGTAATCAGTCTCATGGGATTATGCTTATTGTAAGCATATGTTTTTCCCAGTGATCTGCATCATGCAGAGTGTCTGACATCGCAAATGTTGTTGATGAGGGTGATGGTTTCTTGATGATGATGGTTGCGAAGTTGAAGATCCCAGTCCTTTATTTGGTGGTATTCAAATTTCACTGAGTTGGAGGAGACAAAGAAAATGACAGCTACTGGGGCTTCAAGCAACCCTTGGTATGGCCGGGTTTCAGATGTGTCAGGCACGCTGGAAGTTTTCTAGGTTGTAACATCTTACTAAAGTATAGGTTTTAAATTAAAAAAAAAAAAACAACGATGGTCTACGGATGTACAAGTGGCGGGTGCAGGAAGCATTGAAGTAAGTAACATGATCTTCGTTATTGTTTATATTTTCATGTTCCCAGATTATCACAGCTGAAGTGACTCCTGGGAACTGGGGAAGCAGCTGAGAGTGGCTAGCCTCAGTGTGCTCACTCCTAGGATTCTGCAACTCCCTTCTAGTCTCTCAAAAGTGTTTGTGGCATATAGTTTTTTTCATTTTGTAAGTATGAAATGTACAAAGTAATGTGTGTTTGTTGTATAGCAATCCTTCAGAATGTTTGGAGACATCCCAAATCTTCCCTATATAGGCAGTGGTCTCCAAGCCTTTATACTCATTCACCTCATCAGTAAAGCTTCCTGAGTGTGCCCCTCAGCATATTTGTTTATAAACACACACGCTGCTCACATTGCTGTACTGATACAGCATGTACATTGAAAACCATGGGAAACTTAGACATTTACAGAGAATATTCTCCTGCACCCATAGAGTTTAGAAAAAAGAGACAAGGGTAAGTCCTTAGAGTAGCACCTAGAAGAAGGATGTAACTGATAAAAGAATGTTATGTACTATTTGTGGCAAAGTGGATGTAAAATAAGCTTGGATGCATGATTTTAGGTCAAGGTATTCATTATTTTTATTTAAACAGACATTTTTGGTTAGGGAAAGGGAAGAGTGAGTAATTAGATGTCACCTTTACAGGACTGCATTTTAATTTTGTTTTTGGGATCATTTGTTCTAGAATGTCTTGAAAATTTCTGAAAGATTTCATAGTACTCTGATTTAAGCAAAACAAAAAACCAAAAAATAAAAAGAAAGGATGGGAAAAACCCCATATAATGCAAAGACAGGATGTATTGCCTGAGGATTTGGGCAGCAATCTGAAAAACATGTTTTGATAATTCCTGATAACCATCATCTCACTGATATGTCTGTCTTCCATTTGTTTCTAACCTTGTGTCTCCAAATGTGTGGGAAATGTACAGATTTTTTTTTCACATATCTGAGATGGGAAGGACCATTGTTGGTATAATGGAACCACATTTCAGCTGCTTAGGGGCTGACGGTGGACGCTGCCTGAAAATATTTACCTGTACCATCTGCTTTGCAAACACAGTGACTAGCATCTTGCTGAATGGGGGCCTCAATGTGGAGGTGGCATTCTGGTGTTTATTTCTGGACCTATGAGTTACTTTAGCACAGTTATTGTTAGTAGTTTATAAAGCCATATTTAAACTTGTACACTTGATTGTAAGATAGATTTGAATTGTGCACTCTGTTGATTACTGTATATAGATGTTGAAATTCTGTATATTTGTCTGTATGTATTTGATGTGTAAATGATAACTAATGGATATGAAATAGCTTTCTGTGAATGTCTTTATTCCAATTCACTTAACTTTTGCAAATTTAAATCTTTAAACTTTACACCCATGAGGGAAATATGAAATTTTTGCATCTAATATACTGTTAAGTGATGGTCTCTTAGATGATTGGGAAGATATTTTAGTTGTAAGGCTTTGTATAATTAGAACAGAGGTAATTAACTTTTTAGGCATATAACTTTCTGATAGAATTTCAAATGAATGTTTTTAGGTGGAAAAGCAGGTCTTTGAATATGCTGTCCTACCCTCTCCTGCCCTTACTTTGTACTCAGTGTGCTGCCCCTCAGAGCAGCCTGAGGAGTGATGTCTCCTTATAGAGGGAAGAAAAGGAGAAGGAGAGTGCAGGGTAAGTTATTAAGACCTTCCCTGGCCCTGGCCAGGTAGTTTGGTTGGTTAGGGCATCATCCCCATACACTGAGGTTTTGGGTTTGATCTCTGGTCAGGGCACATACAAGATTCAACCAATGAATGTATAAATAAGTGGAAAAACAAATCAATGTTTCTCTTCCTTCCTCTCTATCTCTAAGAATTAATAAATGAAATTTTAAGACGTAAAGACATCCCCTGTGGTAGCTAAGCACATAGTAGACCAATTTTCCATTGTATAAATATAATCTCAATTAGTTTTTGCACCTCTTCAATCAAGTAAGTACGATTCGCATTTTACAGATGAGAAGAGAGGCTTGGGGAGGTAAGTTAGGGTAATGTGGTTAAGATGCTCAAGTAGTATCTTGGGGTCAGAGATTCACAGAGAGGATTTGGAAGTCACATCTTATGGTCTCATGCATGTATGCATGCACTGCGAAGAATAGCTGGGCATGTTGGGATTGAGACATTCCGGTTGCTTGAAATCCTACCTACAAGTCTGACCAACTGTTATTCAAGTATTAGCTTCTTACCCTTTAGAGTGAAGTACAATAAGGTAACATCCAAAGTCACCAGCTACCCCAAACCATGAAACTATCTAGTAAGTAGAAAATAAGAAAAATCCCTAATTGCACATTCTAGATAGTAATTTGTCTTTTATCCTTTTATACCCCCTTTCTCTCTTGACCTAATAAGTTCCAACTACTCAGTCCTGCTTATTAACATAGACCCTCATTGGAAATGTTTTGGGACAAATCTATATCTACTTCCACTTAACTTGGCTCCAGATCCTTCTAGAACTTGTGTTGAGGCCCTGGACTCAAGCAAGGGAAGCTTTGTTCTTCTTGCTTTCAGGAGGCAGCAGAGCGAAGGAGGTCATTTGCCTTTCCAACGCACTGTGCTCTCAGAAGAGTTGAGAGAAATGTTTTGCTCCCAGTTGTACTGAATCTTCTACAACCTGATTTTTCATATTTTCATCCTTTCCTTCAGAGGAGAGGCAGAACAGTCGGAGTCCTCGTTCTCCCAGGGGCTGCGCATTTTGTCTGTAGAGGATGCCATTGTCAGTGCCCATTGAACACTTACCAGCTGGGCTGCTTCCCCTTAGCGACAGACTTTTCTTTTAAACCCTGCCAAGGTTAAAGTAGCTCATCCTTTGGACGAATGGGAACTTTGGAAAGCAAAGAAGGAATTGCCATGTTGCTGTCCTGCATGCCTAAGAGGTACCTGGTCTACTTTAGAGATGGTTCTTGGGTGAAGACTTAGGGACTGTCTTCAGTTGAGGGACGTTAGGATTGGAGGTTTGCATACCTGGGGGTGTGTTTGGCCTGGGCAAGCACACTGGGTAACTGGTGCTCACCATGTATCCGGGTAAAACCCGATTAAAACAATGTCACAGGCAGCCTTGAAAGGGAGGAGAGTGGCAGGAAGGGCCGTGTGTGGAGCGGAGCAGCCCTAGCCCCTTCCCTGGCACTCTAGCGTCCACGCGTTCGTTGTGCAGGCGCCCTGCTGCTTCCTTCTCCACCCTTGCAATCCTCCCTCCACTTTAGCTGGCGCATTCAAAGGAAGAGACAGACATTTTAAGGATGGCTCAAGGATGTCAAACTGTCCAGATTTGCTGGTGGCACAAGCATGGGGAGGGGAGGACCCTGGGCAGACAGTGGGAAAGTCATTCCTTTGGGGCGAGGAGGGTTTTTGAGCAGGGGACTAACATGAGGAAGGAGTGAGGAAATAAGACTTATCTGATGGCAGCATGGATGCAGCACTAGTCAGAGGAGAGGCTGCAGCCCTGCAGCTGGACCTGACCTTGGGGTCTCTGAGGGAAGGGGGAGGTGTGCGATGAGGGTGGTGCTGGCATGGGATGGGGTGGTGGGAATGTGAAGGGGAATGAGCGACCAATGAGCACATGGAGACACTGAGACTCCTGGATGTGGAGGGGAGGGCGATGACAAAGGCAATCCCAGGAGAGGGAGACACGGTGATAGGCAGGAAATGAGGAGGGGCGGGCACTGGTTTGGTGGAAAAGCATTGTCCTGTTTCAGCTACTCTGAACTTCAGGAGTCAGTAGCTGATGCGGGACTGGAACTTGCGAAGGGGCTACAAATGAATCCACAGGCCCCGAAGGAATTGCGGAGGAAAGTAAGCTGAAAAGATAATAAAACTCAGGGGTGCCTTTTATTTGTATGATGTTTGTTTCTTAGATACTGTGAGAGTCAGTGATACCTGGACTGTGTCATGACCCTTATATCCTCATATACAAATGGACAGTTCTTGCAGGTTGACCTTCCAGCTCAAATGTCCTTTCTTTCCCTGTGGTTGAATACCACTTCTCTATAAACCCTGATTCCATCTCCTGCTTTGTTCATCTCGTTATGCTGAAAAGAGGAACTTACTGACCAAATCAACTAGTAATAGCTGACATCTACATACTAACTACTCTTCTTAGCAACCTACAAATATTAACTCATTTAATCCTCATAACAACTCTGTGAGATAGGTACTGTCATTGTCACCATCATTTTTATCACCACCATCACTTTCATCACCATCACCATCATCATCCTCATCATCACCATTCTCAGTTTACAGATTAGAAAACTGAGGCAAAGAGAGGTTAAATACAGTGATACCTCGATGCTCACCCTTAATTTGTTCCAAAACTCATGACGAGTGCCAAAACAGACGAATCCTGAGCAAGTGATGAGTACTTAAACATATTTTCTTGTCAAAATGCAATGAGTACAGGGTTTGATGGGTTCTGAAGCCATGAGTACAGAGGTATGACTGTAACTTGCCCCAGATCTCTGCCAAATGAACAGAGGAGTTGTGGTCTGAGTGTGGAACCTGAGAATACGTCTAGCTTTTATACTACTATATATCACTAGCTGTACACCTTTCAAAGGATGAAAAGAAGTGTCATAAAAGGGTTAAGGTGGACATGGAGTGCATCTGTGGTGGGGAGGGCAGATGGTCTGGGATATCTGGTTGTATGTACCTCATGTCTTAGCACCAGCTAAGCCAACCTCTTCCTCTTCAATAGCAGCTTCCCAAAGTCACTGTGCAGCAGCTTTTTCTTTATGAGCAGAGCCCTGGGAAACTGCTTAGATAGAACCCTGAGGAGGGAGCACTCTGGGAACCGAACCCCACAAAACCCCTCATTGTTTCCTCATTAGACATTTTGGTTTTTGTTTTTGATGGGTATTTACTCTAGCTGGCGCATACAGGATATCTGGTTTCTGGTGTTGGATGACTTTAAGGCTGTAAAGCCTGCTGCAGTGTAGGCCAGAGGGATTGACTGCACGGTCTGCTCCTCCCCACATCGTGGTATATAAATACATGTAGGAAATGTTCCATGAAGACTGGTCACAGGAATGGGCAGACTCTTGCGTACAAGACAAACCAAATTGCAAAGAAATATCAAAGTTTGAAGCTCGACAAGACAGACTGAAAAGGCAGTAAATTACTCATAGAACAAACCATAGGTGATTGATATATGGGTAGTAATTTCTGTAGGCTCAAGTGGTTTATGCTGTCCTCAGGCTCCCTCCATGGAATTATAGCCTCATAATTCAAATAGCTCCTGTTTCCTTGACACACGTATACTATGGATCTGAATCCCAAATCCTGCTAATGGTTGGCATTGTGTTTCTTCTACCCTTGTGCATTCATGCTGCTTGATACATTCTTTTGTTAGAGCTGCTAATGTGAGGCCCATTTGCCTATTCTTTGTCTTATGTTTCTATGTATTATAGGATATTTAACTTATTAATGAGACTACATACATTATACCTCTCTGAATAGCTTTATTTGGGGGTCTTGGAAGTTCATTCCTTTTAGTTGTCAGTCTTTGCATCCTACAGGAAGCAGAGTGAGGTTAATGATGCATTCTTTGCTTAAATACTGACATGTATAGATTTTAGTGCAATCTCTGCACACAAAAATGGGAGAAATTCCTGACAGCTAGAAGATAAGCCTTCTTCTTTTATCTTTTCTACTGCCTGCTTCAACTCTTTCTTGATATTAGGAATTTGAATTCATAGTAATATGCTATTGTACTAGCCCTCTTTTCTATACTGTTTATACATTCATATGTATCTAATACCTTAACAGCAGATATGAGACATGCCAAGTACAATTATAAACTTATTTTGTAAATATCTGCTCCTGAAAAGTTACTCTGTAGGGTAGTTTTTTCATAGTGTTGGATGAAATTTTAGGCAAGCCTCATTGTTTATCTGCTCACTCTTAGCCAGTGAGAAGTTGTGTATCTCCTAACTCCCTCAAAACAGCTGCAGTTCTGCTATTAATACATACAGTCAAGCATAATAATGAGAATTCTGAAGTGTGTTCAACGCTGACACTGCTCTCCTGATTTGCTTCCTTTCTATTCACATTGCTGATTTCAATTTGGGTCCTTATTGCTTCCTGTCAGAACTTCTTACTCAGATATCTTTGATGGCTCCTCACTGTCTACAGAATAGTCTCAACTCTTTAGCCCACTTGTCAAGAACTTTCAAAATTTGGGGCCTAAACGTCTCATTTTTCTGCTGTCCTGTGTGACGTGCCCTCATGTGAGCTGTGTTCTCCACCCAGGCAGCTGATAAGTCAAAATTGTGTCCTACCCTTGGCCACCTTCATGTCTCGGCTCACGGGGTTTCCATCCTGTTGGCTTACATGTGCCCACCCATGCATTATGGCCACAGCAAATTTATTCTTCTCCAGGAACTCTTCCTGCTGTGAGAAATGGTCCCTATTTATTAATTTATGAAGCAATCATTGTTCATCTGTTCTCTGAGCACCTACCATGTACCTACATGCATGTGTATGAATCTCTTATCCCGCTTTCTGGATTATAAACTTTTGGAAACAATATCCAAGTTCCTATATTTTTAAACTTTTCTTTGAGGCTTTGATAAATGTATGTGTCTAAGGCAGGGGCATTGGAAATATGAGGGAAGAGACATATGCCTGAGGAAGAATTCACAGGACTTTTAAAGGAAGAATTCACAGACTTTGCTATTACTGACTTATCTAAATCCTTCTTGGGGAATTATTTTTATTTGCATGCTGGTCAAATGCTTGAAATGGGTTCCATATATATCCATACTATAGTGCAAACAAATGCTTCCTTTTATTTGTCCTAGGTTGCCCTTTATACTAATGATCCTATTTAAAGCATAAGGTCTATATGCCTTTTAAAGGTTAGGGCACTGTTTAGCCAGACGCCCAAATATTTATATACTGAGACCTACACGAGTGTTGTCTGATTAATACCTGTCTTCTTGGGGAAGCTGTGAATAATGTCAACATGAACTACATTATTCCTGCTAAAAATTCATCCATTTAGTTTAACTTGCATGTAACGACACCTGAAAGTCAGGAGCTGTTTGCTGAGCGCTGTTGCAATACTGTTGTAGCTCATTCATAACAAATGGCAATAAAGTACCTTCAGCATACTGATTGTGAGAATCAGCATAAAGAGGAAATTTTGGGGCTCCTGGAAACCTTTAATATGTGATGAATATAAAGGGAAAATGCAATGGGTCTCAGAAAAATCTTTGGGATAAAAAAGACACCTTTGGTAATAAAATTGATTTGAAAGTTAAAACTATGTCATTAACCAAATGCTTTACATAATGCCGGTTGAAATTTCTCAAAATAGCTAAAAAATAAAGAAGATGGAGATGGAGCTATTAAATAGACCAAGGAAGGGCTGGAGAAAGACACAACTCCATTCTCTTTTTACCTTTCTTTTTCCTCCTTTTTGATTCCTTCCTTTCTCTCCTGTTAAATGACTCTATGCTTTTTCTTCCTTTATGAAAACTTGTATTTCCTCTGGCTTGTCATCAGCCTCTTCTCTTTCTGTAATTGCAGAGTCCTTTCCCCCGCCATCCTCTTTCCTAGTATCTGTGAGTCACATTCTCTCTCCGTTGTAAATTACAGAGTTTTGCAATGTGAGAGACTTTGAGACCATCTAATCTGGCCTCCTCTTCTTATAGGTGAGACTGAAAAGCCCAAGAGAAATTAACTTACCTGCTCATGTCACCCAGGCCAGTGAGCGATAAGATCCACACGAGATGTAATGCATCTTAGTATTCAAAGGGACTGAGATGTCATCTATGCCATTCATCCATCCAATGCAGGAGCATATTCTAAAATATCCAGAAATATTTAGCCTGTTTGAGAGAGAGTATTTCCAGGGAGGGAGGTGCAGTATTATATTGGTGACAAATTCTGATAAAAGCTAGTCTTTAGATTAAATCCTGTTTCCCTATAATTTTCTTCTATTGTCCTTACTTCTGTCTACTAGATTTACAAGGAAGGCTTTCTTTCAAGTACTTGCTCTTTAAATTTATGATGAAGGAATTGGACTCTTAAGCCTTTCCATCCCTATACCAAACATCCCCAGGTCTGTTAATGGTTCCTCATGTCACATAGTTTATACTTCTGTCATCATTTTAGACTCCTCCCCATGATCTCCAGTCAGTGTCATTCTGATAGGATGACAATGGATTTAGACACAATATTTCAAATAATATTTAATGCACATAGACTACAGAGTCATTATTACCTATCCTGACCTGTAAACTTGATCAGGTTCTTAGTCTCATCCCATTGTGCTCATATGTAGCTTATCCTTGAATTAGATGTGCTAAAACCCTCAGGTGTCTTCCAATAAAACTGCCAAGAACCCAGATTTTCCCAGCTCCTCTTATCTAGCTTTGTAGATTATTATAACTTTAATTTCAGTCTTAATCACTATTCTTATGGCATTTGGTCTTTTTGGTTTGGGACCATTTTCTCCCCAGTGATCCGAGCTCTTTGTAGGTTGACAGCATTCACCCACATCCCTGGGCTTTAGAGTGTACTGACAGCTTCCTATCAGTCAACAGTCAACTTTGATCAATGTGTAAATTTATTTTGGCTGTGACTTAGTGTCCATATTGTTACAATAATATCTGCTAGGTAGAATGCTGGTAGAAGAGCCATGTGCTATAGAGTGGAATGGAGTCGTCGTCGTCGTCGGCAGCCGTCCGTCTCGAGAGACGATGGTGTAGCTTCTTAAGAGTCTATCTGCACCGCCGAGAATGGCTGTGCAGTCCGACTCGGGAGTGACACGGTATCTGTCTCCTCCCGTGTTGAATCGACATCTTGCGATGACGCTGGAGTGTCCTCTCCAGTGAAGCTGAAGCTACAGAGCCTGGGCAGGGTGATATGGAGGGTCTGCTGTTGCCCATGCAGCAGACCCCCCCTCTCTTCGCAGCTGAAGGATCCAAGGGAAAGACGGAGTCAATACAGCTTGGCTTCAGGTGCGCCGCAGGAGTTGCCGGTGTTGACTACAATGTCAAACCGCCTTAGGGACTCCGGCTCCGGATTTTCTGTCGGGGTTTACTCCCTTAGCCCTTCCCCTGAAGAGGTATGCCGCAAGGCAGCGGAGGTTTTTTGGAATCAGAGTTTTCCTTCTCTGAGTGGAATGGAGTACACCTTAGCTTATATCAGTTAACATTCAGTTGATTGCAAGCAATAGAAATCAGTTGGAAGGACTTTTGTATCTCATAAAGCTAAAGACAGAATGGGACAACCAAACTTCACAATGGGTAGTTCTGTGGCTAAGTGTTCATGATGGTGACTCCCAGTCTTTGGGTCAAATGCATAATCTGAAGGATCTTTCAGAACAAGGGATGTTGAAACAAAAATATGTATATAAATACTCTACCAAATGCAAGGCTGTGATGTTCCTTTCCTCAAGAATAAACCCTGACATTCAAAGTGGAGTGAAGAGAAGGCCACTCAACTTTTAAGATTTTTGGTGAAAAAAGTCTGATTAATTCCCAATGGAGGGCCACTGAGGCTCCTGGAACTATCTCCCCCTCGTGGTTATCCCACTTTGCTCTGGGTCATGTAGTCTGTGGTGCTAAGTTTTGTTACATAAACAGAGTCACCAGGATCCAACTCCTGTGCCCTGAACTTCCTAGCAAAGGAGAAATATAAGCTAGGAAGCCTCAACGATGCCTGCTAAGGAAGAGACTGCCAAGGGAAGAGAGTGTGTTTACTGGAACATGTAAGAATGCAGCCTTGTTAGTATATAAGAAGAGCAAGGTCAGGGCAATGAAGGATTGTTTCGAATAGCTACACAGTGTTGAAGGGCAAGACCGGGACTAGAGAGCGGTATAAGGACACTACACAATGTAGTTATATTGTAGGAGTGATTCTGCCATAATTTTGCTGACCTCATTTGCTCATTAAATACTCATCAAATGCTTATTATGTGTTTACTATGTGTGAGTCATTATCATAGGAGCTAGAGAAACCATGGTGAATAAAACGTGGCTACTGAGCCCTTGAAACATGACTAGTTCAATGGAGGGACTTTAATTTTAATGAATTAATATGTAAACTTACATAGACACACATGGCTAGTGGCTATTGGACAGTGCAGCTTTAAAATATGTGGGGCCATGAGAGATTCTAGGTAAGTGATAAAATTAGATATATATTTAATGATTCCTCAAATGGAGGAATCATTAGTATGAAGCTGTATCTCTGCAATGCTAAGACAATCAACCAAGTAAGAAAAAAAATTGGTTGATTGGTTTCTGCACAGACCAACCTTAGAAATAAAACAGCAGTGATTTTAGGGGTTGAGGATGCTCATACTACAGGCTTTTCTGGCATGAATACTCATGGTATCAGAATGAATACTGCTTTAAAGTCTCCAGTAATAGTATTAGTGGCTTCTGTATCATGATATAACAATAAAAATGATAACAAACAAGATATTGTTTTATTAAGGCTCTCCTCTTTCCTTAGGTTATATTGCATTTCTGTAAGATTTCTGACATTTTGTGCATATATTAAGAATGTAATAATTAAAAAAAATACATTCTGGTTCATTTATCTGTATCTAGTTAAGTTGCAAATGATGTGGCAGCTAACAGGGAAATCTTAAATCTTTCATTAGCACAGGGTAGTCTCCAGAGAAACTGTGATTTCAATACACATTTTGGATATATTCCAAGCTATGGAGGATATCTTTCTACATTTCTGAAAACAAAAACATTCCTTTTAGTGCTCGATGGGCTAAGGTCTTGCTTGGCCCACTGGGGAGGAGACTTGGGCTGCCGGTCGGCGGGGACAGCATCTGCTTCCTGCCCAGGCTACTCAGTGCAGAGTCACCTCCCATCCTGCCCCTTGAAGCCTGGCTTGTTTTCACAGTTAACTGATTTAGCATTTTGTGATGGGCCTAAGCCCCGGGCCTCAGCTACTCTAGAGAAGATGTAACCCTAAGAACTGGTCCTGAATATCTCATCCTACTGGCTCTGCCGCCCCCCCCCACCCCCCCCGGCTGGTGCAGGGTTAGGCCACCAGTCCAAATCCAGGTTTGTGCCATTGGAAAATTATAAGCGCTATGACAAATCAGACCTCCTTCTTCTCCTTTTCTTTGAGACTAAGGACATACTCAGACTTCCCTTGAGTACACTAGGCCCCTGTCAGAACTAGACGGATTTCTGGACACACACAGGAAGTTTGGGAGCAAGCAGAGCTGTCATTTTTCCAAGTCCTTTGCTGAGGGGAGCTGGGCTCTTGGACATCATGCATATACTGCCCCCAACCCTGCCTTTTACATGTGTCTTGTCTTGGAAACTGTTGGGAAGGATACCAAGTCACCCACAAGAGGGCAGCAAATGATTTCCATTCTAGCTTTGTTTCTCTTCCACAGAGCTTCTGTTTAGTCAAGAAATAAAAATTTGATGCTATGGGAGGAATGGGACCTGGGTTTCATTTCCCCGTGTGGTTTTCTGTTGCACATTTCCCAGGTATCCTTGTTAGTGCGGCTTGTTGCTGGAATGTGGCCAGTCCTGGCTGGTGGCTTCCTGGTCCAGGCCTGGGGGATGGGGAGGTCTATGGGGATCCACCTTCTCTCCTTTCAAGGTCAGGGTTTATTTCTGAGGAGAGGAACATCACAGCCTTGCATTATACATATATATATATATATTTCTCTGTGCATATATATATATATATATATATATATATATATATATATGTATGTGTGTATATATATGTGTAGCCCCTGGCTGGTTTGGCTCAGTGGATTGAGCGTCGGCCTGCGAGCTAAGTGTCGCTGGTTCGATCTTCCAGTCAGGGCACATCAGAGAAGGAAAACTCTGACTCCAAAAAACCTCCGCTGCCTTGCAGCATACCTCTTCAGGGGAAAGGCTAAGGGAGTAAACCCCGACAGAAAATCCGGAGCCGGAGTCCCTAAGGCGGTTTGACGTTGTAGTCAACACCGGCAACTCCTGCGGCGCACCTGAAGCCAAGCTGTATTGACTCCGTCTTTCCCTTGGATCCTTCAGCTGCGAAGAGAGGGGGGGGTCTGCTGCATGGGCAACAGCAGACCCTCCATATCACCCTGCCCAGGCTCTGTAGCTTCAGCTTCACTGGAGAGGACACTCCAGCGTCATCGTAAGATGTCGATTCAACACGGGAGGAGACAGATACCGTGTCACTCCCGAGTCGGACTGCACAGCCATTCTCGGCGGTGCAGATAGACTCTTAAGAAGCTACACCATCGTCTCTCGAGACGGACGGCTGCCGACGACGACGATATATATGTGTGTGTATATAGACATGTATATATGTGTATATATGTGTGTGTGTGTGTGTATATATTTGTTTCAATTTCCCTTGTTCTGAAAGATTCTTCAGATTGTGTCTCTGACCAAATTTTCAGACACTGTTCAGTTGCCAATTACCTACATGGGAGACTGAATATAGTTGTGATGTCTCCAAGGCAGCTGTCTTTCCCTTGTTGTTCATCTCAAGGAATGTCGCCCTGTTGGTGGATGGAGTGTGATCATTCCTGGGTTTCCACTGTGTGAGGAGCAGACAGGCCTTGGGTCAATTCTGAGATTGGACGCATCATGGCATCTTTGACCACCTCTCTGTGCCCTCCTCTCTCATGGGAGGGGCTTTTTGGAGTTTCCACTACAAATGAACAAATGTGTATTAAGCATCTCCATTGGTGAGCCACTGGGTAAGATGCTCAAGGGGTCATCAAATGGCATGAATAGTGACAACTTATTAAATGTGTATGCAGCTCATTTCATGACATTTCAGAAATCCTGTAAACAACCTTCTGAATTAGGTATTATTCCCAATTTTTGGATGAAGAAATTGAGGCTGTGAGAAGTTAAGGGGGAGGAATAGGAATTTAAACCCAGGTTTGTCTGACCCTGGGGCCTTAATGATGCTGCTATATTGGCTTTCTTCCAATAAAGCCTTTAGTCTCAAAGACCTTATAATCCAATGCAGTGGTTTTCCAACTTGGGTACCCATACAGTATCACCTAGGGAGCTTTGAAAAATCTCAATGCCAGGGGCTTATCCTAGGCTGGCTAAAGCAGTGTGTGTTTGTGTGTGTGTGTGTGTGTGTGTGTGTGTGTTTGAGGGTATGGTGGTGTCCCTGGCACTGACATTTTATAAAGCCCACAGGTGATTCCTTTGTGCAGCCAGAGTTGAGAAGGGATGGGTGATGGGAAGTCCAGGCATGCAAGTGAAGAGAGAAGTCAGTCATTTTGGCTGGGATCACCTGTCAGTGCTGCCCACCCCTCTCCAGAAGGCAGTTGGCCATTCCTGTCAAGTTGAGCACCAATGTGCAGAAGGTGCTCCCATTTGATAACAATTATAATAACTGATATTTCTGAGTGCTTGCCCCTTGTGAAGCAGTTTTAAGTTTTTACCTATTTGAACTCTTAATCCTTACAACAATCCAATGCCAATAGGACCTACATTTTTGTCAGGTCTACAGTGATGTGGATTCTAAGATGCATCATTATTTTATGTACACTAAGAAATAAAGAAAAAAACACTACCAACAAATTTTAAGTCCCTGAAAATTATGATTTGTTTTTTTTCCAGAGAAGTTAAAACATGAGAAACCATGCATCTTAAAATTAATAAAATATCATGGTGTTATTTCCACATATAGATGAGGAAACAGAGGCAAAGAGCTCAAGTAATGTGTCCAGGATTGCTCAGCTAGGAAGCATTATGAGCAGTTACTATGCCATCAATATTCTTCCTAATGAAGACATTAAGTTTCATATAAATATACTCTAATTACTTTAATTACTCTCCCAATTTTAGTTGATTATATCTTGATGTAGATTTTTATATGTGTCTTTTCCCAGGGCATTGCCAACCATACATTATGTGCCGACTACTTTACAGCCAGTAATTCAGTTGCATCATCCCCACTGATTCTCCATGTGTCTTATGTGGAGTAGATGCTGGGACATTGAGGTGTCTTACAGAGCTTTCTCTTTTTTTGCCGCTTTATGTTGTAGTATGTGGATGGTGGGATGCTGATTGGCTGCACTTTGCTAGTTTCATTATCCAGCATCTCTAGTCCATTGGCCTCAGATCAGGCCTTTCCTGTGCACTCTGCCAGCTGCTCTCTGAGACGGAATGACCGATGGCTGTATAGTAAATGAGGTTTGCAGTGCATTGCTTTTCCTTCAGCATCGCAAAGTGAGTGAAAGGTCATGACCTGAGAGGTGATCATTTGATGATCAGGAGAAAGTTGCTGGGGCTTTTTGATTCTGGGAGATCCAACCCTCTTCATTTTGCAAACACCTTTAGACACCTGTGCAGGATAGAGAGAGGGGAAAGACTGAGACTAAAATCAGGACAAGATGGATAAGAAAAACTTTAGGAATGTTAACAGAAAGAGTGAAGACTCAACAGGGCCAAGTAGGTTTAGAAATAGGGAGAAGGTAATGTAGCACAGGCTTCTCAAACTTTTATGTGCAAGCAAATTACATAGAGGTTCTGATAAAATGCAGATTATTACTTAGTAGTTTGGGGGAGGGGTGGTCTGAGAGTCTGCATTTCTAACAAGTTCCCAGTAATGGCGGAGGCAAAAAATGAGAAGCAATTTTCAGGATGGAGAAAAGTAGGTGAAGCTTTCAGGTGATGTAAATGTTAAAGGAGTCACTTTTCTCTGTATGGCCCTTAGTGACATTTTTCCAGTAGAACTGTGGTAGGTTGTGAGGCAGTGCCCTCCCTTCCAGAAGGCAGATGTGTAAGAGGGAGAAGTCCCAGGTTTTGTTGTTTATTTGGTACAATTTGTCAAGTCAAATTCAACTATTTTCTAAAATAGTCCCCACTCAACACTCGCCTTCTCCCAGTGCATTGGGATTTCATTTTTCTAGCATCACCTGTAAAATGGTCTCAGAGATTCATTCTTTGGAGAAATAGGGAATTTGTTCATTTTGAAACTGTGTTGAGATTCTGGACAGATGATATGATAGCCCTAAATTTATTTGAAGATCCAAGTGATGTTTGAGGACTTCAGATGAGAAATACTTGAAAAAAAATCTATCTAAGGGCTATCTCCCATTTAAGACTATTCTTTATTTTCCTTTTACTTATATGGCAAGACTTTCATTTTCTCTGTTCAATATGGTAACTGTTCTAAATAGTGTGAGGTTATTTCTACTTCCGAGAATATGCTTCTAGTCTCCTAATAAAGTCCTGTTAATTCTAGAGGCACTTGATCTTGGCTGACTAAGGGGGAGAGTATACCCAAGAAACCAATGGCCTCCACTGTAGCTATATGAAGGTCCATGATGTCAGCCCATCTGAGAGGGATGGACCCAGAGCCACCATTGCTTTTGTGGTAAGAACTGTATATAGGGTGTAATGGGAGGTTGACACCCCTGTAGATTTATGACTCTCAACCAACTCCAGCCATTGTTCAGATAAACAGTATCTCCTTTTATCACGTCCCTTTTTTCCTAAGCTGGGAGATCACAGTCAGGGTCCAAATAAATGATACCACTCAAGTTCAATTGATGATTTTTTTTATTATAGTTATTTCAGGTGTACACTCCCAAGCTCTTAAAATGCGGTGTCATGTCTTTTTTAGTAGGAACTGTTGATTTGTAATACTTGTTTTCTAGATAATTATTTTTCTTGGTCTTGTATTGTTGCACACCACTCCCTAGAAAGCTAATATTGTATCTTCTTCTTTGGAAGTGGTCCAGTGTAGATAAGGAAACCTGATTTCAGATTCTTATCCAAAGCCTATGCAAACCACTTTGGTTTAGAAAATTGGTCTATAAATCTTACAGGGTCAAGGATTTTCTTGGGCACTTAGGTGGATCAGAAATATTGATGTGGCCTGTCCTTAGAATTACAGCATTACCTTCAAGCCAGCCTATACTTGCCAATACTGGGCAGTGTTATGAGATGGAAAGGAGAAGTCCTTGGTTGTTTTGAACTCTGAAAAGAACTTCTGTTTCATTTCCATGTTAGCTTAAAGGCTAGTCTTCTCCGATGGTAAAGCTTAGTATGTCCTCTGGGGCTCACCTAGCCTTGATAGAAACAGTTTGCCTGCTCGTGAGAGGCCACAGGTAAAGGCAACCAGAATGGGGTGATGTTACATTTGCCTTGTCTGGTGAAGCTGAGCGGTGTGTGGTAGCCAGGAACAATGGTGCACAGGATGTGGATGTGCATGACTTGTCAGGGGAGTAAATGGTAACTGCTGCCATTTCTTGTATGCCTACTGCTTGCTGGGCTCTGTGCAAACATGCTATCATTTAATTCCTTCAGCCTCCTTGCAAGATAGGCATCATTGTTTCCATTTCCCAGTAGAGAAAATCACAGCTTGGAGAAGAGAGATCTTCAGCTTCCTGCCAGAGTGACAACAGAAGGACCTGTCAGTACAGCTATAGCTTTAATAGTGGCAGAAAGTTCATTGGATTAGTCTCCTCCCCCAACCTCAACCAGTCCTTTAGCTTCTTTGTCCTGCTCCATCCCGCCCCCCCACCCCAAACCCTGCTTTTCCTCATTGGGAATTCAGGAAGGGTATTGAGGGGAGGAAGGAAGAGGAGCAGAAAAAAAGAAGATGATGTTAGTGGTTCAAGTTAGAAACAGGACTGCGCAGACGCAGAAAGTGGAGGTTAGTGGAATAAAGTTGCTCTGTCTTGGTTCTCTAGGCCCTGATGCACATGAGCATTTTTTTCTCTGAAGGAGACATGAGTGGTCCAGATAAATTCTTTTTTGAAATAGTGTAGAGGGCAGTGTGCAGGAGAGGCTCCCTGGGATGAGGTCTCCTTGGCATCATAGCTTGCACCAAGGATGCTGTACTGTGGAAAAGACAAGAAGCTTCCATCAGTGAGAAGGAGCTTTCCTATCCTTTAATGACAGGCCAGGGGCTGCTGTTATTAACATCCAGAATTCAAATAGTATTTTTTTCAGTACAGGGAGTCAGCCTTTGGGGGAAGCGCTTCCTTTCCTTTGTTATACCTATACTCTGCCCTAGGTGTAAGGATGCTCCCGCAAGGGGCTTCACAAAGGGATGAGGCACCACAGATGCTGGTTCTGGGAAGCTGAGTCTCCTTTCTGGAATCCTCCATGGAGGCTCTGGGTTTGCAAGGCAGCTGTCTCTGTTCTTTGAAACTGGGGTTATTTGCTAAGCAAAGGCAGCACCATCACATCTTGCTGATGCTTCTAGCAAAACATCAGTAGCAAATGATCCTCTTAAGCAAGTGCAAGTGGCTGGAGGCGATGCTGGGGGCTAAAAATACCCAATGGACTAAAACCAAAACAACCGCACCACCTCAATGCCAGTGCATCAGAGGACTCCTTCAGAATACTGATGTCAGGAAACTGCCTTAGAACCAGCAGGCTGATGGAATGGCAGGAGGGGCTTCTTTCCTTATGAGCAAACTGCTCACATCCTGGGGCACCACGGCAGTGACTTCGGCTCTTCTGCTTCATCTGTCTGGTCAGAGAGAGGCTCAGCACTGAGGCCAACTCGATTGAGGGTGTAAGAGGACTGGACCAGAGCTGGAAAGGGAAATGCCTTCTGCACACTCTGGCTCTTTGATTTCAGCATGCATTATTCCTGAGTCCAATGGACCATTTCCCATCCCTTTCAATGAATGGCAGAAGTCCCTGCTACAGTTTATGTTTTGATTTTGGAAAAGAAAATCCTTGCATATTTTCCACATAATCCTTGCTCAATCTTAACATTCTCGTCACCAGTTTATTCTAAATCACAGGAAATCCTTTTTTCTATGGAAGCCTGGAACAGGGCTTTTGCATGGAAAGGACGTCAGGGAATGTTGATGGCTAGTGGCCCTTGTATTACTAGGTTATTAGTAACATGAAGTTACTAGTGTAATTGGGACACATTGAAGTGTGACCACATGAGGATTCAAGCTTCTTTACTGTGAATCTATTTTTCTGGGAGTGAGGAGTGTTTTCAGAATACTGTTGGAATGGTCCATGGGGTTTGATATTTGCGTTTTTCTGGAACCCCATCTCCTTTCTCTCTACTGGAGTCATTAGGGTCCTGTTTGCTCCCCAGGTTGTCTGATTTCCAGCCTTTGTTGTCTCCTCTCCCCATGACTAGTTCTCCCTGAATACAGCTGCAGTCTCAGCACTGCCCTAGGCCCAAGGACTAGTCCCATTTCCAGGTAGAGGATACAAGAGGAGTTTCACACTTCAGCATCAAGTGGCCTTTGGTGCTAGTACAGCCTTGACCTCATGCCAGTTTTTTTTTTTTAATTTAATTTTTAAAGTATATTTATTGATTATATTGTTATAGTAGTTTCAATTTTTCCCCCTTTGCTCCCCTCTGCCTGTACCCCACTTTCCTCCAGCAATCCTACCCCTCCTTAGTTCATGTCCATTGGTCGTGCATATAAGTTCTTTGACTTCACCCTTTCCTATATTATTCTTAACATCCCGCTGTCTATTTTGTACCAACCAATTATGCTTCTTAATCACTGCATCATTTCCCCATTTCTCCCTCTCCCCACTCTCAGCTTATAACCCTTCAAATGATCCCCATACCTCTGATACTGTTCCTATTCTGGTTTGCTTAGTTGGATTTCATTTTTATTTTTTAGATTCAGTTGTTGATAATTGTGACAAGGGCAACCTGTTTCACCATGTTGTGGTGCTGTATGTGGGGGAGGGGTTCATTTTTGAGGAAGATTGTTGAAATCTGGGTGCTGCTCTCTGGAAGGTCAAGGTCCCAGGGTTTGGGTGGTGACATTTAAAGACAAGCAGATGCCACTGGAATCCTGGACACTTTCATTTAAGCTTCTAGACAGTGAGTTTTGAAGGGGCACTTGAATAGTTCCTCTGGGCAAAGTCCTTAGATGTGGTGGCTGAAAGCCAGTCCTATTATCTCCATAGTCCTCCTCCTCTCAACTTTATAACAATTCACTTGATTCCCAAATGGAATGTTTCTCTCCCATCCGAGTCTTTGATCTGGCCTGTCAGCGGCACATCAGATTGTGTCACCTGCTCTCTCTCTCCTTGCTATATCATCTTACTCTGTTCCTTCTGAACTGCATGTCCCTTCACATTTGGATGATTGTTTGAAAACACCGCCTCGACGTTTTTCCTATTGTATCATGTGTCTTGTGCTCCCGCTCTCTGGTGGAAATGAGAATGCACAGTTAAAAGAAACCCAAACATTTCAGTTAACAAGATACATAGGATGGAAACCTTGCTGTGTGTGCCATGCACTGGAGTACATCTGAAGACACATCCTTAAACAAAAAGGACTTCTTTAAAAACATTGCATATAGTTCATTTAAAGTATTAATTTAAAGTTTAGAAGACTCTCTCAATCTGCATAGACTCTGATTTATTTTCTTCTTTTTTTTTGCAAATTGTTAAGATCTACATGCAAAATTATATGGCTCTCTTTGCTCTTTATTACAGCATGGTATATATAATTGATTATGAAATAGTATTACTGTATGTCATATGCTACTTAAGCATGATCACAGTCACCTGGACTATCATCAAATTTATAATTATTATAGTTCTGAATTATTAAGCACATACTATATAAAACAGTGGTTTTCAAAAGGGTGCACCTCAGAACTACCTAGGGAGCTTTTTAAAATCCCACTTCTCAGGCCACACTCCCAGACCAATTAAACAAGAATTGCAGGGGGTGAGACCCAGTCATCAGTATTTTCTAAAGTTCCTTGGCAAGTTGTACTTGGTTTTGAGAACCAGTGATGTGAAACCTACTCAAGTTATTCTGTGTACCAGCAGTATTGGTATCACCTGGGAGCTTGATAGAACTATCAAGCCCCAGCCGAGACCTACTGAGTCAGAATCTGCGTTTTCTCAAGATCCTAAGATGCTTCCATATGAGCTTTAAAATTTGGGAAGCACTGATGGACATGGAAGGGCACTCTGCTAAGCATCTCAAGGTCATTCATTCACAAACAATTTATTATCTTTTCATGGTATGCGGGACACTGCGTGAGGCTTAAGTTCACCTCTGCCTGGCAAAGTGGTATTTGAGCATTATTTTATGAGGAAATTGAGGCTAGGTCAAGCTAAATATCTCAAAAGAGGCTCAGCCAGGATTTGTATCCTGGCCTGTTACTCTAAAACACAGCTTTCCCCACAACACCAAGCTGTTTCTAAGTATAGTTCTACAGTAAGTCAAACAGACAATGCTTCCTAAATCTTTACCCTATTAATAACATCTTTAATCTGTTTATCAAGAACAGAATTAAAGGTAAGATTGACTGGTGAAACATGTCACTGTTTGTTAGTCACTGATGCAGAAGGCGGGAGGTATGAGAAAAATATTCCCCTTTCCTTGTGAGTGAGTCCCAGGGGACACACTGAATATTCATTTTAAAGAGGAAATATCCTCAGTTAGTTGTGTGGGGGCTCTAGCATGCCTGACTTTGGGTAACTGGTTTAGAAGAACCAAAATTGCCTGTGGGGTAGCTTCATGTAATTCAACATACATGCTTGTCATCTTGCTCAGTTGTTTGCCTCAAGGCCATCATTCTGGGGCTACTTGTTCAAAGATTTTGTGTAAGCAATTCACAGGGACTCTAGTAGCTAGAATGTGAGGGATATTTGATATGACTGGCAATGTGCTCAGTGATGTATATTGTATGTACTGATATTATTTTAACTAAGTAATAATAATGATCTGCCACTAGTTCTTTTCCACAAATCTAACTCTTGGCTATCTTGTGTCAGTTTCCTTCCCAAATTAGAGATGGCTTTAGTGGAACATTGTTAAGATATATTAGATGTAATAAAATGGAATAGGTAAAATAAACCTACCTTTTTGCTTAATTAGAAGTATTTTTCCCATCATTAAAAACCATAAACATGCAACAGCTTTTCAAAATTATTGTTGAACATTTTGATCTATAGCTACTTCCTAATGTACTTCACCATCATAATACCTTGGCCACCTTACTTTTTAAAATTCTATATGAACATTTTTCTCCATAAACCTTTGTTCATAATTTAGATAATTTCCTTAGGATGTGTTTCCTAAGTGGAGAAAGTGAGTTAGAGTGTGTGAACATTAAAATCAGAAAGGGAATATGTTTACTTACAACAAAAAAGATAATTATCAAGAAGGCCACTCATCAACATTCTCTCCTTGTCATAGAAAAGTACAGATGTCCTGCTCTGACTGGTGTGGCTCAGTGGGTTGGGTGTTGTCCCCACGGATCACTGGTTCAGTTCATGATCAGGGCACAGGCCTAAATTGTGGGCCAGATCCTTCATTGGGGATATGCAAGAGGCAGTTGTTTGGGTAGAAGAGAGAATCAATAGGACTTAGGGGTGGGAGAGAAGTTCAAGGTGCATTTGATGAAAGGCTTGCCTAGATGACATTCAGACTCCTTTGCTTCTCTGAGGTGATAACATTCCATGAATCTTGGGCATAACAGGACCACAGAGATTTGAAATTTTTTTCTCTTTGGAAATATACTTGGGTCTAGAGAGAAAAAGAAAATCCGTAAACACAGCAAGATTTCTCAAAGCTGGGATAAAAATAAGCACAACAATGGTAATAATAAAGCTTGTGTATTACTTTTTCAATATTTGAATCTTATTTATTTCAATCTTATTTCAAGACAGCTCTATTAATATATAAATGACACTCAGTAAACTACATATATTTAAAGACTACAACTTAGTACATTTTGACTTATGTATAGAACCATGATACCATTACCATAATCAAGAGAGCAAATGTATCCATCACCCCCAAATGTCTCTTGATGCCTCTGGCTAGTCCCTCTATGCCACTCCATCTACTTTTTGTTACTACTGATTAGTTTGCATTTTTAGAGTTAAATGGAACCACATAACATTGCACTCATTTTTTTTTTTTTTTTTTTTTTTTTTTTGGTAGGAGGAGGTCTGGCTTCTTTCACTCATGAAGCTTTTTTACATATATTTGTCCTATATAATTATTATAGCAATAACCCTATTATCAAAAAATTGATATTCAGAGGAGACTTCACTGGGCTCTTGAGGTGGACCTGGAGTCTCCTCTCCCCCTCCCTTGCTCCTATGGGCCCCTTGAGGTGTACCAGGAGAGTCCCTCTTACCTCTAATCCCTTTCTCTTCCTTCCCTCAAGAAACCTAGGTGTGAAAACCTAAAAAAAAAAAAAAAAAATTGATATTCAAAGAGGCTAAGTCCCTAGGTCACCCAGCTAAATAGTGACAGTGATGGTCTCAGAGCCCATGTTTTTCCCATTGCCACACATAGCCTGGCCAGGGCACTCCCCCAGAGTACCAACAGTCTCTGAGGTGTTTCATCTCTATGCGGTGAGTTGAAGAGGAGTGCTCTATCCATATCTTATGGGTATGGAGGTTGGAATCATGACCTGGAGTATTCGAAGATGAGCCCCTTACCTGCCATGACAGTATACCTGTGAAGAATATTAGTGGAGAGAGCGAACAGACACAAGTGGTCTGAAGTCTCGTAGGCTCTTCAGTTGTGAAGGCCCCTGGAGGCCTGGGCTGGTGGAGTCAGAGGGATCAGAAGAGGCTGCAGAGGTTATGCTCCTTTGGCTTTGAAGCAGAACTCAGTGCAGACCTGAGTTTACCAGAAGGTGGGAGGAGAGCACTGGCTGCCCAACTCTGCCTCAACCAGGGCAGCTCTGTTCTTCTCTAGTTCATACATTGTGCTTCTGGGTAAGATTTCTTTTCACAGAGGACCTTTGTCCTTAAAAAGTTTTGAAAGTCACTGATCTAGTTTAATATTCCACTTACAGATGAGGAAACTGAGAACTTGAAATGGTTGCCAAAGGACAGAATATACAATCAAATTTGAATTTCAAATAAACAAAAACCATTTTTTAGTGTAAGTATGTCTCAAATATGGTATGGGAGATAACTTACATTAAAAATTATTTATTTTTCCTGAATCTGACAACACTAAGCCTACAGAGATAACTGCTCTGCCCAAGAGAAGGTAAGGGCTGATGAAGCACAGGAAGGAGAGTATGTGGCTGATTCGAATGAACAGTCTCCTGTCCAGAAGTGCACCTTGGAAGGACTCTGCTGCATAAAAGTACAGATCCCCCCTTGCTGGAAGCCTGAAAATTGTTTTCAGCAGAGCAAAATTTGTTTAAGGGCTGGAGTGAGAGAGGTAGTGGAGGCAGGCAAGGATGAGGCCAATGGCCTGCTGGCATCCACCAGCCTGCCTTGTCCCTGGGTTTCTTCCTACCTTCCCTTCCCAGCTGTGCCCTGGGAGCTGGGGCTGAGCAGCCCATGATACTTGAGGTGATGAGCCACATGATGGCTCCAGCACTGGTGCCTGATCAAGAGGGCACACTGAATCCTTGTCCTGTAAGTTTCCAGTTTTCCCTCTCGAGCATGGGCGAGAAGAGAGGATAGGGAGAGAGAAGAGGCCTGAAAGTTAACAAGCAAAACCACTCAAATGATCTCCTGCTTTACTCTTCCCTGACTTGGCCTCATTAACACAAAGAGGCTAATATTTGGCTCTGGAGCAGGGCAGGACTGAAGGGCTCTCCAGGGGCCCTGTTAAATGTCATAAATTGCGAGAGCGCAGCTTGAGGAGTTTGTGAATGGCATCTGAGCCTGAGGCCATCTAGTAATATTTATACTGTGGAAGTTCAGCCCTTTTCCCCCTTTAAAAAAGTTTCTGATTTGTTTCCGAGGATGTCCATCTTAATCACTGTTTCTGGTGCTCTAATGGGCTAGAAACTCAGGTCCCGGGTTCCGGGGAAAGGGTGGGGAAGAAACAAAAGTTTGCACACGGGGAAGTGCTGGCAGGAGTTCATTTTCTGGACCTTTTATTCTGCCCAATGCCTTTTTTTTCTCTTTGGGGTACAGTTAGGAAAAGGTCTCTAGCTGTTGTGGGCAAAGAAAATAATACTGAGGGTTGCCTCAGCCCTTCAGTACAGCTATAAAAGAAAAAGGAGAACAGTGAAGAGGAATGGGAAAGGCTATTATCAGGAGAAGTTAAGGCTGCAAGGCCAAAGCAGAGAGAGCAACATGATTAAAACAATTGCTTTTGGTCACCGTGAGCTTGATACTTGCTACCATTCTCCCTATGCTGAAGAATATGCATGACTGGGACGACTCTGTGAGAATTCTGTTTAAAATACACGAAGAGCCAAACGATACTCTGCCAACACATGGCTAAATGTGTGTGCAAACACCCACCCAGTGATGAGATATACCACAAAGGTTCAATATCCATGTTTGAAGTGGATGGCAAGAAAAACAAGATCTACTGCCAGACCCTGTGCCTGTTGGCCAAGCTTTTTCTGGACCACAAGACATTATATTCTGAGGCGAAGCCCTTTCTGTTCTATGTTATGACAGAAGTGGACAATGCTGGCTGTCACCTGATAGTCTATTTTTCCAAGGAGAAGAATTCATTCCTCAACTATAATGTATCCTGTATCCTGGCCATGCCTCAGTACACGAGACAGAGCTAAGGCAAGATGCTCATTGATTTCAGTTACTTGCTTTCCAAAGTGGAAGAAAAAGTCGGCTCCTCCAAACATCCACTCTCAGACCTGGGGCTCATAAGCTGTCAGTTACTGGAAAGAAGTGCTTCTTCGTTACCTGCATAATTTCCAAGGCAAAGAAATTTCTATCAAAGAAATTGGCTGTGAATCCTGTGGACATTGTCAGCACTCTGCAAGCCCTTCAGATAGTCAAGTGTTAGAAAGGAAAACACCTAGTTTTAAAGAGACAGGACCTGATTGACGAGTGGATAGCCAAAAAGGCCAAGAGATCAAATGCCAATAAAACCATGGATCCCAGCTGTACCCCTCCCCAAGGCACTTAAATTGACCTGTTACTCTGAGCCAGTGAACCCTAGCAGTAGGAATCCATATCCTAGGGATCTATCTGTCATTTCTGTTGGTATTGTGATTAGCAAGTACAGTGTCCTTTGGGAGGGCCATCCCCCTCAGGACTGTCCTGGCTCCGACCTTCATGTATGCTGCAGGTGCTGGTTCTGAGGAACTGTTGTTTCGGCCTTAGTGAGGTTGCCCAGATGGGATCTATATTAGACTTGAGTGCAGGTCCCTCGTAGCACTGACCCAAGGTGTTCTGTTTGGTGCTGTACCTGTCCAGTCACCAGTTCTCTCCTCACATTCTTTTGCCCCATGAGGTTGGGTTGTGTCTTCTAAACTTTGTAATAGTGTTTCTTACTGCCTGGTCATCAGACCTCCAGATATAGTTGCCACTGCCAGAACATTAAAAAACATAAAAGAAGAAGAAAATCATACTTATTTTTAGTTTATAAAATCTAAGAATGAATTAAATTCACTGTTTAGCGATGCCCAAAGGGCATAAAACTCCTCAGCAGAAATGGTGAACTGTTACCAAAAATAATAAATTAATTGTTACATATTATATATATTTATTTTATCCTTCAAACAATACTATGAGGTGGGCACTGTTATCCCCATTTTAAAGGCAGAGGAACTAATCTCTGTTATAGACTCAAGTAGAAACCCATGCTAGCTGCTCACACCTTGGTTGGCTTCTGAACCCCATGGTCTGGCATTCCAGGCCCCTTACAATGTACTCTTAACCGGCCTTTTCAATTATATCTCACATGACTCATCTGTGGGCACAACTCAGATGTGGCAGGTCTCACTGTCCCTGAGCTCATCAGGCACTTTCCTCCTCTGAGATTATGAGTCCATTGGGCACATTGGGAATGTTGTCTGCCCATTTTTCCAAAATATTCTATCCACCCCTGGATCAGGTCCCATCTTCTACCCCGGCACCCTCATGGCCATTCCAGACCATTGAGGTTTCTCTCTTGGTCTGAATTATTGAAGAACTCCTCCTCAGGTGTTTAAGGCTGTACAGTCCTGAAGTTACTTCATTCTGTCCCTCAGGTCTGTTCTGTTTCTTAATAACTCGTCTCTCTGCCCTAAACAAATTACAAGCTACAGAAGGGAAGAGGCTTTGTATGAACATAATGGTCCCTCAGTCAGGATAAGGGTCTGGAAACTTTATTTTATACTTGCTGATTCTTAAAAAAATCACCAAAGAGGTTAGTGGTGGTCTTCACAGGCAACTGGGATATTCTTTGTGGCTCTTGGGTTAGGCATGGTCTAAAGTTTAATATTGAATATAAGCAGACAGCTCTCTCACTTATGCAGTACTGGTCTTATGCAAATTCATTTCTCTCAAATTATTCCATTAAACACATAATAAGATTTTGGAGTTGGAGAAAGTTTGTGTTCTTACAGGAACAAAGAGTCAACTGTTGTGGGCAATAGCTGCTATAAGTAGGTCTTCCCCTTTCTTTCTGGCATTACTTTAGTGACCATAGGACTCATGATGCATCAGCTTATCATATATCAGTGTTATTTGTGTCATTTTTCCATTAATTGCCATGAATTCCCATTAAGTGCCTTTCCCATTAATTGCAGACCAATGATTTAGGAGAGACTAGAAGTCTGACTGAAGATGTAAGGGTAAGGTCCAGTGGTGCCAGCACCGACTTTGTGTCTGGCTGTGGACGGTTCAATTGATTGAGCTCATGCTTATTTTTATCATGTAAAAGTGAGTTCTGAGGGGGGACTGAAAGGAACAGTATTTATGCTGCAGTATTTACTTTTAACTTTCACTAAATACAAGTTTTGCAAGAACTTTCCTACCCGAACAGTTGAGTGTCGCAGGGAGCATTTGTGATTTGTGAATCTGGGTAAGATAAACCAAACATGAAATATTTCTGGAAATATGTAAGCATTTTGTGTCTTTACCCTTCGTGAGGTCTCTCAGCTCATACCTAGGGTACTTGTGGCCTCAAGGCCTGTCCTCAGCTTTCTTCATTGTCCAAAGAAAGCTGCTTGTCCTCATGACAAAGGGGAGGAGGCCTTCTGGGGACAGAGAACAATGATTGCTTTCCTTTTATATTCATCATGAAGATCAATAATCCACATATAATTTCCACATTGGGTGATAAGTATAAGTAATTACAGAATAATTAAATGTGTTAAGAGTGGCCAGGACTGTTAAAAGAGCAATTATGTCGCTAACCCCTCTGGGCTGCCTTCACTCTGAGTTGGAATGAAGTAATTTGAAATATAAAATCAGATTTCAGAATGAACATTTCAGAGTCCTCTTCTATTACACACTGTTTACCTGTAGTAAAACTTCTTTTTTCTTTCTCAAAATTTAATGAACAGGTACTAGAGTCAGGACCTCAAACGAGGGCAGGGACAAAGGGAATTGAACATTGTGCCAAGGTAAGGCTGTCCCTACCTGCCTTTGTTCATGCCTCTACTAGATTCTTGCCAATCTTTCTTTCTTTCTTTCTTTCTTTCTTTCTTTCTTTCTTTCTTTCTTTCTTTCTTTCTTTCTTTCTTTCTTTCCATTCTTTCTTTCTTTCTTTCTTTCCATTCTTTCTTTCCTTTTTTTTTGTTCTCCAGCTTTTATGCTAAGCAGTGAGTATTTGAATCCTTCCAGAAAATTCCCTTTATTTAAGTTAAGCAGAGTTTGCTTTCGTTTCTCCTGCCAGTCTTTCAATATCTAGTTCAAATGCCAATTTCTCTTGACTTCTATGATCTTATCTGCCTGAATCTCCCCTAACCATAGTACTTTCTACTTCTGTAGTAGAATTCAGAATTCAAATTTATGGATAAAGAAACTAAAATTCAAATGACTTAAGACTTCTAAACTAAATGCTTACAGGAGCCAAACAAGATTTGAGGATCACTTTGGTACTGCACATATTTTAGCTTATGCTGACTGATACATACCTGAACAGATTATTCTATGTTTGTATTTGCTTGGCTCCCATAAGCATTTGAATTTGAAAGTCTTATCTTAAGGCACTTGAGTTTTAGTTTCTCTATCAATAAGTTTGCATTACTGTGTACCCCTACAAAGTTAGGAGGATAAAAAAGGGATAAGATATGTGAAAAATGCTTTGTAAATTATAAAGTAATAAGGAATGTTTTATTATCAGTAGTCATAAAATAAGACAGATTTTACTGAATTCTACTATAGAAATAGAAAGTACTATGTATCAGTCCAGGTTTATTTCTCAATCAGGTTTCATGTTCAATGTAGGCTGACTGTGGCCCTGCTCCATAAATCTTAACTTTGGGATCCAGGCTGACACAGGGACATTGCTAGGAGTAAGGCAACGTGTGATGGTACATATCTCTTCTGTTCACAAATCAAAATATGCCCTATTCCTTGGGTTTCTCTAGTAGGTCTGCATGAGCCAGACATTCATCCTGCATTAGGTGTTGGCAAACTAAAAGATTAGAAAACTAAAAAGTTGACAAAAGTCAAGAGAAGAATAATATTTTGTGACATATGAAAACTACATGAAATTCAGATTGTAGTGTTTTTATCAATTAAGTTTTATTTGGACAAACTTATCCTATTTGTGTATTGTCTATGGCTTGTTCATGCTACAATAGCAGAGACGAGTTACAACAGCCTATAAAATTTAAAATATTTACTGTCTGGTCCTTTACAGAGAGTTTGCTGTATCCTGTCTTATATCACTAGTCAGAAACCAACTTGATCAGGTAGGAGCTCAATCTAGGTTAGTTTTAGCTGTTTTTTTTTTCTCCCTAGTTTCTATGGACAGTGTGTTTGGAATCCAGGGCCACTATGTACTGCTGTGCATACCAGGGACTGTTATTTAAATAGCTTCTAATGTGACTGGAGGTCCTGAACTCATGTGATGGGGCAGCAAGGCTATTAGTGGTTATGTGCAGAAGGTGTCTTACCTCTTACTTAGAAGACTTCCAAAATGGCATTGAGTTGTAACTAATGCAAAAATACCCTAAGTTATATTAAAAAGCAAATGATAGCCTGTGGAAAATATTGGCAACAAATATGGTATACCAAAGATGAATATTTTAATACATAAAAAAGCTTTTGCAAGTTAATAAGAAAAAGATAAATACCAGAATTTAAAAAATAGTTAAAGTTTAAAATATTTAAGTAAATATCCAAAAACATGATAAAAACATTAAAAAAAAGATTTTATTTATTCATTTTTAGAGACAGGGGAGGGGAGGGACAGAGGGAGGGAAACATCAATGTGTGGTTGCCTCTTGTATGCCCCTAGCTGAGGACCTGGCCCACAACTCAGGCATGTGCCCTGACTTGGAATTGAACCAGCAACCCTTTGGTTCTCAGGCTGTCACTCAATCCACTGAGCCACACCAGCCAGGGCATATAATAAAATTTTAATCTCACCAATAAACAACAACAACAACAACAAAAAGCCAATTAAAACAGGGAACTTCAAATTTCAAATATTAAATTAGCAAAATAAAAGACAAACCCACCATTGGCAAAGGTATAAGGAATAGGGCACATTCTATAAATGTGCCCAATTTTGAGGGATAACTTGTTAAGATAAACCGAAAGCTTAAAAACATTTATACTCAGACTTTGCCTCAAGAAATTTATCTTAAGAAACTAATAAGTAGAGATGCACGAAGAGATTTATGTACAAGAACTTTTACTACTAATGTTATTTCTAATAGAAACAACTTGACTATCCAACAATTAATGCTAGACAATCCTTGAAATTATGTTGTAAAAGGAAAATTAATGTCATGGGAAATAGTGTATGATATATGATTAAGTGAAATAAACAGGATACAAATAGTATACATAATATGTTTCCATTTTTGTAAAAAGAGAGAAATGTATACACACAAAAAATGGGCTGACATATATTTACTAAAATATAGTGGTTATAGTGAATAGTGGTTATCTCTGAGTTACTGGATAGTGATTGATTTATATTTTTACCTTTGTGTTTTTCTGTACTTTCCTAATTTTCTACCTTATAAGCACTTATTACTTTGGTAATCAGAAAAAATTTTAGACATTGGGACTGAGGAAACTTTGACTTACAGGATGCTTGGGACTATACTGGGACCTTGTAATCCTCCACATCATTTCCTTAACTTTGAGAAAATTATTTTTGAACCACTTTTTAGGAAAATCATGGTCTTTATTTCCCTTGATCCACTAGAAAATGTGTGATTCTTGATGTTCACAGAGAAACATCCTGCTTTGGTCTCTCTTACCTGGGCATTAAAGAGAAAATATTTTGCTTGGATGCTCTGAGGTATTTAGAGAATTGCCTCAGCTCAGCAGGCCACTTTATCACTGTAGCTGTGGCTTAATCAGAGGCCAGAGTGCTTTCTGTGATGGAATGATCCAGCTTTGAATAGAAGTAGTCTTCTAAATTGGGGTGGGCCCCTGCAGCATGTGGTCTTCATTGAGAGTCCACACACTTCCCCACCCCCTGGGAGGCATGGGCGCCTCCTCACTCCAGCGCAGGCTCTCTGAACATCAGGGAGGAGCAGCCTGCAGCTAGCCTCCCTTTGGAAAGGTTGCCAATTGCTACTCAAGAAAATTGTTTTTGTTCTCCAGCTCCTGTTACTACTAGTCTGGCCCTGGTTGTCTGTGGTAGATGAAATTCTAAGCAAAGTTTGGAGAAAGTTGAATACTTTTCTTGGGTCTGAGGCTAAAAATTTAGAAAGTTCCAGGCAAAAGCCTGTTTATTTCTTTTGGAAGTCTGTTCTTACTAGCCCTCTCAGACATGGTGCCACCACAGTGTGTTACCATCTCTGGTGTAATGATTCTCCCTGCCCTTTCTTAGGATTCGTGCCATGGGTCAGGTGTTCACAGGTAGATGGGGCAGATGGAAAAGGCCCGGAATGGCTTTGATCAGCCTTCAGGGGCTGAGGGAGGGTTGGTCTGACCAGCGAAGAAGAAATTTCAAGGAACTAGCCCGGTGCAGCCCCGCCGTGCTGTCCCAACAGGTGGGTTACGCGCGAAAGCGTTCTGAATTCCGGGTGAGCACCAGCCACCAGGTTCAGAGATGCTGAATGCTTAGCACGAGAGCATGATAAGGGTCTTGCACTGGCCAGGTGGCACTGTGGAAAAGTATGGGCTTTGGAGCCAGACAGACCTAGGTTTGATCCTGGCTTCACCCCTGCCTCGTTATGCGCTGTTGGTGAAAGCCTCACTCTTACCTGCGAGTAGGGCTAACACACCTAGCCCTGCGAGGTGTTGGAAGAAGTAAATGAGGTAAGTTGTATAATGCATAGGAACAGAGCAGAAACACCAAGGGACCTTCTTAAGGCTCTTATGCCCCAGCTCAGAATTAGAACTGGGAGTTGGCCTGGACTCACAAATGGAGAATCGGTGGTCCCAGCCAGGGGACCCATTGTGTTGAGGCTGAAAGTCTGCCTGGGTCTCACAGTGTTGATGGGAATTTTAGGAAAATATTCCCACTGTGTTTTCCTACTTTCTTTTCTAATGGCTTCTCTTTGGAAACTCAAGGACTTTGATCTGATTTGATCCAAATCTGAGGTAATTAAAAAAAAAAAAAGGGTGTGGCTGAAAACAATGAAACTTGGACTTATGGAGAGAATCCCGGGATGCAGCAGAAATTCTTGCAAAGATTTAAAATTATAAATGTTCGTTGAGAGAGACAATAAAAATGTGAAGATTATTGTTCATCTGACACATTACTTTCCAGTTTTAAAGAAAGCGAGTATAAACCTATTCTTTAGGTTTTAGACCCTTTGCAAATAATCTAAAAAGATTTATTATGGGGAATATTTATTTTTATTAGTTTGTAAAATTCCTACCACTGTAACCTTTTCAGCACTGTGTTATAAAATTCCAGATTTTCTATAGTCAGGGCATAATGCCCACTATGGCATTCAATGAAAACAAAATAAGGGTGCCAACTCCTGAAGTCCACAGAACCTGTGCCACCTTCTCCTCTGCCTCTCCGCTTCTTAGCCCAGGGCATCCCTCCTCCTAGTGGGTTCTTAGTAAAGGCTGTTGAGCTGAACTGAATAATAAACATTTTATTTTATTTTTATTACAGCTCTATTGAGGTATAATTGATATACAAAAACTGCACATATTTAAGGTATACACTTTGATGAGTTTGAAAATATGCATATGCTGTGATGCCAGCATTATAATCAAGGTAATAAGCATATTCATCTCCTTCAAAAGTTTTCTGATAAACAACATTTTCAGTTGAATGTGCTCTATTCTAAGAAAATCCAAAGATCTTCAAAATTTATCAGATACCTGAGGAGGAGGTGGTGGTGGTGGTTTGGAGGTGAGGGAAGTTAAAATTCATGTTGGGGAAAGTCATCTTTGCATCTCTTTTGGGGAACATGATAATTTTATGAACTAAGGAACATAGATCCTTCTTTTTCTATTAAAGTAATTTACTAATAATTTTTTTTTAAGCTTGTTTTTTCTTGAGTTGTCAGAGAACGTGTAGTTCTCTGACCTTGACAAGGAGAGGAACTTCCCCAATTTTGCTATGGCCCTGAAACCTAAATTCCTAAGACCCACATTCTAAGCCCTTCTGCAGCTCACCCACTGAAGAGCCTCCGCTCAGCTTTTGTGCCCATGGACACATGGGAGAGCAACGGTCTCTGGGACAGAAAGTTCTTGGACAGTAGGCGTCGGTGTGTCTTAGTCCCATGGCCTCCAAGGACCAGTCACCTTGGTGTGGGAGTTCTTTCCTGCAGAGAAATGAATGTCTCTGTGGGTGCTTAAGCTGTAGGGAGAGACTGTAGTCTCACAGTAGCTGAAGGTAGAGACAAGACATTAATAAAGAGGTGATATACCCAGAGATGACAATTCCTAAAATATAGAAGATAAAGTGAGTTTTTTACCTTGTTTGCATTGCCTTGCATGTACTTATTACCAATGCTGAGAGCTACACCACTGACGTATCTGAAGCATCTTTTGTGGATCATAAAGATCAACCATAGTATTCTGTGGATCATAAAGATCAATCATAGTTCACCACTAGGAGCTTTTCACAATCAATATTGGTGGCCACTCACAGACAAAATTTTAGCCACAAAGGCCAAGTAGATTAGGCTTGAGCATATCTCTCAGTCAAGCAGTTTGCCATTCAGATAGAATAAGCTTCTTTATGCAGAGATTGAATTTTTAAAATGTCATCTGTATTTCTAAGATTATTTCAAAATATCCATACTATATATTGTTCCTATGCATGTGATATATAATCTGGCATTCTCATGGGTATCCTACTGCATTTCTTCCAGACCCACAGTGTGGACCCTGAGGCCCAGCTTTGCTGAGTTGTTCACTATTCCCTTTTTACTGCTTGTGCTTATTTGCCTCTGTGCATTTGTTTGAGCTGTTCCTTTACCTGAAATCCCCCTGCCCCACGTAAGGCAAATCCTATTTTTTTTCTTTAAGATCCTGCTATACACAGTGTATATTTGTGTTCTCCCAAAATTCATATGTTGAAACCTAATGCCCAATGTGAAATTACAAAATGTGAGCTTTTGTGAGGTGATTAGGTCAGGAGCCCTCATGAATGAGATGTGACCTTATAAATGGGACTTGACAGAATGCCCTAGTTAGGTTGTGGAGAGAAGACAGCTTTCTGTGAGCCAGCAAGTGAGTTCTCACTAGACACTGAATCTGCCTGCACCTTGATCTTGGACTTTGTCACCTCCAGAACTTTGAGAAATAGATGTTTTTCTGTAAGCCAGTTTATGGTATTTTTGTTATAGCAGTCCAAATGGATTTAGGGAGACCTCACTGAAGTCTGATTCTCCACGATGACTTTTGTAGCATTTGCTGGTACTCACCCACCCTTCGCCCACCCAGGGGACTCATAGGCAAGTCCTGTTGACTCTGGAACTTCTTGTCCACTGCTCTGGAGAGTATTTTCTGGCCTCGGGCTAGAGTTTGGACTGACTGCCAAGCATTGGAAGTTAATGTACCAGGAACAACCTTTAGTCCTGAGGGGTGGAAGCTGTGGGACAAAAATGCCAGCTTCTTGCTCCTCATTTTGATGATTCTGAGGGAGGTTCAGCTTCTCCCAGAGACTCCTTGTGAGAGTGAGCCCCAGATTTTCATAGTGGTAACTGATCATTAAAGTATTCTGTGTTGGTTTTCCCCCTTTTTGCTGTCTTGTCCTCCACTCCTGTGCTCACTGAGAACCTCTCCCTCCCAAATAAACTACTTGCATTCAAATTCTTGCCTCAGGACCTGCTTTTGGGGAAACCCAAACTCCAGACAACTTCTCCTATATTCCAAAAGACAATAATGTCTTTCCATTCCTGAGACACGTGCCATGTTGTCTGTACTTTTCTCATAGTTTACCTCATCTTAGAGAAAGTTGTAGCTGT
The DNA here is from genome assembly GCF_987537825.1 of Furipterus horrens. Taxonomy (NCBI): domain Eukaryota; kingdom Metazoa; phylum Chordata; class Mammalia; order Chiroptera; family Furipteridae; genus Furipterus; species Furipterus horrens. Next base: position 141,656,943 of record NW_028327176.1, on the reverse strand, counting down.
GACCTCTCCTCTAATACAGCACTTTTCACAGAGTAAATATTCAGTATCTATCCATTGACTAAATAAGTGAGTGATGAATGAATGAACAAATGAACAACGAAGTTCCTTTTCACCTTGTTGTTTATCAGGGCCGGTTTAGGCAGCACACATCTAGAGGCTCTGCATCCCTAGTCTTTACACACAGGAGGCGCTCAGGAGATATCAATGGTATGAAAAAGAAGTATATTTGATTTAAAAAGAAAAACAGCAACAACAAAAAACACAATCTGCAGGAGGGGCCAGAGTCTCTTATCAGACCTATGTCCAGTTCATGGTAGCTTGATCCAATAGTGTTCGAGAAGCCTGCATATTCTGCTGACTTTCGAGGTCATTGGCAGCCAAAGCAAGTTTGCTGGGGTTTCATGGAACCAGTCAAAGCAGTCTGTCAGTCTGGGCTCTGTCCCTGTCTCAGTGAATGAGCCTCGGGACTGGCTGGTGGCAAGAGGGAGGCTTAACTCCCTGATAGCTGTCAGCTGCCCATGGACAGTGGGAAACTGACTCAACTTACAGCATGTGAAATTCAGACTACTCTGAACCACTGAGGAGAAGCCTTAAAACCCCCTAGTGAGTGCCCTAGGGCCTTATCTCAGCCTGAAAAAAACCCTGGAGGGCTTGGTTGGACTCCACAGGGGATGGGTGCAAAGAGAGAGCCCAGAAAATTCTTTGGGTTGTGGAAGTGTGGAGGAGATAGTGACTTCAGACTCTGGGCTGCTTGAAATGTTTTCATGCTGGTGGACTGTGTTGATAGCCCAGGGTCCAGGGTTGTGAAAGGGTGGTGCCTACTTCCTTATACAAGGGAATTACTTAGTGTATTAGGAAAAGACTCAACAAAAAGTGAGGTGTGCAGGCAAGGGCACTAACATGCATTAAGTGACTGTCCAGTGCAACCTCTTTCAAGGAGTGCACTTGGGAGTTGAAATCACTGAGGGACAGTAGAAAGAGGCACACCCAGCTCTGGTGCTTGTAAGTCCTTGGCCATGTGCAAGTTGCATACACATGCTCAGCACAGCTGCCTTCTCCATTATTGGGAACAATAATGACAGTCTAGGACAATTAGGAGGGTTGTGAGAGTTGGTCTTTCCATGTGCTCCTCTCCCTTCTTTTCCATTTCGTACTTATTTCCATTATATCTTGAGAGAAAGAGTAATAAACTGGCAAGTATTCTTCAAGTATTGAGTATTTAGTCCTTTTCATTAATGAGCTTTTTTTTGAACACTGCAGAGATACATGCAGGACTCTGTAGGTTCCACAGTTGTCAAGGGTAGCTTATTCGAATTCTTCTCATGGGTCATCTAGTTCCCAGGCTTTGGGCACTACCCCTCCCCCATCCTTATGCCTGGACTGGGGCTTGTTCTGACCCAGGACCCTAAGCTTCTGCCTGAGAGTCTCTGAGGAAATCATGGATTCACCTAGAATAAATCCAAAAGGTCCTGAACCCTCGTGAGCCCAGGGTGTTGGAACTTGAGATAGGGAGATTATCTGGGATTATCCGGGGAGGTCCAATCTAATAATGTGGGTTTCCTGAGAGTGGAGAACCTTTCCAGGCTGTGGTCAGAGAGACATGTGACTACGGAAAATTAGAGAAATACAACGTGGCTGGTTTGGAGCATGGGGGAAGGGTGCCATAGCTAAGAAATGCAAGAAATGGATTCTCTCCCTGAGCCTCTGGAAAGGAATGAAGCCTTGCAGACATCTTGATTTTAACCCATGAGACTTGTGCCAGACTTCTGACCTACCTATCTGAAAGGTAGTAAATTTGTATTGTTTTAAGCCATCCACTTTATAGTATTTTGTTACAGTTGCATTAGGAAACTAATGCAGTAATAGAGAACCGGACTAAATGACCACAGACCTTTTGGGGTGCTTCTAGTTCTGGGAATCCTTAACCCAATCTGGTTTATTAAATATCTCCTCCTATATGAATAATTTCCATATTAGCCTCACATATTTCCAGATCATGATAGCATAAAATATTTATGTCAAGTTAGAGAGACTTAATGAGTTGGCTTATGTTGATTTTTATAAACATTTTCTTATTGGTCAAAGGCAGTCTTTTTTTTTTTTAAATTCTGTTCACTCAGAACAGTGCAGTTCAAACACACTTCCTTTGAAATTGAGTTCATATGTGTATCCTGTGCCCATTGTCAGAGTTTTGTGCTCTAGAACCTTAGGAAATTAACTTTTATTTGTTACCTTTTAGCTGCCAAGACGGGTCACTGACACCTGAAGAGACAAGATTTAATTAAAGCTTAAATGAAAACATATCAATGTGCTACTGAGAGCAGACCAGTTCCTGGCTGAAGAGGGCTCAGGCCAGCGTGGATTCTGACAGTCAATTAGCAATAGAAAAGGACTCAGGGACCCACGGCAGGGAGCCATACTGACCCAGGTCTCACTGGACTGCTCTGAGAAGGGATTTCTTTTTAAAAGTGGCCATTAGGCAAACCACCCTGAAATCATTGTTTTTAAGGATTAAAATGAATATTTATACTCCAAAGACTAAAAGATTTTGAAAAGGTCATTGAATCAGTTTTACTCCTTCCTAGAGTGTTTCAAAGCTCAGAAAGGAAGAGGATGTGCAGAGAGGGACAAAAAACAAGTTAAATTTCCACTTTCAACAGGCAAGAGGATCACAGGCACGGAATCACAATTTTTTTTCACATTGCTGTTCCCCGGATCCCTTTTTACCTGAAAGCTTTCTGGAATCTGTAGACAGGATAGGGCAAACCATTCCATTCTTTCTATGCCACTGAATTAAATTCAATGTATGTTTCTTGAGCACCTATTATTAGTCAGACATAAGGTGCAATTTTTACCCTCAAGGTACTCACTGTTGAGCAGGAAAATTATGCAAGCAAATTTTAGTTGTGGGATTAATGCCACAGTAGGGGTAAATATAAAGTACAGAGGGAACTGAGGAAGAAGAGATTAATCAAAGGGGCAGAGTAGAAGTCTTCCTGGAGGAGGTGATATCCTTATTGGGGTTTTAATTATGAATGGATTGGTATTTTATCAGGTGGCAAGGGGAAAGTGTTTTGTGGGCTGTGGAAGCAGCTCTGCAGGTGCTTTCTCACCTACCCCTAAATGGCTGACTGGAAGAGCCCTTCTGAGCAGATTGGAGGCTAGAGGGTCATCAGTCTATTGAGTATGGACTTTGTTTATAGAAGGACCCTCTTGTAAGTTTTGCCACCAACTTCCTGCGTGACCTTTAAAAAATTACTTAACTTTCTTTAAAGTATATTTTATTGATTATGCTGTTACGGTTGTCCAAATTTTTCCCCTTTCCCCCACTCTGACCAGTACCCTCTTCCCTCCAGCAAGCCCTCCCTTTAGTTCATGTCCATGAGTCATGCATATAAGTTTGTTGGCTTCTCCATTTCCAAAGAAAGGAACTTTTGATAGCGTGCTTCGTGAAAAACTGAAAAAGGCACAATAGGTGGACTTTTTCTGGTAGAGGCTTTCCCCTGAGATCTTACCACAGGTTCTGGAAGCCCAACCTCACCAGACTGCAAATGACTGCTGGTGACTCTGTGGTCTGGCAAACAGGCACCTGGAGCCAATGGGGCCTTCGTCGTAAGGTCCTTTAACATGTTTTCTAATAATGTTTTCCTGGGTAATCTTATGCTTTCCATAATAAGCGTATTTCCCTTGTCACTTGGAGATGCATTGAGTGTTACCTTTGCTAGAGGTAAAAGGGTTTTAAAAAGAAATATTTATTAAGCGCTCTCAATTATACAATGTTTTTATTGGTTGCCCAAGGAGATGATTTGTGGGAGATTCGAATATTTTTCTCTTCTTCTAACAAAAGAATTATTAACAAAGGTCTAAACTGGGAGGTGGCCCCCAACAGAAAAACTGTTATCTTTTCATTCTGAACTCCATTAAGGCAGGACTCTTGTCCTATTGATCTTTGTCTCTACTGCGCCTAGCTTAGTGCCTGACACCTGGTAAGGGCTCAAACAACAACTGTTGAAATGGAATATAATAATAATGAAGTTGGAGTAAATGCTTGTAGGAGCATGAGTATCAAAAAGCAATTTTGAGAGGTATAATAGAGCTTCTATAGTGTAAGCTGCTGTAAAGTATCAAACTATGCCAAGCTCCTGGTCAATTCAGGGTCCTGAGGTGTATCTATTACCTCTGAACACTGAAGTTATACCTCCTTGATGCCACGCAATTGGATTAACTGATTTCGGCTTTCCCTGAATTGGCCATTTGTGTGCTGTTTTTGTGAAGACCATCACAGAGTACTCCAAGTTTCTCTCCAGTCCCATACACTGAGGCCTGAGCTCCACTCCAGAATATTTCCCTGCTGACTTGATTCAATGTGCTGTATTATTCCATTTAACCTAATACCCTTCCAGGCAGAAACAACAGACCTGGCCTCACTTACAGCCAAGGCATGAATATGCACATCACTAGCAGAACACAGTGCTCTTTCAGAGCCAAATCCCACCTTCAGAGGTTGACAATGCTCCTTTGGAAGTTGCTGGGAGCTGTCTCCACAGACATTGATCTGGCCTTTGGATTCTAGTCATGTTCTCCAGCAGCCAATGAAAGCATTGAAGGTGAGCAGGAGCTCTCGAGAGCTGAACTTTTGCTCCTTATTTCCTATAAGAAGATCTAGCACTTTTGATAAAATAATACCTAGCATTTGTTTTACTTAATGGAGAGAGAGAAAGAAAGAAAAAAACAAGTAAAACAGAATACAGTTAGAATAGAGAATCTTTGTAGTTGAAGCTCTGAGATCAGACTTCTGCCCTGGATGTCTTTTTCTTCATGTGTTTATTGAATAGCAACTTGTTCTTAATCAGATGATCAACATCGACATTATTATTATATATCAGTCACACAACACTAGATATATATGTGCAAAGTTACTTACAGTCACGCTTTATGATTTATTAAAGAAAAATTATTATTTGAAGAGCATTGACTTTTCATTTGGGAATTGTTTGTCTACTGATCTCTGGTTCCCTTAACTCATGCAGCAAAAATAAATAGCTCATTTTCACTTCTCAACTTGAGCACTTTTGTATACAATGTCCAAATTTTAGAATTTAACACTTTGGTGAAAAATAAAAGACAGATATAGTTTTTTTGAAAAAAATTTAGCCTTTCATGAAAACATCTCTCCTGCTGTACTTGAAATTTTGGTAGTTATAGAGAATTCAAATTAGAAAAAGAGAAAAGAAGTTAGAAGGAAGAAGAGACTGACTTGGGTTTAAAGTAAATGTCACCTCCATTGTCACTAACTGAATGCTGGCTCTCACTGTTTGGTGTAGACAATTAGAATAACTTATTCTGTGTCACCCTTCCATAATAACAGGCGATCCATGTAATCATGTCACTCTTTGGTTGAACTCACATTGTAACCTATTGCTTTCCATTGCTACCCAGTGTCTCACTCACAGTAGACACAAAGCAAACTTGAGTTGAATTTGTTTGTTGAAATTATTATTTACAATACCCCTAGGCCATAGGGAAGGAGTCAGGAAGGAGAGAGACTTTTGATTTGTTAAGTATATTTTATTGATTATGTTGTTACAGTAGTCCCAATATTTTTCCCTTTGCTTTCTTCTGCCCAGTACCCCACTCCCCTCCAGCAATCCCACCCCCCTTAGTTCATGTCCATGGGTCATGCATATAAGTTCTTTGGCTTCACCCGTTCCTAGATTATTTTTAACTTCCCCCTGCCTATTTTGTACCTACAAATTATGCTTCTTAATCCCTGCACCATTTCCCCATTTCTCCTTCTTCCCCCTCTCAGCTGATAACCCTCCAAATGATCCCCATACCTATGATTCTGTTTCTACTCTGGTTAGCTTACTTGGATTTTGTTTTTATTTTTTAGATTCAGTTGTTGATTATTGTGAGTTTATTGTCATTTTAGTGTTCATAGTTTTCATCTTCTTTTTCTTAAATAAGTCCCTTTGACATTTTATATAATAATGACTTGGTGATGATGAACTTTTTTAGCTTCACCTTGTCTGGGAAGCACTTTATCTGCCCTTCTATTCTAAGTGATAGCTTTGCTGGATAGAGTAATCTAGGTTGTAGGTCCTTGCTTTTCATCACATTGAATACTTCTTGCCAGTCCCTTCTTGCCTGCAGAGTTTCTTTTGAGAAATCAGCTGAGGGTCTTATAGGTACCCCTTTGTAGGTAACTCTGCTTTTCTCTTGCTTCTTTTAAGATTCTCTCTTTATCTTGAACCTTTGGCATTTTAATTATGATGTGTCTTGGTGTGGTCTTCTTTGGGTCTAGCTTATTTGGGACTCTCTGTGCTTCCTGGACTTGTATGTCCATTTTCTTCACCAAATTTGGGAAGCTTTCCTTTATTATTTTCTCACATAAGTTTTCAATTTTTTGCTCTTCCTCTTCTCCTTCTGGCACCCCTATAATTCGGATGTTGGCACATTTAAAGTTGTCCCAGAGGTTCCTAAGCCTCTCATTTTTTTCAATTTTTGTTCCTTCATTCTGTACTGGTTGACTGTTTATTTCTTCTTTATGTTCCAAATCATTGACTTGAACCCCAATTTCCTTCCCTTCACCATTGATTTTGTGTGGATTTTTCTTCATTTCACTTGGTATAGCCTCACTTCTTCCTTTATGCATTTGCTATACTTAATCTAATTTGTCAAGTCTGTAAGCATTGTTGTCACCAGTGTTTTGAACTCTGCATCTGTTAGGTTTGCTATCTCATCATCTCTTAGTTCTCCCACTGGAATCTTGATCTGCTCCCTTTTTTGGGCCATACTTCTCTGTCTCCTCAACTTGACATCTGCCTGTGTTTGCCTCTGTGTCTTCTGTAGAGCTGTCTCACCTGTTACATTGCACGGGGAGGAACGTTAGGTATTTGTCAGTGCAGGGTGACCTGTTTCACCACATTGTGGTGCTGTATGTGGGGGAGGGGTCTAAGAGGTGACAGTGCTGCTTACTCAGCACTTGTGCCTTTTTTAGGCACTTCTCCCACTTTCTATATGAGAACGGCACCCCTCTAGCTGTTGCCCTCTTTGTGGTTCCCAGAGTGGATGAGTTTGCAGATGTTCTAGGACTGTGGGAGCCTCTAAACAACTGTACCAACAGTTTCTTCCTCTGCCCCAGCCCCAATTGTTTTTCACAGTCAGAAGCAAGGAGGCTTTATTTTCCCCAGTGCTGGAACCATGAGCTGCGTAGTCTGGTCTGGGGTTGGAATTGCTCCCCAGGTGTCTCTCCCAACTTTTACAATGTGGGACTGCACTTTCTGCTGGCTGGCCACAGCCACTGCCTTGCTGCTGCCACTGCTGCCAGCACTGCCACCACACCATGTCCTTTCTGCACCAGCTTGTCCCCTCCTACTTGTCTGGATGAGTATTTCTTCTTTATATCTTTGTTCGTTGGGCTTCCATGCAGTTCGATTTTCTGGTTGTTTTTAGTTTTGAGGTAGTTGTATTTCTTCTTATGGTTGTGGAAGATGGTGAAGTGTGTCTACCTACACCTCTATCTTGGCCAGAAGTCCTCATATTCTTTTCTATAAACCTTGCCTTTTCTTCCAGTTTCATATCTAAAGTGCATGTTAACAGTACTAACATTGCCTAGGCATTAAATTTCACTAATGTAGTCTCAAGCATGGGGTTTAAATGAATTCCTTCATTATGGAGGCCTAAGATTTGTGTTCTGAAGTGAGCACTCTTCTCTTTGTTGGGAACAGTTTCCTGGGTTCTCGCTGCCCATTTTCCCATCTGTCCTGCAGAAAGCTGATAAGGAAGGACTAGAAAAGGAACCGATGTTCAACAAATGCATTAAAGAGCACTTACTACATTCTCTCATCATTGGGCAACTTGCAGAGAAGATCTAGCCCTGCCCTTTAGGAGGCTGGCCTGGTTGGGTGTCTGAGCTATAAAGACACTACAGGCTTCAGTTATGAAATAATATGAGGCCATAAGTGATTAATAATTTGAGGAAATGGTTCAGATAATAAGAGCTATAGGAATCAAGGAAAGGAAGAGCTATGGAAACTGAAAGTATGGGGAATTATTGCTAGAGAAAGTGGGACTTGACTCAGGATTTCAAGAGTTGATAGTTTAGGTCATAACGATGCTCCAGGCAAGAAGAGAGTCGGTTCAGAGAATGGGGGTGGGGTGGGTAAAATGTATTCACGGGACATATCAGGTTATTTTGTGGCTTTGGGGCCAGGGGAAGCATGGGCTCTGAGCTAAGGACCTACTAGAGGTTTCCGAGCAGGGCTGGTGAGAGACATGTTTCAGGAGGATGACTCTGCTGACATCATGGGGGAAGAAAAAATGAGGAAAGAGCCTGGAGGGAGGGAGACCCTTTGCCTGTGCTCAGTGGTCTAGTCATGGTGTCAGAAAGGGCTTCATCAAGGAGGACAGTCAAATGGATAGGCTTGGCCAGATAGGAGATTTGATAACCTAATTGACATAGGTCCGAAGTTTAAAATGTTGGGGCTCTGACAATGGCATGTAAAATGGGAGGGAACTGTGTTTCTGGTCTTCGGTGAAAAAAATGAAAGGGCTGGAGTATGGGTCTTTGGAATGCTAAGCTTCTATCTCTCAGCCACTTTCAATGATCACTTAGGGACTGTTATGCTGTTTTGGTGCCACCCTGCACTATAGGAGATTTCACGAGGCCATCAATGGACCTGCCACTGATGTGCCACTCTTGAACACACTAATTCATTCTGCTGTTCCCCGAATTTGCTGGGAACTGGGTGTGTGTGTGTTGAAAAACTTATCAGCTTAGACACAGGACATGGCCATTACTTCCCAGGACATGGGGAACTCTGAATCTCTCTGCTGTTTTCCTGGGGCTCTATTCAGGAAGGGCCTAGGTTCTCTTTGCTCTCAGTTTTCCACCCTAACTTCATACTTTGTTCCCTTCCTCAATACACAACCACACACACACACACACACACACACACACACACGTATACGCTCTTTAGTTCTACATCTCCTTCAACTCTCCCTTTACTTAGGCTAGGGGACCTTTATCTAATCTTGTGGGAGGGGGCATTGGTAGGAAATGTTGGAAAGGCTTTGTTCTTTTTCACATTGCATCTTCCCAATTATTTTGTCTATGTCAGGGCTGAGGCATTGGAAGCCAGAGGTGACTCCTGTGTATTTTCTACTTTATGTTGTGCCATTTCTTCCTTGAGGTGATTAATATTATATCAGGAAGAGCAGGAGAAATAAGAAATACTAGGACAATGATTTAATATATGAAACAAATTTTGGGACAGGAGCGTAGCCTGCTGTTTTACTTAAAATTGTGTTTCTTGTCTCATTTAATATTTTTCTAAAATGTGATTTTTAATGACTGCATCATTTATTTAACTACCATTCTACTGTTGGGATTCATTGTGTTTTAGACTGGGCTGCTGTAACAAAATACCACAGAATATGTGGCTTATAAGTAGCAGAAAGATATTGCTCATGGTTCTGGAGGCTGGAAGTCTGAGACCAGGGTGCCAGCATGGTTGGGAGAAGGACCTCTTCCAGGTTGCAGACTTCTCATTGTATCCTCACATGGTGAAAAGAGGCTAGGGAGCTCTGTGGACCTCTTTTAAAAGAGCACTAACCCCTTTCATGAGGGATCCACCTTCATGACCTAATTACCTCCCAAAGCCTCACCTATTAATACTACCACCTTTGGGGATTAGGATTTCAACATAGGAATTTTGTGGAGACACAAACACTCAGACCATAGCACATCATTTCCAGGATTTTTTTTTTCAATTTTAAAATAGCTTAGTAATAAAAAACATTGTTCATAAGTCTTTGGCTACATTTCTCTTTATTGCCTTATTATGAATTCCTAAAGAGGAATTACTTAGTCAAAGCACATGAACATTTGAAGGACTTCTGATAATTGTGTCCAAATTGTCCTCCAGCCAAATTGTTCCAAACAGTCTGAAAAATGGCACCTATTTATTTATAATGCCAGCAGCCTTTATTATATTGAGAAGCATCAATTATAGAATCTTATTCATCTTGAGATCCCATCCTTCTGTGTAGTTTTGAGGTTGAATGTTTTTATTTGTAGTGAGGTTAGATAAACAAAAAGTATTTTGGAAGATTTCTGGAGAAGTGGGACTGGTGTGGGTTTGTAAGGGAATCAGAGACAGGCCTTGATGCCTTGGGAAAGGCTTACTGACTGTGCCCAGGAAGGCAGCTGGGAATGTGGGACAAGGAATGGGAAAATGAGAGCTCAGTCAGGTAGGGTGAAGAGGATTCCCGGGAGGAGGGGATGGAGGCAGGACATCCAGGTACCGTCTAATCTTTCAACTATTCAGTGTAGTCACACTCACTTTTATTTTTCAGCTACCTTATTAAAAAAGAAAACCTCCCTATTTTTTTTTTTTCCAAGTAAACTAGAAGACAGGCTGACATGCAGCACATTCTAAGTGGGACCTATTTGCTGGCTAAGCAGTAGATCAGCACAAATTATGAGCACTTAGACATATGTTAACCTACTAATTGAGGGTAGGGGGACATTAGATGCTGTGTTCTCCCTAGATGCCCTTGATCTTCCCCTTCTGATTCTTGAAACACCAATTAACACTCGTAGTCAATACTAGAAAACATATGGTGAGGATAAACACTATCCCATAAAACATCTCACCCTGGCTTGTCACAGGACATTAACCAACTCATACTGGCACCCCTAAGGGGGTGGCAGCAGCAAATTGTAATGGAAAAGTTACTATTTTCCTATTTAACTTTGTATATGAGAAAAAGATCCTTTGAAAGTCTAAGAAACAATAAAAGAAATTCTGCGTATGTGTGTGTTAGGTCTTGTGTTCTATCTAATTCTCATTCTCACATGTGATCTAACTTTTGCTGCTTTGGAATAAGGTCAGCCTAATTATAAAACTTGTCAGAGGAGTGAGTACATGATGCATTATGAGACGTCATCCGTATAACTATCCAAATGGCCAAGGTGGGCTCCACAGGAAGGGCAGCAGCACTGGCCCTTTGGCCAAGGGCTCTCTGTAGGCAATCCTCTCTAGCCTGAGGGCTTTCTCTGTTCCATTGAAACATTCCTTCCAGGACTTTGGGACTTTGGGACTTTGCTTCCCCTGCTCTGCATGCCCAAGATAGTCAGAATGATGGCCCACAACGCTGTCCACATCCCAGTTCCTGAAATTTATGTGTATGTTAGGTTACATGGCAAAGGGCATTAAAATTACAGATGCAATTAAGGTTGCTAATTATCTGACTTTGAGTGGGAAGATTATATTGGCTTAACCAGGTGGGCTAAACATAATAATAAGAGTCCTTACAAGTGGAAGAGAAAAGCAGGAGAGAACCAGAGAGAAGACAGGGTGAGAAGGAGTCACTTACTGTTACCTTTGAAGATGCAGATATGGGACCTTGAGCCAAGGAATGCTCGCAGCCTCTAAGAGGTGGAAAATGAAAGGAGATAGATTCTCCCTCAGAGTCTCCAGAAGAAATTTACCCTTGCTGACACCTTGGTTTTAGCTTAGTGAGACCCATTTTAAACTTCTGAAATTTAGAACTTTAATATGCGTAAATTTGTTGTCTTCTGCCATTAAAATTTGTGTCTATTTTTTACAGCAGCGACAGGAAATGAATACACTGCCTAATTTGTTTGTCCCTCAGCCTGGGACCCCAGTAGGGACATTGTCTCAACTCCCGCCAAACTCAAGGTCGTGCTGATTCTCTTGGCTGGTAAATACTGGTTATTTAGTAGAAGCTTAAAATGGCCAGAAATGGGATGCCTGGAAGTCCTGGGAAGGTGCTGCAGAATATTTCTAAATTGCACCAACTGGGCTGGGAAGGATTTGGGGAGAATACAGGGATAATGCTTTGAGTCCCTAAACATTTCTCAACTGACAAATAACACTTTTTTGTCCCTGTTTAAATCTTTAAGACCTACTGTCCACTTGATCATCTCCTGTGTTCTTGTTCAGCCCAGTTTTTCAAGGGGTCTGTGCTATTCAGAATATGAAGAATCACAAAAAGAGGTTTTTGTCTTTGAAAATAGAGATGACTGTAAACATTTTTTCATTCATTTATCCAACGCAAGTTAACGTTTAGGTTTTTATTACGTAAGCTAGCAGGAGAATACTGTCTCCTCCTTAGAAAATGTGAACCTGTGGGAAGCCTGAGAATAAGGACATGAGATCTGCTCTTAAAATACTTACCCACTAGTGCACAACTGAGACAGATTAAACCCCAACTCTATTATAAGGAAGATTGTGGACATTCCTTAAGGGAGTATTAGAAGGGGCAATATGAGTTCAGAGGGTCAAAGAAAAAATAGTTACTTTGGGACAGTGGAACCAGCTTTTAAAGTGGTACAGATCAATCATCTGCTGCAAAGGTACATCCTACTTCAGGTGGAATTTATTACAATATTCAGGGCTGGTTCGGTTTGAGAGGCAAAACTCTCAGTGCTGCCATACGAAGAAACCAGCATTTACTCTTAGGGTCAGAAGAGCTAAACACATTTTTAAAAATAGGTTTACTTTTTTCAGGTTTCATAATAATGATGCAAGTATGCAATAGCAGCATGTTGTCCTGAACAAAAGGACGAGGATATAAAATAAATGGTCAGAGTGTAACAATTTCCTTAAGGTTGTGGGCCATAGGAGGGCAACCCCAGAGTGCTTAAAATTGAGTTGCTTTGCTGTCTAAGCTCGAGTAATGAGCCAAGTGAGTATATGTGAGTCATTCTACTCCTGTTTCCAAAACATACTTACTGACCTGATTTAAGAGGCATTAAAAGGGATGAAGTTGACATTAGCAAATATATTTAACTTATTTGTCTTGCAGGCAGAGAACATGTTGGGACAACTTTCAACTGCAGTATGTGTGGTCCAGGAGCTTTGATCTCTTTATGCTTCCTTTATATCGAAAAAAAAAAAAAAAGCTTTGAAGTATCCTGCAGCAATGAATACAGTAGACGCCTGTTGTAATGGGTTGCTATGAAATTGATTTGACTCCACCAAGGGTCAACTCTTGTCTCCTGATGAAACCCTCATGTGCTGTAAAAAGCCTTTTGCCTCCCAGTAACCTAAGAGAAGACTATTAGTCATACTTCCTATTTTCAACTCAGAAAAGGGTATTTACCACTTAAGTTCCTCCTTCAAGTCATTGAATAGATAGGATATCTGTACCAGAATGGCTATCACAATGTCCAATACAAGAGGAGGTGACATGATTCCTAGGCATCTACTTCTAGGTGATTTTTTTTTCAGTTGTAAATATACTTTTGGGTGATGCTGGTGATTTTGACATGATGCTTTTTCTTGTGGCTATTCCATTGATCAGGGAAACTAAAGCAAAGCCTAAAATTAACACTTTCTTGGATTTATATTATCCGTGGATAATAGGCAAGTTTAGTCTGATTTTGCCTGACAGTTTGAAGCACATAAAAAACAAATCTTGTGTTTGATCAACTGAATGTTCCTTTCTGAGTTCTTTGTCCAGGTGTTTCAAATTAGACCAAAGAATTGGGAGCTCTGTAGCCCTGAGGTCCCACCTTTCTTGTCCTGGGAACTCATTGTCAAGAGTTACTGAAGTGGGTTGGCATGCATCTACGATGGTTGCTGTAACCCCTAGCCATTCCTCAGTGGATAGAACAAGGTAGAAACCATACTTGTGCTTCTACTGAGCAGAGATAACGTTCCTTTTCCTCTTTCTTTGTTTTCTGCCCCCCACCACATTCTGGTCCTTTTGTATTCCCAGACTTCTGGCTGTGTGGGCATTACCTTAGAAGTAGAGGTGGGTAACCAGTGGAACGGCACACTCATGTCTCCATGTTTGTGATTTCTTTCTGTGCTGGGATAGTTCTGTATGGGATACAGGGTTCTGCCTGGGATTTGCCAAACCGTTGTCACATCTTCTGTGAAACCCTAATTCAGTGGGACTGGTCATGAGCACCCAGTAAATTTTGTGTCTTTTAGGAGGACCTAATTCACAATATCTGGGTGCTATTTTGAGAAAAAGATGGGGAGCAAAGGGATGGATCTAAGTAATGACTATCTCTCCTGTGGTGGGGAGGAGGTATTTTTACAACTTAGAAAGTGTGGCTGGAGACATAAATAATGAGTTCTGGAAACCCAACAATGACACACTTGTCTTTCATTAACTCCAAATAATCTTTCACTGGATTGACGTTCACTTCAAGAGGATCAGTTTGTGGCTAAAATTCATTCATAGTGTTCCTTTAATGAGAAAAATAGTGACCTGGGATGAGGGAGGCCTGTTTAGAACACAAATAGCTATTATTACAATTTTAGATAACCCAATCTAACAGAAGGTCATATGATTGAAAGGACAGATGATAAAATCTAAATATGAGTAGAGCCTGAGAATACACTCTTTCTTCTAGCACTGTCTAGTCATGTTTGTTATCTAACCCTGTAATTAGGATGGCATTTAGAAAATATGAGGAAAGTTGGTATTCTTCTCATAACCCCCAAGTCTTTGCATTGCTGCAAGAAACTTTTGGCTTTAGCTCTTCCCTGTTCATTAACCATGCCAAAATTTTTAATCTAACACCACTGTTAAAGAGTGGCAGGCTTCCAGGGAAATATATCAGCCAGGCTTATTAATTTCATGCCAAGTGCTGGAGGCGTGAATGTAGAGAACGCTGTTTGACTTTGGATAATAGGAATCAGGCAGCTTAAAGGCAAGGGATAAAGATCAGGAGCCCTGTGTCTCAGGAGGAGGAGCAGGTGTAGGCTTCAAGCAAGGCCTTCAGGCCCAAAGGGGCAGCCCATGCTTAAAACAATCTGCAGTGCCTTTTTTTTTTTTTTTTAATTTGGCGTGTGCCTCTCACAGCTTAACAGACCGCTGCTCCACAAAGAGGGGTAAACAGAGAAAGGGAAATTAAAAAGGGATGTCTCAAGGTAGACAAAAACAAATTAGGGCAAACAAATTACACAGAGTCAACAAATAAACAAGGGAACATCTGTGAATATATTTCTTGAGTTTTCTGATTCTGAATGCAACCTAAGAAATGGTAGAGAGAGGTGAACAGTTTAATCTAGAGCAAAGTCCTTTTTGGAAGCTGAATAAAAAAAGAGTGCGAAGTACTTAGAAGTCTAACTCTCAGTGAGGTGGTAGAGGAGAGGGCCAGAAACACTGCAGGGGCACTGAGCAGTCTAAAGCGGTAGCCTGCATGAGCTAGTCTTGCGATTGCTTCCCCTGCTGCATCCTGGCTCCCTTGGAGGGCAGTTGCTGCTGTGGTTTCTGGAGACCCTCACATAGGAAAAGAGTGTAGAAACAGAAGGAGGTGTCAGTCCTCTCACCTCAGAAAACAAAATAAAGCAAGCAACATCCCAAAGCACATGTGTTCACCTTATCCATTTTTCACATCTAGTCTTAGAGGGCACACTTAACTCTTTTAACCACTAGACGCTTGCCAGGTGTTGACTGGATATTGGGAAACATTTGAGCTGCTCCTTCCGGCAGTATGGTTGCTACAGATACAATTTCCCCTTTCCCCCAAGGCTGGTGAGATGGACTCAAGGGTGTAAAGGAAATGGAGCACATTATCAATACATTGCCTACTGTTGCTAAATTTAGAGACTTATTTGTCTTTATCTAAAAAGCTGGGGTTGGTTTAAAACATCTTCCGTGGATCTTCTTACTGTGGAGAGTGGACAAATATAATATGGAGTGAAGAAATGATAAATATTTGATTTATTTATTGCATAAACTCAAATTATATTCATATAATTCCCAAAATTTCTCCTTTGAATTTTTTAATCTTCATGAAGTGTGAGGTTGTTTAGGCTTTAAACTACTCTTCTTCTAAACTTATTGTTGTTCTAAATTCCCTATTTACCTTTTCTCTCTTTTGTTTTAACCTTGCAGGTGATAACAACCTATAAGAAACATTAAAAAAGGGGGAGAACTTTTGGGGGGTTGGTGAGTGCCAGAAGGAAATGAGTGTCCAATTCTCCCCATATTCCTCACTTATATAATTTTGTTTTATTGCTTATTTCTAAATGGGTCACAACAGGTGAGTTGTACGTTAAAAGAATTATACTAGATGTGGTCAATTTGTAAACGTAAGAATGGTACCACTGTATTAGAAAGTCTAGCAGTTAGATTTGGTCTATGAAGTGAACTGTAGGGAGTAAGCAGAAAGTCAATACTAATCAATAACTCATTAGATTGATAGTGGGGACATGGTGACACTTTACTTAGCAGAGGTAGGCATATTATGTGACTTTTGTTGAAATATTTCACTTCTGTGTGCTTGCTGATTTGTAAAATGGACATAGCTATACGACATTTGTTTCTTCCTAGTTTTCCAAGGAAAGGTAAGAAGTCTAGCCAGTCACTGTAAGATACTTTTAATTCTAGATAGAAATTGTCTATAAAAATACCAGCCTCCATTTATTATTAATTCTCAATTTATAGGGCTGCAAAAGGCCATGTGAGGTCAGTCTATTTTTTTTAAAAGTATATTTTATTGATTATGCTGTTACAGTTGTCTCTATTTTCTCTCCCTTTGGCCCGTTATGCCCAGTAACCCTCCTTCCCTTTAGCAATCCTTTCCTCCTTAGTTCATGTCCATGGGTCACGTATGTAAGTTCTTTGGCTTCACCCTTTCCTGTACTATTCTTAACATGCCCCTGCCTATTTCGTTCCTACCAATTATGCTTCTTAATCACTGTACCTTTTCAACTGTTCTCCTCCTTCCCCCTCCCAGCTGAGAGTACTACAAATGATCTCCATACCTATGATTCTATTCCTGTTCTAGTTGTTTGCTTAGTTTGTTTTGTTTTTATTTTTTAGGTTCAGTTGTTGATAGTTGTGAGTGTGTTGCCATTTTAATGTTCAGAGTTTTGATCTTCTTTTTCTTTAATAAGTCCCTTTAACATGTCATGTAATAAGAACTTGGTGAGGATGAACTCCTTTAGCTTTACCTTGTCTGGGAAGCATTGATTTGCCCTTCCATTCTGAATGACAGCTTTGCTGCATAGAGTAATTTTGGTTGTAGGTCCTTGCTTTTTATAACTTTGAATACTTCTTGCCAGCCCTTTGCTTGCAGTTTCTTTTGAGAAATCAACTGATAGTCTTATGGGTACTCCTTTGTAAGCAACTCTCTTTTCTCTTGCCGCTTTTAAGATTCTCTCTTTATCTTGAACCTTTGGCATTTTAATTATGATGTATCTTGGTGTGGTCCTCTTTGGTTCTATTTGTTTGGGATTCTCTGTGCTTCCTGGGCTTGTATGTCTATTTCCTTTGCCAAATTAGAGAAGTTTTCTTTCATAATTTTTCAAATAAGTTTTCAATTTCTTGCTCTTCCTCTTCTCTTCTGGCATCACTATGATTCAGATGTTGGTACATTTAAAGTTGTCCCAGAGGTTCCTAAGCCTCTCCTCATTTTTCTAATTCTTGTTTCTTTTTTCTGTTCTGGGCAAATGTTTATTTCTTCCTTTTGTTCCAAATTGTTGATTTGAATTTGTCTTCCTTCCAATCACTGTTTGTTCCCTGTATTTTTTTCTTTATTTCACTTTGTATAACCATCATTTCTTCCTTAATTTTGTGGCTGTACTTAACCATTACTCTGAGCATCCTGATTACCAGTGTTTTGAACTCTGCATCTGACAGGTTGGCTATCTCACTCTCTTTCTCTCTCTTTTAGTTCTTTTTCTGGGGTTTTGTTCTCTTCTTTCATTTGGGCCATATTTATTTGCCTCCTCAATTTGCAGCCTCTCTGTGTTTCTTTCTGTGTATTGGGTAGAGCTGCTTTGATTCTGTATCTTGGTAGTATGACCTAATATAGTAGGTGTCCTGTAGGGTCCAGTAGCACAGCCTCCCCTATCACCCAAGCTGGGTAGTTGAGGTGCAGCCTTCATATGGACTGAGTGTACCCTCCTCTTGTAGTTGAGTCTTGGTTTCTGTTAGCAGGTCAATGGGAGGGGCTTTCCCAGGCTGGACAGCTGCAAGGAGTGGCTATGTCCACTGACCACCAACCTCCACCCTCTGTGGAGGATCAGCTGTGCAGGGGCAGGGGGATGGTGTTCCAATGTGGTCTGTAGCTGTCCTCTGGATGTGCTGGCTCTGGGGTTTCCAGGATGATGCAGGCCAAAGTCAGTCCCCACTTGTGTTTTGCCTGGGGCCACCCCGCCAGAGCTATAATGCAATCTGAGTTGACTGCTACTTGCGCTGGGCTCGGTGATTCTCAGGTGAACCCAAGCTACGACTCTAAGCTGTGTGTTGGTAGTGCTGGACCTGGAGCTCCCTGAGGCCAGCTGTTGCTTGTTTGATAAGATTTAGGAAGTCGTGAAGCCTGAACCAAGACCAACCATTTAAATGGAAAAGCAGCTTGGGTGGGCCCATAAGTTGGGTGGGGCGGAGTCTCTGGGGATCTTCAAGATGGGTCAAACAGTGTTAGCCAGGTTAATGGAGTCTCACTATATGGAACCAGCTTACCAGTTCTATGGGGGAAGGGTTTAGAAAAGAGACAATGGCCTCTGCTGGCCTTGATGCCATACACTTCAGTTTCTTTTTCTGTACCACTGGTGCTTTTTAAGCCACTACCCTGGTGCTGGAGCTCAGAGGGAGTGAGTCTGAGAAGGTGAGTCCTTGTGTGGGTTCTTTAAGATGAATTGATTTGGGCTCCAACAGTTTATTTCACTGACTCAATCCCTGCTGGGTTTTGTAGGCAGAAGTTGTGGGGACTTATCTTCCTGGTACTGGAACCCTGGGCTCGGGGGGTGGTTCTTGCTCCTGAGATATCCCTCTCAAACTTTTATCCACCACATGTAGGTGAGAGATCAGCCTGTTCTGTGCCCATCCTATCCATCTCGATGGGTGTGGTTTCTTTAATTTTGTAGTTGTCAGACTTTATTCAACTTGATTTTTGACAGTTCTGGATGATGGTTGTTCTATGTTTTAGTTGTAATTTTGATGTGGTTGTACAAAGTGATGAGCCATATCTGCCTATGCCACCATCCTGATGGGATTTCAGGTCAGCCTGTTCTCACCCAGCTTGTGGTGCTTGTTATTTGGAATCTTGGAAAAGTGTCATGATAGATTATTCCCAATTCTTTTGTGTCGAGGTATTAATATGAGTTACCCAATTATTATCAAAACCCCACTGAAACCTCATTGTAGGATGTAAGAAATCAATATCATCAAATATCTAGTGGTGTCTATTGGGTGCTTTGTATTTCATTTGTAACTATTTGCCATGATTTAGAGTTCAGGTCTACAGGCTTTTACTTGCTTATTTAGTAACTTTTCTTCCCACTCAGTTTTTCTTTTTAAATCTTTAGATTTCTTTTATAAGCTAAATATGCTTCTCTGGAAGAATTTGTAAGAAATCCAGGTTTAATGCTAATTCTGGAGAGAAGGCATGAAAAGAACTCCAATTTCATAGAACAAAATATCACTTCAAAGGCTACTGCTACACTGAACCTGAAAGGATAAGCAGAATATGGTTTGTAATATTGTTATGGTTGCAGTTACATGAGAAACCCAATTCTGAATTAAACTGTGGAGTTTGTTATTCTATAAATCTTATAGAAAAATTATTTTACTGTAATTATGTTGTTAAAAATGTAATTTGAGTAGCCTGGATACCAATCTATTTACTTTACTTGATGAAGTGCCCAAACTAGCATTTAGTACCTTCTGAATACTTTCCATACCCCTTTAGGGCACTAGAGGTTACAGGGAGTGGCATGCTTAATGTGAATCATGCTGTACTTATGGAGACTATTTCCTTGGATTTCAAACCGTGTCGATGGACAACATGTGTAGTGCCAGTTTTTCTCTAATTTCTCTGAATACCTATGTACTTGGGAATCTGATATTTTACTCTATTACTTCAATTTTAGACTTACAAATTAGAGCTGGAGACAACTAGTAGTGGTCCTTTGTTAATATGTAGAAGTGCTTTGAAATCTTTGGAAGAATGGTGTTGTAGAAATTCAAGGTGGTTATTAGTCTAATTAACCAAATAATTTAATGAATCAAATTAGTTCTCAACTTTGTATTGCTTGTAGCCTATTAAAAAAGTAATTACCACTCCTGCTTTTGATTAAGACTAAGTAGCTTGTGTCAGACTAACCTTCCTCCTAAGAGAAACTAAAAAACAGAATTTGAAGCAACCATGGGAAATCAAGGAAGCCAGGACTTGACAGATCAAAATTTCAAAAAGAAGAAAAATGCATTGAAGTGAGCCCTACATTTACTATTAACTTTTCCCTGCGGGCATTTGCTAATTGTAAACAGGGCATTGAGTCTGGACAGAAATCTTGTTATAAGTGTACTCATGGGCTGGGAGTCAAATATTAGAGTTCAAGGCTCCTAAGGCAGCCAGGACTTGAGGAGCAAGATCCTAGAGGAAAGAGTGCTATAGACGATTGAGCCCACTATTCTGCCTGCAATTTCTTCTTGTGTCATTTGTTGCATCCTAAAAAGTACATGCTTTGGATGAGATGCTGATAAACTAAGCAGAAAGCTACAAGAAGCTGAAAAGCAAAGAAAGTAGTATCATAGTGCTTTGGAGACTGAAATTGAGTTCAGGAAGAAGGGTTCTGGTAAATAGCAGAGGCTTTCAATTGAGACGCCTAAAGGACCAAGCTTCAGAAAAGGGAAAACCAGAAATAGATTCATGTTACCTGGATCAGGATAACCTCTCAGTTCTCCATCTGCCTTCTAGGAAAAAAAAATAAAAATAAATTTTTTTCTGTGGAATTATACACAGACAGGTTTCTCACACATAAAATAAAAGATTACCAGGCATAATAAGAAAGAGAACCAAACAAAAAAAGAAAAACAAAACCAAACCAAAAATCAAACAAATGATTCCCTCCTATAATAAGGAAAAATGATAAAAGAAACAGGCCCGCAGGTGATCCAGACAATGGGGTTCTCAGACACAGGCAGAGTTTAAAATAACTATGATTAATGTGCTCAAAAAATGGGGAAAACAATGGAAATTTTCACCAGAAAACAACCTATAAAAATGAAGCAAAAAACAAGAACTTATAGGAGCATAGCTGAAACAATAGTAAGCAAGTTTGATAATTCAGTAGATGGGTTTAATAACAGGTTAGTGTTTAGTAAAATAGGATTGTTGAACTGAAAAATAGCTCAGTCAAAAATATTCAGATTGATGCACAGAAGGAGAAAAAAAGGATGGAAAATATGCAGTAAAAAAAAAATATATGGAAAATGGTAAAAGCTCTAAATATATGTAATCAGAGTCCCTGAAAACAGAGAGACGATGGTCAGAAGTAATATTTGAAGATATATTGCCTGACAATTTTCATAAATCCATGGGACATCAAACTACAGATGCAGAAGTTCTATGGAAAAATACAGGTAAAACTATGATGAGGCATAACTATGCCGAGGAATACCAAAATAAGCTGATGAAAAACAAAGACAAAATGAGAATTTTTAAAGTAGCCAGAAAGAAAAACATGTTCACAGGAACAATACCTGACTTTTAAGAGAACTAATAGAAGCTAGATAAAAATAGCATCTCTTTAGTGTCAAAAGAAAATATTTGTTAATCTAGAATTTTATATCAAGGAAAACATTCTTCAATAACCATTAGGGAAATGCATATTAATATCATAATAAGCTATTATCAACTACCCATGAGAATGCTTACGATTTTACAAATTGACAATATTAAGTGTTGTAGAGGATGTGAAAGACTAGAACTTATATATTGGTGGGAATGTAAATTGGTAAAATCACATTGAAAACTGTTTGACAATATCTTCCAAAGCTGAATGTACATGTACTCTATGATGCATCAGTTCCGCTCCTAGGTATAAACCCAACAGAGATTAATAAATATGTGTATCAAAAAGCATGTACAAGAATGTTTATAGCAGCATTATTCATAATTGCTACAATTAGAAACAACCCACATGTCTATCAACAGCAGAATGGATACATAAATTATGGTATATTCATATAATGGAAAGTCATACAGCAGTGAAAAAGAATGAATACCCACCTCAACATAGAGTCATGACATGGACATAATACCTGAGCAAGAGAATCTAGACATAAAAGAATGTATATGGTATGATTTCATTTAAATATATAAAATTCAAAGCCAGGCAAAAATCACCTACAGTGATAGAAATAAAAATTGTAGTTACATTTGACTGAGTTAATGCAGGAGGCTTCTGGGATACTAGTAACATCATATATCTTTATCTTGGTGCTAGTTAACAAAGTGAACACAGCGTGTTTCCTTTGGAAAAACTCATTAGATATACACTTAAAATTTGTGTACATTTATTTATAGAACAATAAAAAATTGCAAAAACATAATTACTATCAATAATCTAAAGATAAACCAGAGTGGTGGAGAAGCACTTTCAGTGGAGCTGAATCATAGCAGATTTCTAACTGTAACTTTCTAGAAGGAAAGATTGTCCTCAAATTCTTCTGATCCCTTGTTTTCCAGATGATTTCATTGTTATGCTAAATAGAAGGGGTATTTTTTTAAAACCAGTCACCTGATTGGTTAAGTGTGATTCAATGATAAAGTGTTGTTTAAAGAATCTTGAGAGAAAAACCACACTTGGGATTAACAAACCCTTTTTACTACCTTTTCTCTAAGAATCAAGAGCTGAGAGGCTGAATTGGTAAACTTCTTATATTTGGATTTTAAATAAAAGAAAGATGACTTCTTTTGGGGCAAACAAAACAAAAGGAGACATGTGGGTGAGGGTGATGATGGGGAGCATGAGACTGGGCATTGGGGATTGAGAAGGACCAAAAGAGCAGGATTCAGAGCATCTGAGGGAGGGACAGGGGGTGTCAGAGGCCAAGAGTTAAGAGACATCCAGGGAACCTGAAGTGAATCGGTATTTGTTCATTTGGATATGTAAAGCACCTAAGGGAGAGGAAAACAGGTGCAATATGAATGCATTAATGGAATGAAAGATGAGGATTGACCTATGAATAAATATTTGGAATAAGCATTTTAAAATGCATCTTGGTTTTAGGGCACTTACTTTGTCTGGCAGCTAATTCAAAGTTTTCATGATCACATGTACTCATATGGTTTGCCAGCTTCATGCAGAGAGCTGAGATGCACTCCCTGAGGGTCCCTGGGTCTCTGCTTTTCTTCCTTTTCTGTTGCCCAGCCATATTTCTTTTACCAGCAGAGTCTGCCTAAATTGTATAAAATAAGGTCCATATTTTTTTTTCAAATTTAAATCTGCTCTTTTTTTTGTGACAGCCCTTTTTTCTTACCCTTTTTATTTTTTTATTTTTATTTTTTAAATATGCTTTATTGTTTATGCTATTGTAGTTGTCACAATTTCTTTTCCCTTTGTTCCCCTCCACCCAGTAATCCCCCTCCCTCAAGTTGTCCCCCCCCCACTTAGTCCATGTCCATTGGTTGTGCATATAGTTCTTTTCAATATCTTCCTATCTACTCCACTCCCTCCTACTATGCTTCTTAATTCCTATACCATCTCTCTCAACTTCTCCCCTTCCCCTTCCCCACTGACCTCCCCCCAAAATGTTCCCCATACCCATAATTACCCTCTCTTATTGCCTACTCAGTCTGCCTTTGTTTCAATTCCCTAGCTTCTGTTGTTTGCTGTGATACAGTTTTCATTTTAATGTTCATAGTTTTGATCCTCCTTCTCCTAAACAAGTCCCTTTAACATTTCATATAACAGTGGTTTGGATCTGATGAACTCCTTTAGTTTTACCTTGTTCTGGAAGCACTTTCTCTGCCCTTCTATCCTGAATGACAGCTTTGCTGAGTAGAGTAATCGTGGTTGTAGGTTTTTGCTTTTCATTACTTTGAATATTTCTTTTTTTTTTTTATTTTTTTTTTTAAGTATATTTTATTGATTATATTGTTACAATAGTTCCAATTTTTTTTCCCCTTTGCTCCCCTCCGCCCAGCACCCCCCTTCCCCAACAATCCCCTCTCCAAGTCCATGCCCATGGGTCGTACATACAAGCTCTCCCGCCTCACCCTTTCATATATTCTTCTTCTTCTTTTTTAAAATTAATTAATTAATTAGTTAAATATTTTAACGATAAAAAATAACAATTCCTCCCTCTCAGACTTAAGACCCTTTACAATCTTATAAAGGACAATGGATGAAGGTCTCGAGCTCCTCTAGCTGCTTCAAGCTGGACATGGTCGTCGTCCTACCTACCCTTGGGTCAAGAAATCCCTAATAAGAGTGGGGATGTGGAGGGGAGGGTGGCCTTCCCACAAGGGGAAGGATCGTGCAGACTCCAGGTTGGTTGGCTGTCTCTGGACAACGGCATGCTTGGTTTGACAGGCTGGCATCCTTGTTGTATTCTGGGGGCAACAGGGTTAAAGGACATCATTTAATCCGTAACCACTAGATGACAAAAGACAGGTATTAATTTTTCAATGTCCCACATTAGGGAAAAGAAGGGCTTCTTTGGAGGAAGGTGTGCCAGGTACATCTCACCTGTCCAAAACCCTTTTGCCCATTATACTTATTTTGGACTGAGGGAAATATTTTAGGTTTCCCCCATCTCAGGCCTCTGGGCTTTTTCTGTCCAAGCCATTAGGATAGAAAAGAGAAACCAGTTTTAAAGTGAAGCCCACAGACCACCCCGTTCTTCACCAACCCAGCCACTTAGTTCAGCCAAACCATTGAGTCTCAGGAGGCAGCAATGCAGACAGGATTAAGTGAGGCCTATGCATACAGATAATCACTCAGGTAATGAGATTGTAGGCTTATGCCCTTTGAAAACAGAAAACACATGTTAATTTATGTAACATAACCCACATACAAGTCTCTAAATCTGTAGGACTGTCTTATCGGAAGGAAAATCCTTGTCCTTCTAATATTCACTGAACTTGCATTTCTATTCTTTATATTTTTATTCCCCCCCCACTAAAAAATTTTCTGTTTGTTTGTTTTTCCACTACAGTTGTCTCACTTTTTTTCCCCCTCTTGCTTCCCTGCACCCTGCCCCCCCCCACAGTCAGTCCCCACCCAGTTGTCCATGTCCATGGGTCATTCATACATGTTCTTTGACTAGACCCTTCCCCTTCTTACCCCTTCTCTCCCTCCCATCTCCCCCTTTGTTACTGTTAGTTTATTCCTTGTTTACATACCTCTGGTTCAATTTTGCTCATTTGTTTGTGTTGTTCATTAGTTTCCTGTAACAGGTGACAGCATAAGGTAATTTTCTTTTGTTGCCTGGCTTATTTCGCTAAGCATAATTCTCTCTAGTTCCAATCATGTTGTTGCAAATGGTAGAAGTTCCTTCTTTCTTTCAGTACTTATTCATTGTCATTTTCCCCCTTTGTACTCGTGTTCCTCTCTGTCTCTCTGTTTCTTCATCTTCTTAAAGCAGACCCTTTAGCATCTCTTGCAATGCTGGTTTGGTGGAGATGTATTCTTTTAGCCTTCTTTTGTCTTGGAAACTCCTTATTTCACCTTCCATTTTGAATGAAAGCCTTGCTGGGTAGAGTATTCTTGGTTGTAGGCCTTTGTTTTTCATTGCTTGGAATATTTTTTGCCATTCCCTTCTGGCTTGTAGTGTTTCTGCTGAGAAATTTGATGATAGCCTTATTGGAGCTCCCTTGTATGTTATTAGTTGTTTCTCTCTTGCTGCTTTTAGGATTCTCTCTTTGTCTTTGAATGTTGGCATTTTAATTATGATGTGTCTTGAAGTGGGCCTGTTGGGGTTCATCTTCATTGGGACCCTCTGTGCTTCCTGGACTTGCGTGACTCTTTCTCTCGTCATGTTAGGAAAGTTTTCTGTCATTAGTTTTTCAAAGAGGTTTTCTATCCCTTGCTCTTCTTCTTCTCCTTCTGGAATTCCTATGATACGGATATTATTACGTTTCATGTTGTCCTGCAGCTGTCTTAGAACCTCTTCAGTCTTGTTCAGTCTTTTTTCATTTTGTTGCATTGTCTGGGAGTTTTTGTGTAGGTTGTCCTCCAGCTCGCTGATCCGATCTTCTGCTTCCTCTAGCCTGCTTTTAATTCCTTCTACTGTGTTCTTCAATTCAGAGATCGTATTTTTCGTTTCCTCCTGGCTCTTATTGATAGCTTCTATGTCCTTTTTCATGCTCACGTAATTTTCTGTGAGTTCCTTGTAGTTTTTCTGGAGTTCTTTGAAGTTTCCGCTGAGCTCATTCAGCTTCTCCATAATCCATGTTTTGAGTTCCATATCTGATAGTTCGCTCCCCTCTATTTCATTTAGCACTCTTTCTGGGGATTCTACCTTTCCTTTTGATGGGAGGTTGTTTCTCTGTCTCCCCATTTTTTTGACTCCTATTGTTTGTTGGTGCTTCTTGGAATGATCTGCACTTCCTGGATCTGCCTCTGGTGGCGTCAGATCATGTACCAGTCTGGCCCTAAGCAGCCTGTTGGAGACTTCCAGGGATCTACTGCTGTTGTCTGTCTTCTTTGATTGTTAATCTATTCAATCTGTGATTAGCTGTCAGGCTTAAGAACTGTGGGTGTGGCAGCTTAATTCCTGTAGGCAGGGCTTTTGCTTCCCCTCAGGCTGACGCCACTTGGAGGGGAATGGTCTACCCGCAGTACTGGGGATGAGTCAGCACTGGGACCCAGTCAGCTGCTCCTCCAGTTCTCCCCTCAAAGCCACCGTGCCAAATTCTCCCCAAGTGTCTCCAGTCCTCTCTGCCTTCCCTCTGCTTGAGCCCAGGGTAAGTGGTGGCCAAAATATTTTCGTATGTGATCCACTTAAGAGCTCTTTTTCTCCTGCTGTTTCTCTCCGGCTAGCAAGAAAGCCTGTGGCTTTTCGCTTTTCACAGCTGATACTATTTTACTTTCCACTCTGTCGCTGTAGGCTGGGAAGCCCAGCTGGGGGTTTAGACCCTGCCCTTCTCAGGGGGAATCCCCGGCTGCTGAGCTGTTTCTCAGTCCCTTCAGCAGCCACCCGTGTGAGCCCAGCCAGCCCTTCCGCGTCTCCGCACTCCCTACCGGTCACGTTGTGATGTAGAGGCCTTTTCTGTCTCTCCGTGGTTATAAGACTTCTCTCCAGCTGGTGTTCGGTTCGTTATTCCAGATGATTTCTCCAAAATTACATTGTAAATCCAGACTAGTTCTAGGAGGAAGTTAGTGTAGCTTCCACTTACTCCTCCGCCATCTTGTTTCTCCACTTTGAATATTTCTTGCCAGTCCCTTCTTGCCTGCAGTTTCTTTTGAGAAATCAGCTGATAGTCTTCTTAGGACCCCTTCGTATGTAATTCTCTTCTCTCTTGCTGCTTTTAAGATTCTCTCTTTATCTTTAATTTTTGACATTTTGATGATAATGTGTCTTGGTGTGGTTCTCCCTGGGTCCAGTTTTTTTGAAACTCCCTGTGCTTCCTGGACCTGTAAGACTATTTTCTTCCCCAAGTCAAGGAAGTTCTGCTTCATTATCTTTTCACATAATTTTTCAATTTCTAGTTCTTCTTCTTCACCTTCTGGCAACCCTATGATTCGGATGTTGGCCTTTTTATAGCTGTCCCATAGGTTTCTGGGACTCTCCTCATGTTCCTCACTTTTTGTTTCCTCTTTCTGCACTGGTTGACTGTTTGTTCCTTCCCTATGTTCCAATTTGTTGATTTGATCCCTGGTTTTCTTGCCCTCACCACTAGATTCGTATGTGTTTTTGTTCATTTCAGCAGGACTAGCCTTCATTCCTTCACTGTCTTGTTTAAGATCTGCTGTTAGGTCTGTAAGCATTTTTATAAGCAAAGCTCTGAACTGAGCCTCAGAAAGATTTCCTATCTGCTGCTTTGTTAGATTAGATATTTGCTGTCTGGTCAGCTGTGTCATCGGGATCTATATCATGATCTGTGCCATCGTGACCATTTTGTGTTTACCTTTGCTTCCTGGGCAGGGCTGTCACACCTCCTATGCTAGAGGGGGCAGAGCCCCATGCACTCGTCACAGCCGGGTGACCCATCCCATCACACTGTGGCATTTTCTGCAGGGGCGGGGGTCCAAGATGGTTTCCTGGTGTTCACTCTCCGCTGAGAGACCAGGAGCTTTCTACTCCATCCCCACCCCCTCCTTGCCTCACAGGCCAAGGCAATGGAGGCCTTCCCCAGCTTTGGAATCGCAAGCTGACAGGTCTGGTTTGCAGCCAGGGGTGCTCCCCAGCCGTTTCTCGCCTCCCCCTAAATACGGGTGTCTGTGCTTACCACTGTCCTGCCTCCATTGTTGGTGCTGCCACAGACAGCACAGCTTGAACTCTTCTCCCCCATTTTGCCCCTCCTACCTGTCCAGATGAGCACCACCTCTTTATAACATCATACATTGGACTTCCATTTATTTTCTAGAACTTCTGGTTATTTCTGGTTTTGAGGTAGTTGTATTCCTTCTTAGTTGTGGAGGGAGATGGAGCATGTCAGTTTAGGCCTCCATCTTGGCCAGAAGTCTCCTGTGTTTGTTTGCTTCCATGTCCCAGGGAGAGCCGTCACTCCTACTATGTTGTAAGGGGCGGAGCCTTAGGTATTTGTCAGTAATGGGCGACCTGTTTCACCACGTTGTGGTGCTGTATGCAGGGGAGGTGTCTGAGAAGGAACAATGCTACTTGTCCAGCACTCGCCCCTTTTCTAGGCACTTCTCCTGCTTCCACATTGGACTGGCACCTCTCTAGCTGCTGCCCTGGCCGTCGTTCCAAGAGTGGGCGGGTCTGCGGACATTCTAGGTTCATGGGGGCCCTTTAACCGAGCGGACTCTGCTGAGAGACCAGCAGTTTCTGCCTCCGTCCCAACCCCCACTGGGTTGCACAGTCAGAAGCAATGAGGTTTGATTTTCTCTGGTGCTGAGATAGTGAGCTTTGCAGTCTGGTGAACAGCTGGGAATGCTACCCGGGTGTCCCTCCTGACTTTTTAGAATGTGTAACTGCTTTTTCTGCTGGCCTGCTGCCATTACCGCTGCTGCCACCACCACACCGAGTCCTCTCTGCCCCAGCTCCACCCCTCCTACCTGTCTGGATGAGTATTTCTTCTTTATATCTTTGTTTGCTGGACTTCCATGTAGTTTGATTTTCTGGAACTTCTGGTTCTTTCTAGTTTTGAGGTAGTTGTATTTCTTTTTAGTTGTGGAGGGAGACGCAGCATGTCTGTCTACACCTCCATCTTGGCTTGAAGTCTCAAGATTCTTATTATATGTATTCAGACGTACATATTATGTCACCAGAAATCATGACCTAGACCTAAGGTCCCTATCAGCGATCCTTGAGGCTGATCCTTCAAGTATCCCAGAAGACCATTTGCTGGCACCTGCACTATGGCCTTGGATTTTGCCGTAGGTTTATGACCAAAATCTTATCAGAAACCAATTAAGAATAAGTTATTTCCCCTTAGAAATGTGGCTTGTGGCACTGTGAAAAACAAGGAAATAGACTTCCAAAACAATTTTCTCAGGAGTTTCAGGAAACTGAATCCTACCTACATCTGTTTCTCTGGCCTGAGACATGAACACAGAAGTTGGGCTTCCCTCAGTTTACAAGAGTGGCCTCCTGTCCCCTGCCCAACCATTGAAAAGTTTTTTCTGACTCAAGGGAGACTCTTCTGGTGAGACAACTTAAGATCCCTCACTGCTGGCATGCTTTTCTGCTCCCATGTACATCCCTTCTTCGAATTGCCAGGAGCAGTGCACAGCCTCCTCCATCCTCCCTTTGTTTAGTTCTGCCTTCAGCCTAACTTCTCTGCACTGGCCTTTGAAGATGCTGTCCTGCCTTGGCTTCTTAAGAAGTCCAAAGAGTTGTTATTTAGCTTTTGTACCTTTGTGAGATTCCAAGGTAGAAAGCAGGTTTTTACCATAGAGCCACATTTAGAGTTCATTAGTTTCTGTAGGCTGCAGATGGGCAAGAGGATTGGTAAGGCACAGATGGAATATGAAGCTATTCAGGGGGTGGACGTGGTATCAGGTGAGCACACCATGATGCTCCCACAATAATTCTCTGTCCCTTTTATAGCCACTTGTGAAAAATGACTGCAAATCTTTCATTTCTCTGAATTCCACTTTCCCCCGCCCACTGCCCTGCTTATTCTCTAAGATTGGCTTTCAAGAAAATTTCAATTGGTGCAAGGTAGTGATTGACTGAGTGTTCCCTCTACACATCTGTAATTTCTCTGAAAAAAAAAAAAAGACCTTTTATAATAAAGAAGAGCCTAAACTTTTTTCCCATGAGTTAAAATTTTTGCTCTGGCTTGTGTGGCTCAGTTGGTTGGGCTTCTTCCCATAAACTGAAAGATCACTGGTTGGATTCCTGGTCAGAGCACATGCCTGGGGTGTGGGTTGGTCCCTGCATACCAGAGGCAACGCATCCCTGTTTCTGTCCCTCTCTCCCTCCCCTTCCCCTCTCTAAAATTAATAAGCATGTCCTCAGTGAGGATGAATAAAAAATAAAAAAAGATTTAAAATTTTCAAGATTGTGGATGTTGATCTTAAACAGATAACAAGATGAGTTTCTTTGGGAACAACAAATAATTACAATTACAGACATGTTCTGAAAGACAAACCAGATGTAATTCCACAGAAAAACACTTAAAAAAAGTTTTTAAGGTTTTATTTATTTATTTTTAGAAAGAGGGGAAGGGAGGGAGAAAGAGAGGGAGAGAAACATATGTGAAAGATTGGTTGCCTCTCACATGCCCCCAACTGGGGATCTGGCCCACAACCCAGGCTTGTGCCCTGACACAGAATTGAACTGGCAACCTTTTGGTGACAAGCCAGTGCTCAATCCACTGAGCCACACCAGTCCTGGAGAAAAGCACTTTTTTATGGACTTGGGAGGAGCTGTTGTAAATGAGACTTCATTGGAGGAAACTGAGATCTGAAGTTTAGTGACTTCATTGGCTGAGCTCTGGCAGTCTCCCATTGTCTGAGCTGTAACTGAAGGATTTTTTTTCCCTGTTGGAGATGCAAGGTACCTGTGTTCTTTTAGGTTTAAATTGTGTGCATTGACTGACATGTGGGTGAGAATTCTCCCTTCTGGCCTCCAGATTTCACTTTAAATTAGGTTTTTGTTTATTAATTTTCACATAGAAATAACCAAGGGCTTATTGAATTTTCCTGTGATTTGGAATAGGGTCAACTCCAGGTTTGGGAGGGGTTGGATATACAGCAGGGGCTCGAGAAGCTCAGGAGGTGGGTGTGGGAAGAGTGAGGGTGAGAGAAATGGTGGGGGATGGGCAGGTGGGAAAGGTCAACTGGCATCTCCAGCATTTAGGGGTGGCTGCCCCCTTGCTTCAGTATTTGGAAGTGCTAATGTGTGGTGAGTGCTCCTTCTCTTGTACCCCATGGGTTAGAGTCCTTTAATAACAATATCTTGAATATTTTGTTAAAAAATATTCTCTTCCCTGTTGTTATTTAGAAATGTTTTTTGTTAATAACAGTAACAGTAATAGCCAACACAGTAACAGTAATAGTCAACACATGTATTAACTCATTTATATTTACAACGGCTATGTGAAATATGCATTAGCCCCATCTCACAGAAGAGGAAGCTAAATTACAGAAAGGTAAGTAACCTGCCCAGCGTCACCAGGGGATAATGGTGAATCTTAAATTTGAACCCAAAATTTGAA
Organism: Furipterus horrens; assembly: GCF_987537825.1. NCBI lineage: Eukaryota > Metazoa > Chordata > Mammalia > Chiroptera > Furipteridae > Furipterus > Furipterus horrens. The sequence goes on along the minus strand of NW_028327176.1, from coordinate 141,625,364 downwards.
TGCTTGCTCTCAACTACTACACTGCTTTTTTCAAGAAGAGTACCTGAGCTTATCTTGATAAACTACAGGCTCTGGAACTGGATATGGCATAGATAACTTACCCTTAGAATTTGGAAAGCTTAATAGTGTCTCCTATATTGTTTGATTGGTTGCTTGATTAATTAATTCATCTGATGAAACAATGAGAGCCCGTTACATGTCTTTGTGCTGGGTATGGGGGATTCAGAGATGAACAAGACAGGGAGCTCACCATCTGTATAGGAGAAGTCATGTGTGTACTGTTATTGACTAAACAGTACACATATGAATGTGGAGATAAGTTTAGCGTGTGTTTGAATCTTTGAGTAAAAGGCAAAGGAAATCAGAGCAAGATTACAGAGTTGACATTTGAGTAAGGCCTAATGAGAAAACAAAACAAAAACAATTACTTGAGGTATACATTTGCTGTATAAAAATGCAAACTGCTCAGAGTGTATAGAATAAGAAGGGAAAAACTACTCCCTCCCAGAGGAATCTATTAAAAGTTTAATATGTATTCTTTTATACATTTTTATTTATTTATATTCTATGTATTCTTTCAAACTTTTCTTATATATTTACATCTACTAATCTAGAGTTCGGTCTCAAACCCAATGGGTGCAGACTGTGTGCACTGTTCTGTACATTGTACTCCCAACTTATTGATAATGTCTTAGAGATTTTTCTGTGTCATATCATATAGGCCCAATCAATTGTCCCATTCTTTTAGTTCTGGAATAATTGATTAAATGGTTATAGCATAATTTATTTACAATCATGCTACCGATGGGCATTTTGTTTATTTTTCATTTTGTTTTTTGCTCTCATAAACAATGCTGCCATAAAAATATGCAGATATATCTTGTCACTATGAATTTGGCATATATATTATTGTCACTATACAGAATTTCTTTGGTATGTATGTTCATTTCTAAATTTGATATACACTGACAATTTAGCCTCCATTGAGGCTGTTTGAACTGAGTGCCTTTTCCTCCCACACTTATCCATATTGAATATGAACAGTCTTAAAATTTAATCAATGTGATCATTAAAAATGATACCTCATTATTTTAATTTTTATTTCCGTGAACACTAAAATGTTTGTCCTTGCTTTCATCATCATGCTTTGTGCTTTAGGTTGTTATTATTATTACTCTGTTGTCAGGATTTTGCTAATATGAGGCATATTTTGTCTCTTTTTTTGGTGATTTGTATGCTTATATTCTGCTTGAGATTTTAATTGCATGCCTCTTTGGGGTTCAAAAACTTTCATCAGTTTACATTTCATTCAGGATCAAAGAATTTAAAGTTTCCTTTTGCCATGCTCCTATACTATGTAAGATGGGTTCTTTATCATTATTTTACCGTATTCTCTATCCTCTGCTATTCCTTATAGCCTCCCAGTCTCTTGGTTCTTCTTACTGACTTTGGGGATCCATATTACTGTTATTAAATTATTATCCTTTTACTTTTTCACATCTTTTTTAAAGAAAATTTCTGGGTAGATGTGGTCAGTTTTGTATCCATGTACATATATTACTTTTTGCCTTTGGCTGTTTACAGTATTTACTGCTAATTTTTTTAGACCACAGCTCTCAGCTCTTTATTTTGATTCATCACTCATTTGATTAGAGTAGGTATTCAGTTATTTTTTCAAGAAGGGGAAGAGTATGATATGTGTTTTGGGCCCCTGTATGCCTGAGGATGTTTTTCCATTCCCTTGACACTTGAATGGCAGCTTGGCTGGGTATATAATTTTAGAATTTTTTGTTTGTGTTTTGTCAAAATTATCTTTTTGAATTTAGTGTATGGAGGAGACATCTGAGTTCAGACTGACTTTTTTTTTAATTATAGGAGTTTCTCCTTTTCAAGTTGGTTGCTGGTTCTTCCTCTCCTTCTTGTATTTAGAGAAGTTTAAAAGGTACTCAAAAATACAAAGAATAAAATAAACATTAAATACTCTCAATATCTATAATGAACAACTATATTCTGTCTCCCTTGCTCCAAGTCTTTTCTTTCTTCCCTTGTTTCCCTCACTTCTTACTTCCTTTTCTTTCTTCCTTGCTTTCTTCCTTCCAAAAAAATATTACAGATAGAACCAAAGTGCTTTTTAACCAGCACCTCACTTCCCATTTCACTCACTAGCTCCTTCAACAGCCACTCAAGGACAGCCACTGTTAAAAATTTGAAATGTAATTTTCAGGCCATTTTAAAAATTGTATACACATATTTATACATACATGAATAATATATAGTAGTATTTTGATGTATATGTGTTTTATGTATTTGTATAAATGGTATCATACTAGGGGTAATCTGTATCTATCTTTTTAAGGGATTCATTTTCCTTAACTCCTGTACTTAAAAAAATTGCCAGGATGTGTTGACGTGCGGTTTTCTTAATTATTTCAAAGAATATATTTTGATCCCCTTTAATTTATACATTCAAATTTTTAATTTTCTCAGTTCAAAATTTTAAAAATTATATTTGTGTTTATTGCTTATGATCAGATTGTTCTGGTCTTGGAAATACTTCTAATTTGTAGGGTTGGTCTAACTGTTGATCACTTGCTTTTTACTCCTTACTCATGTTTTGATGAGGAAAGATTAATCCTGACTCAGAATTCATGAACAATCACATAGATTTTGCTTTTCACATGTGCACTGTTAACATCCTTTTAAAGGTCATAGCTATGGGAAAGGTTGATATATTGCTTTCTCAGCCTAATTCCCAGTTTCTCCAAGTTTTATTTTGAACAGCTCTACTGTACTGGAGTGGGACCATTTTTTTACTCTTCAGTTCTGTGTTCCTTGATGAACTGAAGAGAGAGAGAGTTACCAAAAAAAATCTAAAATCTCCTGTCACCTCATTCAGGAATCTTTTTATCTCTTGCCCAACCCACCTAATTTACATGTATTAAATAAACTTCCCAGCTTGCTTTGCAGGATCAGCAGAATCTCCACCCCTTTTTTCATTCCGATTCCTGCCTCATTTACTGAAATTTTCTATCTCAGAATGAATGAAGAAAGATTTGGGCAGAACAGGTTTGGGAAATAGTACTCTAGACTTTTCTGGACTTCTATACGCCACATAGATCCCAGCAATAAGCTACCTATAATGTAAGATCTTAGCTTTGGATGATATTATAAGTCCTCTCTTTCTTTCCCACTCCTTCTGTCTTGTCTTTTTTTTTTTCTTTCTTCTTTTTTAAAAAGTATATTTTATTGATTATGTTGTTAAAGTAGTCCAATTTTTTTCCCCTTTGCTCCTGTCTGCCCAGTATCCCCCTTCCCTCCAGCAATCACACCCTGTAGTTCATGTCCATGGGTCGTGCATATAAGTTCTTTGGCTTCACCCTTCCCTATATTATTCTTAACTTCCCCCTGTCTATTTTGTACCTACCAATTATGCTTCTTAATCCTTGCACCATTTCCCCATTTTCCCCCCTTACCCCTCCCAGCAGATAACCCTCCAAATGATCCCCATACCTATGATTATGTTTCTATTCTGGCTTGCTTAGTTTAATTTTGTTTTACTTTTTAGATTCAGTTGTTATAGTTGTTTGTTGTCATTTTAATGTTCATAATTTTGATCTTCTTTTTCTCAAGTAAGTTCCTTTGACATTTCATATAATAATAGCTTGGTGATGATGAGCTCCTTTAGCTTTACCTGGTCTGGGAAGCACTTTATCTGCCCCTCCATTCTAAATGATAGCTTTGCTGGATAGAGTAATCTTGGTTGTAAGTCCTTGCCTTTAGTCACCTTGAGTACTTCTTGCCAGTCCCTTCTTACCTGCAGAGTTCCTTTTGAGAAATCAGCTGAGAGTCTTATAGGCACCCCTTTGTAGGTAACTCTCTGCTTTTAAGATTCTCTCTTCATCTTGAACATTTGGCATTTTAATTATGATGTGTCTTGGTGTGGTCCTCTTTGGGTCTAGCTTGTTTGGGACTCTCTGTGCTTCTTGGACTTGTATGTCTATTTCCTTTGCCGAATTTGGAGAGTTTTCCTTTATTATTTTCTTACATAAGTTTTCAATTTCTTGCTCTTCCTCTTCTCCTTCTGACACCCCTATGGTTCGGATGTCAGCACGTTTAACATTGTCCCAGAGGTTCCTAAGCCTCTCCTCATTTTTTTTCAATTCTTATTTCCTCATTCTGTACTGGTTGACTGTTTTTTTCTTCCTTATGTTCCAAATCATTGATTTGAACCCTGGTTTCCTTCCCTTCACCATTGGTTTTGTGTGGATTTTCCTTTGTTTCATTTAGAATAGCCTTCACTTCTTTTCTTATGCGTCTGCTGTACTTAAGCATATCTGTCAAGCCTGTCAGCATCTTTATCACCAGTGTTTTGAACTCTTCGTATGTTAGGTTGGATATCTCCTCATCACTTATTTCTTCCACTGGAACCTTGATCCATTGCCCCTTTTGGGCCATACTTCTCGGTCTCCTTATCTTGACAGGCTCCTGTGTTTGTTTGCTTCTGTGTCTTAGGCAGAGCTGTCACTCCTGTTATGTTGTAATGGGCGGAGCCTTAGAGATTCTTAGGTACAGGGCGATCTGTTTTACCACGTTGTGGCGCTGTGTGGGGGGGAGGGGTATGAGAGGGAACAATGCCACTTGCTCAGCACTCGCCCCTTTTCTAGACACTTCTCCCACTTTGTATGGGACTGATGCCTCTCTAGCTGTTGCCCTGGCTATTGTTCCCAGAGTGGGTGGGTCTGTGGGCATTCTAGGACCATGGGGGCCCTTTAAACAAGTGTACTCTGCTGAGAGACTGGCAGTTTATTCCTCTATTCCAACCCTCACTGGTTTGCACAGTCAAAAGCAATGAGGCTTTATTTTCCCTGGTGCTGGGACCATGAGCTGTGCGGTCTAGTCTGGTGCTGGGAGTGCTCCCCAGGTGTCCCTCCTGACTTTTTAAAACGTGTGACTGTGCTTTCCACTGGCCTGCTGCTGCTGCTGCCACCACCACACTGCATCCTCTCTGCCCTGGCTCCGCCCCTGCTACCTGTCTGGATGAGTAGTTCTTCTTTGTTTCTTCCTTTGTTGGACTTCCATGCAGCTTCTGGTTGTCTCTAGTTTTGAGGTAGTTGTATTTCTTCTTAGTTGTGGAGGGATACACAGCGTGTCTATCTAGGCCTTCATCTTGGTCAGAAGTCTTGTCTTTTTTTCTCTCTTTATTCTACCTAAGATAATGGTAGCTTAAGAAGGGACAGTTAATCAGACCCTATTTAACTGAATACATTTTGATTGTTTGAACTCTAGGACACCTTAACTATTTTCTTTATGCCTTGAAACTTGGATAAAATGAAGTGTTTTGTTTCTGGTAAAGCCTTATTATCCCCAAATCAGCACTGATCCCAGTGTTACTTAAATCTCAGTATTGGCTATACACTTTTGAATGTGTCTGAGTTTCTCTTACTTGCTAGTTTAAAGTGCCATTGAACTAGGTACTTGGAGTAGTAGTAGCTCCTTAGGTAGATAAGGGTGGAGTGGTGTGGTGCTGAGCTCACTGGTAATAAAGGGAAACAAATGAACATATACAATGGGAAGAATATGGAAAGAACATAGTGCATGTGAGAAGTGTTAAATTGTTGATGAGACTATCTTAGTCCTAAGAATCCAGGTTTTATTATTAGACCAGCTCTATTACAACCTTTACAAATCAATAAAACATCCTTTACCTTTCTCAACTATAAAATGGGGAACTAAGAGCAGCTGTGTTTTTATTACACAGATTAAGTGATAGTGCATGCATAGCACAGAATAAAGGTCTGTTACTGTTATTGTTATTATTCATGGTTAACTTTGACCTTAACTGAAGTTGGAGCCATAGGGGTAGTCAAAGGATGACTACATAGTTGTGCCCAGAGATGTGGTCAGAGGATGACCTGTGGTCAGAGCCATAGGTGTGGTCAGATCATGAGAATCCACAGAAAAAACTTGACTTGATTAAATTTGTGTTGAAATCTCTGTCTATTGTGCTTTGAAGAACAGTTTGAGTGCAGAAATTAGAAACAGGGCTGTGGCATGCTGGAGCTGGTACACATCAGCTTGTGAGAGCCAATTGTTAAATTCTCAGGAATTTTCTGAGTATATTGTTGAACACAGATGATATTACATATTAAATTATATAGTCATAATTAAATTATATTAAAAAACAAGACAATAAAACTTAAAGCTTATCATGTCCTAATTATTTTACTATCATCTATGTTCTTGAAGTTATTTACATCCACTGTGTCTATTTTGTGGAAGCAGTAAGTAATTCTATGCTACTGAGCATCTCTTCCCAGCACTGTCATCAGTGATATCACTTTAGTAGCTTGAAATGAATAAGGGTAGGGGTATTCATATCATGCAAATCAGTAGATTCTACGAATCAGGGCTTATCCACCCCCACGGAGAGTTGGTTGTTAAACCTTTACTAGCACACCACCAGTCTAGAGAGACCCTAAGAAACCTATTGAAGCAGTTCTGTAGAGAGATGAATGCTTGATTCTTAGCACTTGGAGTGGGGAGTAGACGCTTTAATGTTAGGGAAACTGAGTGTGGGAAAAAGGAAGATAAAGATTGAATCCTGAAAAGGAAGTATCTGGCTTAAGGAACTCCCCCTTGTCTTTGACCCCACCCCCCAAATGGAAATGCCCACGTGGTAAGGAACTGAAGGCTTCTGGCTGACAGCCAGTGAGGAACTGAAGCCCTCAGTCCAACCGCCCAGAAGGTACTAAACCTTGCCAACAATCATATGAGCTTACAAGCAGATCCTTTGCCAGTGAAGCCTTCAGATAGGACTCCAGCTCTGGCTGACACCTTGATTGCAGTTTCCTGAGAGACACTAAAGTAGAGGAACCAGCTAAACTGTGCCTGAGTTTCTGACCCACCAGTGAGATAATAAATGTGTGGTACTTTGAGCTGCTAAGTTTGTGACATATTGTTCTGTAGCGGTAGATATAAAATTCAAGGCCTTTCACTACTTTGTTCTGGGAAGCACCTTTATGCCTTGGGGGTGAGCTGGCTGGAGCCTGGCCTTCTAGTCCACTGAGCAGAGTTCCACAGTGAAAACTACAATAAGGACTTGTCCTTTGGGTGAAAGGTGAGTAGCTCAGAGCTTGGCATGCTGCACTCTATTTCCTGCGTGCACTGAGTGAAGCCTTCAGGCTTCTGGCAAGTGGTCAGGGGTGCTCTGGGATAAGCATGGTGGCAGATGTGAATCCTGCAGTAGCAAGCAGAGCCCAGTCATTGATCCAGCTTTGGCCATGAAGAACCATTCTCTGGTGAAGGAGCCATGATCCTCCCTCTGTTCATAACCTCTAGGGTGGGCCAGAATTCATGTCAAGATCTGTTCCTTTTCCAGAGGTGAGAAGGACCCTCAAGGGAAACATGTGTATTTTTTGATATTAATTGTTTGACATGAGAAAGACCACATGATACGAGGTACCCTTTTTGTGGTTTTTCAGTGGAGAGGATTTAAAATTTTTTTATGAAGATTTTGTTTATTTAACTTATGCAGCATAGAGGAAAACAGAGTGTACACATTTTAAGATTATGCAAGTCATGAAAGGAGCTCTGAATTGGGTTTGGAAACTAACTAGTGAAAGTGCGGGTTAGCATCTTGCTCCTGGGCCTGCAACCTAAAGAGAACTCCTTGTGTTTGACACTCTGCCCCAGACATTGTGTTTAAGAAGGCCCATGGTCAAGACAGGAGTCTACTTAAGTGACTTATTTCCCCAGACACCCATTTTAAGAACAGAATCTAATTGCCTATGGAGAATTTAAAAAAACAAGTAATGTAATTTATTTTTAAAGCCAATTACCAGCATTTAAAAGACTGCCTCTGTAGGCCCCTTAATAACACACTTACTGATTTTTTTTTTTTTTTTTTGGCTTAAAACAGGCTAGTTTTAAATAAGCATTTTTGGGTATAAGAGTCATTTATTTATTCAACAAATATGTATGACATGACTACCTGGTGCCAGGCACTGTTCTAGGTACTGTCTTCATTCTAGTGAGGAAGAAAAACAACAAGGAGACAATTTATTTTATAATATGATAACATAAAATGTTATCAATAAATATAAGTAGCATACAATATATGAATTTTATTGAGTAAATATATTTATGATATATATTAACATTACCATATTGACAATTTTAATGTATTTTTAAAGAATAAATTTAATTATAGTAATTATATGTCAATGTTAGGTAGTGATACTGTTGGATTTATACTGTTCACTTCATGCTCATTGAACTAGTTTGAAATATATATGGATCAATGGGGAGGTGTGGCACGTGGGGATGATTGATATTTGTACAGGGCAATCTTTGTTATACAGTGATGAGTTTACCGATTAGTTGAGAAAGCATTTGTCATGTTTTTTCTCTTTCTCCTGTTTTTATTTTTTAAATATATTTTATTGATTATGCTATAATAGTTGTCCCAATTTTTCTCCCTTTGCTCCCCTCTACCTGGTGTCCCCCATTCCCTTCAGCAATCCTCCCCCACCTTAGTTCATGTCCGTGGATCATGCATGTAAATTCTTTGGCTACTCTACTTCCTATACGTTCTTAACATCCCCCTGTCTATTTTATACCTACCAATTTATACTTCTTTATACTTCTTTATAATTTCTGCACATTTTCCTCATTTCTCCCCTTCCCACTCCTACTGATAACCCTCCGAATGATCATATCTATGATTCTATTCCTGTTCTGCTGGTTTGCTTAGTTTGTTTTTTAGATTCAATTGTTGATAGTTGTGACCTTATTGCCATTTTAATATTCATAGTTTTGATCTTCTTTTTCTTAAATAACTCCCTTTAACATTTCATATAATGATGACTTGATGATAATGAACTCCTTTAGCTCTACCTTGTTTGGGATGCACTTTACCTGCCCTTCAATTCTAAATGATAGCTTTGCTGCGTAGAGTAATCTAGGTTGGAGGTCCTTGCTTTTCACACTTTGAATACTTCTTGCCAACCCCTTCTTGCCTGCAGAGTATCATTTGAGAAATTAGCTGACAGTCTTATGGGAACTCCTTTGTAGGTAACTCTCTGCTTTTCTCTTACTGCTTTTTGGCATTTTAATTATATGTAATTTGTCTTGGTGTGGTCCTCTTTGGGTCGAGCTTGTTTGGGATTCTCTGTGCTTCCTGGACTTGTATGTCTATTTCCCTCATCAAATTAGGGAATTTTCTTTCATTATTTTTCCAAATAAGTTTTTGATTTCTTGCTCTTTCTCTTTTCCTTGCAGCACCCTTATGATTTGAATGTTGGTATGTTTAAAAATGTCCCAGAGGCTCCTTATACTATTCTAGTTTTTAATTTTTAGCTTTTTTTCTTCTTGCTATTCTGATTGAAAGTTTTTTTCTTTCTCATTGATTTGATTCTTGGCTTCATCCACTTCACTGTTGGTTCCCTGTAAATTTTTCTTTATTTCACTTATTGTAAGTCTTCATTTATGCCTGGGTCTTTTTTATGCTGTTGAAGTACCCAGTAAGTTCCTTGAGCATCCTAATAACCAGTGTTTTCAACTCTATACCGATAGATTGCTTATCTCCATTTTGTGTAGGTTTTTTTCCTGGAGTTTTGTTCTCTTCTTTCATTTGGGCCATATTTCTTTGTCTCTTCATTTTGGGAGCCTCCTTGTGTTTGTTTCTGTGTATAAGGTAGAGCTGCTTTTACCCCTGTCATAGTAGTATAGCCTATTGCAGAATAGCTCACTGGTAAGTTGAATGAGGCAGAGCCTTAGGTAATCAGCAGGGCAGTGCAACCTGAGTCATGCTCTGTGGTTCTGTGTGGGGGAGGGCTCAGAGAGGGGACAATGCCATTGCCTGACCTCTAGAGTTTTGTCCAGGAGGAAGCTGTCTCCCAGCACTCACTCTGATGCTAGATACTTTAATTTCTCCCAGTATGCCACTAGTGCCCTTCCAGTTGTTGCCCTGGTGCTGAAGCCCAGAGGGAGTGAGTCTGTGTACATCCTAAGTCCATTGCAGGCCCTTTAAGAGGAGACTCCTGAGAATCCTGCAGTTTCTTCTGCTGCCCCAACACCACTGGTTTTTAGAGCCAGAAATTATGGGGACTTATCTTCCTGGTGCTGGAACCCTGGGCTGGGTGGTCTGGTGTGGAGCTGGGATACCTCACTCCCAAAGTATCCCTCCCGATTTTTATCCACCACATGTGTGTATGGGACCACCCATTCTGTGTCTCCGTGTCTCCATACTTCTCTGTGCATCTGGGCATCTCTGCCCCTCCTACCTGCCTGGATGAATGTGGCTTCTTTAATTCTGTGGTTGTTGGACTTCCATACAACTTGATTTTCTGACAATTCTGAGTGATATTTGTTTTGTTGTCTAGTTGTAATTTTTGTTATCGCTGTGTGAGAAGAACAGCTGTGTTTGCCTATGCCTCCATCTTGACCAGAAGTCTGTTATGTTGAAGGAACCCCATCAAAACTCTATAGAGTGGTTTACAGGCTGATGCAAGAATGGTGAACATCAGTCTTTGACTAGGGTGCACAGATACTCTGGTTGGAAAGCAGGCTCTTCCTTTTGAGGGATTATAGATTTTAGGCTCAGTTTGTGAGAGTTAAATATGATCACCACCATTAAGACATTTAATCCCCTAGATTCAGAAGTAGAATTTTAGTGCTCTTTTGTAGGGTTAGTTGAAACCATAACTGTTTTGAAGTTTTATAACAACCTTGGCTTGACTATTGAATATGACAGGAACCAGTGGCTTACCTTGTATTTTAAGAAATAGTCACCAACCATAAGAAAAAGTAATATCACTCTTTGCTTGCATCGCTTGAAGAATTAAAGTGAGATTTAATTTATACTTTATAGTATTACTTAAGATCTCCTTGAAAATTTCTAAATTTCTCTTTGTCAAGACTTTCTCCAGCATTCAGAACACTCTGTTTTTCTGTCTTCTTCATTTTCTAAGAATTTCAGTGTACTTTAGGCAGATAAACTTAGGATTTTCATCTTATTTTGTTTTCCTAGATTTTCTGAAATATAGGAAAGGCCAGGAATTGACCCAGTAATTAAGTTTACATCCTCCAGTGCCATGGAAATTTAGGATCTTTGAACCCATTTCAGGTGATAAGCCATGAGGAAGGTAACACACTCAGAAATATTGCCTTGAGGTGGTGCTTTTTGGTAACCTTATATATCGGAAAATTGTACAAGGGACTTAAAAGTAGGCTTTCTGGCTTTGTCTGAATTATTTGGCAAAAGCAATGTCTTATGCTGGTGGAATAGGGAAGGGGAGCTGAATTTGGTAACTTATCAAGGTCAAGGCAGAATAAAAAGCACTTTGCTTTTTTTAAATTTACTTGAACAAGAAAAGCCTAATATAAAGAATTATTCAGTTTTGGAGGCAATTGGAGCAATGAGAGATTAGCTAATAAGATGTAAAAGGAAACAAAAGAATACATGCATAGCAGATACAAGGAGCAGCTATCATCCTTGTTCTAGGACTGAGATGGAGTGCCTGAGAAAGAGTTCCCTTCCCAACACCTCACTTTCCTGCGCCAGGGCTGAGTTCAACATGCTGGGGCTCAGTGGATGGCAGAACAGTTGCTGAGAAGCTGTACCATGGGAGTGTGTTGGAAATCTTCCTTCAGAATGCAGGGGAAAGGGTCATAGGGAGATGCAGCACCTTGGAGAGGGTACTGGGGAACCTGTGGGCCTGAGCACTGGAGAAGCCATGTGTGCTACACCTCATTTTACCTTTCCACCATGAAAATACTCTAGATATGACTCAGTGGTTTGTAAATCTCAATTTCTCCCTTGTTAAATAATCAAGCAGCTACTTCCTCCCAGGTAACTGTGGAGAAATAGCCAAAAGCCACTGCAAACTGTTTTCAAAGGTTCACAACCATAGGAATTTCCCTTCAGCATGAGGTTTGGTACTCTTAAAATGCTAATATCCTATAAAAGAAATGGCATTTTAAAGTTCTTATCAATCATTTATATCTTAGTGTACATGAAGGTACTGTATCCTATCCAGATAGCAGGGTTTGATGTGATGGCTGGGGATGGGAGGGAGACGAGATGATGCCAGGCAGCTAAGGACTTTGGAAATGGATGCTCCCAGCCTGACAGGCAGTGAAGAACAGAACCCAGGGGTACCAGCCATGACCCAGTCTACTTCATAGTTTTGGGGAGTCCTGTCCTGCCTGAGTTCCATCAAAAATATCAAATGCAAAATCCACTTTCTTTGTAGAACATTTCCCTTCTGTTTCTTCTCTTTTCTTACTTGCTTCAGGGAGGTTTATGGTTTGAAAAATTAAAGTGCGGATCTATTTTCATTACCAAAGGATTTGCAGAACTGAGCTGGGCCTGTCTGAGCTCACATTTGCATTTGCCATCCCTTAAGCTGATTTTCAATGCTGTGCAGCTATTTTAAATATTTCCAAGAGACTCCTTTTTAACTCTTTTCCTTACTTGTGTTATCTATTTCTGCAGTTAAAAAACTTCCATTGCTGATTCTTGTTGGAAAATCCCTATGCCACAAGCCAGGTACAATCTTGGGTAAGTGTATTTGCTCATGGAATGACCAGCAGTTAGAACAAATCTCCAAGAGGTGGTTCACCCCAAAAAGCAGGCCGGGATGGGGCAGTGGCAGCAGTTCTGGAGCCTCAGAGGATTTAGATGACTTCAAAGTTTCTTTATGGCTAGAGTAGTGATTGGCCCAGAGTTGGTACGCAACAATATTTGTTGAATACATAAATGGGCTAAAGGAAAAAAAAAGTCCTTGGCAACTGAGGAAACAATTTATTGTTCAATAATGCTAGGTAAATGGCTTATTGGTTACCCATTTCCTACAGGATAGACTCTGCAGTCCTTCATGTGACATGACCCTTCATAATATGGCACTTGCTTGCCTGTTCAGCCAGATCCCCACCCTTCCATTCTTCACATTTTGTGTTTTGACCTGGAATGCTGCTGAGGCTTCTTTGTGAGGTCTTCCCTGACTCTTCTAGGGCATGCTCTTCAGGGATCCCAACATACCTTATATATCCCCCAGTAAAATAATGGCCATCTTATTTTTACATACTATAATATTATTTTGCTTGTCTATTTTCCCCCTAGACTAAAAATGTGTTGCATCCAGGTATGATGTCTTAATATTTGAGCCCTTCATTAAGTGTTTGTTGAATGGGTAAGTAAACTAGTAACTATATACCAGAAGCAGATTAGCAGAGCTGTATCTAAGCCAGAAGTAGGTATGGCTTTAGAGTTGGCTCCTGGGGCAGTTACTGGTGAACCCTAGTGCTTGGTGCTAAACAGCTATTCAAGGAGAATGGTATACCAGAAGGTCAGCCCAATGCTTGTTTCAAGACCAATTGTTAGGCCCAATCTATGTGTTTGTGAGAAAATGATGGTTATTGTTTACTTTTTGTATTTTATTTGGGCACCATTTTACTTATGTAAGTTTATTTCTGTTTCAGACTTTCTTTTTTTCCTTTTTGGGTAGTAGCTTTTATATAAACCTGTACTTGAGAATCCAACCCTAAGAGAGAGAAAGTGGAGAGTCTCTGGCAGAGAGTGTGAGGCCTCCAAACCTGATACCCGTTCAATTCTGTTAGTGGTATACCCTCAGACTCCAAGGAGCACAATTTGAATACCACTGATTTGGATTAAGGAATAAAGTAAACACATGAAAATAAATCTTTTCCTGATATATTAAGTAGAAACCCTTTGGCAACCAGGTTGTATATTTACCAAGCCTTTCATATGACTTGAAACTCTGTAATTCCAAATCAGTTTTTACAGCTTAAAAATTGGTATTGAAATAGTTACTTAGGTTTAATTTTAGACAACTCAGGTCAATCAATATGTATGACTTTTAAGTTTAATCCTTCCTGTGGGGATCATGAAGCTCCTTCCGGCTCCAGTGCTCTTTGATTTTCTGATTGTGAAGGGCGAGGTGGGGAAGAAATAAACAAGGTGACTAGGTTTCAAGGGCTAGCTTTCTTGGCATGAATGAGTAATTGGGAAGCCAGCATAATCAAAGTAATTTCATCCATCATGTACAGAAAAGGAAATGGAATTCAGGTTATTAAGGTTGCATGAAACTACTTTTAGAATGTATGTACATATTTCTTCCTAGGGGACAGATAATGTTTCCGATTTTTATTTCTATACAGAGTTATTGAAAAAGACAACCGAAAATAAAAAAGAAACTGTGGTCTCAGAGCCAAACTAGAATAATTCATTCAAGAAAAGAAAAGGGTTTTAGGTTTCCCTTTTAAAAGAAGATGCTTGAAAACCAGAAAACATGTTTTCAGTCCCTGAAGGGCTCCCGGGCCATGACTCAGCAACGTCTTTCATGGCTCCTGCTCAGGTCAGGGTCAGCCTGAAGAGGTCAGCAAGAACCTTAGTTCTTAGCTCCTCAGACCCCTTCTTCCTTGGAGGAAGGAATCACATAACTACTTTTGGGTTTCATAATTGTGTAGGTATGTGATCTTTTGGAGTTTGGGGAAAATAGACAATGGGGGAATTGAGGCAAAGAGAACCTCTCATCCAGGTGAGAGAGATGGAGAAAGAGTCAAGGAAGGCCAGCTGTGTAAAACAGAAGAGAATTATATGGCTAGCTAGAAAGACAAGAAGAGGAGTTCTGAAGAGGAACCAGCAGAGAAAGGCTACATGTCTAGACTCTGTGTTAAAAAGGTGAATTTTCCCTGTGGGGTAGATTAAAAAAAAAACCTAGATTGACTTTCACTATTAGAAATGAGGTATATCCAACACTTCGTTTACCTCATTCATTAAAAAAAATCATAAGATGGAGAATATTTTCCATTGACACAAAAACTCCAAAATCATAAGGAATTTATCTCTTTTGTTTATAGTTGTGTCCCTAGCACATAAAGCACTAGCAAGTATGTAATAAAAAATTTTAGAGTAAATGAATGAATGAATAAAATAACCTTTATTTCATTTTCCACTTTTTAAGTTTTTATTTCTTTAAAAAAAAGATATTGAAATAAGTAGAAAAAATACACTCCTGGGAGCTATGATGCATTCTGAAATTATTAGAAATGGGTGGATAGAAAGAGTACGATTGCATTTTCCCAGCATTAAAAAGTCCAGATTGCTGAGCCTTCAGTGTTCGGCTTCATCCATCATTATTCGCAGTTACTACTCTCTGTTACCAGCTTGTCTTTAAGTACAACAGCCTCCCTACTTTTCTCTTACTATTTTAAATTTGCTCCTCCCTGAAATCTAGGAAGAACTGAAGATTGTCTAGAAAATAAGAACACCAAATTATTATATTGTCAATCTCATTTTTACTTTTCTAAGTCATGGCCATGGGCAAATGTGCTCCTTTTTTATTAATAAAACATAAAAGGAGAGGAAAAGAAAGCCATGAAGTTCATTTTACAAACATGCAATTCCACGCATGGTGTCAATTCTTCCCCTTGCAGATCCACTTGAGACTAGTTCTGGTAGCATTCTTTAAAGCCCAAGTGCATGAATTCCATGAAGTCTTTCCCAATTATTCTCATTTTAATTTTCCTTCTCTGAACAGCTATGATATTAATTTATTACTTAATCATGAATTATGGCATACAATTCCCTAATTGATGTTTGTGGATTTTTTTCCAGCTATATTTTAATTTCCTTGAGGACAGAAGCCTTGCTCTTATAGTATTAAAATATCCATCTCCTGCAGCTCTTAACACAGTGATCTGTGTATAAAGGGTAGGTGTTTGTCCATCAGTTTGTTCCTCACACCAAATGTCCAGGAAGATTTTATACTGAGCAAGGACAGACTAGATTCTCCAGCCTGCCAAAAACCAGTATGTACTCCTCAGTTACCATAGCTTCCTAAGTCAGTAGGTTCTTCAGTTTATTCCTGATATGAAAAGAGAGTAGGGGAGACTTTTCTTCTTGAGAGAGGCAAAACCATGTGTGGCCTCACCTATTCCAGCTTGGAAGTTAACATTTGGTCCTAAGTCAAGTAACCTTTGCCTCACTTAACTTGTTCTTGGAGATATCCAAACAACAGTTATTTAGCATTAAAAAAACTCTGAGATCCAAGAAGACCTTGGATTATTGTTATTTAACCATTGTTATTAATACTTGTAGCTATATATTTTGAACCTGTCCCCTGGGGGTTGAAATAAACCCTAGACATCTTAATTACATATAATGTCACTCTGTAACACATTACATTCCACAGGGACCCTAAACCCTATTTAATGATACTATTTCTGGCTTCAACCTCTTTCTTCTTTCATCCTCACATTATATCTAGGTTTGCAAAAGCAAAAAACTTAAACAGCATAAGGAGTTGGGGAGAGAGACTTGGCATTATTTCTAAAGACTGACAAGTTTTATTTGATATACTTTTTACAACAGAAGTTTCAGGTTTCCTGTGACTTGATTATTAATACCTTCAGGGTTCATGCGTGATGACATAAAGATGATATAGCCAAAATATAATTGTGTTTGAAATTTTTTTGGCTTAGTTCCTCAATTTTTTAATCTGTAGACCTCAAAATTATGAAAAAATACCATGAATTGAATTTCTCTTGTTAATGATTTTTCTCTTCATTTACAAGGTTAAATTTTAATATAAAAATTTTGGTGTTTTCTTTTCATTGAATTAAGACTATATTATTTATGGGGAAATTATTTTTTACTTTATTTGACATAAAATACATGGGAAATGATAGAATTTTAGAGCTATAAGCAGTTCTGGTTGTCCGTTAACATTACTTGGAGAGGTTTTTAAAAATATGGATACCATCTTAGAGAGTCTATCCCAGTAAATCTGTGGTTTAGCCCAGAAATCTGGGGTTCTGACCAACTGGTCTACCTACAGTTTGTAAACAGTGGTTTAGAATTCATTTTGTTCAACTCCAAAAAGGTGTTATAAGATATTTGTCAGAAAGAGCCAGTTTTTTTCCCCTGGATCTAAGCTTCCTCTTGCTTTCAACTTCACTTTTGGGGTGAACATTAATGCACAAAAGCACATTTATCTGGCTATTGTTAAAAATCATCACAGCTCCTGAAGGTGGCTTTTATATACAACAAAAGGGTAGGTAGGTAGCAATTATACTGGGAGAATTTATTTAAATTTTATCCTTCTTCTTCTTCTCCTCCTTTTCCAACAAAAGTAGTCAATCCACTCTAGATAAAACAGACCTGATTTTGCCAGCTGAAGAAGTATGAATTGTTCAGATTTTTCAAGAACTTTGATATTTTAATAAATTTTGTCTCTCGGGGCTCTCCAAAGGATACCTTGCAAGGAATGAATCTTTCTGAATAGCTGAGTTTCCCTAGTAAGTGAGGGTTAGTCAAGGCTGACACCATCTTATTATGTCTTTGTGCCTGACACATTCCCTGGCACAGAGCTGCTCCTCAAAGTGCTTTTTAAAGAATAAATAGATCAAGCCACAGTCTCCTCTTGTTGTTATTGTGTATTATGAATGTCTTTGTCTTTTTAGACTATACCAAACAGAATATAACATCTTTTTTATGATAACTTAGACCATCACACTGAGCCCTAGGGCTCTCAGGGGTCTCTTGTAGTATGCAGAATGTTTTTATTCCGCCCTAAATGATCCTAAACTGCTATGATATTTATTTCTTTTGTTTGCTTTCTAAGCTATTTTCTCATTTCCATCTTTGCTATTAAGCCATCAGCTGTCATTTGTTACTGTTATTGATGTGCCTCTTCTAGTTCTCTTTTTTTAATTTGCTGCTCTTGTTGGGCCATTTGTTTGTAAACCATATCACGAAGCCTGCTTCCTCTGAAGAGGAAGACCTGGCCCTGAGTAAGGACTTCCTGAAATCCTTTTCAGTAAAGTTCATTAATGAGCGTAGTCTCTGTGGTGTGGAGATGTTGGCTGCTCAGACATCTCTTATTTGTTTCTTGGTTCTCACCTGTTTTCAAATAAAGCAAGTGCCAAATACACAGTGTGACACTGTCTTTATAGAGAAGCAGAGCTTCCTTCTTCTGCATTCCAGTTTCTTGTACTTCTCAGCAATTAGAGTTGGTCAGCAAATATTTTTGTCCCCATGCTCCTCTGTTCAGAGAGGAGTTAGCTTGAAGTAATGAGGAACCTGGCAAAGCAGTTCAGAGCTAGTTTGGGGTCCTAATTTAGGTAGAGATCTAGTACCTCTAGGATGAAGAAGGTGAAAAGGGTTGGCCCCTGTATATTCAAGCCTTTATGAAGCAAAGTGGGAAAGAAGGTTAGAATTTTTAACCTTGTGAGGAAAGCAAGGCAAGTATTTTACTCTCATGTATTACTCTCATTTTATAGACGAGGAAAGTAAACACTGGCTATGAACTGCGACTCAACTTCAAATTTTTCCTAACATTAGATTTCACTCATCTTAAATTGTCACATTGCATGGGAATTCTCAGCCCTCCTCTTGTGTGTTGGCATTCAAGACTGGTGAGCACATCTGCTGGAAACTTCTTTCCTGGGTTTGCAGAAAAAACCTGCATCTCCTGAGTCTCTTCCTACCTCTCAGACCTCATGTCAGTCTCAAGGCAAACCTTCCTCATCCTGTCACCTGAATGTGGATCCTGGAGCTTCGTCTGCAGCCTTCTATCCTTTCTCCTCACATTTTCCCTCATAACTGCATCCTAACCTTGTACCTGCCTGATTTCATTTATTCTTTTTTTTTAAATATGCTTTATTGATTTTGCTGTTACAGTTGTCCCAATTTCTTTTCCCTTTGTTCCCCTCCACCCAGTGACCCCCCCTCCCCCCAGTCCCCCCCCACCTTAGTCCATACCCATTGGTTGTGCATATAGTTCTTCTCAACATCTTCCTGTCTTACTCCACTCGCTCCTACTATGCTTCTTAATTCCTGTATCATCTCCCTCCTTTTCCCTCTTCCCTCTCCCCTCTGATCTCCCCCCAAAATGTTCCCCATACCTATAATAATTTTCCCACTCTCATTGCCTACTTAATTTGCCTTTGTTTCAATTCCCTAGCTCTGTTGTTGGTTGTTGTGATACAGTTTTCATTTTAATGTTCATAGTTTTGATCCTCTTTCTCCTAAACAAGTCCCTTTCACATTTCGTGTAATAGTGGTTTGGATCTGATGAACTCCTTCAGTTTTACTTTTTTCTGGAAACACTTTCTCTTCCCTTCTATTCTGAATGACAGCTTTGCTGGAGAGAGTAATCGTGGTTGTAGGTTTTTGCTTTTCATTACTTTGAATATTTCTTGCCAGTCCCTTCTTGCCTACAGAGTTTCTATTGAGAAATCAGCTGATAGTCTTATTGGGACCTCTTTGTATGTAATTCTCTTCTCTCTTGTTGCTTTTAAGATTCCCTCTTTATCCTTAATTTTTGACATTTTGATTATAATGTGTCTTGGAGTGGTTCTCCATGGGTCCAGTTTTTTTGGAACTCTCTGTGCTTCCTGGACCTGTAAGTCTATTTCCTTCCCCAAGTTAGGGAAGTTCTGCTTCATTATTTTTTCA
Source organism: Furipterus horrens (assembly GCF_987537825.1). Lineage (NCBI taxonomy): Eukaryota > Metazoa > Chordata > Mammalia > Chiroptera > Furipteridae > Furipterus > Furipterus horrens. Next base: position 141,605,881 of record NW_028327176.1, on the reverse strand, counting down.
CATAATTTTTCCATTTCTAGTTCTTCTTCTTCACCTTCTGGCAACCCTATGATTCGGATGTTGGCCTTTATTTAGCTGTCCCATAGGTTTCTGAGCCTCTCCTCATGTTCCTCACTTTTTGTTTCCTCTTTCTGTACTGGTTGACTGTTTGTTCCTTCCCTATGTTCCGATTTGTTGATTTGATCCCTGGTTTTCTTTCGCTCAACACTAGTTTCATATGTGTTTTTGTTCATTTCAGCAGGACTAGCCTTCATTCCTTCCCTGTCTTGTTTAAGATCTGCTGTTAGGTCTGTAAGTGCTTTTGTAACCAAAGCTCTGAACTGTGCCTCAGAAAGATTTCCTATCTGCTGAGCTGTTAGATTAGATATTTGCTGCCTGGTCAGCTGTGTGATTGGGATCTCTATCATGATCTGTGCCATCCTGACAGTTTTGTGTTTACCTTTGCTTCCTGGGTGGGGCTGTCACACCTCCTACATTCTAGGGGGTGGAGCCCCATGCACTTGTCACTACTGGGCAACCATTTTCACCAAGCTGTGGTGTTTTGTGTGGGTATGGGGTCCAAGATGGATTCCTGCCATTCACTCTTTGCTGAGAGACTGGGAGCCTCCTCCTCCATCTCCATGCTCTCCAGCCCTCACAGTCCAAGACAATGGAGGTCTGCCTTCTCCAGCATTGGAATCGTGAGCTGATGGGTTTGGTCTGCAGTCAGAGGTGCTCCCCAGGTGTTTCTTGGCTCCCCTTAAATATGGATGTCTGTTTACCGCTGCCACAGCTGCTGCCGCCAGCACAGCTTGACCTCTCTGCCCTGGCTTCACCCTTCCTACCCATCCAAACAAGCCTCACTTCTTTATAACTAAATATGATGGACTTCCATGTAGCTTTATTTTCTGGAACTTCTGGTTATTTCCGGTTTTGCGGTAGTTGTATTCCTTCTTAGTTGTGGAGGGAGATGGAGTGTGTCAGTCTAGGTCTCCATCTTGGCCAGAAGTCAATAGTGCTTAATTTTATAATGATTTCTGTCTGGATGAGTATTTATTCTTTATCCCTTTGTTTGCTAGATTTCCATGCAGCTAGATTTTCTGGAACTACTGGTTGTCTCTAGTTTTGAGGTAGTTGTATTCCTTCTTAGTTGTGGAGGGAGATACAGCGTGTCTATCTAGGCCTCCATCTTGGCCAGAAGACTGTGATTTCATTTGTTCTTTAAAAAAAATAATTTATTTATTTGTTTGTTTATTTTTGAGAGAGGGGAAAGGAGAAAGAAAGAGAGAGAAACATCACTGTGTAGTTGCTTCTCACTCGCGCCCCCAACTGGGGACCTGACGTGCAACCTCGTTATGTGCCCTGACTGGGAATCGAACCAGCGACACTTGGCTTGCAGGCTGACACTCAATCCACTGAGCCACAGCAGCCAGGGTCATTTGTTCTTAAAAACAACAACAACAACATAGAACAAAACCCACTGGAGCAGTTACATAAGAGAGTGAGGTTCCCATGAGACTTTTTCAAGGTATAAATATGATCAAATAATTATCCAGCTCAATTCTTCAAAGATTTGAAAGGAAAAAAAAGAAAAAACAAAAACTCAGCACAAAACAAATTCTTTCATGTAGCATGTAAGACTCCTTATTATCAAATTCTTAACTACTTTCAGTCGCATCTCTTGCTTCTTCCCTCCCAACAGCAAGTACTGTGTTTCAGCAGGCAGACATGTATATCCCTGTACACAGTACTTTTTAAATTCTTCTAAACCTTTGAATTGGCCATTCCTCTCCTTTCTTGCCATTCCATCCTGTAACATGCACAGTGATGGTCTGACTAATCAAGTGCCACTTATCTTCCAAATCTTATCTTCTCATTGATGTCTTACAGACTCAGCTGCTTTTTTTTTCTGGGCTCCAGCTGCACTTCCTACACACATCTCCACTGGTGTGTCCTTTCTGGAGCTGAAGGAACATATCTGTGATCTGGTGGGAGAGACCACAGGGAAATATGGTGACATTGAGGCTCCTGGGGAAAAAAGGTCAAGTACCGTCCTCTCTTAATATTCAGGCAGGTCTGATGATGTCTGTACACCTGGCAGGGTGGCCTGGCTCCAGGCTTTCCCAAGGATGCCAAGGAGTCTCTTGTAGGAGACTTGGATTTATCTCCTGGCCAAACTCACACTGGCCTCAATCTGATATGTCCAAGTCCTATGGGAGTATAAGAAAAGGCTACAAATATTGCTTCACTAGATTATGTAAAATTTCATTAGGACCTGCTACATGGTAAAATACAAATAGGGTTGTATCCTCCTAGTCTGCCACAGACTATAGAGTGGACGAGGGAAGATTCTGGATGAGGAAAAAGGAGTGAGGGTAATAGAGGTGTGGGGGAGCCTTGTGCCCCACCATGGCCTCAGAAGCAGCTCTGGCAGTGCTGCAGGGGAGACTCTGGTTCCCAGGAGAGGAGTGGGTATCACCATTGTGACTGACAGGAGAGGAATTTCCTGGAGCCTCCGTGAACTAACTGAAGGTGTCCTAGTCTGGGCAACCTCTGTGATGAAGCACACAGATAGTCAAAAGGGAAATTTTAGTTACATAACAATTCTCATTGGGAATGGTAATTGTTATTAGGTTTGTCTCTTTACTAGACAGTATGCTTTTTGAAGACAGACACTGAATTCCTACTGCTTGGCATACCTAAAATTTAATAATTGCTGGAATGAATGAATGAACAAATCAATGACTTTTCACAATATGGACCTGAGTTCTTTTCACTTTTAGGAGCAGTGTAGTACATGTTGAACTTTGAAAACGGATTGGACATGGGTGTCTGGTCTTAGGTAAAAGCCTTTGGGAGGTCTGTTGGGTTGTTTATTGCTAAATTTAAAAATTGTCATCCAAAAGTATGTGTTCATGGATTCCTGACAAGAAATAATTTTGTCTGGTTCACAGATACTTAACATCACTCGTCTCTCAGCTTAGCCAATCAAGACTTCTTTTTCTCTTATTTCCTGCAGAGTGCATGTTAGGCCACCGGAGGTTAGAGGAGTGGACAATGTGGTGACTGGTTTCAAAGTGGTTCTAGTTGATTTGAAAGCTACTGGCACAGATCATCTCCAGAGCCTCATTTCTGCTTCATGTGTCCCCAGCAGCTGCATCAAATTGATCCTATTTGACCATGAAACTTGGAAACTCCAGCCTCTTCTATTCTTACCCAGAAGGGAAAAAACAAATAGGAAAAAGGATTCTTCTTATTGGACTCAAAATTTGGCAACATTGTAGATGTGAGCAGCTTAGGACTAGATGTACAGAGACATTGTTCAGCAAAATTGTACATGATTAGATGTCTGCTTCCAGTGTAATTCCATTTGTCTAATTTTTTTTTTTGGTAGAAACAATTAGAAAATTCAAATGCTGTATTCATAAATTGCATTTGGGACTTAATGGTGGTATTTGCTTCCCAATTGGAATGCCTTTGTGAGTTGCCCTCCAATTCCCATTTATTTTTCCTTTAAGCTTGAGCCTAATTCACATGTGGATCAGGATAAAAGCATTTTGTACAATCTCTTAACTGTTAAGTTTGTCATCCATAGAGATCTTGGGGTTCTGACTGAATGTCACTCTTGACTGCTAATGTTAAAAAAGGAGCTCTCAGGAACTGTGACAAAATGGCTAACATTTGAATGTAGCTGTTCTTTAAAAATATATGTATTTCAATGATAGTCATCTTGCTGTTGACTTAGGCGGTTTATTTTTTATCTTAAATGAAATCTTCCTGTGGTTGTCTAGAAAAAAACAATTGTATTTCTTATTTGTATTAAAACAGCATTATTTTCTAATTTATGTGTATTAGATACAAAGGCACAGGAAAATTTATTTTCAAAACACAAGATGCAGTTGGGGATTTGAATGTAGAATCATTTGCCCCTTGTCCTTTTGTATAGTCAATAAATATTCTTTGGTTAGCCAAGTTATTTGAAACTTTCTGTACTTAAAAGAGAGTATTTTTATTTTATTTATTTATTTTTGCCATATATCTTTGTCAGAAGAATTGAGTTGTTGTGGGTGTTTGTGAGATACTTAAATTCATTTCAGCAATGGGTTCTTATAGTTGTGCTCCCCTAGAATTGTTCCATGTGAACTTGGGTTGGCTGAATCTTTTTGGCCCCAACAGGGAAATTTTCTAGTATTTAGGTCCAGCCAGGGTAAACATTATTAAAATGACTAAGAAAGTAGCAGGTGATGCCTACATGAATAAGACTAACACTTAGTTGTCAATTATATTGTCAAGTATTTATTGAGAATTCACAATATGTCAGGTACTGAGGATATACATACTCTCTTTCTTCAGGAATCCAAAATATGTTGAAATTTGCATTCATTTTCATATCAGTGAAAAGAATAGGACCCTTGGAATTAAACAAACAGGGATTTAGAAATTTATTATGAGTTATCTTTAAGTCATTTAATCAACATGAGACTCTTTCTTCATTTGAATTATATAATGGGAACAATCAATACCTTTCTGGTTGTTGTAAGGATTAGAGATAATGTGTATAAAGTGTATTGTATAGGCCTGACCTGTATGGAAACTGAAGTGATTATAATATATAAGTATGTTTCAAGTGGCATTTCACCATTTTAAATAGGTTGAGAACACAGGTGTACATTGTTTATGATAGCTGATACCATCAGAGCCATTGTTCCAATCACACCTTAATGAAAACTTTCAGTCAGTATTCTTACAAAAACAGCCGCACCCCAGCAATCCAGGCAAGCCCTCCTTAGGTGATCCTCCATGCCTCGAAAGACGAGCAGCTGTGGCTCCTTGAGGTGCTGAGCATTAATTTATGTTTTCTTTGAGAACTTGTGCTCTGTATAACCAGAAATCTGTGCATACCAGCCTCGCCAAGGAGAAAACTATGTGGCTGCTCTCTGGGAGGGTGGGCTGGCTGAATCTCACCGAAGGCACGTCTTGCTTGGGAAGGAGCAGAGGACGCTTCCCCAATCCTTTTTGTCAACACAGTGGGAGTTATCTGAATTTCATTTGGGCATTAACTGCTGTGTGAGTTGGGTTTCTCTCTGTTAGAGAAGCTGTTGTTATTGGATTAAAACCACAGTTGTTGGGAAGCACTTAAGACTCCGTGGGGGATTTCTCTATCAAAGAGCAGGGTCAGAGTTTTATTTTTTCTCTTTTCTAGTAACTCCACTCACCAGAGATTCCTGGGGTTTTTGTTGTTGTTGTTGTTGTTTTTGTTGTTGTTTTTTGAGGTAACTGTATTACTTAGCTGAAGACCAAGGAGAAACAGAATTTCTTTCTTATTTTTTCTTTTTTAAAAAACACTTCTTGTTTAGTCTATTATAGTTGTCCCAATTTTTTCCCCTTTGCCCTCCTCTGTCCAGCCCATGGCCCACTCCCACAGTCCATCCGCATACCATTGTCCATGTCCATGGGTCATTCATACATGTTCTTTGACTAATCCCTTCCCTTTCTTTTCACCAAGAATTTCTTTCTTATTATCCAAGTGCCAGACTAGTCAGCTTGGACATTATCCAAAGTTTGCTTTGGCTCTCGGCTGTAGGACTGGAGCCACAGCCCATTTGGGAATGCAGAATTCAGCTGGAGGGAGAATTTTCATGAGCAACAAACTCCAGGTAAAGCTACACATTCTTATGTGTGGTGAGAAGGCCATCCTATGAATTTTAACTCACTCCCAGATTCTCCTGTGGTTTAGAGTCACTGTAGATTTTATCTTTCTAAACTGTCCCTGGTGGCCTTGGCCTGTTCCCGAGTGACACTCTGCCTGAGGTGAAAGCTGGAGGCCACTGCTGGAACCACTGGCATGTGCAGGTTGGCATCCACTGGCCCACTGGCCTGAGAATCCAAAAGCCCGGGTTCTAACCCCAAACTTCATCTGCCAGTGCTCAGCCAACAAATTTATCTGGTAAAGAAAAATGCATTCGGATGCCTTGAAAGTTTAGCATCTGCCTCTTGCTGGCTCATGCTGCTTTAGAAAAACATTAGAAAGTTTCCGTTGGATTTGGATGAGACAGAGATGGCATATTTTCTGCATCTCTGGAAGCCTACACGCCCCATTTGGGGAGCTTCATTTACATGCACGTCGGATGCCGGCTGACTGCCTCGGACTGTACCTTTGAGCAGATCCGATGGGATCCCCACATGCATGTAAATGAAGCTCTCTTAGCCGGAGCCTTGCTGCAAAGAGGCAAAGAGGCAAAGAGAAGGCTTTTCTTGAAACTTGTTACCTTGACAATCTCAAACCAGATGCCACAATAAGGAATTTCTTTTTCCTTGCTCGTGTGTGTGCCAGGAGGACGCCACGTAACTTGGTTTTCTAGGCTGAGGTAATTTATTTAAACATGGATTATTTGAAAAATGGGAAGGGATACAGGGCTTGATTTTAATCCCTGCTAACACAGAGAAAAGAATGCTTGTGTCACAACTCAGTGAGTGTAAAAATTAAAAAATGCTGAGACTATTGTTTGAAAACAGGCAAAATAATTAAAATTATTATGGAATAATCACATATCACACAACAACCTCCCACTCTTAGGAGCAACAATCCAAAACAGCTCCTCCGAAGCGGGCCCAAGGGCAGAGGTTCTGTATATCATTCAAAGACCATCTGTCGTGCAATTCCTGTAGCGCCTTTGCCCTATTCTGAGGGCAGGCTGAAATGTAGTCCTGGCAGTTCTCTTTCCATTTGCTGACAAACAGCAGTGATGGCAGATAAATATGGCAAACAATAGGCGTTTGTAATGAACTGGAAAGGGATGGGGAGTTTTGGAACCAGCACCAAAATCAGAAGTTGTGGATCCTGTGCTGGGCTCCTGAGACCCCCAGGGCCAGTTCTTGCCATGTGGCAGCTCAGACTGACATCTGCAGTTTGAGTGAGGCTTCGGTGTGCTCAGCCAACCTGCTGAAAGCCTGATTGAACTAAAGTTATTTTTTCCTAAAAAAAAAAAATCACAGAAACTCAAGGCTAGTGTGTATGTATTTATGTATATATGTATGTACATATCTAATTATTTATTCATTTTTCCTTCAGGCAAGTCACGTATTGCAAATAGTCCCCAAAGCTGACTTTTTAGTTTGTTATCTCATCCCTCCATAACTCCCCTCACTTGTATTTTCTTGTATACTGTCTCATTTTATGGTTTTATAGGGCCTGTTAGAGCATTATCTTTGTGGTTATGCTCAATATGGTGTTTATTTTCATTGTTTTAGAAGTATAAATTTGAGATTGGATTGTTTGATGTTGAATCAGGGAGGCCAAGATATCATTACTTCAAGTCTTTAATAATTATAGTTTTAATTCACAAATTAGTAATACCTGAGGATCTCTAGATTAAGGCTGTTGCTTTGAATGTTTATAGCAATGTAGAATTCTCACCTAGATTTTCTTGTAAAGCCATTTGTTGATCACTTTCCTGTGAAATATATCACAGGAAATTATATATATATATATATATATATATGTATATATATATATATACATACACATATATATGTATATATATATATTCATATACACACACATATATATATGTGTATATATATATATATTCATATACACCGGCTCATGGGATCATATACCCAGCTCTTCTCCCTACTTTATTTCTGCCTTCTTTCCTTCCTCACCTTCCCCTCTCTCTCTCTCTCTCTCTCTCTTTTTCTCCCTCTCTCCCTCTCTTCCTCTGTCCCTCTCTCCCCTACCCTCTCTACACACACACACAGAATTCATTTAATCAGAAGTGCTTGTAAGGCTTCATGATAGGTTGAAGAATGGATCACATAAGGAGTAGAATAGTGTTATTTGCAATAGACACAGAACTTAATCTTTAATCATTTACATTTCTGGTTGAAGTAATAAAATGGTTGTTCCAGCTCATCCTGTAAAACTAGCACTTCATGCTAAGGACGACACCTGTCTGAGTCGATGAGGAACCCTTGTGGACCTTAAGTAGCAAGGCCATCCTGACATGTTATGTGGACTCTAGGGATGGGTAGCATTTGTGTAGTTTGTAGTTCAGGCCGTTAACAGGAGCTGCAGTAGGGTGAGTGTAGTGAAGTTCAAGGCAAATGTCAGCCCTCCATTACTGAAATTATTAAGAAACAAGGAGCTGATATGGAGTGCGCTTCCTGCACCACCTCCTACTTTGTTTCTCACTGGCACTCTGCCAGGGTGGGGTGCTCAGCTCTAGTGCTGAAGCCCTATTGTAGTCCAAGCAGGTTTTTATTTCCACCAGCACTTTGCAGAGAGCATAGTCTTAAAGTCAAAACATCTGAAGTGATTTTTAAAAGTTCCACTTAAAAGTCTACATTTTAGAGCTGCAAGGGATTTTAAAGGATTATTTGTTTTATAGATGGGGCCAACTAAAACTTTGAAAAGTTATATGATTTTCCCTACGTCATTCAATAGAGGACTGAGAACTATATATATATTGGGGCTTTCCAATCCTAGGTCAGTGCTTTTTATCACACCACACTGTCCCTTCAGGTCTTGGTAGCACAGGTCACTGAATCATGCTGTTGGTAACTTAAAGTAGTGTGCTAGCAAAATTCATGCAATCATGACACTGGAAGTATGAAACCCTACCTTTAGACCAATGCATGTTAATATTACAATATTACAGCAGACATCTGAGACTTCTCTTTGGTCTTTGAAAACTGATTGCCAAGTCTTAGTGTGTCTCCAGTTACTCTGAGTTTGTGTCATTTTAGTTAGCTCTGCAGGTTACTGATTTATCTACCTATTCGACTATTGGCAAATAACTATAATTCATGTTACCTGATTTATAGAACAGTTGTTTCCCCTCCTACCAATCCAACATTTTTTCTTTTTCTCAAAGGGTTGGGAAGATCCTGTCAGTTCATATGGGATAATTTTGCCCCATGTAATTTCTTCCCCACCGAGTGGCATGCTGGTGCCAGCCTGTTGCAGCTCATGAGAGCCAGTTTTTGTCAGGAATTTTTCGTGCCAGTCATTGAATTTCTGGCAGCTTTAAATTGACCACAGTGGAGTATTTACACTACATGAATTGGCAAACATTGCAAGTATGGGTACCCCATCTCCAGAGAACTGTTTGTTCAACATTTACCAGCACTTGACTGCTTCTATCTTTACCTTCCTGTCTTTCCTAAGATCAAGAGGTGAATTAAAAGAAAGGTTAGAGCTCAGTACTTCCACTGCTGGGGAATGGCCAGTGAGACAAAAATAAACAACTTACAGCAAATCTATGCTAACCAAACGATACTCTGACAGCACTATCTTTTTTTTATTACTGTATTAGTAGCAGTGACTAAATTGGAGATACACAGAAATACTTATTTTTCTTTCTAGAACTGTCTCATTACTAAATAGGCAGTATTTCATAATACAAACCTGAATCACATCTGTGTATGCTACCAGAAAGGAATTCGTTCATACTACTGAATAAGTTCACTGCATATCCATAAAATGTCTGTGGGTTCTTACTCTTTCCTCTCAGATGAGGAAACGAAGGCCCATGGTTATGTTAGCTCTTGCAAGTAATATCCCAACTGAATATGTCATTAAAATTAAAGTAATTTCAAATACACTTAGGGGGGCCTATCATGTCTAAGACACTGGACAATAAGAGCCCAATTAAATTAGCAATATTAGGAATAGCCCCATGTCCTCTAATTTTTTTTTTCAAATTTAAAACAGTTTCATGTACATTTATTTCCTCCACAACGAGGGCTGAGCATGTTGGCTATCCGTTCATAAGCTCTCAGTTACGTTATTTCCTTTCCTCCCTCCTTTTAAGAGTCTTCATAACGAATGAGAAAGGAAGGATTCTATGCTCTTAGGCCAAAGTTTTGAGAGGATTAAACAGCAGTGGGTGGCAGCTGGTCAGTTTTTCAGACAGCTCTAATATGGAGATGTTCCTAAAAAGAGAGTAGAGATTTTCTCTTCTGTCGTGGGAGCTGGCCCATGCTTCCAGGGCAAGTGCAGGCTTAGTCTCTGCCAGGCACAAGTAAAACTGGAATGCATGCTGAAAGCAGATGCTGTTAAAAATCAAACATGGATTTGGGCTACTCCAGAACCTCATGGAGAGTGAAGTCAGAACACTGGATAGAGGGTTTAAAAATCAACAGCTGGGTCAACTACAAAGTCACCAAACCTGATTAGTAAATTTGTTGTTCCTTGAAAACGTGCATGTGCATTGCTGGATCTTGTTTTATCTCATGACGCTTTCTCTTCTGTACTTCCAGTTCAATTTGAGTGATGAGGAATGGGCTGTCTGAGCACCACTTTTCTTAAAGATGTAAAAATCGTAAAAATCCTAACTGCTGGCAATGTTTTGCACAGGAGAGCATACAGCTAGAATAGAGGAGACCTGAATTTTAGTTCTACTTCTGTTATGATTGGACCAGCCCTGTGACACTGGACAAATGACCTAATTACTTAAAGCCTCTGTTAACTAATCTTTAACTGAGGTTAAAATTAGATGATCTGCCTCTATGACAGGCTGGTAATTCTTTAGTACAAACGTTTGGAATCCCTTTTCTTTTCTCCCCACCACCTACATTTTCTCCATATAACTTATTTATTTTTACTTCTCCCACATCTCTTGTAACATTCTAAATGAAGTCGGCAGCCGTCCGCCTCGAGAGACGATGGTGTAGCTTCTTAAGAGTCTATCTGGACCGCCGAGAATGGCTGTGCAGTCCGACTCGGGAGTGACACGGTGTCTGTCTCCTCCCGTGTTGAATCGACATCTTGCGATGACGCTGGAGTGTCCTCTCCAGTGAAGCTGAAGCTACAGAGCCTGGGCAGGGTGATGTGGAGGGTCTGCTGTTGCCCATGCAGCAGACCCCCCCTCTCTTCGCAGCTGAAGGGTCCAAGGGAAAGACGGAGTCGATACAGCTTGGCTTCAGGTGCTCCGCAGGAGTTGCCGGTGTTGACTACAACGTCAAATCGCCTTAGGGACTCCGGCTCCGGATTTTCTGTCGGGGGTTTACTCCCTTAGCCTTTCCCCTGAAGAGGTATGCCGCAAGGCAGTGGAGGATTTTTGGAGTCAGAGTTTTCCTTCTCTGATGTGCCCTGACTGGAAGATCGAACCAGCGACACTTAGCTCGCAGGCCGACGCTCAATCCACTGAGCCAAACCAGCCAGGGACTCTAAATGAAGTGCTCTTTCTTTATAGCCATGATTCTTAAAGAATGCTCTCCAGACCAGCAACACTCATATCACACAGGAACTTGGAAATGCAACTCTCAGGCTTGACCCTAGATCTGCTGAATCAGAACCTTCTTAGGTGGGGCCCAGCAATCCGTGTTTAGACACCCTTCTGGGTGATTCTGATAGACTATTTTAGAGAGTTAGACTGAGGGGTGAGCAGGAGGAGGAGAATGATAAGTGTGAGGCGCAGCTCTCTTGAAATCCCTTTGGCTATCAAGTCCAAAGTTCTCTTAGTAGTTGCAGCATAATAACATGTATAATGTTTTTCACATTTCGGTGTTTTTACTTTATGTTCTCACATGACACTTGGAGCTGGCAGCTAGAATAGTGATGAGGAGAGGCTGTGATGCTCTGAGTAGGGGCCTAGCAACACAACACATGGTCCCTGCTCCAAGGCCACATTCTCTGGGGTGCTGTGATGGGCAGAACTCCACCAGTGCCACACATGGACTCTGCTACTCTCTCATATTTGGATCAACAATCTTTTTTTCTGAGGAATTGTGGATCTGGCAGACCAATAATCATGTATTTCAACCAATGACAGCTACCACAAGGGAAATAATTTTCAAATTTAAGTTACTCAAGTCCATGACCAGACAAGTTACAGTGTAGATGGAAAAACTCTTGTTTCTGCAGTTCATGAGTAAGAGGAGTCGACTGACTGGGAATTACTTACTCCAAAGTCAGAAGGGGCTGCAGAATCGTATGACATATGGCCCTCGGGCCTCTCACTCCTGTGATTGGCAGGTCACACTCTCTGGTTTTTTGACTAAGGCCTGTCACAGTTGAAAAGACAGCTAGTGAAATGGATTTCACTCCACTGAGGGCTATGCCACAGGTCACCCCATGCTGCCACCCTAGCAGTGAAATGCTGCCATGCGTCTGAGGTAAGGACAATGCTTAGAGTGGTTCCGCTTGGCTCTATGTTGCTGCTGGATGAAGTGGTTGCCAAATGGACTAATGGAAAGAATAGGATTTATTGTAATATATACATATCTGCTAAAGCTGACAGGATGATGTTTTATTTATTCCTATGCTTATATGGAAGCTAGAGTCACGACTTAGTAAATGTAAGAAATTAATGTGTTCAAAATAGCTTGTTTTGGGCAAGAATTAAGATACAAATAAGAAAAATACCTCATTAACATCCTGATTAAGTAGGAATTTTATAAGTAAGATCTAGAGAATCAAGAGTGTCTTTCAGGGCATAGATCTGATCTGATTTGATAGAATCTGGAGTACATTTGGCAGCAAACCTCGGCAGAGTTTCTCTGGCTTGTACATAAGAGCATATATTCATATTAATGCAAATACATATTTAATCATTCTTAAAATGAAATTATATAGCATTTAGAAATGAATAAATGCATAAACTTTGGAATTGTTTGTTGTGACATCTCTCACTGTTATATGTGTGTTTGTGTGTGAGAGAGAGAGAGAGGGGGAGAGAGAGAGAGAGGGAGAAATAGGAGAGAGAGAGAGAAAGAGAGAGAGAGGCCACTTCATCAGTGATGGTCTTCTAGGGTTCAGAATAAGGATGTGGATTATTCTTACAGATTTGTCAATGTTACTACTTAATAGAAGTTGAATGGTAGGGAGCCTGGTCTCTATGTGCATTTCTCTTAAGCAACACTTTCCTTTTTTCTTTCTGATTTTTCTGAATTAGTCCTCAAATTTATTTTAGGACATGATTAGAAAAACAGAAAATAATGTCAAATCTGATAACATTGGTGAAACATACCTTTAAAGGGATACTCACCACATAAGTGTAAGTATCTAGCTTTAAAATCTTCATTTCATCCTTTTTCAGAGGGCACATTGATTTTTGAGTCGTCCTTGGTATAGCTGTGGAGATCAGAAGATCCTGCACAGTTTGTTCATCATAGGAAGGGAGGTGAATGGGGTGGTTAAGGAGAGAATTGCACTAAGAAAAGTGTATATTATGCCAAAGTAAAATAATTCTATGAAAATGGGGATCTCTGTCTTTGTCTCACCTTGTCTTTTTTTTTTTAAGTTTTCAACACATTCTATTATTTTTATTTCTCACAATTACAACAGAAAGAAATTAGCTTTGATTTCAATGTTTTTAACTTTCTGGGTGCTATATAATGTATATATTTTAATTAAAGATCAAACACTGGCAAATGTCCACCTGGTAAAAACCAGTTGCTAAGTTAATAAAACAGAGTGCTTTTTATTGTATATAATCAAAGCAAGTTAGTTATTTCTGCTTTTATTACTCCAGTGAAAACAATTAACCTGAATTTTCATAAATAGGTTTAGATTTAATTCCTATTGTTGTTCATAGCAGGGACACGGGCTCAATTAGTGTTTTCTCACAGTGAGATTTTTTTTTTCCTTAAAGTAACAAATGATCACCCTTCATATTAAAAGTTTTAAACAAACCCACTATTTGTGAATGGTTGTTTCCTGACATGGATGTTATTACTTAGTGGTTGTTTGATGATATCTACTCATTTATAGGGTTTATATCTAACTGAGTCAAATAAGTAGTCTTTGTTCAGGATGTCCTCTGCTTGCTATATGCCCCCTGGCCTCTTGGTAGCTGCTTTCCCTGGTGTTCATTTTAAACTGCACGTTCTCAGGCATTTTGATGTTGGCTGTGTACATGTGAGGTCAAATGACAAAAAAGTTAAAAATCCTTCCATCAAGTAAGTAAATGTCTCACCTGCCTTACTGAGTAAATTTGTTTTCTTTAACAAACTGAATTCTATCAGATTGGGTGTGCATGTGGATACAGCCGGACTGTATGATGTCGGAGGGAAGGTGTATCTGTATTTCTAAGGGACATATCTCACCTTGATCTTGAACTCCATAATTATTCAAGTTGTGGCTCTCTCTGTCCCCCTACCATGAAACATCTGTGTTCCAAAAGTGGACAGACTGGAGTAGGTAGAGAATTCCATCATCTTCCTTTTTAAAAAAATATATTTTATTTATTTATTTTTAGAGAGAGGGGAAGGGAGGGAGAAAGAGAGGGAGAGAAACATAAATGTGTGATTGCCTCTCGTGCACCTCCAACCAGGGACCTGGCCTAAACCCAGGCATGTACCGTGACTGGGAATTGAACCCGCGACCCTTTGGTTCACAGGTCAGTGCTCAATCTATTGAGTCACATCAGCCAGGGCCACCCTTTTGGTTTTCATTCAATTAGCAACAATGCCACTTACCCTGTTCTACTGTAGAGTTCACAGAGAAGATGAGATATTTACTTGAAGGGTCTTAGAAAGTTGTGTACATAACACTTTAGTTTTTCACACTCCCAGGACATATGTAGTTCTTTATTTTTAAGTAAATAGGGATATGTTGTATGGTTTTGTTCTAGTGGGTAGTGCTAGATGAAAATTATTAGCAATTCCTAGCCTGTATTGATTTCAGGTATTAAAAATTCTGTAAGTCTTTACTTTCTAGTTATAGCTAACCATTTTATTTTATATTTCTGGTGAATACTGTGCTAGTCTTCCAAATTCTGACCTATTTCCTGAGATAGCTAATATTTTCTTTCCTCTTGGAGAGATCTTTTTAAAAACAGTAAATAAATATGCATCTTAAAATATTTTTTTTACTATGGAATTAAAGTGTATTGTAGAAAATACAGATTAGCAAAAAAAGGGGGGGCAATAAAAACCACCTTTAACTTCACCATCTACAAGTAAGCATGCTAAATATTTTGAGGGATTTACTTCTAGACATTTTTCCTTATGCATATAAAAAACTATTTCATTATTGGAGCTCAAGGGGTTAACGAAGAAAGAAATTATTTTACTTCTTGCTTACATTTTCAGCTCCCTCAAGGTCCCCTCTTTAACAGACTGTCTCTGGAGTGATTCAGGATGCTGAAGCAGTTGATCACTGAATAAATCTTCCCTGACTCTGAAAATGTTACAGTATTATGCAGCGCACACAACGCGGGTTGCAGCTGAGCTGCTCTGTGGCCAGAGATGATCTCTGGGTAAAGAAACTGCCTGGAATTACCCAGGGGAGTTTGCATTTCAGTAGCGAAATTGTGAGTGCAGAAATGGAATTGAGTGACTTGCTCAAGATTTGGGCCATATAAACACTAAGCATGGGCCCAGGAAGCATAAGATAAAAGAAACCTTGGTGTCTTTGGATTCAAGGGAAAGAAGGACACCTTATAAATGTCACTCATTAGAGACCCCTAGAAATGGGCCATTTCAAATACATCACCAAGCTGCTGGCAGGATGGAATGTCCTGGAAGCCCCATTTCTTGTGGAGCCACCGTGATTGAGAAAGCCATGTAGCATGAGGTAACGTCTGCTTCAGAGCGTTGAAGAGCTTCAGATGTCAGCCTGTCTTTGTGTTGATATTGGGATATGAGAGATGAGGAAGGAATACTTCAAAATAAATTCACCTAGAGATTAATTCCCTCAGCATTGGGACAGTAAGAAACCAGTTTTCACACTTGGATTTAAAGAAATATTTTCATGCCGCTCTGACCATCTGAATCATTTTGAAACATATCCCACCAAAGTGTGAGCTACTTGTCTTACTCAATTTTGTGTTTCCAGTGCTGAAGCAAGTGCTTGAAACATATTAGGTGTCCAATAAAAATGTACTAAGTGAAGAAATGAGTGGATGCATATAATAATAGTTAATGATTTAGGGTTCGCTGTAATTTGTGAAGGACATGGCCATATGCAGCAGGAAATACTTTGTGTATCATTTTTGCTTCATGTACCAACAAAAGTAAACCCTTACAATATGGGCAGTATGGTATAGTCTACAGAAATTTCAAACTGTAAGCCTCAATTCAGTACACAGTTGTGTTTTCTAGGGGGTGAGGTAGGGGAATGGATGGTAGAGGAGGCTCACAGTAATAGAAATATTCTCAATATAAATGCCTTTGGATGGAATATTTATTTTCTTATACACAGTTCTGTTAAAAGGTATTGTTCTATATAGAAATTTACTTGCCTTGCTTGTGAAGTATTTGAACTTGAGGCTCCTGGTGTAGTGCAAAGCTTCTAGAATACCAAATGTACTGAATCTAACTCTCCTGGCAGAGAGGAGTTAGGAATTTATAATTTTTTGAAAAAAGTTCTCCAGGTGATTTGAATACAGGTAGTCTGCATACAGGCATTTGGTATGGAAAAATGTATAATGTGACTTTTCCTTTTTTCTATAATTTATGTGAACCATTGAGTCTTAATGTCCAATTACTATGCAGTGTCATAACAATTACCACATGTATGTTGTTAAGTGTGTGCCTGATTAACTTTATTACAGGTTATATTTGAAATAGCAGTAACTGTACCTACACGGGGTCTCACTCTTCAGAGATTTTATGAGCAGCATGTTAGAAGCATTAAAGGGAGCACAATTTAGGGGCAAACTTGAGCATTATGGCTTTCATAAGTTTTCACATGTTTACCTGTGTGGAAAGTTAAGCTGTCATTATTTAAAAAATTATTTTTAATCTGGTGCAATATTGTTCTCTCTTTCTTACTGCTTGGATTTTCATTTTCTTTGTGATAAATTTGGGAGAAAGGAAAAAAATGATCTACAAGTATGCAGAATGAGCAAAATTCTGTTATGTTGGCAGTCTCTTCTTTTCTAGGAGGTTGATCCAAAATCAGGATATACTTCAGTGCCTCTCAACCTCCCTCGTGATTATTGGGTGTGGACACAAAAGCTTGACCTGGAAGCCATATTGAACTCAGAGATTCATTCCAAGGAAAGGAAGAACATTTTGTTTAGGACACACTCTGCAAATGACCGATGCACCCCTTGTTCTACCACAGGCCTTTACTATACCTGAAATTGCTGGGTACTACTTGTTTATGGCACACATCATGCCATATATGATCCTTTCTGACAGTGGTCTTATAGTCAAATATTAGAATGCTAGTAAGAAAAGATAAAGAAGAGGTGAGCTGAAAGAATAGTATGGATCAAATAATTATACCACAAAACAAAATTCTGAAAGCAATTATTTTCAATAACTATTGAGGATGGTGGATGGACAAGAAAGGCACTGTCCTGAGTGCCACAGGAGATAGAACTATGACAGCTCTGACCTTGAGGAATTCACAATTTGTCAGGCTTCTCCTGGGTCCAGCTATCATGGGGTGATCAGCAGAACTCTCTCTTCCTGAATTACTCAGCCACTCACTGACACTAAGCCCCCTAAGTTTAGTAAAGAGATGACTCTCGAACAAAAAAAGAATATGTCCTGCTCTAGCTTCCTTTTCTCCTTCAGTGATCCTCAGGGAAGCAGTGATACTTGTGCAAAGCACAGATCTTGGTAGTCAGGCCCAGCTGACTTTACATTCCAGTCTTGATAACTTCCAGTGTGAACCTGAGCATGTTATTGCGACCCTCAGAGCCTTTGCTTCTACAGGTGATAAATGAAGGTGATGATATCCACCCAGTAGTGTTTCTTTGAGAATTTAGGTAGTGTATGTACAGTGCCTTCCATGTGGTCAGGTATCACACTAAGTATGGCTATTTCCCTTTGCTAGGGGCTGAGGAGGTGGCTCAGAGTGACCCTGAACCCAGAGTGGAAGTCCAGATCCTGCCCCTGTGGGACCAGCTTGGCTTTCTAGGGGAGTTGATCCTTTGCAAATCAACTCTCTCCTCCTCATTCCAAGTGTAACTGGACAATTCTCCATAACTAGGGACACTGTTTTGGATCTAGGACTATGTACATCTTACTAGAAACACACTATTAGTCTTCTCAGTTCTATGCTCCATTCATATGTAATGGAGGCATGGTGTGAAATCCACTGCTTTCTTGGGCAAGCAGAGGGAGAAAGAGAGCCATGAGTGCCAGAAACTGCTAGGGTTCAAGGTTAGGAGGTGATTTTTGGTTCTTTTAAGAACCAGAAGTTATTTACAGCAATGAATTTAGAGGGAAAAGCAGATTAGTTAAAGATATTTTATTGCAGCTTCCCTAAAGGATGCCTCATGTTGCCTTCTCTCCATATCTGGTCTTGTTCTTTGGCTAATCCTATGACACTTTGCCCTTCCAGTGATTACTCTTTGCACTGGCTGTTAACTATTTCACATGTTTATTTCTTGTTTCCTCTAAGAGGCTGTATGCTTCTGGAGAGCAGGGAAGAATTTTCCATTTCTTAGGCCATTCTTTCCCATTCTCATCAGGGGCTCCATGTGTGCTGGTAAGTGTGGTAATAAATATCAGCTGAATGAACAAATGCTCAAGTTCGTAAATGGCTGTTGGTTGCAGTCAATGAATTCTTATTGTAAGAAAGGTTTAAAAGAACTGAAATTTATTGGGAAGGGATGTTTGCTTTATTAACTTTCCTGGTCACCTTAATTTAATGCAGAATATTCAACATGGTTAGTTCTTCATTTGCTAATATTGGACTTGATGCCTGCAATGGTGGGGAGAAAATCAGACCAGAAGTTATCCCTGGTATTGCTCCTAAGAAGAGGTGTAATTTTTTTAGACAATTCACTTCTGTACTATCTCCTTTGGATTTCTCATCTATGAAATGAAGGTGCCAGAATACATAATGTCTAAGTCTCTGAGCCTAAGTTTTTGTTATTGTTCAGTGTTTTGAGGTCTCTGTTATAATCATGAATGCTCATTATATAGTCCCATAGCATCTTGAAAGGCATAGAAGTTAAATTATTTATCCTTTAAAAAAATTACATTTCTAGTAAGTAATTTTTATTGTCATTACTTATTTTTGATAAAATTATATAAATATTTTCTGATAAATTTAGTGTTTGGGTCAATGAAGACTTTACCCAACTTGAGGGTTCAAAGAAGTTATATTTAAAAAATCAGTGAAACCATAAAAGTCCTAGAGGAAAATATAGGCAGGAAAATTTCAGGTATTTCACATAACAATATCTTCATGGACACATCTCCTAAGGCAAGAGAAATAAAGGAAAAAGTAAATAAATGGGACTACATCAAACTAAAGAGTTTCTGCTCAGCAAAAGAAAACATCAGTAAGATGAAAAGGAAACCAACCATATGAGAAAACATATTTGCCAATGATACCTCAGACAAGGGACTGATCTCCAAAATGTATAAAGAGCTTATATGACTCAACATCAAGAAAACAGACAACCCAATTAAAAAATGGCAAAGGACCTGAACAAACATTTCTCCAAAGAGGACCTACAGAAGATCCATAGACATATGAAAAAATGCTCAACATCACTAGCCATCAGAGAGATGCAAATAAAAACCACAATGAGATACCATTTTACACCAGTCAGAATGGCCATCATCAACAAATCTACAAACAACAAATGCTGGCGAGGATGTGGAGAAACGGGAACCCTACTGCACTGTTGGTGTGAATGCAGACTGGTGCAGCCACCATGGAAAACAGGATGGAATTACCTCAGAAAACTAAAAATGGAACTGCCTTTTGAATGAGAGATTCCACTGCTAGAATTATACCTGAAAAATCCTAAAACCCTAATTCAAAAGAACTTATGTACCCCTATGTTCATAGCAGCACTGTTTACAATAGCTAAGTGCTGGAAACAGCCTAAGTGTCCATCTGTAGATGAGTGGATCAAAAAACTGTGGTACATTTACACAATGGAACACCATGCAGCAGAGAGAAAGAAGGAACTCCTGCCATTTGCAACAACATGGATGGAACTAGAGAGAATTATGCTTAGTGAAATAAGCCAGGCAAAGAAAGAAAAATACCATATGATATCACCTAATACAGGAAACTAAAGAACAACATAAACAAATGAACTAAATAGAACAAGGAGCAGAATAACAGTCAATAGGGGGGAGGGGGAGAGAAGGGGGATAAGTAAGGGAAGGGTCTAGTCAAGGAACGTGTATAAATGACTCATGGACATGGACAACAGGGTGGGGTATGATTGTGGAAAAGGGGTGGGCTGGGTTGGGGGGAGCTCTGGGGGAAAAATGGGACAATTGTAATTGCAAAACCTAAAAAACAACAATAACAACAAAAAAACCCACTGACTGGTCTAGTGAAAAGAAAAAAAATTTTAAAAATGTCTTCCTAGTATTTTTATGGAAAATATTTTATCACATTTTATAATTATGTTTTTAAATTATCACTTCAATAAAAAAACTCAATGCTGTAAACTCAAGCTATAAAAGGTAGATTAAAAAGAAATCTAACATCTAGAATAAATGTATTTTTTTTCCTGGTGAAATTATAGACAGTATTATGAATGTTCTGCCTGATTAACTTCTGATTACAACATTCTAATTGGAAAAGTCCTTCAGGTAAAATAGGACAAGCTGTAGAAAAGTAGCCTAAGAGGCATGGCTTTGTGGACATGGTCAGGCATTAAGTATTTCAGCCTGCTCCTGGGGTGTTAGCTTCTGGGCTGGAGGCTTATAGGGAGACAATAAAAATTCAGTAGATTCTGTCCTCAGAGCTCTTATATTTTTACATAGGGCTTATAATTCCTATGTGGTATAATATCTACACATATATTTATTTACCCACCTACTCAATTGAGAAAATAAACCCACCCAATCAAACTCTTATTTTAAAAAGCAAAACATAAAGTAGTAGCCTTGCAATTTTTTCCAAAATAATTTTCAAAGTTCCACTTGCTTTAAAATTTTTATATTGGCTGTCTGCATTGGAAACTAGTAATTGACATTCTGATAATTCCTGGCTTGCCCAGGTTTTTTTCTTTTTTTCCTTAGCTGAAAGCAACACGGAACTTGCCTGAAGACACCTTAGTTATCTTATAAATATAGGTGGATTTCTTTAAAATCCAATCAGAAGGAAAAGAAAACACAGAAAAGATACAAGCAAATTATCTTGATTTCTTTTAGGCCCTGACCCAACTTTATGTTTAGGCCTAACTAAAATTTTTGCATTTATTTATGTATAGTCTGCTTTGTTCCAAAAAGGATTTAAGGTTACTCTATATTCTCTGTTTTTAGTTCTCAAGTGGAACTAATTTGAACAAATAAACCAGATAGTACAAAGTGGGTCCTATGTTGAAAACATGGCAAGCACCCAACTGTCACTGAGAAATTAGAAGGGTGCTGAAAAGCCTTCTGAAGCTAGAATATTTTCCCCCATTGACCTTCCCATTATCAGATTTCATTAGAATCACTTCTTAGGAATCTTCTGTAGACAGGCATTTTCAGCGGGTTAAGATGTTACCTGGGAGAGGTGCCAAATAAACTAATCTGTGTTAATGCGTTATATATCTGATTAATTCACGGTTGCAAACACAGTGCCTCAGGGGCCAGGCCAGTAGCTTGAGGGAGGCAGTTAACTGGGGAGGGCAGGATGGGGGTGGTAGGCCTGGGGCTCCTTTTCAGGCAGCTGTGGCTCAGCCCCTGTGAGAATGTAAGATCAAGGTCCAGGCAGGTGGTTGGTCTTACTTTTAAAAACACTAATATCTGAAATATCCTGATTTTTAAATGTTGATAATTAATTCAGAATTTTTGAAAATGCTGCAGGGTCTTAAAGAACATCTATCTGGCCACCCTGATTTGGCCAGGCTTATCAGCCTCTGATTTCCCACCTCCAGATGAACACATTTGTCATCTTGTATCCTAATGGCAGGTCTGGGAGCAGGTGACTCTTCTGAATGTTCTGATTGAGGGTCAGGGTGAGAAGAGGTCTGCAGTTAACACCCAACACGGTGTGTGTGTGTGGGGGGTGTGTGGAGACTCTGGGGCAGGACTGGGGTCCTACAGAGCAGACTGGAGTCAGATCTGAAAGAGGATGAGGGGCAGAGGAAGGCCGAATGGGGGTGCTGCATCTTCATTTATTCTGTCTGAGATGAGACCCTGAATGCCTTGGAGGCTTCTGTCAGCTTCAGCTGTTATTAGTCATTCAGAGAACTCTGTGTGTTCTTTGGTTCTTATGGTGGTCCTGAGCAGAGCTGATACCAGGAGTCCTGCCCTATCAGCGAGCAAACACACCCCCTAGGAGACCTTTGGCTCTTTATCAGCCAGAGGATTAGAAACAATTTAAAGAAACCTGGGAAGACACTTTGAAGAGTGCCTTCTTGGCACTGGAATCAGCCAACAGCTGGCCTTCAGGAGAAATGCAATCCTTTAATTCAGGACCAAAAATATAATTTTTCAAACAGTTCCGGAAGTCCATGGTGACAGTCTGGCACTTATGACAAGGAGACACCATTTAAACCAGGTTTAGAATGAAAGATCTTCACTGTGTCACAGGCATGGATCTTAGTAAGGGACGCAGGCACCCTGAGAAGTGGCACTTGACACAGAGTCTGCTGGCCATGGTAGGGAATTTTGTGGATGGCAGGTAGGAAAAGGAGGGCAAGATTATCTTGAACAAGATTAGCATCTGAGAAGTGGCTTGTTTTGTTTTCCATCTATGGAAATATAGGACAATATAAAGCTCTGGTTTTCCTTTCCTTTCCTTTTTTTTTTCTTTTTTCTTTTCCCTTTCCCCTTCATGGTCTGGTCATTAGAGGGAGCTCTGTGCTCAACTAAGACACCGAGATGGTTTGGTTCAGCAAGCATCTGAAATTTTCAGAGAACTCACAGATCTCATTTTATATTCCTTTTCATGCTATGCCTTTGTCCTGCAGCAACAAGTGATCGCTTTAGGATGTTATTTCAGGAATGGATATGAGAAGTCACTGGGGCTGAACAAGAGAGAAGTGGTTGGAGTTGATTTCGGTATTTTGGAACAAGAGGAATTTCTGTTGGAAAAATAGTTATGTGTGCATGGGAGAAAGGAGGAAGAGGGAGAAAGGGGAAGAGAAATTCTTAGTTATTATGAGAGGAACTCTACATTTGTGACTTGAGTCTTATAAGGGCTGGACCATTGCGTTTTCTTTTCATAGACCCTGAATATATTCCTGGTTAATCATCATGTAGCAGCTGATCAGCTGACCAGTACACCCAATGGAGTTAATTTGAGAACAATTAATGATAGTGCATTGCTCTATATCTGACAGGGAAGTGGCTGGAGCGATGGCATCCACAGCCAGGATTTTACATGGTCCCTTTCGGCTTGTGCTGCTGGCTTCAAGGGGTTGTCTTAATCCCCAGTCAAGGTGAAGATCTGGAAATAGAAGTAGGCTCTGGAACTGTTCTGAAACTGCACACATAGAAGCACCCTGTGTGTTGCCTTTGTAATAAGGAGGAATATACACCCTGACATTCTCTGTCTGGCTCCACTCTTCTGTTTATTTTCATTCTCGTCAGTTAGGAGGGAATGGAAGAGAGAGTAGGAAATGTGGTTGACTATGTTAATTTACCAGCTGTTTTTGTTAAGCAAATTAACAACAACAAAAAATTTTGGCCAAAATAAAATATGGATTTTGTTTATGGAATTCAGTGGTCCAGATAACCCTAGGCTTTCACTAACATCTATATGTATATTTCCTGAATGGCAATATCTGCAGAACTTCACAGGCATTGAGGTGAGTAATAAGATTTCTTTAAAATACTTAGGAGAAGTAAAAGTCATTTCAAAGGACTTTAATTGCCACGCAGTGATTCCACTTCCCGTTTAACGTTTTCTGCCTCAAGGTCCCCTTTACACAGACTGTCTAAGACATGATTTAGGATTTTGGAAGCAGCTGATAGAGGCATAAATCTGGTCAGACAGGGAGGGTGCGATGGAACTGGCAGTACATTCTGCTTGCCTGTGTGCCTGAAAGTCACGGGAAACACTCTGGAATGAAGCAGGCAGGGACTGCTGTGTGCCCGGACCAATGCAGATAAATATACCAGAAAAGGAGAAAATGTTGGTTCGTGTTTAATTTAGAGACGTACAACTCAAGTGTGGTTTTGGCCCCAAAGGAGCGAAGTTAAAAAGGCCTTAGGCTGTGTTCCTCAAAGTGGGGTCTGCAAAACGCAGAAGGTGGTGGGACTGCACGTGCCTCAGTCTCACCTTCGACTGACTGCATCAGAGCAAGGGAGTGTTTGCTTTCTACAGTGTCCTGGGTGATTCTTTGCACACTGAAGTTGGCAGACTACTGCTCTGGGTACTCAGTGTCCTTACCTGAGAGGATAGCACAAAAAAGGGAGATGCATGGGGGAGGGGGGTGCTGGGCGGAGGGGAGCAAAGGGGAAAAAATTGGAACTATTGTAACAATATAATCAATAAAATATACTTTAAAAAAAGGGGGGAGATGCAGTCCAAGATTTATTTAGTGACCTTTATGCTCTAGGCACAGTTCCCTGGCCCTTTCACCTGCATCCTCCACCAGTGAAGATATGGAAGCACAGGGAGATTAAGCAAATATTGTTCAAGATCACAAGGCTGGTAAGAGGCTGAGCCAGCCTTTGATTCAAAAGTTAGTGCTCTTGTCACTAAACTAGGAAATGGAAGATTTTTAATTTCCTTGTCAAGGAACGTCCCCAGATATTGCTCATTATAACAAGGCATGAACAGAGTTTAATCCCATTAAAAAAATTGTTCAGGCTCCTTTCAGCCTTTTGAGAGGGGGAATCCTAACATCTGGCAACTGTGGAAACAATCCAAACTACCCCTCACACTTCATAGCAGCCACCTTTTTACTCAGGGCCACTCTGGAAACTTGAGAGAAAGGAAAGATTCCTGCTCTGTCCCAGGGGGAGGGGGAGTTTAGACTCCACACTCCTTAAAATTTGTATTCCTAGCATCTCTTACACCAATCCATGGTTTTCAACCATTTGTTGAAATAGAAATAAAGCCTTTTCTTAGGTGAATTTAAGGTCAAACTATTCTATTTGTAGGTTTGGCAGGATTCATTATTTTTCAGAAGATTTTAATTTACAAAAGAAAAGCTCTCTTTGAAGAGGGTTTTCCCATGAGACTCTATTGCTAGTCAAGGACCCAGCCTCTTATTTTTTGCGATACTGATTTTAGAGCACCTCACAAGTGCTTCTTAGTGAAATC
Source organism: Furipterus horrens (assembly GCF_987537825.1). Taxonomy (NCBI): domain Eukaryota; kingdom Metazoa; phylum Chordata; class Mammalia; order Chiroptera; family Furipteridae; genus Furipterus; species Furipterus horrens. Next base: position 141,580,815 of record NW_028327176.1, on the reverse strand, counting down.
TAACCTGCAGCATTTGTCTTTCAGATCAAGAGTGGAATCAGCACAATTCAGTGAAAAGATTATAGGTTCTGGAGGCAGACAGAAGCAAGCTATTGAACTGTTTGGGCACCTGTTTTCTCAACTGTTAAATAGGGATAATAAAACCAACTTTACAGGGAGGCTGTGGCGATTAAATGAGATAAAGTGTGTGAAGTGCCCTTCCAGCATTGACCTATGGAAGGAGTCAAATGTCACTTCCTTTCTTGTTTTTTGGAAGGTGGAAGAGGCAGGCAATGGCCATGGGCTGGGAGCCTGCAGCACGTGGAAGCTGCACAGGGAGGGCCAAAGCAAAGGCCACCTGCCACAGAGACCAAAACGTTAAGCACTTCACCTGTAGAAGATGATAACTGTGTTCGTCTGGGCTTCTTTGGCTCCAAGCTACCCAGCCAGGGAGTGCCATCCTTAAATGTGCTTTGCAGTGTGTAAAGCTCCATCAGACCTACAGTTGACTGCTTGGTTTGTATCCTAGCTCTGCCACTTATTCGTTGTTGTGTGACTTTGGGCAGGTTATTGACTCAATTTCTTCTTCTGTAAAAATGGAGATTCACTTACTGAAAAGTACCACCTAGGAGGCTAAGAAACTGAGCAAAGTGGTGGCTGAGAGCTGAGTAAAATACACAACAGTGTCTCCCAGGTGGGGGTGGGGAGTTGATGTGCAGTCCTCACCAGGAAGAGGAGCTCTGAGACATACTCCAGGACTCCATCCGGGTCTCCTAAAGCTAATCTTTCTACCAGGTGCTCTTCCTTTCACCATTTAAATCGGTAATGAGTAGGTATTTGTAATAGGTTAACCAAAGTCCACAATTCTAGACAACTGTTACTGAATTGAAAAAAAAGCTACTATGTTGGTGAGGAGAGGACGCTTCCCAGGGTTAACACTCACCTCCTCTTAGCAGAACTGGTCTTAACCTTGGGTAAATCACCACCTCTTCATCAAATCATGGGATCAGATAAATAGAAATGGAAGATTGTTATTCAGGCCCTATAACTAAGTGAAAGTCCATTGAGTTGCCAACCACTTAAATATATGTAGGCTGTCCTGTAAAGAGATGTTAAAATCATTGCTAGTTAATTAAAAGGGCAGTGGTAACATAACTTACAATAAAGTGTTTCTTCAAATTGTGTTGTATGTCTTAGACTGAATACTTTCAGAATGCCATCTCTTGGATACTTTATTTCTCTGTTGGGCTACTAGAGTAAGACATATATGACCATAATGGAAATTTTATCATATATGGTCATAATTCAAAATTGCTTTTAGAATTCCAAAATTGGAGAGTGTAGAGCTTAAGGTAGCATGCAATTTTGTTTTATTGATTTTCTTTTATGCATGAAAATTTGTCAGTATTGTACATGTCTGCCATCAATAACTTCTGTATTCATTAGAGATTGGGAAAGATTTTGAGTACAGGATGTATTGGAGCTGGTAAAAGAGATAAACTCAGAGTAAGGCAAGTACAATGTGCCAGTGAATCTCTGTGTAATTTCCTCTGTTTTGAACAGCTATTTAAATGAAATAACTAAGGAAGATGCAGTATTCACTTGAAGGCTTAAATATTAAAAAAATATATTTTTATTTGGAAATAATTTCAAACTCATAGAAAACTTAGAAGAATTAGAATAGTACAAAGAACACCATGAAGTCTTTAGCCATATTTACCCATTCTTAACATGTTACCCCATTTGTTCTTGTTTGTGCTCTCTCTCTTTACATGTACATATATTTATAGTCTATAATATGATATATGTAAATGTATATCTATTCAGAGCCCTGGCTGGTTTAGCTCAGTGGATTGAGCGTCGGCCTGCGAGCTAAGTGTCGCTGGTTCGATCTTCCAGTCAGGGTACATCAGAGAAGGAAAACTCTGACTCCAAAAAACCTCCGCTGCCTTGCGGCATACCTCTTCAGGGGAAAGGCTAAGGGAGTAAACCCCGACAGAAAATCCGGAGCCGGAGTCCCTAAGGCGGTTTGACGTTGTAGTCAACACCGGCAACTCCTGCGGCGCACCTGAACCCAAGCTGTATCGACTCCGTCTTTCCCTTGGACCCTTCAGCTGCGAAGAGAGGGGGGGTCTGCTGCATGGGCAACAGCAGACCCTCCATATTACCCTGCCCAGGCTCTGTAGCTTCAGCGTCATCGCAAGATGTCGATTCAACACAGGAGGAGACAAGATACCATGTCACTCCCGAGTCGGACTGCACAGCCATTCTTGGCGGTGCAGATAGACTCTGAAGAAGCTACACCATCGTCTCTCGAGACGGACGGCTGCCGACGACGACGATCTATTCAGACTATTATGTTCTGAACCATTTAAGGATCAGTTACATATATTATGGTCCTTTATCTCTAATACTTCTGAATGTACTCTTAGCACAGGGATAATTTCTTACATAATCACAGTGGAGCTATCAGCTTCAGGAAATTTAACGTTGATATGATACTGTTTGTCTCAGCTAATGTCTGTATTTTAATTTTCTTAATTTCACAATAGTGACCTTTATAACATTTTTCCCCTCAAAATAGCATTTCTTCTCCTTTAATTTAGAACAGTTCTACAGCCTTTCTTTGTTTTTTTTGACATTGAAATATTTAAAGAATACAGCCCTCTCCTCCCATCTTTTTTTAACAGAACATTCCTCATTTTGTCAGATACTTTCTCATGCTTTGAGTTATGCTATACATCGGCATATCCAGAGGGAAACGATGGACCTCTGCCTGCATTGGGGATGTTAATTTTCATCACTCGGTCAATATATTTTCTGATATCTCCATTTTATAATTCCTGTATTTCCCCTTACAATTAATAAGCAGCCTGTGGGTAGACACTTTAAGACCATGCAAATATTTTGCCCTTCATGGAAATTCTCCTTGGTTTAGCATTCATTAATGATTCTTGCCTGATGGAATCTTCACTCTAATGGTGATATATAGGCTTTTTAATGGTAAATATTAGGCAGTTAAAAGGTCATTAGTTTTAGCATGTGTGTATTTAATAGCCACTGGCAGCTTTGAAAGTATAATGTCTCTTTCCCAGTTCTTTTTAATCCAGGGCACCAAATAGCACTGAGGTTCAGCCCCCATTTCCCTGGCCAGCTGGCATTGTTATAAGATTGAGGTGAACTTGCCACCACTCTCCCCTGGTACTTCATCAGCCTTCAGCTGCCTGATGTTGGGCTTGGTGGGGGTGGCTACGTTGTGGCTCATTATAGCACTCGGAAATAAGTTTATTGCCTGTTTTGTCTTCTCCTTGTCCCATCACAATGGATTGATCCACCCTTGGGCTTCTCAGGGTTTGCTTTACTTGTTAACTGGTTCTTCTTCCCTTGACCTTTAAGTCTTGGGAAAAGAAAGGGGTTGTGGGGGGCTCTGCAGAGGAGAAACACTTACTTCTCAAGTATTGACAAAACAGTGTGTAGGAAGAGTAAATAAATAAATAAAAGAAGGCAGGGAGCCAAGTCGGAGGAGCTTGCAGTCCTGCCCCCTGCCGGGAGTTTGCACTTTGGGGCCCACAATTCGTACATTACAACAAGATAAGCAGGAAGATAGCGGTGCGGTGCCTCTCTGCCTCAGGGAGGGGGTTGCTTTTCCTGTGGCAGAAACTATCTCTGCTCCCCAGTAAGTCTAGGAACAATCTCCACTTATTATACCAGCTCAAAACCCAGGACTGTTTACAGCCTCACGCCAACGAGATACTAACCCTCACTCATTACTGTCGCTGTGGGGATTGATCTGCACCACACTTGCCTTGCATGTGGCCCACATTTTCATCCAGTAAAATCACACGTTGTTAACTCAATATGTACAGCGAAAACAGCATGAATAATGGAACCTTTAATCCTTATTTCTCCAAATTAGATTTCCACTTTATCCTTCTCCCCTTTTTTCTCTTTAAAAATAAATTCCTCTCAGTGCCAAGCAGACTAGATATTGTCCACACCTTAGCTCTGAGCAGATTCTGTGGTATTTCCATTCCATTACCAAGGTACCTTTGCAGATCCAATTTCTGGGTGGATTGATTGTATTTCTTTCCCTGGTCACTTCACATGTGACTCTGTAGAAGTTAACATCATTCCTATCATAGAGAAAGAGATGAGCCCATTGACACTGGGTAAATTCCAGCAAATGAAGTGAAAACTTTGTCTGATTAAACTTGCATCTATAATATCAGAGCATGAAGACATACTCATAGCCTATCTCTTTTTTCTCAGTCTTCCTCTCTCTTGGGTTGGAATTATTTTTGGTATTAAGTCAGAAACCAGCAATACTAAATCAAACTTCAAGGATGAGTTTATCAAGGACAGAACTTCTTTGAAAAAAAAAAAAAACTCTTTTGAGTATTACATAGTAGTCAGACAAATACACCTAAGGGTTGTACAAGGATATTCAGCTTGTTAAATTTTCATTATTCCAGATACAGGTAAGTAAAACAAATGGACCAGATTTGCACTGGCTGTTAAGATGGTCAACTTGCATAGATTGACTGTCCATTCCTTTTGAAGATTTAGAAATGCTCACCTACATTTCTCAAGTTTCACAGCTCTGAATATCTAAATACACATACATGGTGGGACAAAATAGGTTTACAGTCATTTGTATGAAAAATAATACAATAATTAATAAATAATAATACAAGAATAAACTGTTTCACATATAACCACTGTAATCCTATTTTTGCCCCACCTTGTACATATACATATTTGTGTATTACCTAAAACCTGATTTCATGTATGAATTCACTGAGTTCTGGTCATGACACTGTTCCTCTTTGGTAGGTAACCTTAGCCAAGTTCCTTATTTTTTCATCTGTGAACATGGGATAATCAACAAAGCCTACCTTGCAAGGCTATAAAGTACATGTAAAGTGCTAGCATGGTGCTTGGCACATACCAAACATACAATATTAATTGTTGTTACCAGAGAGGCAGTTTAATAAGGAGTGGATGAATTGAACTGTGGCTCATATGATCCTGATCTGAAACCATAGTATTGAAAAAAAAAAGAGAGAAGAAAGAAAAACCAAAAACAAATAGACATGGGGATGTAAAATACCGTATAGACAATGGAGTACCCAAAGAACTTATATGCATGACCCTTGGACAGGAACAATGCCTGAGGGAGTGGGGGATGCTGGGTGGAGGGGGGCAAAGGCAGAAAATCAGGACAATTGTAATAGCATAATCAATAAAATATAATAAAAAAATAAAAAATAAATGCTGTAGCTACAATCAGATAAATCTACATCAATCATCCAGGTGACCAAGAAAATAGATTGGTTAGCCTGTGATCTATTCATTTTATGAATTTAAATCTATCTTAAGAATTTTTATTGAAATATGTTAAGATTTTATCTATTCTTACTATCATTCCCAGATATTTTTCCTCTTTTAAATGCTTCCCACTTTGAATGGCTTATTTCTAACAAATCAAAGCCTTGAGAAACTGTTTGGAAAGATGTAAAGCCTTCATTAATGAACAGTTCTTGGTGGGAAATAAGTGGCCGTTTGCTGTCATTATTCCTTTTCATCGTACAGGCCTGTAGAGGCTGCGGCTGAGGCCAACCGTGCAGTCTGGTGGCCCTGTTCCTACTGGCTGTCAGCACTGGCTCCCGGCACTCCCAATCGCATGTGCCTCTTCCTCATTTTAGTGATAGCATACCTGGGTGGAAGGGAGAAGGGTGTGTGAGTAGGCCTGGTGCTCGGGTCCAAACAACACCAGAGGGCAGCATCAGCTTCTGGGGTATTGGGCAGCCAGCCGTGTCCAGGATTGTCTGGTCCTGCTGTATATCGTTAGGCCAATAACATCCATCACTTTGCACAGTCAATGCACTTTTCAGGCATTAGCAAAATACCTTTTTTGGGAAAGTAGGTATTTCAGTTCTTACTTCATACAGAAGGGGACAAATGTAGAAGAAAGGAAAAGATTCACCTCATTCTCACCAAATGTACTTGTGCTAGCATTAGCAGAGGAGCCAATATCTGAATGCAGGAGAGGTTAATTTCTACAGTTTCCCCATCTGATTGCCTAAGTCTTTCTTAGTAGCTTTATTAACTGTTAGTGGATTTATAACAAAGTGACAAAATGACCACATCCAAAAAATATCTTTACACGCATGTGGAGACTTCTAAATTGTGGTGTCAAAATCTCCTATGTGGCTCTGTTAGATAAACAGGGTCACTGAGGCATTCAACACACACACAGGTGTGTGCATATGCCACAGGTGTGTGCAGACAGTCCTGAGGTTAGAGTACGGGTCCATCTGTGACAGTCCAAACAAGAGAAAAGCCAATAGTGACCATAACAAGTTGGAGACAGCTGTCCTTTTTTAATTTCCTGAAGTTTAAAAGCATTATAACATGGTCACTCACCTGCGGTGACTTGTCTTATGTTCTTTAGCTGGTGACTGTAATGTTAGCAGTGGTCTCCGCCATCTGTGTTGTTGTTGCCATCTGTGTTTCTCCCTTTCCCTTCATGGGCACAGGGCCCTGAGGTGGAGTAAATGACCTCTGTCCCAGGAGTCTGCTGCCCTGTGGAGGTCAAGTTTAGTCATGGCTGGTGGGTGTGCTCTTTAGCAGATGGATGGCTTTACGGTGCAGCATTACTTCATTTCTAGTCCATCTAGTTTCAACCCTGCAATAGACTTAATGACTGGACATGGGATTGCAATGTGTCATTTTCTCAGAAATGAAATTTGGTTTAAATGAGGCTAGTGTTTTAGTGGTTGTGGTCTAGGATCTTGTTAAAGCATAACTATCATGAAGTCAAAGAAAATGAATAAAATGAGAAGTTCATTCAATTTTTATTATTTACTGGTAGGTTCTCTAACAGTAGCTAGGCTACTGCTCTTTATTTCAGTGTAACCGGTCCCTGCCCCTAAAGTCAGCTTAAATCTTCAAGGCAATGGGCAAGGTCCATTTCAATGAAACTGAGTAGCACCTGGCACACTGGTGCCACTTACATGCTATTTGATTATTCTGGTGAAGTCCTAGCTGTGGCTCCTCTGTGGTGAGGATGGAATAAGATGAATTCTTTCAAAGTTAAGTGAGTTTATATTTAATTCCATATCTTACTTCATTTTGACAGCAGAAAAAATAGATGTAGAAAATGCCATAATTCTAAAAAGTAGAATAAATGAAAGTTAAATAGTTTAAAAAGTTAAATTCAATCCGTATTTCTGAATTTGTAATGGATTTAGTGCATATCATGACTCTAGGCCAAAGGTGTGCTGAAATTCAATTTTTTTTTCCTTTGGACTTTAGGAAACACCCTTCATAGCAAGGGAAATTTGTCCTTTTATTATGCCTTAAGAGCAAAGCATTTGTATTGATGTTGCAAATATGGGTTGGTGCCAAAAGTCCCAATAACTGCATTCATAGCATTGTTTGGTGACTGAAGGATGTTTTGTTAGGTGGTTAGTCAACTGGTGTGCATGTGTTGAATTGATTTTTGTGTGTGTGGGTGTGTGTGAGCTGCATTAATTTAAACTTCTCTACAATTTTTCCAGCTTTGATTTTTTTTCATAAAACATCTTCTATTCCTTTAGAAAGCCAGTAGAACCTGTAATGAGAGGTAAGCTTACTACAAAATGGTGCAGAAACAAATCCAAATTTACCCTTGGTGGGGTCACATCTGCAGGGTCATGCTGCATCGAGATCTAGACAAACTAAAAGGATATGACCAAGGCAAGTGCCTTGTAGTTTTTTCCAAACTGTTCCTAGCCTCCTGAACTGTTAGTAAAATAAAATAGAATACTCAAAATAGGAGGGTGGTGGTCCTTTTTAAGGTACCTACTATTTTCTTCCTTCTCTTTCCAGCAGGGGGTAGTCTGACACCAGAATTGTTTATAAAAGGCAGGAAAGCTCTCAATCTGTAATCACTAGCTTTCTTCAGTGGAGGAAGAGTCATCCAAACTAGGATAGATCTTGCTATCTTGATGAATCATACCTGCCACTCAAACATAATGTTAAATGATATTAGCATAGAGGGAACCACTCAGCTATTATAAACTGTGTCATAACTGCATGTAAAAGAAAGAAGAGTTAGCATTTAGTCCCTTGCATGAGCATCTCATGCCTTGGCAGGTCCATGTGTTTCTACTCTCCAGGTGTGTGTGCACTGCTTTATTTCCCCACTTTGGAGCCTGGCCTTTAAGGTTGGGATGTTGGCCCCAGAGCCTCTATTGCTAAATCATTGCTCTGATTGGGTGTCACCATAACAATGGGTAGTTTTCCCCCTCCTGCTCCCTTCTTAGTAGGCTTAACTCCAGATTTGATTCCTTCTCTAGTTAAAGTTCAGATGGTTTCCAATGCACAAAACTGGTCTTAGGTGTTAGAAACTTAAGTGTGCAGCATCTACTGATTCTTAGAAAACAAAATGGTATATATATAAACTTGAGTATCTAGCTTTGTATTGTCCAACTTGGTAGCCACTAATCACATATGCCTCTTAAATTCATTAAAATTAGAAAAAATTAAACACTCTGTTCCTCAGTCACACTAGGCACATTTCAATGCTCAATAGCTGCATGTGGTGAGTGGCTACTGTATTGGACTATGTAGAAGTAGAGCATTTCCATCATCTAAGAAAGTGCTCTTGAACAGAACTGGCCTAGAAGCAGTATGTAGGTTTTCATTTTGGGTCCTTAAATATAACTTTCCAAAGATTTTCTCTCCATGCTACTACTTTCAATAGTCACCTAACCAAGGTAAACGGTGGAAGGATGTTCCTCCTTCACTGGGGCATCCAGTCCTACTCTTTCAGGACATAAACTGTTGATAGTATGGTGACAAATGTCTGTGTCTACAGGTAATAGTCCTAAATTCTGCCTTCTTTTGTGACAGTTTTAGTCAGGTCAGCTAAACATGGGCAGCACAGAACAATGTTTGTTTGTTTGTTAGTTTTTTAATGATTGGGAAGAAGAGAGAAATTAGATTACAAATGAGCCCGTGCAATTGATTCACAAGCAGCATTTCTTCCACCAGAAGTGTTAGAAAAGAAGACTGATCTTAGGAAAGTAAAAGGTTGTGAACCTGGTTCACATTTTTGTAGTTACTGAAAACCCTTCTTCATGCTGTTTTTTTTTTTTTTACTTCTCTCCCAGTTTCTTCATCAAAAGGTGAGGTTTTTGTAACATTTGGAGAGTGTTTAGATGAGAATACCTATTTAAAGACTGTAAAACCTTGATTTCTAGGCTAACTGCAAAGAAATGAGAAAGATACAATTAGTCTAATTATTAATGACACCTCCTTTCTCTCTCAAAAACATCCCAGTTTGGGTGATACATTGTATGGTCACCATATATGTTGTGTAATAAATTATTACAAAATGGCCAAATTTAGGAATACCCTCCTTGTTTATATTTTAGTTTGAATTTCCCTCTGAACTCCCATGAAACTTACTCTCAACATCTCCAGGTCTTTGCTTTCCCCCGTCTGCCCTGATCAAAACTTTATCACCCTCAAGAGGTGTCTGATTTCCTTTTAGGCCTCATCCCTATTCCTTTCTTTTTTCTGGGGCATCATTTTAAACTCCAAGATAGGATTCTGTGATTCCATTTTGATTTACATGCTCCTGAAAGAATATCCATCTTGTCTTCACAAAACTTTTTGTTGCGAGACAGATTTGTTTTACCACTTTGGCCAATTCTGTGCTTTTATGCCTCAATTTTTAAATTTTTTTTAAGCGAGGATATTGATGTTTGAGAATGGCTTCATAGGAAACTGGATAGGAGAAGTGTGTGTGTGTGTGTGTGTGTGTGTGTGTGTTTTTAAAGGCTTTGAAATTTCTAGAAGAAAGATAATGCTATTATTCAAGCATTAGTTAAGAAAGATACTAAATTGTTTTATATACAGGGGGTCCCGAAAAATGTATACATACTTTAAATAATTATAAAGCTGGTGTTTATTAAAATACATTTCATTTTAAAAATGTAATAGAATCTACAGACATTATTTAATTGTTTTGTCAGTGCCTGTTTTCAAATTGACGTCTGTTCTGGTCCAGGCACTGCTGACAACGCAAAGCAATGGAACTGCAAACATCACAAAACATTTTGTTTGGTGTTTGTGTGCATTCTCGTCAATGGCTGCTCTCAATTCAATGAGTGTTACAGATTTCATAGCGTAGGTTTTGTCTTTTAAGTACAGTATTCCCTCACTTATCCCAGGTATTATGTTCTAGACGCCCCCCCCCCCACACACACAATAGGTGAAAATCTGTGAAGTAGGAACCTTATGTTTATTTTAGTATATGTATATTTTAAGGCTTTATAAACCCTTCCCCCACACTTATAAACTGTTCCTAGTCTCTTATTAACCTTTCCCACTCCCTTATTAACCTTTTCCACACTTTTATAAACACTACTTATGTTCCTAAACATATTTTACACTCTTACACCTACGTAACTTTAACAACATATGTATACAGTACTGCAAAATTCTGCGATATAGCAAAAAATCCACGATAAATAATTAAATATAATATTTTTTAAAATCCCGCCATACAGTGAGGCTGTGATAAGTGAACCGTGATATAGAAAGGGACTACTGTATCCCCATAAAAAAAAAAAAAATCTAGTGGTGTAAGGTCTGGTGAATGTGCAAGGTAGTCTATGAAACCCCTTTGCCCAATCCACCTGTTAGGCAAGATCTCATCAAGGTAGGATTTAACATCGTGATGGCAGTGTGGGGGTGCCCTGTCTTGCTGTTTCATGATGTTTCCGATTCCATTGCTTCGTGTTGTCAGCAGTGCCTGGACCAGAACAGACGTCAGTTTGAAAACAGGTGTTGACAAAACAATTAAATAATATCTGTAGATTGTTACATTTTGAAAATGAAATGTATTTTAATAAACACCAGCTTTATAATTACTTAAAGTGTGTATACACTTTTTTGGGACACCCTGTATATATATCATTGAACATCTTTAGAACACAGACATTCTGAAAAAAATTTTTTTGCCCCTCCTGCCTTATGAGGAGTCACCACACCAATGACTTGGGAAAATATCGGTGGATACTCATGCCCTCATGAAGAGCTAGACATGCTGTTTATGGGGTCCTGCCTTTCCTCCCAAATACATGCAAATAGACGGAGAGGGGTACTTTTTTAGGGTACAGTAAGTCAGCAGCCTCTGACATAAAGACAGCTGCCAAAAACCCTGTCTGGGGTGTACATGAGTTCATTTGCATTTTGATTTCTGTGATATAACTGAAGGCACAGGTTGTCTCTGCCAAATTCCCTGGTCTACCGAGGGATGCCAGGTAGAGCTGCCCAGAGCAGGCTGACTCATGAGGACCCCACAGCCGCACAACCAGTGCATCTCTAAACATCCAGTAATAAAAAGTCTGTTGTTCTTTGGTCGCCAGGATTTAACAAACCTAATCCCTAGGAGAGGTGATAAAAATTCATTAATCTAATTAAATACTTCTTATTGCCAAAGTGACTTTGTAGAGTAGCTTTGCTGAAGGATAAGTGCAAAGTAAAATGGGGTCCCAGCAGAGAAACAAACGTTAGACTTGAGCAAGCTTGTGCACGCTTCATTAAACTCATAATTATTCTTTGGTTCTAAGTAGCTGATAATATTTAATGAGTATCCAAGATAATTTAAAGAAGATGTTTACTAATGAGGTACAAACAGTGCCATGGAACATGGATACCTCAGGTGCCATAACTGTGTATCTTCCTGCTAAATCTTGTTCATTGGATATCGGGAGGGAGACCACAGGCATTGTGACAGGCTTTGGAACTGAGTAAAGTGAATTCGAGGCGAAAAACATGTCACTAGAAGCTGAAAAGTTCTATGAGATAGAAAGAATGCTAAGGGAATTTATTACTGGAATAGAGAATTGGAAAAATAAAATTTTTGAGAAAAGACCCAAATTCTATGTTACATGAGAAATAGATGAAGGGCTTGGGTGTTTCTGATCTTTGAGAAGCTGTTTCATGGAAAATAAATAAATTTGTCCTCATGCTCAACATCACTAATTGTCAGAAAAATGCAAATTAAAACCACAATGAGATGTCACCTCACGCCTGTCAGAATGACTATCATCAATAAATCAACAAACTAGTGTTTAGTGAAGATGTGGAGAAAAGGGAACCCTTGTGCATTATTGGTGGGTTTGTAAACGGTACAGCCATTGTGGAAAGCACTATGGAGTTACCTCAAAATATTAAAAATGGAACTGCCTTATACTGCAGCAATTCCACATCTTGGGGTTTATCCTTCTTTTATTCAAAAAACTAATTTGAAAAGATATATGCACTCATGCACTCCTATGTTCATTCCAGCATTATTTATATATATATGGGAATATTACTCAACCACAAAGAGAAATAAATCTTGCCATTTGTGACAACATGGATGGACCTAGAAGGTTATTATGCTAAGTGAAATAAGTCAGAGAAAGACAAATACTATATGATTTCACTGATATGTGGAATCTTAAAAACTAAAATAAATGAACAAACAGAACAGAAACTAATTCACAGATGCAGAGAACATTTTTATGGTTGTTAGATGGGAAAGGATATTCAGAGATGGGTGAAAAAGATGAAAGGGATAAGAAGTAAAAATTTACAGTTATAAAAATAGTCACAGGGATGGGAAGTGCACCATAAGAAACATAGTCAATAGTAATGTAATTATGTATAATGCCAGATAGGTACTAGACTTATCTGAGAAATCACTTCATGAAGTATATTAATGTCTAATCACTGTGTTGTACACCTGAAACTAACAGACCATTGTATGTCAACTGTAATTAGAAAACAAATAAATTCTTTTTAAAAAGCACAAAATGAAGACCAATGGCTGGAAGCTCCAAAGAGATTTGTAACCAACCTAAGGGAGAACTTTCTAATAGTTAGAACTAACTGAAAGTAGGATGAGCTTCTTTGAGGGTTGTTGAAATTCTAAGTATTGGTTGGATGGCCATTTGGGAAAAATATTGAAGGGAATTTTTGGAATTTTAGTAACTATTTTCTTTGCCTTTCTCTGCAAGAGAAATATACATCTCTTAACTGTTGAACTCAAGAGTGATCATATGACTTGCTCTGGCCTATGAAGATGTGAGTAGAAGTGACACCTGCCACTTCCAGGCAGAAGTTTGAAGAGAAAGGGCATGGTTTGTTAAGTCTTTTTTTTTTTTTTTTTCTGTTTGCTACAAAATTGGCAATGTGTAGTCAGTCTGGGCCCCAAATGGACATGGTACAGAGCAGAACCACAGCTAACCCACAATACACATGTAGCTTGAACAGAGAAAAACCTTTGATGTTTTTGAACCATTGAGATTTGGAGGTTGTGTACAGCCTTTCCTGACTGATACAGACTATATTCTGGACAAAATGACCCCAAAATGACTTCTGTAGCTGTGGTATTATAAACATCATCCTAAAAAGCACTTTAATGTGTGATACTATCTATGGTATTGTTTACTTCTATTTAATTTTTTAAAGTATATTTTATTGATAATGCTATTACAGTTATCCCAATTTTTCCCTCTTTGCTCCCTTCTGCCTGGTTCCCCTCTTCCCCCTAGTAATTCCTCCCTTGTCCATGGGTCATACATATGAGCTATTTGGCTTCTCCAATTCCTATGCTACTCTTAACATCCCAATTCTATATTGTACCTACCAATTATGCTTCTTAATCCCTGTATCTTTTTCCCCATTCTCTCCCTTCCCCTTCATCACTGATAACCCTCCAAATGATCTCCATATCTATGATTCTGTTTCTGTTCTGGTTGTTTGCTTAGTTTGCTTTTGTTTTTTAGATTCAGTTATTGATAGTTGTGAGTTTCTTGTCATTTTAATGCTCATAATTTTGATCTTCTTTTTCTTAAATAAGTCCCTTTAACATTTCATATAATAAGGGCTGGTGATGATGAACTCCTTTAGCTTTACCTTGTCTAGGAAGCACTTTACCTGCCCTTCCATTCTAAATGATAGCTTTGCTGGCTAGAGTAGTCTTGGTTGCAGGTCCTTACTTTTCATGACTTTGTATATTTCTTGACAACTCCTTCTTGCCTACAAAGTTTCTTTTGAGAAATCAGCTGATAGTCTTATGGGAACTCCTTTGTAGATAACTCTTCTTTTGCTGTTTTTAAGATTCTCTCTTTATCTTTAAACTTTGGCATTTTAATTATGATGTGTCTTGGTGTGGTCCTCTTTGGATCCAACTTGTTTGGGACTTTCTGTGCTTCCTAGACTTGTATGTCTATTTCCTTCATTAAATTAGGGATTTTTTTTTCCATTATTTTTTCATATAAGTTTTCAATTTCCTGCTCGTCCTCTTCTTCTGGCACTCCTGTGATTCAGATGTTGGCACTTTTGGAGCTGTCCCAGAGTCTTTTTATTCTCTCCTCATTTTTTGAATTCTTATTTTTTCTTTCTGTTCTGGTTGTATGTTTATTTCTTCCTTATGTTCCAAATCATTGATTCAAATCCTGGCTTCTTTCTCTTCAATGTTGGCTCCCTGTGGATTTTTCTTTATTTCACTTAGTGGAACCTTCATTTCATCCTGTATGTTGTTGTCATACTCAATGAGTTCACAGAGCATCCTGATCACCAGTGGTTTGAAGTCAGCTTCTGATATGTTGGCTAACACCCTTTCATTTAGTTTTTTCTGGGGTTTTGTTCTGTCCTTTTACAAGGGCCATATTTCTTTGCTCTCTCAATTTGGCAGCCTCCTGTGTTTGTTTCTGTGTATTAGGAAGAGCTGCTTTGACTTCCTATCATAGCACACCTGTTAAGTTGTATGGGGCAGAGCCTTCAGTATTCACCAAAGTGGGGCAACCTGCTTCTCTGCTCTTTGGCTCTGTATGTGGGGGAGGGCTCAGAGAGGGGACAATGGCACTGCCTGGCTGCTGGAGGCTTGTTCAGTGCTTGCTCCATCCCCAGTCACTTAACCCACTTCCCATATGCTACTGGTGTCCTTCTAGCTATTGCCCTGGTTGTAGTTCCCAAAGTGGGTAGGTTTGTATATGTTTTAGGGCCATACAGGTCATTTAAGCAGACTCTCCTGAGATACCAGTAGTTTCTTCCACTGCCCCAACCCCCACTGGTTTTTACAACCAAAAGTTATGAGGTTTTATTTTCCTGGCACTGGAACCCTGGGTTGCATGGTCTGGCTTGGGGCTGGGATAGCTTGCTCCCAAGGTGTCCCTCCCCTTTTTTTCCACCACACTTGAATGTGGGACAGCTCCTTCAGCTCATTCCACTGGCTGCAACCACACTACTTCCTTTCTGCTCCTGCTCCCTGTCTCTGTCTCTCCTACCCATCTGCATGAATATGGCTTCTTTAAATCCTTAGGTATCAAACTTCCATACAGTTGGATTTTCTGACAGTTCTGGATGTTTTTGTTTTGAGGTTAGTAATGATCCTTCTAATGTTTGTACAAGGATGTAAAGCATGTCTACCTACACCTCCATCTTGATTGTAAGTCCTTAACTATTTAAAATTATTTTTGTTTTACTTCTTTTGTCAGAGGTAAGTTGTAATTATCAGAGGTTATAAAGTCAGTGTAAAATCATGAATTATCAAAATTACCCTTGAAGATAATTTAAAACATCCACAAATAGCAATAAATACAATAGTATATATACAATTGTACAAGTGTTTTATATGCATGTATAATGAAGTAGTTGGATTGTCAGGAACATCTTGCATGACAATACACATTTTTCAATTCTTGAATTATGAACAGTGTAGCAAGATAGTTGTTTTGAAAGCTACCAGGAAACTGAGAACAAACTAACTGAGGAAATAGGAATTTGTGTCTCCTCTTTCATGCTAATTGGGGCATATGCTGATGGAGTAGAATGGCAGGTGGAAATTCCCATGGTTTACATATTCTCTCTTTCTCTCTATTCTCAGCCTGGTGTATATTAAGTTGAATTCACCTAAGTTGAATGTGCTCTTGATGCAGTGCCATTATACTGCACTTCCTTTTTTCTTTATTATAGTTTGAGTGTTGGAAAGCAAGGCTAGACCCTGAATTCAAATATCAGGTGGTCACAGGTTTGGGGGGACTATCAAATTTAGGAAATATTATTTCGTGTTTATTTTGTGCCAGGGATTTGCCCTAAATCTACCCACCACAGTATCTAGCAATCGTCACCTTGGCCAGGAGTTGGCAGAACAATGGACTCAAAAAACAGGGCAGCCACATTTTCTTAGCCTGTTTCATCTGAGAATAAAGAAGAAAGGAGATAAACATGATACAAAAGAAAATTTTTTGGAAGACAACTGAATTGAATGAAACTAAGCCATTGTATCATAAGGATTCTATGAACTATGCTTCATTTTCTTGTTTCTTCATTTTGAGAGGTGACAAGTAAAATAAAGCGATAAAGCATTTTACTGAGGTTCCCTTTCTTCTTAGTAACAGCAGTATTGTTGCTGTGTTTGGCAAAGGAAGGTAACGGGAGTGAGGATGAAGGTGAGTGGCAGGATTTAGGGGCAAGGCCAGCCTTGTTCAAGTCTTCTAGCACCAATGCAACAACAAAGCCTAAACTTGTCACAGATGATAGGAAAATGTTTAAATAAACCAACAGCCTTGTGTCAATCAGCAATTGCACCAATTCTCAAAAACTGAGGTTACTCAAGGATTATGATTCGGAGATTGTTATCAAATCGTAATCCCTGAAATTTGTGAATATTACTTTAGTTGGAAAAAGGGTCTTTGCAGGCGTTATTGTTAAAAACCTTGAGTAGAAGAGGTTATCCTGAGTTACCCGAGTGAGTTCTACAATACCACCACTAATGTAGTTACAAGTAAGAGGCAAAGGGAGGTAAAATGGACAGAAGAATTACTGTGATTGTGGAAGCAGAGATTGGAAAGATGTGCCCACAAGTGAAGGAATGCTGATAGCCACCAGGGGCTGGAAGAGGCAAAGAACAATTCTCTCTTAGAGCCTTGATTCATTACTTCTGGCCTCAGGAACTGTAAGAGAATGAATTTATATTGTTTTAAGCCACCCAGTTTATGGTGGTTTGTGGTTTGTTACAGCAGCGCCAGGAAACCAATGCAGATTTCTAATGAAAAATGTGAGAATTCCGAAGCCACCATTCATGGATGCTGCTGTCTGGGCATCAACTTTTTAGGAAACAGGCAGGGATTTCCACAAAGGCTTCTGTTGGATCCTTGCTTTCAAACAAGGGCCCTGATTTTATAACAAAGAACTTCATGCTCTGAAAGTTCTTCCTCTGGTGAAATGTGAGGTGCCCGGTTTCTCTTGTGTAATGTTAAGCACAATCCAGACCGACTCTTATGATTCTCGTGGGCACCTGGGTTGTGAATGGGCTAGGGAGACTGGAGGGCTTTGTATAAGATGAGTAAATGGAATTGGAACGGGAAACTTTTGATTTTCACCACCTTGAGATGTCCTCTTCTATTGAAATGAATGTTTCTGGTTAAACTCTATATGCATGCAAATTTCAGCCTTTTCCAACCCAGTGGGAGATTGGTTGCCTAATAGGTAAGAATTAGGGGGTCTATAAACTGTAATGGTTTGGTTTCTGTTGCTTCACAAGAGGTGGAATTCTTGCTAATAATAGAAGACTTGGCAACATGCCTTGATATTTTCTGAGGACTACATATATATATATATAATGTAAAACTCATCAACTGGTATCAGATAAGATAACTTAACAAAATTCACAAAGCTCACGACTGGGGAATGGTTTTAATGCAGGAGGAGTGTAAGTTTAACAGCTGCCTCTTCTGCTTCTGAGCTTGGTTTTGCAGATGTGTTACCTATTGTGTGGCACAAAAGGTGCCAGCATAGTAAGCAGTCATCAATACAGAGTCAGGAGCTGTCTGTTCACATCCTGGAAATATAAGCACATGATAATGGCCTGAATACTTCATCTTGTAGACACAGTGAGATTCATAAAACTGTCTTTAAGGCATTTTAGAGTTGAATCTTTCTCACCCTTCAAAGCACTCCTTCAAAAACTAGCAAGCATTTTACAACTGAGTGGAGAGGCTGATACTTTTAAAACTGCTTTAAGGGGCACAATAAATGGAAATAGCTGTCTTAACTTCAGACTGGCTGGGAATGCAATCTCTATTTTATGTAAAATGGAATGATACCTGGTTAGCTTTATTTTTTTTAATACTCACTTTTATTATTTTTTTCCTGAATTTTACAGATGCTATAGAAATATTCTACTTATAAAATTATACTCCCAATGTTAAGTTATGCAGAATGATTGTTGAAAGCTGTTAGAAACTTTCCCATCTCCATTCATTCCTGGTTCATTTGTCCCCCACCCCCGCCCTCATCAGTAAATGGCTTTGCCCATATCTATACTTGTAGCATGAAATGGAAATTTCAGGCAATTTTCTGGGTAATTGAAAGTGTAAAACCTCATTTTACTCGGAAAATACTTTGGGCTAATTATCCAAATACTAGTTATTTCAATTTTCACTTTTTCAGTTAAGACCATTTAAACCCTATATTCTCAAATTTTCTTTCTACCTGCCTTCCATCCTACAAATAAAAAATAAATACTTGGTCTATGTCTCATTCTCTTCAGACCTTGCTCTCCATATCCCAAAGTGACACCTAGGTGTTATGCTAAAAGAAATGATAGATCTTGTACTTAGTTTCCTGTGTTTGTTTAGGAAAAGTCTTTCCCTCTGAGTTTTTATTTAAAAACAAAACAAAACTCTATTTGAAGAAACCATGTTATACATATATCCTGATAGGTACAAAAAAAGCATAGGGAATATCCTCCCTATTGTTTTGTTTTAGATTACAGGGGAAAAAAAGTTTAGAAAGCTGATTTTGAGCTTTCCCATTATTTACAGATAAGATATTTCTTAAAAAATACATCTTCTCTGGGAACATGTACATGAAAAAGATATATTTCAATCCCAGCCAAAGCAAATTCCTTTCTTAGAAGCTGTAGGATGGGGGGAAAGGATTTGCACACACTTTGTGGACCCTGAGTGAGAGAGCGTAGTGATCCAAGCTAAAAAGGGTAAGAGAAGGTTAGGTTTTGCAATATTAGTTGGTTACAGAGACAAACTCACACCGTGTGGAAACAGAACAGTTCAGTGTGCCTGTAATATAAAAAGAGCTTATTTATATTTATTCAAAAAGTACTACTACTTATAAGTATGGATCTATTGGTTTTTGTTTTTCAGAGTCAGTTGTCCTATATTATTTGAATTTCTACATTAGCATGTCTTTGTTATCCTGCCCTTAGAAAGTCCTTTGACGTCCAGCAGATCCTATAACAATTCCACTCTGTACCATTAGCATGAACTGAAATGCAGGCCTCACATGTGCCTTACTATGTTTTCAGCTGTTGACTTTCTTGGTGTGATTTTCTACTTTTATGATCCCACATTTTGTGTTGTATATGGACCACATTGCAGAGTTTGGCATTCTGGGGAGAATTCTTATGTGTAGATTGAATCTCATTTTAGAAAGGTCATTTTAAAAATCTGACTCACTTAGATTTATAATTTCTTGCACCCCAGAGAAGTTTTTAGTGAATAGTTTTAGTTAACATTGTAAGTCTATGGTGGTCAAAGACTACTAAATTAGAGAATTTCCAGGCAATTTATTATAGAAATGCTATCAACCTCCAGTTCCTTTCAGACTACCTTAGACCAGGTCAGATCAAACAAAGAGAAAAACCAGGCATTGATAGATTTCACTACATTTAGGTCAGAACATTTTTTGGTCACTAACTTTTTTGAGAAGCTGAATAAAACTATGGATTCTTTTTCTCTGTTGGGATAGTTCATACATATAAACAACATTTTGTGTATTAACCCTACAAAACTAATTTATTAACTTTAATTCAGATGTGATTGTATTAACAATATTGAAATAAGATATAGTATTGAAAAATGTAAAATGAAATGAACAAGCCATATCCTATATCCAATGGCTCAAGAAACTATGACCAAAGAGTGAGTATTATGTAAGAGTTCTGGTTGCCTTTAGCTTAACAGATTGTGGGGTGGGAGGAATGGGCCAAAGCATTCCTGACACTCTTTGTTTCAATCACTTAAAGCAAAAGAAATAGATATGACACATTTAGTGGCTATACTATTGAATATAATGTTCTAACCAAATAATTAGACTTCTGGTGAATAATTTTATGCTCTTCCTGTTTTAGGAATAATATTGATGACAATTTCCATTTCTATGACTGATATTTTATCTAATACTGGATATCATGGACATTTGTGCCATATTGAGAATATTGAGGCTCAGATGAACAATCTGAGACTATGTAAATAGACATTTAGGATTTATTACTTAAGTTATTTATTACTTTAACAAGAATTTTATAAGAACCCCTATGTGCAAAGCTCAGATTGTTGCTGGGGATACAGTAATGAACAAGACAGATATGATTTGGAATAAACTTTGTATGTCTTTAAGTAAGTGGAATGATTTCTCCATGGGCAATAAAAGTTGATCGTAAAGGGCAAATGTGTATTTTATATATTTTTTCTTTAAAAAATGTCAGCAACTGATTTCTGAATTAGATGAAATGTACTCTAGAACACTTGGTGAGACTGGAAGAAGGAGGCCAATATGATGGGTTTTAATTGCAAAAGTTATAATGACTGATGGTAGGAATGGCAATTACTCAGTGCAAGGAATAGTTAAGAGAAATCTACATTTAAAAAGTGAGAGGAGGAATGCTTTCACCAAGTTTAGAAAATTACCATACTGCTTGACTTGTGAGAGAGGCTTACAATCATAAGTTATAAGGTAAGAAGATTTTTGAAAGACCTGAGGAAAGTCTAGTGAATCAATTATCCCCACAACCATAAAAGAGCTTCCTCCTTTGTAGACAAAGATGAGAACAGCAATAAAAGCCCGCAAGGAGCCGACATACCAGCTTTTAATACTATGGCTGCCTGGGTTGCGGAAAAGGCTGACTGTAGGTGATAAAATTGTCAAGGTGTAAAGGACACTTGCCATGATGGCAGAGGGGACACATGTGGTGCCTGGGCCTCTGGCCTGCATTACTTTGAAAAAAGGAAAGTAAAAAAAAGGAAGATTTTAAAAATTATCATAAGAGCAAAATGCCATCAGCTGTTTTTCTTTATATAATAAAAGTATGGCAGGAAGGTTCTTGTTACTAATGTTGGTTGTTATTAAAAGTAGTGTTTTTTTTTCTTTCCTGATTTCTTTCACCTTTTATGTATGGGGAAGCTAATTTTAGAGGAGGGATGAAAATAAAGTGATAAATTACAAGTAAAAATGAGTGATAAAATTAGATTTTAAGCCATACATTTATTATGTATTTCAATAGCTTCTCACAGTTTAGGTTGAAATCCTGGGAAGTTTTAAAAATAATAAAT
The DNA here is from genome assembly GCF_987537825.1 of Furipterus horrens. Taxonomy (NCBI): domain Eukaryota; kingdom Metazoa; phylum Chordata; class Mammalia; order Chiroptera; family Furipteridae; genus Furipterus; species Furipterus horrens. Next base: position 141,559,435 of record NW_028327176.1, on the reverse strand, counting down.
TATGTCAAAGAAAAATATTTCTTCTCATTTTATGAGTTAACCATTTACATCACCTATAAATTACCATACTGAGCAGTTCGGTACAATAAGAGAGTTGCCAATTTTATAGGGGAAGAAATCCTGAATGAGAGCTGTAGTGGGCTTCTCTCAGCCACGGTTGTCCAGCATTTTTTCTGCACCATTTCCACATGTTAATTGGTTTCCATATTGTGAATATTGTTTTCTTAAGATAGAATCCAAACCTGTATTTCCCAGCTGTTTCCTTCAGCTGGGGAGGAAATATGTGATTTAGACTGTCATTCAGCTGCACAAGACTAAGACTTGAATATAGAAGTGAGCAACATGAGGCTGGGTCCAGGTGAGGGCATCCACTGGCCAGCACAGGAGCAAAGGCATCTAGTTCTCTAGAGCTCTGTGATGGAGCCCCTAGGTCCTTAGTTATTGTGCTGATTCTGCTGTGTGGTTTATGACTTTGAGCTTCAAAGTAGCTGGAGTGGATTCTGTTGTTTGCAACCAAGACCACTGCCTAGTATAAGAGGTTAAACAATTGCCTTGCAATTACCTGGTAAATTAGAGAAAGAGCCAGAATTAGAATTAAGCTGCCTATTTTCCAAGTTTCAACTCCTAGGTGGAATTAACATAACATGGAAATTGTAAGTTCATATTCTTTTTCTTTTTTCAGATTTAATGTGTTTTATTGATTAAAATATTACATTTGTGCCAATTTCCCTTCCCTCTGCTCCCCTCCACCCGGTGGCCCCCCTCCCTCCAGTTGTCCCCCCCTTTTAGATTATGTCCATTAGTTGTGCATACAGTTCCTCCCAACCTCTCTCCGTCTATTCCATTCCCTCCTACCATGATCCCCAATTCCTATATCATCTCCTTCCCTCTCCCCACTCCCCCTCCCTGTTGACCTCCCCCCACTATGCTTCCCTTACCCACAGTTCCTTTTCCACTCTCGTTGCCTATTTCGTTTGCCTTTGTTTCATCTCCCTAGCTTCTGTTTTTTAAACCAGTCCCTTTAACATCTCATATAACAGTGGTTTGGATCTAATGAACTCTTTCAGTTTTATTTTGTCCTGGAAACACTTTCTCTGTCCTTCTATTCTGAATGACAATTTCGCTGGATAGAGTATTCGTGGTTGTAGGTTTTGGATTTTCATTACTTTGAATATTTCTTGCCAGTCCCTTCTTGCCTGTAGGGTTTCCCTTGAGAAGTCAGCTGATAGTCTAATTGGGACCCCTTTGTACATAATTCTTTTCTTCTCTCTTGCTGCTTTTAAGATTCTCTCTTTATCTTTAATTTTTGACATTTTGATTATAATGTGTCTTGGAGTGGTTCTCCCTGGGTCCAGTCTCTTGGGAACTCTCCTTGCTTCCTGGACCTGCAAGTCTATTCCCTTCCCCAAGTCTGGGAAGTTCTCCTTTATTATATTTTCACTCAATTTTTCAAGTTCTAGTTCATCTTCCTCATTCTCTGGCAAACCAATGATTCTTATGTTGGGCCTTTTATAGCTGTCCCAGAGGTTTCTGATCCTCTCATTGTTGCTTCCCATTTCCTCTCGCTGCATTGGTTGAGTGCTTGTTCCTTCTCCATATTCCAGTTTGTTGAAATGAACTCTGGATTCCTCACCATCTGTCTCGTATGCGGTTTTGTTCCTTTCGTTATGAAAGTTTTTCGCTTCTTTCATATCTTTTTCCTGCTCTTTTGTGAATTCTGTAAGCCACCTGATAACAATGGCCCAGAACTGAGCCTCTGACAGGTTTCTTATCTGTTCATCTGTCAGGTTCTCTATCTGCTGCCTGGTGAGTTGTGCCACCGGGATTTCTATATTTGTCTGCCACATTTTGACAGATGCGTTTTGTTTTCCTGGGCCGGCTGTCCGGGGCGGTGCCTGTGTACGCGTCACAAATTAGCGACCGGCGCCTGTCTGCGACCTATTTCGCAGCCCTGTGGTGCTTTCTTTGGGGGCGGGGGTCCAAGATGGATTCACACAGTTATTCAGCTAGGAGACCGGGATCCGTCCTCCCGCTCCTCTGGGCCTCACTGTTCAAGGCGATGCTGCGGCTGCTCCCCAGCGCCGGAGTCGCGCACGCCAGGGGCTTGATTGCCTCCGGGATTTTCGCTGCCCCGCCCGCCGCTCCGCAAACAGCTTTGCCTTCTTTAACTCTTACCTGCCCAAATGGCACCGCTGGTTTATAACTTCATATGTTGGGCTTCCGTGTAGTTTTATTTTCTGGAATTTCTAGTTATCCTTTGTTTTGAAGTAGTTGTATTCCTCTATAGTTGTAGAGGGAGACCTAGCGTGTCCGTCTAAGCCTCCATCTTGGCCGGAAGTCTGTAAGTTCATATTCTTACTTCTTCTACTTATCTGAGTTGCAGCCTGAAGTCCTTCTCTATTTAGTGCTCTAGGCCAGGAGTCAGCAGACCAAATATGGCCCACTGCCTGTATTTGTAAATAAAGTTTTATTGGAACATAGCCATATCCATTTGCTTATGTATTATCTGTGTTTGCTTTCATACTATAACAGCAGAGTTGAATTATTGTCGTAGAGAGTTAATGGCATGTAAAGCCTAAAATATCTACCTGCTTGCCCTCTACAGATAAAGTCTGCTGATCCTTGATTGGTAGTAGGCAGTCGCTATCAATCATCAGGATCTGGCAGGTGAAATTAAGCCTGTATGGCCTCCTTGGTCTAACATGTCCTGCTAATCATCCATTACTGCTTTTGTTAGCAATATTAGCATTCCACATGCTCTCTGACCAGAAGGCTGGGGGAGATGGGGACTGTACAGACAAAAATAAGAGAATATATCCACACATATGTTAGAGGATATATACACTATTTTATTCTCTTGCCTCTAAATGACTTTTTATTAAAGTGGGTAATTAGGAAGTTGTCCTTTTTTTCACTAGGTAGACATTATTATTTCTGTTGATGATTAGATTGATAGATTTCAACTAAACAAAAAAAAAAAGAAAAAAAAGAAACCTGATCAAGATTGTTTCCTTTCTAATCTGGCATTTGGTAAATGTCTTCAATCAAACTGGACATTGGCTACCCTTAAAATGATTGATTCAAGTCCATAGGTCATAGGTTAAGGTCCAAAGGATCAATACCGTCTTGATGCCAATACCTGGACTTTTGACACAGAGTGATCCAGATAAAAGAAATTTAGCTTCTTAAAACCTTAGGTAGAAGTTACTGAGTTGACCATATCTCCAGCTGGTAGCCTGTTTTGTTGCCCCTGCTGCGTTGAATGACTGGCAGTTTCCTGATCTGCTCTCTTGTCTAATGTAAGGTTTGCACATGCTGCTTGCTCCCTTACTGTGGCACCGAATTCCTCATCACCCAACTAGCTTCTCCTAGTTCTTTGAGATACAAGCCTGGTGCCATCTCCTTCAGAAAGGTTTTCCTGATCCCTGTCCTCTGGACTCTTCATACTGTGTGGTGTCCATTTACTTCTCTTTCTCCCACAGTTGACTGTGCAGGTGCTGGGGTGTTTATCTCTGTTTCCTTCCCACAGCAGAGTGCTCGGCACACAGTCAGTGTTCAAATATGTTTATTAAAAGAAATGGCATCCATTTGGTGGTCCAGAGGCAGAGCCTTGCGAGTGGATATAACCTTTCTTTTGTGGCTTTTTTTTTTTTTTTCAGCAGGGGATTACAGTGCAGCTGGACTTTTAATTTGATTCCAAGCCAATTTATGTACTTTATAGTGAATGAAGAGAGAAAGTGGAAGAAAATGCATCTAAATGCAATGACATAATTTCAGGTGGTGGGATTTTGAGCAATTTAAAAAAAATTTTTTTATGCTTTTCTATATTTTCTAAACTTTATATATGAGTATGTATTTTTAGTTTTATAAATAGAAAAATAGACATTAATAACAATAAAAATAACTAAAATAAGATAGCAAATAAATTATTTACTGTTATAAAAATTAAAACTTTGTGGCAAGCATGTTTTAAAATTCTGAATAAAATATTAGTGAGCAGGAAACAAAAATAATCTCATTCTAATTATATAAAAGGTATAAGATAATGTTGAAGCATTAAGATGGTTAGAATGAGTATTTGTTATTACAAGCTTTATTTTGGCCCTGGGTTTACTTGAGAGTGGGGTCCTATGTTCAGCTTGTTCTTTTTCTCATTTATCCCATTGAGCACAGACGGATAGTTTTTGAGAATTGTCTTTATCAATGAGGTCCTCTGTATCCTATAGAAGAAATGCAAAGAAGAGGTTTCCAGGAATGGAAAGGGAAAAATTCATTGTCAACCAGACTTGGGGAAACATTCACTACACACTTAGGCAAGGGTTGTGGATTGGCGCATTTGTAGGCCCAGCCATCAGCTCTAGGGCTGGGAGGGAAAACAACCCAGTGCCACAGGCTGGGGAGGAAAGTGTTACAGTTACCTATAGACAACATTAAAACAAAAGACTCAAGTGCAAAGCCTTGCTGTTATGAGTGTAGATATAGCACATTGAGGAAAATCCTAAAAGGAAAAGTGCTGGTGATTCTGATCAAGGCCAAGAGCAAGGCATGTGAACCTATAGAGGCAAGATTGCAGGCACCCACTGAGATGACTTGGAGGTGCTCATCAAGGGGGTTATGCTTATGTGTACAATGCCAAATTCACTCATAAACCCCCCATATCAGAGCACTCAGACATGAGCCAAATAGTTAATAATTTATGTTTATCCCAGAATATCTTTCAGACTGTTGTTCGCAAGTTTATAATACTGTCACATGGTGACTTTTTTATATATCTAGGCCTTAGTTCCCAAACAATTAAAGTTCCAGGTTGAGATTTTTGAAATTTTATTTATTATGTATGTTAATTCATGAATAAGCACATCTGAAAGCACAGATTAAAAATGTACCCAGATCAGGAATTCTTTAAGGTACATGTAAATATATGAAAACTGTACAAAAATTTTTGGGAAAAGATATTTTTCCATTTCCCATTATTCAAATTTAACAACTAAATTTTAAATGTGTTATAAAATCCAATGAACAATAAAATATTCTATTAGAAATAATTCTGTTCATAATTCTATGATCAAATCAAATAATCCCTTTTGTACCTGAGCAAAACTGCATTGTAGGGTTCATGTACTATGTGTAATAACTGTCATCACCATGTTTTTCTGAACCTGTAGTATTTGTTATTGTGGCATGAAAATTATTATTATAAAATTAAAGTTGAAGTTTGAGAGAGTATTTCAGATGGTATCCTTCAAAAGCAGTATGTAGAAATCAATTTTTAAGTAAACTGGATTGTTGGAAATCCATGCCATTTTTAATTTCTTTCTTATTATATTTTATTGATAATGCTCTTACAGTTGTCCAAATATTTCCCCTTTTACCCCCTCCACCCAGAACCCTCCACTCCCTCAGGCAATCCTTCCACCACTGTTCATGTCCATGGGTCATGTGTATAAGTTCTTTGGCTGCTCCATTTCATACACTGTGCTTTACATCCCCATGGTTATTCTGTATCTATCTATTTATATGATACTTCTTAATCCCCTCATCTCTTCACTCATTCCCCCACACACCCCCATTCTGGCAACCATCAAAATGTCCTCTGTATTTATGATTCTCTCTATTCTTCTTGTTTGCTTAGTTTGTTTTTAAAATTCAATTGTTGACACATTTATATTTTTTGCCATTTTATTGTTCATAGTTTTGATCTTCTTTTAAGTAAGTTCCTTTAACATTTTATATAATAATGGTTAGGTGATGATGAACTCCTTTATTTTTTCTTGTCTTGGAAGTTCTTTATCTGCCCTTCAATTCTAAATGATAGCTTTGCTGGATAGAGCAATCTTGGCTACAGGCCTCTACTTTCCATGACTTTGAATATTTCTTGCCAATCCCTTCTAGCTTGAAAAGTTTCTTTTGATAAATCAGCTGATAGTCTTATGGGAATTCCCCTGTAGGTAACTAGCTGCTTTTCTCTTGCTGCTTTTAAGATTCTCTCTTTACCTTTAACCGTTGGCATTTGATTCAGGATGTGTCTTGGCATGGACCTCTTTGCATCCATCTTGTTTGGGACTCCCTGTACTTCCTGGACTTGCATGTCCATTTCCTTCACCAAATTAGGAAAGTTTTCTTTCATTATTTTAAAAAATAAATTTTCAATTTCTTGATCTTCCTCTTCTCATTCTTGCACCCCTATGATGTGAATGCTGGAACATTTGAGGTTGTCACAGAGGCTGCTTACACTGTCCTCATTTTTTTAATTCTTTTTTTTCTTGTTGTTTTGATTGGTTGTTTTTTGCTTCCTTATGTTCAAAGTCATTGATTTGATTCTCAGCTTCATCCACTCTACTGTTGTTTCCCTATAATTTTTTCTTTATTTCAATTAGTGTATCCTTTGTTTATGATTGGATCTTTTTTATGCTGTTGAGGTCCTCACTAAGTTCCTTGAGCATCCTTATGACCAACCAGTGTTCTGAACTTTGCATCTGATAGATTCCTTAAATACATTTTGTTTAGTTCTTTTTCTGGAGTTTAGTTCTGTTCTTTCATTTGGACCATGATTATTTGTCTCCTCATTTTGGTGACTTCTCTGTGTTTGTTTTTGTGTATTAGGTAGAGCTGTTTTGACTCCCTTGGTAGTGTGCCCTAATGTGGGAGGTGTCCTGTAGGGTCCAGTGACACAGCCTCCCCTATCACCCAAGATGGGTACTCGAGGTACACCCTTTGTGTTGGCTGAGTACCCCCCTTCTCTTGTAGTTGAGCCTTGATTGTGGTTGGCAGGTCTATGGGAGGGATTTAACCAACCCAGTGAGCTGCAAGGTCTAGCTATGACCACCAACCTCCACCCTTCATGGAGAATCAGCCGTGTAGGGGAAGGGTGGTGGTATTCTGACATGGTTTGTAGCTGTCCACTGGGTGTGCAGGCTCTGGGGTTTCCCAGGTGGTGCAGGGCAAGGTCAACCTCTACCTGTGTTCTGCCCAGGGCAACCCTGCATGAGCTATAAAGCAATCTGAGGTGGCTGCTACTTGTGCTGGGCTTGGAGATTTCCAGGAGAAGCCAAGCTGTAAATCTAGGTTGGCTGCTGCCAGTGCCAGGCCTGGGGCCCACGTAACAAAAGGTATGGGGGCTGGAGGCTCACTTAGGCTAGGCTTTGCTTTTTTGAGAGCATTTAGGAAGTTGTGAAGCATGTTCCCAGACAGGCCAATACTGGAGCATTCTCCCCTCTAACCTGGGAGGAAGTCTTGGTGTAATTGGATGGATAATTGCATTTGTGTTTTGGATGGTGTTTTTTGTGTGTGTGTGTGTGTGTGTGTGTGTGTGTGATCATTTGTGCTCCTTGAGGCCACCAAACTACCCTGCCGTTAATGTTCCAGGCACTCTTCATCTGCCAAGAGCTTAGTCTTCATGTGTCCTGGGGAAGATAACTCTATTTTACCATTTTCCAGATGAGAAAAATAAAACTGAAAGGGTTGAGTAACTTCCTCAGATTTAGACAGTGTCTGTTCATGCAGTGTGGAGCGGAGGAAGGATGGTGCTGCAGCTGTGTTCAGAAAAGACCATAAACCTGATTAATTCAGGACATTGCCCTATTCATCCCTCTTTCCTCCCCTTCTTTCCTCAGTAAGTCTTTTCCATAAATTCTTTAGTTAAGTGACTCAACCCTCCCTTCCCCAATGTTTACTTTGTTTGTGGGGATGGAGACTTAGGGACCTGGTGATGGTGAAGTTTTGCTGGACTGTGTGTAGTTTATTATTCATGGTCAGAGCACCTTGGGGAGAAGTTGGACACTTTTACTTCTCAGCACTGGACTTATGCTGGGTATCCAGCAAGAAGGTCCTTCAACCATGCTATTATTATTTGCTCGGGGCTTTTTGACTCTATGAGAATGAGGTTGATACGGTACCATTGGGACAACTATCTCTAGTCGGGGGTTATTGTGCCCACTTCTCTGTAGATACCATTCATTCATTCAGTTCTTTACTCAACATATCTCATGTGCCAGAAGCTGCCACAATGATGTAATGGCCAATGAGAATAAGAGCTACTATGCTCATGGAGCTCATTCTAGAAGGAGAGATAAATAATAACCAAGAAAACAAGCAGGATAATCACCTCATGACATATAATGAGGGAAATAAATAGGGAACTTACCAGAGAGTATCCCAAGAGGATGACTCTGTAATTAGAGTTGTCTGGAAAACCACTTTAAGGAGCTGTCTTATGCACTGACACCTGACAAATAGAAAGGGCTCAGTCAATACAGAACCTGAAGGAAGACCATACCAAGCAGCAGAAATAGGGAAATGCTCAGAGGTGAGGATGAATCTGACTTAGTTGAAGGGTTGAAAATGGGCCACTGTAGCTGGAGCATAGTGATGGGGCAGATGTAATAAGAAATGGGGTAGGATCCAACTTTGGTGGGCTTTGTTGACAGCAGTGATTTTTAGCTGTAACACAGCAGCATAGTCACACTGGCTGTTTCCAGTAAGTATTCATTTGACTGGTTTATACTTTGTGTGAGATACTGAGATTCCCACCCCAGTCATAAGCCATGGCAAGGATGACTGTACCATAAAAGCATGTGTTTTACTATTTTCTGTTAATCTTCCCTGACTATCAACATCAGGTGAGCTGTCAAGAACTGAGGGGCTTGGTCCCCAGAGAGGTGACCATTTTACCCCTTGAGGAGTGGAGCACAGGTTGCTCTTGTTCCTGTTCTGACCTTCCTGTTTATCCAAATCATTCTGAGACACTTGCGTTTCCTTTGGCAGCCCACACAGCACTTAACCTTCACCATGCAAATTAGTATTAATCTATCAAGGATTCTAGGCCAGCCTGTTTTTGTCCCCATTAACCTCTGGCTAGCCCTACACTTTTCCAATAAAGAGAGCTCCATTTCCTAATCAATGGTCACTTCCAGATGGAAATCGTAATTATGGCTATACAGCATTCAGTTAGCATATACAGCTTTTGTTAAGGGTGATTGATAGAAATGAGGCAATAGGACTGAGTGGGTCTCATGCCCACTTGCTTTGTTTACCTTACTTTGCATGTTATATAGGGTGGCCGTATACTTTATTGTCCGAACAGACACACTTTTGAGAATGAAGGGGACTTCATTAATAATTGCACCACAAAAATAGACATAAACTGGAGTAGGTGGTCACCCTAGGTGTTCAGGATTTGGATACCACACTGTTGTTGTATTTTCTAGGCTTTTCCATATAACAGTGAGTGACAATCACTCTCTTGCCCCTTCTATTACAGTCAAGTTCATTAAGTCCACCCATCGTATGGATCTAAAGAGCAAGTCACAAAATGATTTTTTACACAGACTGTGGTTTATGGTGGCTTATGCCAAGCTTAAGAAGGAAATAGCTAAGCCAAAGTTTGTAACCTTAGGACTGCACTGAGGCTATAGAGGGTTGGGAAGGTGGCAGAGAGATCACAGAGCCCTTAGCTTCCCTCACTCCACAGTCACCTCCCTGCACGAGGAAAACACCTGAGAGGAGGGAGGTGGAGGTGGCATGGAGATGACTTGCCTGATGAGCCCTGGTCAGACCACCTGCCAGTGACAGGAAAGGTGGAAAAGGAATTATTTTCAAGTCAGCAAATAATTTTCCACAGTGAGAATCTGTTGTGTGTGCTAATAAGAAAAGGATTGTCTTGATGGAAAGGGATAAATGGGGTGAAACCAATTTATTACTCTTGGCATTACAGGAGAGAAAAACATAACTCTGAATATCCTCAATTGGCAATAGTAATTTTTATTATTCTTTAATTTATTAGAAAAGCTTTAAAAAGAGTCTTGGCTAAATGTGTTTTTTATTTTTATTTTTTATTTTTGCTTAAAGTACACACAACTGTTGGATAAATTAACATTGTATGCTGTCTTCCCTCCCTAAACCATGTCTAAGCTAAGGTCTATCAGTCAAGTTAAAGATGTTCTTCAGATACCAGTTCCACTGAATCTGTCAATAATGGATTTATTTTAATTGGGATGGCGTTCTTGAAAATGCAAACAGAACCTGTTTATGCCTAAACAGAACCCAATGGTTCATTTTTCCTGAGGACCACTTTTCTTCTTTAATATGTGAACTGGCTGAGAGACCTGCTGTAAGAGAATATTTAGTTAGATGAATTAGACTAACAAAGTATCTGATACCAGGATTGTCCACTAGGGTTTTAGTAAGACATTTCAATACCCTGAGAGGTTGTTGACAGTTACAGAGACGTTCACCTAATGTCTCAGTGGCCCATATCCTCCTCTTCACCTGCCCTCTATTGTTTTCTATGCTTTTTCATTGTTACTTTTTACAACTGCAAAAAATGAGCCTTCTCCTGTATTGGGACAGTTGTCTCCTCAGGCCACTGTTCGTGTGCTCAGTTTAGTGCAGCTCAGCCTGAAATAAATGTTAGAAATAACTGGGATGTAACTATGTAACTAACAAATAAAACAGGGATGGAATTGTGGTTTGAGTCTATGGAAAGTAACAAATGACCTAGTGTGAATCACATAAATGCAGGATTAAAGATGCACAGCCTTGAAAGTATTTTGCATCTAGACCAGTGTCCAAAAAAAAAGTAGGATGTGAGCCACATGTGTAATGTAAAATTTTCTGGTAGCGACATAATAAAAACAGGAGAAAGTAATTTTAATCATTTATGTTATTTAACCCAATATATGCAAAATATTATCAATTCAACACATGATCAATATGAAAAGTACTAATGAGATATTTTACTTTCTTTTCCTGCTAAGCCTTTGAAATATGGAGCACGTTCAATCCATACTAGCCCCATTTCCCATGTTCAACAGCCAATGTGGTTAGTGGCTGCTATATTGGACAGGCCAGATAGATGTAGACTTTTGCTAATCAGAATATAGTCTGTGGACAGATGCTATTCTGTGAGCTCTTTGGTACAGGTCCACATGAGATAAGTTTAGAAACTGAAAGAAAGTGTTTAAAAACTTTTATAGCAATTTGACATTGCCATGACATCCAAACATGAAGTCATTTTTAAAGTAATTTTTTCTTTCTTTAATATCTTTTTTTACAGTTGTCCCAGTTTTTCCCCTGTTGCTCTCCACTGCTCTGCCCCATACCCACAGTCAATCCCCACCCCCATTGTGCACGCCCATGGGTCATTTATATTGGTTCCTTGACTAGATCCTTCCCCTTCTTTCCCCCCTCCCCTCTGGTCACTGTCAGTTTGTTCCTTGTTTCCATGCCTCTGGTTCTAGTTTGCTCATTTGTTTGTTTTGTTCATTAGGTTCCTGTATAAGTAATTTTTACTTAATGTATTTGGCAGGATATTAGTCTGTAGTTGGTTGGGAGTGGGAGTGGGGCAGCAGCATGAATCTTCCTCACAGATAGCTTGAGAAGCCCTGCTCTGGACCTGCCACCCTTCTTGCTTCTCCACCTCAGGTGGTCTGACAGTCTGCAGAAATGGATCCCTCAAAAGCCATTAGTACAACTCATTGTGGAGGTGTGGCCTCATTCTAGTTCTCATTGTCCTCAGTGTTTCATGTTATTTAATTGTTGATCCCCCCTTTTTTTTCTTAAAACTTCCCCACCCTAAAATTTTTTAAAACTGATTTCTTTATTATCCTTCCACCTTCTAAATCCAGGGTCACCAGGGGATAGCATGGTTGGAGGTGATCTAATTTAGAGTGAATCATTTGTCCATCGAGCATTGTATGGTAAGAGTGGGAAGCTGGGAGGTTGATCTCCAGGGAGAGGAAGAGTGCATGTGTTAGTCAGGACTCGCCAGACAAATAGAACCAACAGTACGTATATTTATATCCATCTGTCTATCATCTATCTATCTATCTATCTATCTATCTATCTATCTATCTATCTATCTATATATCTATCATCTATCTATAGGAAGGGAGAGATGGGGGAGAGAGAGAGACAGAGAGAGAAATTATAAGGAATTGAATTATGCAGTTATGGAGGCTAAGAAGTTCTAAGATATGCAGTAGGCAAGCTGGAGACTTGAAAGAGCCAGCATGTAGTTTCAGTCTGAGTATAAAGAGCTGGGAACTAAAAGAACAAATAGTGTAAGTTCCAGTCTCAAAACCTGCAGTGTTGACACCCAGGAAGACCCAAAGTTTCGCTTGAGTTTGAAGGCCAGAAAAGACCAATGTCCCAGCTCAGAGCAATCAGGCAGGGGGAGTTACCACTTATTCTCTGGAGAATCAGCCTTTTTGTTTTATTCGGAGCTTCAACTGATTGGATGAGGCCCACTCACACTGGAGAGAGCAATCTGCTTTACTCAATGTACTGATTCAAATGTTAATCTCATCTAAAAAACACCCTCACAGACACACTTAGAATAATGTTTAGCTAAATATCTGGCCATCCCGTGGTCCAATCAAATTGACACATAAATTACCCATCACAGGGCACATGGAATTCAGATGAGTGGTGATAGATCTTGCATGTAGGCAGCAGTCAGGTGTGGAAAGGAGAAGAAAGGACTAAGTTGAGATACCATTAGGTAGAATATGGGTTGTGAGAGAGGGAGCAGGTGAAGCTGATTCCCAGGCCTGGGCAGCACGATTCCAAGGAAGGCCAAATCCACCTGGCTATCTTCCCAGTACCTGAAAGTTAAAGTCAAAATATAAAAAATGGGACCCCTTTACTCCTCCTCTCTCAGTCCCTTCCCCTCCCCTCTAGTTCCATCTCCTGACTGCGATTCTGTGAGTGACATCACCATCCTTTCCATCCCATAGGGTCAAAATCTGGAGTGACTTTTGCTTTCCTTCTCCCCTTATGTCCCATCTCTTGTGGAGTCCTACAGCATCTATATCTATAGACTCTCTCTCTTCCAGCTTCCCTTTTCCATTCATATTCCTTAGCAACTAGCTAGACCAGACTCCTCATCTCTAGACAGACTCTTGGAATAGTTTCTTAATGCACCTTATTGCCAGCCTGTCTGTGCTCCAAACCACTCGGTGTATCATTGATAAGTTGTCTTAACAAACAGCTTCAAGCAACCCAAGTTTCCATCAATAGGCGAGTGGATAAAACAACTATGGGATATTTACACAATGGAATACTACTTGGCCATAAAAAAGGAGAAAATTTTACCCTTTGCCACAGTATGGATGGGCCTGGAGAACATTATGCTAAGTGAAATGAGCCAGTCAGAGAAAGACAAATACCATATTATTTCACTCATATGTGAAATCTAATGAACAAACTGAACTAACAAGGAAAATGGGGACAGACTTATAGATGGAAAGCAGGATGACAGTTAGTGGGGGTGGGGAGGTGAGGGGGTGGAGGGATTGAGCAAAAAGGAAAAAGGACTCATGGACATGGACAACAGGGTGGTGATTGCTGGGGAAGGTGGATATAAGGGGACTAAATGGTAATGGAAAAAAATGCAATAAAGATTAAATTTGAGAAAAACAAAAAAGCAGCATCAGGCCTTTCCTTTCTCCCTCAAAAGTCCAATGTCTGCTCATTGCCTACTACTGATGTTTAGTCTCCTTCCCTGGGCACTCAAGATTCTTCCTGACCTGGCTCTAGCAGATGTTTTAAGGCTCATCTTCACTTTATGTTATTGAGGTCTATGCATGCCAGGCACTGTGATAGATCCTGAGGGCACAGCCCTAATAGCATGTGAGGTTGTGGAGTGAAAAGTGGAATTCACTAGAAGCGCATGGTAAAAGGCTTTAACCTTAGTCAGAGTTGTCATCAAGGTGATCCTTAAAGAATTTTTAGGAATTAGCCAGGAACAGAAAACCATAAATACCCAGGTCTGGAAGTTAGAAAGAATGTAATTCATTCAAGGGCCCAGAAGAAAAGCATGTGGCTAAATCCCACAGAGGAAAAGAATGAACTCAAAATGATGCCAGAGAGGCATAAGGCAACCATCTTAAGAACACGGGACTTAATTCTAAGAGCCATGGGAAACCATGGAAGGATTTTAAGTAGGGATGCAAAATGATCAGATCTGACTTTTTTAAAAGTTCACTCTAACTGCTGTTGATCTTAACTATTGACTACCTCTTTACTTTCCTAAACCTTTCTCTAACATTTTTAACCCTGTGTTAATTTGTATCTTCATATAAGTTGGAAATGCCAAACACTTATTTATCAAAGAAGCTATTTCATAACATCACTTTGCATGCCTTTTGTTCTTTGGAACACAATTTGAGAAATGTGGACTTAAGTAATTTCCTCTGCCTGAGATGCCTCCTTGCCCTGTTGAATTCCAGTGCATCTCACCAGACCCAGATCAAACTCATCTACATCCAATCCTAGCACAAATGTCTGGGGCCTCTCCCAGATCCTACTGTCAGCTCCAAAGTAAGCTTTCTTCATCCCTTAAGCCAAGGCTCTGTTCAGATCTTAAAAGGCTACAATTCGAGGATATCAGAGACCTCTGATTTTGAACTCCTATAATGCATCATTGATATTTCTAATGGGCACTCATCAATTGACCTCATGTTAGAAGGCAGGGGTTGGGGGTTATTAGTTTCTGCATCTCTCTCACACTTCTGTCTTGTCCAGAGAAGGAAGCTGGTTGCTGCTCATTAATCTCACCCCTTGAGCAGCCACCCTTCCACATCTTGGGCAGATCTACAGTCCTCACTACCTTGTATGGGTGTCCGTCAGCACATACACCTGCAGGCATGCCAGAGGGGAGAGATCCTCCTCTGTGCAGTTTATGGGGATCCTTAAAGCCCTGGCAAATTCCTATCATCCACTCTATGTTTTTAGCCCCCAGACTGAGGCTCTGGAATGCTATTTTATTTATTTTTTATCCTCACTTAAGGACACCTTTTCATTGCTTCCAGAAAGAGAGAGATAGGAATGGAGAGAGAGGGAGGGAGAGAGAAGCATTGTGAAGTAGGTTGCCTCCTGCATGAGCCCCATCAAGGGACTGAACCCGCAACCCAGGTATGTGCTGGACCAGGAATCAAACCCATAACCCTCCAGTGTACGGGACACTGCTCCAACCAATGAGCCACACTGGCTAGTGCAGGAATGCTTTTTAGAGATCATCGAGAACATCTGGGATGCATAGACCAGGACAGCACATGAAGGGCACATTCATCTCTCCACTTAGTGCTTCTCAATTTCCCAGTCAGTCAGCCACAGAAGGAAGGCTTGTTTCCTGTTGTGTCTTTGGGTTATTTCTCAGCCTGAGCCTAAGAACAGGCTTCCTTTGGTCCAAAGTGTATCACAGCTGTGTTTCCCTTTTGTGATAGTATATGTATGCTGATGGCAAGTAGGGAATAATGGCTTTGGTCACAGAGTGCGTCCCCCACCCCCCACATCAGTGTCGGCTCCCCTTGCTGGGGCTTGTTCCTTGCACTCCTTGTGGGAAGGACTGTCAAAGATGTCAGGATAAATTGTCTGCTCCTACTTGCGCCTTTTCTTTCTCTTGCTCTCTCTCCCCCTCCTCTTTTGATTCTGTCTTGATGTCATCCCTTCAAAGTATACTACCTGTAAAATATTGATTCACGGCAGGCTGCATCTGCCAAGATCAGCTTTCTCTTCTCCTGGCGGCAAGTAATAAACCACTGCAGACACCACAGACCTAGGTGCCAGCTTCAACGTCACCTCGCACACATCTGTCTGTCTTACATTGCCTGATTCTACATAATGAAACAGCGGTCAGAGACATTTCAGAAGTAGAGAAAGCAAGTAACAATCAGTGGGGACATAAAAGAGCCACTGGAGCCTGCAAACAGAGTATAACAGGTATCACTTCAAGTGCAGCGGCATCAGAAGCCCCCAGGTTCCCTGACAGCAACTGGAAAAATAGCAAAGGAAAACAAAGCCCCCCCCCCCACCCCCCCAGTTAACTGCCCATTGACGCATAATTGCAAAGGTCCTCCACCTCCTCTGTCTTTCCTCCTTTTGCCTCATCATTGTGGGCCAGCTTGTGGCACTGATAACTTATGAACCCTGCTGGGAATATCAAATATAGAGGGAGATCTTATGAAATAAACAGGTGACTTTTGTTTGCACAGAAAACAGAAAATCAGTGGCCAGACAGCAGGGTAGGATGGTGAAGAGCTTGGACTCTGGACCCAGAACCTGGGTTTGGTATTTGGCTTTACTGCTTACCATTCATGTGATTTGGGGCAAGTTACTAAACTTACATCCCAATTTCTTTGTTGGTGTTATGGGATTGTTTTTATGATTAAGAAAATAAATAGTTTCAAGGCATTAAGAACAGTGCATGACACATAGCACAATTAAAATATTTATTGAATACATATGTACAATTTCCCTAATGGGAAGTCAAAAGTTCCAGCTGATGGGAGCAGTGTGGGCTTTCCTCTCCCCTTTTGAGGCTGTGACTCGTCCTCCTGGAAGGCTCCAGAGCAGATAGGCTCTAGGGGACCAGTGGACACTGGGATGGGGGTGGGGCTGAACATTCTCTTCTTGCTTTGTCTGAAAATGTGCACTTGTTCTGAGGTGTCCCTCTCTCACGAAAGTGACTCTTTTATTCAGAAGCATAGAAGTTGTTGGAAGTTTCCTGAACCTCAGTGACCTGTCTGTGTCATTGGCATCCTGGCTGAGGGAGCAAAGTATTAAAAACAGAAGTGGCCATCCAAAGTCAGTAAATCCGTCATCAGAGGCGACAGCTGTGGGTTTGCGTCCTTGTTTTACTGTGACTTTGAGCAAGCTGGTGAAGGTGGCCACGGCATCCTATTCCAGCCTGTGAAGAGTGTTGCTCTTTTTATTCTATTAAGCTACTGAGGGGACCTTACCACTCGGTACCCTCCAGGGAACCTTCCCTTTTGCAGTACAGGGAAATGTACCCCTTGTGACCAACTGTTAAGCATCCTTTGAAGCCTGTTTTAATTCAGATTTGGTTCATCTCACGATAGCTTTAGAGTCAGTGGGGAAAACGTTTACAATATGACAAACTAGAAACCTGTATTTTTTTATGTCCTGTTAGAGAAATCACTCAATGTTTTTTTGCTTTTTGTTGGAAGAGATGTCCTTTGAGACCCCCTCAGTGTCTCACTTTATGTACTTTCTCCTCTTCAAGCCTGCACAGTGGCAGGCTTCCCTTTGAAGAGGCAGGCTGGAGAAAGTTTCGTATGAAGCCAGGTATCATCAGTGGTGTGAGGTCAAAAGGGAGACTGCCAAGTTGAATGAAGCATCCATGGCACCACTGGCGGGGGTGGAGGAGTAGTTTCTTTAGAATCAGAGGACTTATTTCCATTCCCCAAAGACCTTGAAGGGTATTACAATCTCACAGGCTTTGTGTTGCTTCAATGGACCCACCCTGTCACCCTCTTTGTGGCGTACTCCACTGAACTATCTTGTTCTTCTTTAAGCCAGAATCCTAAGTTAGTTTTTATGTTCCTTTTCAGATATATAACAGGAGATTAGCATTATGCAAAGCATCTTGGGACAGCCAATGGTGAACTTGTAGGACATAGAATATCTGGGCACAAAGAGTAATAAATGAGGTGCCAGTAGGAAGACAGAGGTGAAATCTTGACCCTGAGCCAATTTTTGTCAAAGACATGATGTGGAGAGTAAATGTCTTCTATTAAAAAATGGAGGTGAAGAGGGGCTATTTGGAAACCACATGTAAGGGTCCAGTGGGGTGATGAACTGCCTGGCCTTGCAGATCAGTTCTGCAGTTGCAAGACCCTGGGGAAAATGACTTCACCTATCTGTCTCCAGCTCCTCATCTTTAAAATGGGTTGTTATGAGGATTGAATTTGGTAATCCTTGTAAAGTACTTAGTTAGGCTCAGATTAATGTTAACATGTTAGTATAAAGAAGTATTGAGAGTAAAGAGTTCTTCAGGATATATAACCCTATCAGAATGTAGTGGGAAAACCATGGAAAAGGGATCTTTTAAAGGCCAGTTAATAAAGAACTTATAAGTCACCCTTGGTTTTTTATACACTAGCAAAGTTTTTTGTACTATTCCTCCTATTTTACCTGCTTGCTTTCCTGGTAAGTAGTAGTTACTAAATAAGTGTTTGTTCAACAAATGAACAAATACTCAGTCTTATATTTATATCTGTGAGCTCAGTGATCATCAGTAGCCTAAAAAAATGTCACCATTGGCTCCACTGATCTAATAACAATTTTATTGTCCTTTTCAATAAAAAAAAATTGTTCTGTTGTTTATTTGGTTATTTTTCAGGTCTAAGATTTAGGAATCTATTTAATTTGCATGACTGGGCCAACCTAAATCATGTTAAGTATTATCTACACATTAATTTAACCAGTATTTATTGATAACCTTCTATATTTCACTAGGTGCTGTGGTTTAGTGTCTATCTTCAATCAGAAAGAGAATAAAATAGACTAGAACAGTATACCTTGATAAGTATTGAAACAGATATAAATAGAGGCTGCTATATAAATACAAACGAAGAGAGTTTTGCCCACTTTGTGAGAATGTGGGCATTTGGGGATAGAAGGGCTCAGGGAAGATTTCTAGAGATGATGGCATCTAATATTTGAATAGTGATGTGTCACATTTCAATGAATAGGTAGATACTACGGTGAGAAAAAATATTTTTAGACTGACTACACATTTAGTAAAATATACTCTGGTACAAGAGGATGAAAATCTTAGGATGTGGCAGTTCGCACTCAATATGCAGTCTTACAAAATATAAAACAAAAATATCTGGCTGAACTTCCCTAGTGTAAGCTTTTTAACCTTCCTTCCTTCCTTCCTTTCTTTCTCCCTTCCTCCTCCTCTCTCCCCCCTCCCTTCTCTCTCCCTCCCCTCTTTCTTCTTCCTCCCTTTATTGAGATATACTTGACATCTTTAACTTTGGGGGGTGGGGGGAGGTAGGAGAGAGTAAAGGTTGGATAAATGGTGGTGGAAAAAGACTTTATCTGTGGTAGTAAACACACAATACAATATACAGATTTGTTTAAAAAAATTTTAAATAGCAATTTGGTTCTGTGGCTATCCTACTGGAAGGTCAATGAAAATCTGGAGAACAGACTGATGAGTCTTTCATGACTAAATAAGCTACAATTTTAGCTTTAAGCTTCTGGTGGCAGGAATTAACCAAGGAAAGCAAGGGTATTGTGTCGGGCATGTCTCTCATGTTTTTGTTCCTAAAGAGAGAAAATGAGTGAGCTTTATTTTGTATTAACTGACTAATATGTGTTAAGAAAGAACAATGCCAAGAGTTAGGTAGAAATATTAGTAAGTCACTTTGATTAATAACATTGAGATGGGACACAGCATGCCTTCTATATTACTTAGGAAATTGTTTGGATAACAAAAGCCCTTCTACTTCATGAGTAAACATAGACGAGGGTACATGAGTCACAGGGAGGCTAGTTCAGGTAATTGCTGGCATCTGCAATGATAAGAAGAAATGATCAACATGGATAACGGGGTCGGGATGGACTGTGGGAGAAGGGGTGGGCTGGGTGGGGGGTAGCATGAGGGAAAAAGTGGGACATTTGTAGCAAAAAACAATAAAAATAAAATTAAAAAAAAGAAAGAAATGATCAAGGTTTAGAAAGCAAAAGAAAACTCTTTTGAAGAGGGAGAATCAGTAACATTAGCTAGCATGTTTGCTTATATGTAAAATGAGGATTTGGGGGCTAGATCAAACTCAAAGTTCTTGCCATCTTTGACACATCATGGACCTATGGATCCAATAAGGAGCAGAGAGGCAACAGAGGCAACAGAGGGGCCTGACAGGCTTACTTATTAAAACTTATTATGTTACTTTTCCTCAAGAATGGGAGGTTCTGCATATAATGTTTAAATCCAGGGCATTTTCACAGATAAAAATGAAAATATAAAAAAATACAGGCAAAAATAACAAAACACACATAGAAGTATCACACTATCAGATTGATGCTTTGATGCACATGCTATTTTCTCTGGGAGTGAGATTTTTGGAAACTTCATTAAATCTTTGGGACACTGAATAACATTTAGTATCCAATTTCTTTGTTGTACTAAGGAGTTTATCCAAAGCCCCCAAGAGTGGTAAATTTTAGGAAACTTCAGTAACTTACAGTCATGTGTAGCTTTGATATTGAGAAAAATCTGCTTCAAAATAGAAAATTAGACAAGTGCATGTCATTTCTATGTTTGGCCAAACATTTTGAAAGAGAGAGAAACATATCTAATCCAATCATGAGCTGTCACTGGAAAGTGGTTGCCCAATCATGAACATCTTTATCAAAAACCCTTGCCTCTCGGTAGGATCATATGACTATTCTGCTCAGTGGTTTATTAGTGGAAGTACTGTACATCCGTTCTTGGGCCAGGATGTTAAGAATTTAGTAGGCCTTCATCATAGTCTTTGTTTGCCCTTAAGAGGAAATGTAGAAGACTCCACAGTCCTAGGGAATGGCAGAACCCTAGAATGGAAGAAGTTCAGATCCCTGATGCACCCCATAAAGAAAACTGCTTTTCTACCAGAAACCCTATTAAGTGAATAAGAAGTAAACTTCTGTTGAATCTTTGGGGTTTATTTTATAGCAATTCTCTGATTGATAGAGATACCAAATTCCTGGGTCTTGCACAGGATGGTAAATTAGTTAATTGAAGAGAAACACATACTCTCTGATTTGTGTGTATGGAGCATAGTGAGAATTCTGATATGTCCTATGATCTAAAGCTATAAGGAAAGAGAAATCAGTAATCCTTTTTTAGTGATGTTAAACTCTTTTAAACAACTGGAAGGCTGCAGCCATCCAGAGTATCAAAGAGTTGCTTCTTGAGAATTTACAACTTGATTTCAGGGAGTAACACAAGTTTCTTACTTTTTTTCAACTATGCATAATGAAAGAGAATAAGTGTGATTGGTATGAAGTGGGCAGCAAATGTGAAGACTTGCAGAAAATGCTGTTTATTTTTATATTTACTCCACAAGTTCAGAAAATAAACCATAGAATCTTCAACAGTCAATAGCCACATTACATCTTTGCTATTGCTAGCATTAAAAAAACACAATGGGTCAAATTACATGTGCCATAGATATATCCACTAGTCAAAGGAATGTCCTGTTGAGACCCAATCTTTCCCTTTAACTGGTACTCATAGTTCTTTGTAGCTGCTTGCATCAGTACAGTTTTTAAGCACTGAGCCAAAAGGAAACCCAAAAGTTAGATAAACAGTCTCATCTAATCTTAAAGTCAGAAGTCTATATACTTGTAAATGTATAAAAACAGCACCATTGTAAAAATTGAAAGAAACTGATCATAACCAAAACCTGGGCAAGGGAAAACTGATCAAGATAACAAATGTTATGTGATAACACAATTTAATTAGTATGATGACAAGGTGAAGGAGACAAGGGCAATTAGAGTCGGGATTGTTATAGACATGTTAGTATATTAAATAGACTGGCTAGTTTGGGAAAAACTAAAACAAATATCTCTCCTAGGGCAAAGATGAATGTTTGCAGATACTTTTGTGTTTTGAATACCTCAAAGGGTCCTGCTGTCTCTCTGGAATGACTTTTTGTGTGTGTGTAATTCACAGAAAGACTTTACCGTCAATGCCTACTTCACTCAACTCTCTGTATGTGTAAAGATCAAATATTATATCATTGTTCTTTGAAAGTTTCCAAAGCAACTCAGAGCACATTTTAGTAGACTATTAACATTTATTTTTATTTTCTTTATTAATGATTGGGGATTACTTAGAAGTAACAAGTTCCTCCGGGACCAGGACCAAGGTAAAGAATAAGGTGCCTGTGGTGTAAAATTTAAGGAGGCACTATTCTCACCCTGCATCTGCATGACCCTGAGAATAAGTTCCTCCTTAAATTTTGTGCCCCAGGCATTTTACTGGACTCACTCTAGTTCCATCACTGTATGACACAGATTAACTCATTTGAAAGGTGTTCACCTGAGGTGCCCATAGCAAACTGGGGCTGCTTAAACATAGTGTCAGAGTTGGGGTATCTGGTAGCAACATCTTAATGAGAAATATAAGGAAATCAGCTCCAATGTCAAGGTGAGTACCTGCTGAGCAAATGACACCAGAAAAGAAAAGCTCCTTTTTTGGTCTTTGCTTGAATAATCATAATAAAAAAGACCTATAATTGGCTTTCCTTAAAGACTTGGAGAACTCACGGTCTTTATAACTTTTCAGATTGAAAGGTAGTCTTTTTGAATTCTATTAACTTTGCAGTGTACATTTTTTAGAAAGTAAGATTACGGTATGTAGCTTCTGAAGGAAATCAGGAACAATGAAGTGAGCAATATTTGCATTCACAAGTTATTCTGTGTTGGCAGATTGTCATCTTTTATAGAAATACCATAATTTTTCAAAAGGACCACTTTGAAGAT
This sequence comes from Furipterus horrens, assembly GCF_987537825.1. NCBI lineage: Eukaryota > Metazoa > Chordata > Mammalia > Chiroptera > Furipteridae > Furipterus > Furipterus horrens. Next base: position 141,537,151 of record NW_028327176.1, on the reverse strand, counting down.
AAAGAATAATCTTTAATCATTTTTTAAATAAAAAAGTCATTTTGAATGCTCACTTTGACAGTCAAAGATCCTATTGCCCTTTGGCATGGTGCAGCCCACTTCAGGTAACCATATTGCAAGCAAGGGCAGCATTCGCCTCTCATCTTCAACTCTGCCAGAATAATAGCCCACATTCACCCCCCTGCCACTTAAGTTTCTAAAGGTTCCTGTTAGCAGAGGAATGAGAACCCTGTTATCTAGGAAATTTTAGTAGCCTAACATCTAAAGAAATGGCAGCTAATAGCTACAGTAGAATAGAGTAGCTAGCAAATTTCATGGTGGATCAAAAAACTGTACTTTTATATTCCTATCTTAGTTTAAAATCCTAGGCCTCAGTGACCTATAACATGTGTGAAAGAGTTGCCTACACTGAGGTTACTGATAAGAAAACAAGGTCTCTAAAAAGGACACCTTCCCTTTTTACTTACAGAAGTTTCAAAGGCTCAACATTGGCAGATTGAATCTTCTCTCTCAGAAAATTATAGATGTTCACATCACATGAAAGATGATGGCAGTTTTTATACATACTAACTAGACATTGGTGTCATAGTCAGGGCTCAGAAGGTGATCATATGTGTAAATGCTATGTTAAATGTATGACTTCTTAGATATGATAAAATGCTATTCTGGATTTGCTTTTACTGTTCCTCTGAAATTTGGCAGTGGGGAAGAATCTTTGTCCTTGGATGGAAGATCCCATGACCTTTACACCAATTCTTTTAAATATTTTTAAAAAGATTTTACTTATTAATGTTTTTTAGAGAGGAAGAAATAGAGAAAGAGAAGGACAGAGACATTACTGTGCAAAAGGAACATCAATCAGTTGCCTCTCGCATGCCCTCAGCCAGGGGTCTGACCCACAACCCAGGCATGTGCCCTGACCGGGAATCCAACTGGCAATCCCTTGGTTCACTGGATTGACGCCCAGCTCATTGGGGCACAACAGTCAGGGCTACACTAATTCTTCAGAAAAATATTGGTATATGATTCCTTTAAGCTAAAAACAAAGTCTCAGTACAGCAATTAGATTTTCTGGCCCAAACACTATTGCTTTCATCCTTTCTGAAAGGTAAGACTTCTGCAGTGAATCTTCACCCCCATGCTAAGACCTGTAGTTAACTTAGTTTCTGTTTGTTAGCTGTTTTTCATTTCCACCAGAATCCAAACTAGGAGAGGAAGGAGAAGTGATGGCATAGAGTTCTTCCTTTAGGGTGCTTTCCTGGTTCTTCAGAGAGTCCCTCACTGGGGCCTCTCACCTGTGGTTCCCTTAGTATTGTTGGGACTGCAAGTGAACTCTTCCTTGGCTCCTGGGCAGTTGTGGATCATCTCTAGACTCCTATTGGAGTCTAAGACCCAAGATAACCTCACCTCCTTGAGGCATCCTTCTGGTGCAGGGAAAGCACTGTTGCCATAGATACAGACCGACTCAGGGAGCTGCTCACTCTACCACCATGGTTCTTGGGTATGTTGGGGGTGGCCCTCAGTGACTCTGTGGCAGAGAATGCCCTCACTAGGCTTGAGGTGAAGAAGTTGTAACCCCAGTGAGGATCCTCACACTACTAGTAGGTAACAATAATAGCTTCCTCCAAATAAATATCATCACAAAATCACCTCTGCCTTCCTTCCAGCCCTGGCTGTTTATGGTAACTCATGCTCATGTTAGTGCCTGTTACTTTAGTGCCACAGTCAAAACAGAGGCCAGAGGAGCCTGTTTTAATGCTGAGATATACAATTGAAACAGAATAATCAAAATGTTTTCTATTAAAAAACATAATTTAATGTCCAATTATGTAATCATTTTTGTCTGCTTAATATGGTCAGTTTGATAAAAATCCTTTGCTGAAGCCTGCTTTATCCTAGCTCTGGTACAGCTCGCACTCTGCTAGGTTGTGTGCTCTGTGTCCATCCTCACTAATGTACTTTTAGCCACACACTGACCCAGTTGACTTCTCAAGTGCAGAGACACATGCTCCGTTATTCACTTGGGCCTAGCCAGGACATGGGCGTTCTGCACCTGTCACTGCTTCTAGGTAACTATGTGCAGTCCATGAGAAGATGGAGATACTGTCTATTGGGTGGGCCAAAAAGTTTAGTTTTCCCTGTAAAATAAAAAACACATTTTTTATTTTCACCAGTAACTTTATTGATTTGGATATTTTGAGTATGTTAGCTATCTCCCACCTGGTATAACATTGATTGTTCTCAATTAATGTCTTGATTTGATTGTTATCAACTTCAACTGGTCTACCCAACTGTGGAGAATCATCCAGTGAGAAATCTCTAGCATGAAACTTTACAAACCACTTTTGACACATTTGATCAGTCACAGCACCTTCTCCATACACTGCACAAATCTTTTTCTTTTTCGTTTGCATTTCAGTTGTATTTTACCTTTCTTGAAATAGTAGAGCATAATATACTGAAAATGCTGCATATTTCTTCCTCTTCAATATTAAAATGGCTGCACAAAAATTCACCAGTTTTGGTAATTTGTTTTTTAAATGCATGCTGATACGACAACTGTCACAATACAATCTAAGAAAATTGTTTCGAATGAAGTTAAAGACATCTAAGTGCTACTAGAGCCATCTTACAGAAGAAAACTGAAGTAACTTTTTGGCCAACCCATAAATGCTCATTATTTTTAAAGAGCAATAAATATTTTCCCTTGTTATACACTCTGTTAAATCTATAACTTACAAGGAATAATTTCATAAGCTATTGGCCTAACGCCCTTTCCAGATAAGTTAACCTCCTTAGGCAGGGATCTTGTCCAGCATCAGGGACATAAAGACAATAGATAGGTCACCAAAAGCTGCCATACACATGTTTAGAAAAATAAACTTGATTCCAGACTAGCCTCGCAGTTGGCTGGGGCTGAAGACTTCTCTCCCTTAACATGGTCTGAGGCGTACTGGTATTTAAGAATACAGAACTTCTAGAAGGACTTCAGATATGTGGCAGAGGAGGATTATAATCTAGGAAATCTGGAGGGGCTATGTTAGTAGCCAACACCTAAAGAACTTTCCCCTTTATCCTTTCCTCCTTCTCAGTTTTAGAGCAGTACATTGCAGGGACTTGGGGTGGCTGAGAGAAGAAGCTGGAAGCTGAGTGTTTTAGGATGGATCTGGGCTGCAGGCTTTTTGGAAGCACTTGGTGTTTCTTATTGGGGAGTTCTGCTCAGCTCACCAGGGAGAGAAGTTGATAGGTACTGCAGAAACGCCGGGAGAGAAGGGAGCCTAGCATAGAATAGAATTATAAAAAAATCAAAATTCATTACATTAGGATTCAGACCACATATTTTCTGCTCATGAAAGCTTTAATACAGGCAAAAATATTACTTAAGCAAAATATTTGCCTTGAAAGAAAAGTATGAACAACCCAAATGAGGTAATTCCCTATAATTTTCTATTTTTTACTGTAGACAATTCAGTTCAACACACTTTTCTAAATATCTCTTCCATGCTTGCAATGGAGGCATAAATTTAAATAGGATTCGGGCCCTGCCTTCTAGGAGCTTACTGTAGGAGGATATTAACTGGTATTTGGTAGTTAACCATTTATTGCTTTAAACTAAAGTTGGTTTTCAGAACAGCAATGAAACTACCAGTTTTCTATGTGATGAACATTACAGAAGAACAATATCTATTGTTAATAATTTCTCCCACCCAAAGAACTCAGGGGATTTTAATAGCACAATGGCATCTAAAAACAAAAGTCATATGCTGTATTCTTTTATTCATGAGAGAAGACTTAAAATTTACCTCAGAATATACATGTCCCTTCTTGCCACACATTCTTTTTATTATTATCTTCTAATTCCAACAGGATACTTCCTGTCTCTGTGATTTAAGCTTAAAGTTATTTGTTAAATCTCATCCTCAGGGCTTATTTTTTCATTTACTCAGTGAACCTGGTTTTATGGCCTATCATGCAACCCCATTATCCACTCTGTAACTTAGCATATCATTTTACTCTCAAGCTTATAAACCTAATATGTTTGCTGGAGAGCAAATTTTTTTTCTTCAGCATAATTTTTTTTTTTCAGAATGAACTATCACCTTGTGTTTCAGTTAAGTGAGATTCTTTCCCATAATATTGCAGAACACTTTCCTATCTCCATGTTTCTGTCTCTCATCCCTCTTCTCTCTCCAACCGCTTAAATCTTTCTCACTTTTTATATAGAACACAAATGATACCTTTCCTGGTTACCCGAGTAAGTCTCCCCTGATTTTCCAACCCAAAGCAAGCTTTTTGTTGTGAGCACTGTGTTAGTAATCATGCTGCTCACTCTGTTTGGTTCTCTCTCTCATTTGAGGCATGTTGTCAGATTGTGTCTTCCTGGTCCTGAGCTCAAGCATGGTCATGACACATTTTGAACCGACATAATCTGAATGGAAGTGGTATGTGTCACCTCCATATGGAAGCTTTAGGAGTCACTATGTGCTTTGTCATGTTCTTTCCCTCTGCCATGGCAACTATTGATATTCTAGGTAGTGGTTGATCAATCAGCCTGAATGATAGGAGTGAGAAAGAAAGATGATGATATGAAATTGAGCCCCCAGTCAATCTGCAACAGACATGTAATATAAGCAAGAAACAAACCTTTGTTGTTGAAGCCATTGAGATTGTGAAATACTTTGTTACTGCAACAGAACCTAGTTTATTCCGACTGATGATGTGGATACATAATGCTGATGTTTCTTTTTGTCTTATTCACTTCACAAATGTCTGTTGATATTCAGTCCAGTTGAGCCTTCAGGTGACTGCAGCCCAGCCTATACCTGACTGACTTCACCAGAGGGAATCCAAGGAAGAACTAACAAAGAAAGCAAAACTTTTGGTCACCTACTTTCTCAGTGTTTATTGAAATTCTTTTCCAAGGAGTCATTTGTACATAAGTTAGAAGTGAAAAGAACAGTTTTTTTTTTTTTTTTTTTGGTTGACCCCATAAATACCAGTGTTCCCAAGTGCACCATTCTGCCCTTAACTACAGCAACTCCACACTTACTAAGATCCTGAATCAGAACAGTCTGGATGGCATCTCAAATGTGAACAAATCTAACCAGTCCTTTGTGTTTCCAAAGCTGTTTCCATTGATCTGTAATTTTGCTCTTCTTTCTGGGTATTAATATGGAAAGAAGAGAGGTGTTGGCATATGGAAGATTCTATATAGTCTTTATCTCATTTTCTCTTGACTCTGATAGTTAAAAACTTAATAAAAGTTTCTAGGAATCCATATACTGGGTTCAGATTTAGGAACATGGCAACATGCCATTGCTCCATGTAGATTAGCTTGACTTGATAAAAGATTAATGCTGGTGAATAGTGGGAAATGATGCATTCAGGATAGGCTGTGGCCAGGATAGGAAAGACTTTGAAGGCCGGGCTAAAACATTTCAGCTTCATCATGTGGGTGTTTGGGAGACATCAACATTTTTTAAACATAAGAAGCCACAATTATAAGAATGCAGAACTGGCGTCAGTGTGTATGGTGGTGTGGATTCTAAGGGTATCAAGACTTACGTCAGGAAACTATTGCAGTATTCCTGGTATTAAGAGCAAGGTGAAGGGCCCTAGGTGGTGTGGCTCAGTGGATTGAGTTCCAGCCTGGAAACCAAAGGGTCATGGGTTTGGTTCCAAGTTAGGGCACATGCTTGGGTTGCAGGTGAGGTTCTGGCTGGGGGCACATAAGAAGAAACCACACATTGATATGTTTCTCTCTCTCTTTATCTCTCCCCTCCCCTCTATAAAATAAAATAAAATAAGAGAAAGATAAAAGGAACCTGTAGTAAGACTTGGCAATAGTATGGAGAAAAAGATACAAATGCAATAGTACAGAGAAAAAGACACAGGTGAGAAGGAGAACCTTATGACCACCTACATTAATACTTGGGACAGGCAGTGGGGGAGAAGGGATCCAGCATAAAACCTTTATCTATCTATCTATCTATCTATCTATCTATCTATCTATCTATCATCTATCTATCTGCTGAGGGCTTTATAGAGATACTTTTATTAACTCTCACAATAACCTTGGAGGTAGGTACTATCAATATTGCCATTTTACAGAAGAAGTAACAGGCATAAAATTAATGCCCAAAGTTAGTAAGTAGTAGAGTCAGGATTTGAACCCAGGAAATTCACCTTTAAAGGTGATGCTCTTTACCATTATGCTTTATCCTCTCTATTTTCAGGACTCCCAGCCTTCCTTCTTTTAGTCTGATCACACTTGGAGGGCTTAATAAAACGGTATTTGATGCTGGACCTCATTTTTCAATTGCTAATAAATGATCATCCTTCTCTGACTGAGGAAATAAATCAATTATATTCTGGGTTTATAAAAGCATTTTCTGAAATAGGGTCATCCAAGAACATATTAAGTGGTATAACAATATCATTACCAACTCTTTCACCACTCTGATTCTATATTGCTAGATATTTGCAACAATAATTACTTTATAAATCTATATATGAAATTTGCTTTTCTTAAAAAAGGAGAGAAACTAAAAAATGACTTCTATAGAGTTCTGTATATGTAGTGCAAAGTTACATTTCAAAGTAACCTATCCAAATAACAGAAATATCATTCATGGAAAAGATCAAAAATACAAATACAGACAGAAAAAAAAACTAAGAACTACATTGTTAAATATAATTTAAAAATAACATATAATTTCATTATGAAATACATTTCTATTCTGTGAAATTTGTGAGATATAATCTAACAAACTAAAGTACCTTAATGATTAAAATATATTTTGGGGAGGGCGAAAATAGAGAAGAGGTGTATTTTGAAAATGATTATAGCTATCAATACTTTACAAACGCATGGTGCCTTTGCCACAGGGACCTTCATACACTTCAAGAATGACTTATAAAACATGAATTAATTCTCCCAACATCCTCAGAGAATATGTGAGAAAGAAACAGTGTTTATCAATAAGTTTTCTTCTCTAGCAAAAAGAAACCCAATCTTGGCAACCAAAAGGTGATAGAAGTTTCTATGACAATATCTGTAAGCTTATTGACTGTCAGTATAGCTAGAACATCTGGACTGAACCTACCATTTTCAGATAGACATTTGAATGAAATGGGGTGGGGAGGCTAGTGTCCTCCCTCCCTCTCTCTCCCCCTTTCCTTCCTTCCTTCCTTCTTTCTTTCCTTCCTTCCTTATTTTTTTCACCCTCCCTTTATTCCTCCCTCCCTCTTTCCTTCTTTGGATATTTTCTGAAATGGCTCTAATTCTGATTAGGCATTGTAAAGAAATCTAGCTCTTGCTTTTTTCCTTTTTTCTTCCTTTATACTTAATATGAAAACATAATTTCATCATAGTAGTTTCTGATTTACATTTCTGCTCCATTGGTGGATTTCTCCCTCAGTGTTCAGCAACATTTCACTCCTAATGACTATTTATAGCCTCCCAGGGTTTCTGTGGCCCTAAGTATCGGTGTTGAATATATCAGAGTTCTTGCCTACCTTGATTGCCTAGGTGCACCTGCTGTGGGATTTATAGCCTTAAAAATAAGTACCAAACTCCTAGTGGCTTCTAAACTTTTTTTAAATGCCTTTTGAGATAGGTTGTTTCTCATCCTTCCTCCTTAGGAGGTCCACAGGAGCTGTTTCTACATGATGTTGAATCACCCGATGAAAAGTGAGAATTCTGTCGATCTCTTGTTCTCAGCTGTAGTTTAATGTTAAGAGGCATTTGTATGGTTGTTGTGATGAAAACAAACTTGGGAGGAGGGGAAGAAGCTAGATCTCTGCCTCCCATTCCCTCATATCTCTCATCCTGAACTACTGGACCTTTATTCCACCACCATCATCTTGAGACCAAAACATATGCTGTCTGCTTTTGAGATCGAATTCTGGGTGCCAGTATCTTCTGTCCCCAAACCTGCTCCTCCTGCCCCATGCACTCAGTCTTGCACTACACCCTGTTCTTTAGTCCTTTGCACAAAGGCTGATTATTTGTTACATGAATTCACTCCCTTTCCATTTATAAATCGTGAGGATTATCTCAGGTAAAGACCATCTGGTGTATGTGTTCTGCTGCATCTCTCAGTTCAGAGCAGGGCAAATATGAAGAATGAGAGACTTCTGGTGAGAGATGATGAATAAATCGTTAAATCGGGATCATATGTGCTCCATTTCTAATATGTAGAAATGGGAGACTGAAGGCATAATGTGGCGCCTTGATGGTTTAAGAGACACCAATGAGACCAACTTTGCTTTTCCTCATGGCCCCCAGGACTAATAGATCAGGGCATGGTCAGGTGGTGTGCCTAGAAAGGTTTGAGAGTTCACTTCCTCATATCACCTGTGTTCCCTTTCAGAGCAGCCACAACATGCCTGCATGATACTCTTAGGACTGAGGGTAAGGTTCTATGATTGTTCCTTTTGAGCCGATGTATAGGACCTCTTCATTTCAAGCTGAGGTGTCAATGTGCTTGATCTGATAGCATTCTGCCTTTGGGGGAGTGGGGCTAAAGCAATGAAAGCAATCCGTCGTCGTCGGCAGCCGTCCGTCTCGAGAGACGATGGTGTAGCTTCTTAAGAGTCTATCTGCACCACAGCTATTGAAATCTGAGGGTTTCCTCTTTCTGGAACTCAGACTTAAGAAAGCCTCTATTACATTCTAGTTGAAATGACTTAGCCCATTACCCAGTTTTTTCCCACCTGTTTGTAAATCTTGAGGTGCTTTTTGTCTCCACTGGCCTTTCCAGTCCTTTAGCCACAATCATATCTCTGGGAAGGTTATTGTCATCTTCAGTATAAGCTCATTGCTTAGGCTTCAGGTCACTGCATTGCCCACTGGTGGCCCAGCCTGTTTTTTGGTATCTGGGGAAGAAGAAAGCTTGTCAGTGTCATGGCTCAACAGTAATACACCTGGTATTCCTCTGACTCTAGTAGCTAGGGAAACTTTGTTTTCCTTACTATCTATCCTTTCCTTGTCCCAGTATGAATTCTGCAATCTTCCTTAATGCTTTCTATGAGTTCTGTTTTGCTTTTTGAGCTTTTTTTTAAAAAACAATACTCACTATAAACCTATACTTGACTCTTTTTAACCAAGCTAATTTCTTTCATCACCCTCAAGCTCTTACCTATCACTTTGCTCTGCCTGAGCAGTTCCTGGCTCATTGTATCAATCCCACATTCCTTGTGTAAACCTGTCTTGGGACTCCATGAACTTTAATGCTGGTGTACTTACTCTGCCCACCTCCGGCAGCCTCCATAGTACCTGTATCATTTGTTCCTCATCATCAACAAAGGCATGCACCTGTGCATGGAAACATACATAAGTGTGTGTGGAAAACTAGTTTCTTTACAAGTCTCATAAAATAAGCACCAACACTGGCCTAAGCAATCAATGAAGACCATCAGACCAGTGGAAGATATCGGGGTGTTTTTATTTTTGGTATTTTAGCCGAAAATTTGATGTTATAAAGTCATAGACACAGTAAACAAGAGCCCATTTGAAGCTGCCTGTCTGGTTTACCTTTGCCTTGTGGGCCAGACGATGCCAGCCAGATGACACCATGGAGAAGAAAAGGCTGCGCTTTGGACTCATCAAAAAGCCATCTACAGTGGTCAGTGATTTCACTTCTTATTTTTGTTCTGTTTACAGTAATATTTCTGAAATGACTGATTCTTGTGGTTTATTTTCTTAGATTACAACCCCCTCCACTTGAGCTTTGTCTCCAGTGTCTTTATACTTTTCCTGAAAGATCTGAGATCTAGGAGCAAGCAGTCATCACAAGCCTTCCACTCATCTAAAACAAGTTTGTGAGAGCTGATATGGAGGGGCTTCCTTTATTCCAGTTGATCTCCTCACCATTTCCCCTGCCGTTTCAGCCAGAGTAGAAGGCTGTGAATGTCCTAACACACACAACAATGCCAACATGTGATCATGGAATTGGTCTCTTGGTCTCTCCAGGAACTGGGAGCTGCAAGAGGCCATACTCTTCCCATGGTCCCTGATATTCTGAGCTCTCTCCTTCTCTTCTATTCTGCTGCTTCCTTTTCCCCTCAGGGCACTGAGGTGGATGGAAGTGAGGAACCTTGTAAGGTGAGAGAAGTGCCACACTTTCCAAACCATTGGTACAGCTGTCTGCCTCATACCCAAATCATATAAAATACATATATATGTGGAGGGAAGGAAAGTCCAGGATGTGGTAAGAAAAAATATCTAAAAACTTAACTAGATATTACAAATTAATATGCACACATGGTTCTGTTCCCTCCACCTGAAATGAGCATCCCTCTCCTTGTTACCCTCCAGCGCTCAGCTCAATGGCACTTTCTCAAGGAAATATCTCTCATCCAGACTAAATCCCCTGATTTTAGGTTCTCATGGCACCACACACAAATCCTTAGTCACAGATGCAATTTTACATTTGTGTGTGTTTATTTGCTTAATGCTTCTTTTCTCCCCAATAGACTGTAAGCTTTATGAGGCCAGGAATAGTCTATGGTCTAAACCAATGTGGCATTCCCAGCCCCTAGTACAGTGCCTGGCACATGGTAATACTCAACGTATATTTGTTGACAGATTTAATGCCATTGGTTGGATGCATCTTGCCCAAAGAAACTGGACTAGAAACCCTTCTGCTGGGCATTTGTTGGAAATGTTAGCAACAAACAAAATGTACAGACTGTATAGTGGGATTTTGCTTTAGGCAAGACCTACAGACCTTGGATTTGGAGATCTCTCTGTGGAGTTACTCAGTCCATGTGAGACTACATTGACAAGTTCATGAAACTGCTAACTTGGGTGATTTGATTGGTTATTGGGTGAGTTGAACAAATGACCATATTGGTTTCAGAAAACTATAGTAAACCTTAACCAGTTTCATGTACCGCCTAACACACTGTCCAACATTTAAACTTCCCACACTCTAGTTTTTCAGCAAAGTAGTGGAAGTTCTTGACACATGAAGAATGCTTTGGGCCTCCTGGGATTTTTCAACAGAATGAATAGGCTATTTGGAATTAATCTCCTACCCTTCACCTCTCCTTTGTTTTATAAAGTCAGGCAGGTAGAAATGTTGGGGAATTTTTTGATCTGTGTTGAAGACAGGTAACATGACACTTTGAACTTCCTGCTCTTCCCAGCAGTTCATTCTTTCTGCTGTTTCTCCTCTTCACTAAACCTTTCTGCCAAATACATAATACCTCCCTTTTGCAAAGCCCAATTCTTGCTCTGTCCTTGAAAGAATTCTTTGATCTTCCTTCTTTTTGTCAGCATTTCATTTTGGTAGAGTTGCTCAATGATTTACTGCATAAATGCTCTTATCAGAGTCTAAAATTATATCCCTGGAGATCTTTGTAGTTTTCTGGTTTCAATGAATATTCAAGTACTTGTCCAAGATGTCTCTTTCAGACTGCTGAGTACTTTATATTTTTGCTTTATATAAATCAATTCCAATTATGCATACACAGTGTAATTATTAATGAGAGGGACACTATTCAGATGTTAACTATGGACTTCATTCATTGACAAGGTGTTAATTTATGTATTAACATTCCAGTATAGTAGATGAACTACTTCAAAAGGTGATTATAGTACTATATCAATTAAGTAGATATTTATCAAGCATTCCTTATGTAAAAAGCACTCATTAGTCACTGGGGGTAAAATGTTGATCAGACATGAGAAATGCCCACACTAAGCTCTGGAACAATAGGAGATAATTTAATCCAATAATTACACTAATAAGTATAAAATTGCACCAATTACATGAGTCAGAAAGTAGAGGTAGATGCGATGCCCTGAGAGCCTGTAAGAGGGTTTGATTCAGCCAAGTATGAAAAAGAAGGCTTCTCTGTAGGAATGATGGTTGAAGTAATATCTGAAAGAAGAGAGGTTACTAAATAGGTAGACAAGGTGGACATATGTTGAAAGAGGGGAGAAGAGCATGTGCAAAGGTCCAGAGAATCATCAAGGAAGCTAAGAGCTACAGGACCAAATTACAAGGGAAAGTATACTCATATGAGCCTTACTCTTGCATCTATTTTTACCTTTATACATTTGCTAATCCAAGAAATGGAGAAAGAAGCTAGGCAGAAAGAGGTGGTCTGGAGCTTTCTGCAGTTTCACTGAACTGAAAAGATAGACGTTGGTGTTTAGAGTTGCCAAAGTAGTGAAGACTTGAGGGGCTAGGAGAAAAGACAACCACTGAGAAATGATCAAAAAATCCTCTATGCAGTTTTTATTTGAGAACTGTAAGTTGTGAAAATGTAAGGAGAAATGCCAAGACACCAAACAAAATGCAGCACCAGGGAATAGAGTGAGCTGAGCAGAGTCTCCTGGATCTGCTGAAGTGAGGGTGGGTTTCAGAGACCACCAAAATGAAGGTGAACTGGTAAAAACCTAAGTTTTCATTGGAGACCCTGGCAGGACTTCACCCTAAGAGTAAGTACACCTCAAGAACAAGACTAAACCAGAAATATATCAGTTCTAACTAAGCTTGGAACTCCACTTTAACGGAATCAAGGTGGCTTGTTCATTGTCTGCCAGGAGAAAATTAAAACTTTTTTGGGGAAAAAAGGTATCAGATAGAACTTCTCTGAATTAAAAAACATACTGCCCAGAATTCAATAAAAGATTATCAGGCATGTCAAGAAGCTTGAGCAAAAGTTCAAATTCAAAGAGAAAAAAACAATAGAAAAAGATCTATAGATGATCCAGAGATTAGAATTATCATATAGGAACTTAAAAATAGCTGTGGTTAATATGTTCAAGAGTGCATAGATAAATTCACAAAAATGCTGGCATATATATATATTTAAATCAAATGGAAATTTACAACTAATAATTTAAAAAGTCAAGAATTCAATAGTTTGGTTGTTAGTTTAAGTCCTCCTGGAAGATGACACCGAGACAGAAGCAGATGTGTAAAAGATTTATTGGGAGAAACACTTGTGCAGGAGGGAGGAGGGGACAGGAGAAGATGGAGAGAGGCTTCGAATCATAATGCATGTCTGATTCTCAGGAAAGAAGAGAAGAGGATTGATACAGATAAAGTCTCAGACTTAGAATAGTTCCAAGAAAGATTCAGAGGCCAAACTTGATCTTTTGAAGAGTCCTGTGCTTTGCTGGAGTAAGTCTGCTTTTGTGCCTCTCTGTGCTCAGTCATGGGCTGGGAATTACCCACCAGAAGTGTTGCCTCTGAGCGAACATAATGGTGGATCCACAGGTGCAGCAGGTGCGGTGCTCAGTCTATCATAATCCCCACAATAGGAGACATGACTGATGTAGATTCATTGCCACTACATTCCAGCCTTGTGCCAAACATCTTTACTTATCTGTGCAGGTTCAGGGAGCACCTCCTCCATGGTCCCATGGGCCTCTTTTTCTGATGGGAAAATTAGTGGTGGGAATTTGCAGGGCAAACCACACACCTTACTGCTGCAGTTGGTCTTGGGGTGTAACTGGTTCTTACCTTAACCCTTCCACACTATTTCTTCTAAATGACACTGGCAATCAGCTATCACCTTGGCAAGTTCTTGTGACTATGTAGTCTCCATCCCTCTCACTAAGGCCATTTCATTTGCATGGCCACCTCATCACTTTTGGGTGGCTATTGATGAAGGCAGACTAGGGTCATTTCTCTACTTGGTTGTTCACTGCCTCTTTGTGTGGTGGATACATTCTGGCAGGCATTATTGTGTGACACAAAAATTCTTACCCCTCATGCCCATGCCTCTATATTTACCATACACATCTACCCCAGACCCCTTTATCTCTGGACTTTCAGTCATTTTCTTTGAGGCTCTCAATTAGGCATGCAGGCCACTAGTCACTGCCCAGAAATCTATATGTATTCTCACCTGGGGCTATTTCTCCATAGTATAAGTATATTGTATACTGAATAGTTGCTAAGAGAGTACATCTTAAATGTTCTCAGAACACACAGAAAGACTGTGATTATGTGAGGTGATGGGTGTGATAACTAACCTTATTGTGGTAATCATGTAACCATATATATTGTACATACATCAATCAAATCATTGAGTTGGACACCTTAAAATTACACAATGTCATTTATCAATTATATTTCAATAAAGCTGAAAAAAATTTAAAAATACATAGAAAAAGAACAGAAAGGTTATAATTTAAAGCAAAAAAAAAGTTGGTATAGCTTTACTAATATCAAAAATGGAATTTGACCTATCTTTTGCTGAATTCAACACTAAGCAAAAACTATGTTTTCTAACACTGAACTGCCAAAATAAGTAAATGAATGTTTCAAAAATATCTTGAAAATTATTTAATGGATTGTCTAAACAAAAGGGCATGGTTTGAGGTATATTATCTACCTGATATGCACTTTGAGTAGATACTGATAATGTTAATAATGATGTTTAACTTTGAATATAAATTTTTCAAGTCTGGAAGAGTTGTGCAAATTTAACAATTATCCAAGTGTGCAAATATAGGTAAAATTATAAAGTATGCTATATAACTGTTTCCTAAAGTACTTTTTAAGTTTTAATGATAATGCAGTATATAGTGAACTTTACATTAATTTGGGAAGGAGCAAAAGCTTTAGAAAGCCCTGAATGAAATAGATTTAGACTTTCTAATACTTCAGTAAAGAACAATAGTCCATTTAATTGGGGAAATAGCAATTGCTCGAAATTACTATGTGTTTTAACAAACCGTTATCAGACTAACAAGGTATAACTTACCTTATGTGATAATTAAACAATCAGACCTAGTATTTCAGAATTAGGTTTAAAAGTGAAAGAAGGCTAATGAATATCACAAAGGAGGTCAGGTCAGTGTTAGTCTGAGATAGCCATTGACTTGAAAGTGTTTTGCCAGGCACAAAGATATTGGTACATTTTACGCATTTATTAATCTTGTGTGAGGCTATTTTCTGCCATAAAATAGTCTTTATTTGATTAAAATGGGAAAGAGGCACAAATGCTATGTCAGGTCTCTATTTGCAAAGAGAAACACAGATAAGCCAGAAATGGTGTTTTGTTACCAATGTTTTAGAATCTTAATTCTATAAGACCACATGTACTATAAAGTGGCTAGACTGTGGGCTCTGGCCAGACTACTTGACTTCAAATCCATGTTCTGCTACTTGCTGGGTGGCCTTGGGCAAATTACTTAACACCTTCCTTTCTTTACTGTAAAACAGGGGTAATAAGAATAGCTGATAAGATCTTCCCTGATTAAGTTCTAGTATGAGATTTTTAGAGCACAATGCAGGAGAATTTAGTAAATATTCAATAAATATTAGTGCATTGTTATTATAAATACCTGGCACATAATAGACCATTAAATATATATCTACACAGCCCACATATGTGTATATATCTTAATTAATATATTAATATATTGAGATTAAAGGTTAATATATATTAATTGTATATAATGTATTATATTAATATATCAAGTCATTTTACATAATAGTTAATGTATTTGACATTTATATGTATATTAGATTAAATTATATATCCAGATGCCTTTAATTCACAGAAAACTATGAATAGTCAAAGGATATCCACATCTGACAGCCTCTTACTTTCCAAGCTTTGCATGCCCAATTGGAGGAAAGATTTATTCCAATAGTTTCTTATACTCTTTACCTCAAATTCCTGGGAATCTCTTCTGAGGAAAACTTAATTTTCTTAGGAAACTCAAGAATCTAGATGTGTAAATATGACCTTTAATTGTACTATTCACCCTAGTTAAAGCTTCTCTATTTTGGGAAAAGAAAACTAAGCAAAGTTTGCTCATATCAAATGTGAACCACAGGCTACATTTAGCCTCACAAAAATTTCTGAATAGTTCAAGGAGAAAAGAAGAAGTGGTTTCAAGTGCATATAAGCATATAAGAAGAATTACATAGGTAACTGCTTCAATATTTCTATCAAGTGTTTACTAAAGGCACTTTGCAAAGCCTGCCATTATTCCTTAATAGATGGCCGTTTGAATAGTGCTTTTGCTATAGAGATTCTCCTGCAATGAAATTTATAACTATAATGTGGCCACACTCCCAGTTAATAGGACAATAGCACATTTTATTAAGCTATTCTTTGGATGTTCCCTTGGAGAATCTTCTCATTCAGTTTGATCTCCCACTCTTGGTGATGCAGTAGTGCAAAGAAAAAAGGTTACCCAATTCTATGGGTAATTGAGATTTTATTTAAAAATTTAAATAAAGTAATAAGTAATGCATCTTTTGTGGTTTACACATGTGGAAAAAAGGGATTTCCCTGGCGTAAAATGAAACTGGCTTGATGGAGAGAGACATAGATCCATATATCTCTAGTTAGTACTTTACAAAATGTCTGGCACACAGTAAGCACTAAAATGAGTCAGAGCCATGCTATTAGGATTTTCAAAAACATCCTTCTCATCTAACTTTTTAATTCTTTCTATTTAGGGTCCAGCTCAGTGCCTGGCTAATTTATCTGAGGAACCAGTTCAAACAAATATGCTAATGATTGGCAATTTGTTTATTTTCTTTCTTAAATATTTGTATTGTTGCAGGCTTTTAGTAATGTAGGAGGTAGAGGATAGGATGGTGCTAAAAATCCCAAGCTCTGTAAACTTTTACCATAGCTATAAACTTGAGTAAGTCAGTTGGTCTCAGGTCCTCAACTGTAAAATGGGGTAGTAATACATATCACCCCCAAATGAGATAACCTGTACAGAGCACTTAGGTACAATATTGTGACTGGTGAAAAATGTGTAAATTGCAGAGATTCAGAAATAGAGATATTTAGAGATATTTTGAGCAATGAAACATTTTTAAACACCACAAATTATTAGGGGTGACCCCACAAAAAGTAGAATTATCTTCTGAAGGGTGGGCCCCTTGTAGTAGAAGCTTCCCCAGCTAGGTGAGTGTTCCAGGAACCCATCTGTATCAGTGTACCAGTTGGTGTTGTTGTGAGAGGCTGTGTTTGGTTTCAATAAAATTGTTTTGAAAACTCTTTCAATACATTTGTCCATTTCATGATGGATGATTTATGAACACACCTGCCCACACCTCACTGAGTGTTCAGAAGTTTTTGACTAAAAACAGCATGACCCCTGTACCCCACCCTCCCTATTCACCCAATCTTGCCCAAGATACTTTTGTTTCTCTGGATGAAAAAAGTCCTCAAAGGGAAATGTTTTGCTGATGTGGGAGAGGTAGAACAAAAAACAGCAGAAGCACCAAAAGGCAGCAAAATCAATAAGTTCAAAAACTGTTTGAACAGTGAAAAAAAGTCTTGATAGGTGTATTACATGAGATGGAGAGTACTCTGAAGGTGACTGAAGTTTAAACATGTATGAATAAATACACAACTTTTTATAAATAAATTCTGTTTTTTTGCCCGCTACTTCCCCCACCCCCGTATGTTTCTTAAGACATTGTCTGGGCAACCATAGTTAATGCTGGCATCAGAAGTACTGTAATATATTTTTAGGACGCAGTGATCCCACTTCTGAGAATGTATCCAAAGAAACCCAAAACATTAATTTGAAAGAATATATGCACCCCTATGTTCATTGCAGTGTTATTTACAATAACTAAGATTTGGAAGCAGCCCAAGTACCCATCAGTAGGTGAGTGGATAAAAAAGCTGTGGTACATTTATACAATACCACTCTGGCATAAAAAAAGAAAGAAATCTTATTATTTGCAACAGTATGGATGGACCTGGAGAGCATTATACTAAGTGAAATAAATCCATCAGAGAAAAACAAATACCATATGATTTCACTCATATGTGAAATCTAATAAACAAACTAAAATAATAAGTAAAATAGTGACAGACTCATGGATAGAGAGCAAGCTGAAAGCTATTGAGGTGGGGGTTGGAGGTGGGGCTGGATGCGGAGAGTGGAGGAAATGAGCAAAAAGAAATAAAAAACTTTCATGGGCGTGGACAGCAGTGTGGTGATTGCTGGTGTGGGAGGTATATGGAGGAGGGCATAAGGAGGATAGACAAAGACTTGACTTGGGGTGGTGAACACACAATACAGTGTACAGATGATATATTACTGTGCACCTGAAATCTGTATAATTTTCTTAACCAATGTCACACCAATAAATTCAATAAAAAGGAGAAAATAGTATAATATATGGCTTCCTACCTGATTCCCTATTATGATTACATCGAAGATATTAGGTTGGCCAAAAAGTTTGTTTAGTTTTTCTGTATGATGGCACTAGTAGTGCTTAGTTGTCTTTAACTTCATTCAAAACAATTTTTTTTAGATTGTATTTTGACAGCTGTCATATCAGCATGCATTAAAAAACATCAAAATTGATAAATTTTTGTGCAGTCATTTTAATATTGAAGGAGGAAGAAAATACATAACATTTTTGGCACATTATGCTTTATTATTTCAAGAAATGTAAAAATGCAACTGAAACACTAAAAATGATTTGTGCAGTGTATGAAGAAGGTGCTGTGACTGATCGAATGTGTCAAAAGTGGTTTGCAAAGTTTCTTGGTACTACTGACATTTTGGCCAGATAATTCTTTGCTGTGGGACTGTTTTATGCATTGGAGGATGTTTAGCAGCACCCCTGGCCTCTACCCACCAGAAGCAATAGCTGCTCAAAATATCCAAATCAATAAAGTTATTGGTGAAAATGAAAAATGTATCTTTTATTTTATGGAAAAAACTGAACAGACTTTTTGACTAGCCCAATTTAAAAAGTCTGATATTCATTCACCAATATTTTTTTAGCACTTACTGTGTGTCAGGCATTTGTAAAGTACTAACTAGAATTATCAAAATGAATAAGACAAGAAACAGGTAATTTGCAATTCAATGTGATTAATGCTTTGGGACCCTATTTCCTCTCTTCCTGCTTAACCAGCTTTATTCACTGAGAGAGTTGCCTAGAACAATTAACTTAGTCTCAAGTAGATTTTTTTTTCCTTACTTCCTTTAGAGCTGACTTTCCCTTTTTGAAAAAATCTAGATGCATTTCTTTTCATCTTTCCAAAGCAGCAGAGTTTTTCTCATCTATTCCCAGGTTGCTGTTAGGGTATGACCTCTTACTGCCCAGCAGAGACCCTTAATGAGGGCTGAATTGGCCATGTCTCATTCCAATGAATAATGGCCCTTGTCACCCCTCAGTGCCCCCCAGATTTACTCACAGGTTCCTGGGGACATCGCCAGAAAATAAATCCCCTGATCTGCTGTAGGATCCTTTACGCCCGCTGAGGCCCTTCTTGAGGCTCCTTGCCGACTCCTTGGCCAAGCTGCCTCAGCCTCAATCAGTCTGGATTTCAAGCCCCAAATATCCTCAGTCCTCCAGTTGCATGTCTGTACTAGTCAGATTTCTCCATGTTTTGCTCTGTTGAAGGTAGAACCACTACCCTGAGAATCTACCCTTTAAATATCAGTGTGTCTTCAATCTGTGATGTACTTGTTAACCTGCAAGGACAGATCTAGTCCTCATATGGGTTTTCTATTTGCTTTAACTTATTCCCGGAGGAGTCAGCTATGTTTCTGTGTGATGGGCTGAGCCCTCTTGGCTCCTCTGAAATCAGAGCTGGTCAGGTTTGACCCTGAGCTTCTGCACTGCTTCTAGACAGTGTTGGGTTGATGTGAAACAGGAAAGAAATGAAATCAATAATGGCAGCAGGGCTGATGAATGGTTTTCTCCTTGCTTCTGGTTGTCTCAGTGGGTCTTTGAAAATCTGTTGGTGCCAAACACTGACACTGCTATGGTCAAAGTAATATTTTATCTTATTACTTTGGAAGAATACTTTTGCATTCAGAGCAGAAAGTCTACTGAATAAACCAGAAGTACCGAAAAGAAATCACTTCAGCTTGCTTGTTAGGTTCGTTAGTTGTTCTGTGGCCTGTAACCCCATGCCCCTTTACAGATGCTCCAAGAGCAATTTTTGTCTTTCAGTGTAGTAACATCAAAGAAATGCCCATCAAATGTTATCTTGAATTGCTTCATATGGTTCAAGCTTCTGTAATGTCCCAGTATTTCAAGTTAACACTTACTGTTGTGTGCCTTGTGTAAATAAATGCATTTAAAATTTAAGCCTGTTATAATATGGAGTTGACAATGTGGAAAACAGGCAGGAAGATTTTTTATCAACATTTTAGGTGGCCAAATGCCAGCTCTATATTTTGTATTCATTTTCCTGGGTAACCTCAGGGCCTCAGCTTCCATTTATTTCCTACCGCTCCAACCCAGGAGCTGATGTTAGCAAGGACTACAGCCTGGATATTATCTAAACTCTCACTGAATCACAGCTGACAGTGCTGCTATTTCTAAGCCACAGCATCACTCTTTGAACAAAATGCAAGTACTGTGTCTTTTCAACCTGTTCTTCAACAGCGGAAGCAGCAGGATTCCAGCACTGTATAATAACTGTCAGAAACAATTTCTGCTCTGTAAGTGAGGTGAAGCAAAATGTCAAAATATTTGAATACATTTCATTGAGGATATCTTCTTTTAAATTAGTGAAGGCTGGAGAAGAAGAATCCCATTCTCTCACATAATAAATATGCATAGAACCAAGGAGCCACGTGCATTCTAATAAAGCTGAGCCCTGGCTTATTAATGCGTTGTGGGTTCACAACAATAGAACACAATAATTACTAGTTAAAGAGATGCCAGTGTTGGCCTTTTACTAACATTCCTGAACATATAATTCATAATAAATTTAGTAAGGCTGAAGTCGGCCTGTTAATAAACCTGTTTTCGGCAAATACTGAGATGGAGGGAGCAATCGTGTACTCCCACAAGGCACCCTCCCAAATTGCACATCTCACTGTCAGTTGGATTCTGCAGTTTGGACTCATGAGCCTTACCACAAGGTTCTTGCTTTTGTTAATACAGGTGAGAGAGTTTGGGGAGCAATGATAAGGATGTATCTTACTATAAAACTACCATATTAAAAAAAAGAAATCACAGGACAGTGTACACACTGATTAGTGGGGTTAGAGTTTTTTTTTAAAGCCACAGGTTTAGGCAAGAAAAGAGCTGAGCAGAAGGGCTAAGAAACCTATGGGGTTGGATCGGAATGCTGGATTGAGGACATACTTTTTTCCCCTTTTTTGCTCAAATCCTTTTAAAATGGCAGAACAGATATAAATATGTCATGGTGCTGCTAAACAAGAAAGTGTATTAAATTAGGAAATTCTAGACTATAAAAGATAGAACAGATAGAACTGGCCAGAGCAGAGGGTGTCATAGTCTAACACAAACCAAGAAGAAAACCACCCTGGACTTATATTTTCCTGGATCTACTATGACCAACCAGTAAACTAATAGGAAGAGGAGAAAGAAGTTCTGGAAATTAGCAGGATTTCTTCTTCATTTTTAAAAGCCTGCCTTAGAACATTTAGGTTCACTCTCTTACATTGAGCAACAAGTGGCAGAGGTGTTAGCCACCAACCCTGAAGTTAAACACTACACTCTAAGAAAAATCAGAATGCCACTCAAGGAGTGCTGGGAGTTGGGTGCAGGACCTGAAGGAACACTAAATCTCCACAACAGATTTTTGTGTGGAGGCAAAGACATTACTATTCTCAAATAAATAATATCCTTCTTATTTACCAGTGGAGAGGAGGGGTTTGGGGTATGTGGGCATTAGCAGGCAGGCTGATGGAAGTCCCTATCACCCAACCAGGCAAGGGAGAGGTATGATGGAAAAACAGAGGAAACTTATTCCAGTTCTATATATTAATCAACCTCACTCATTATTCATAAAATGAATGGGCACCCAAGGACCACCAGCCATTGGATAAAAACTAACAGTACAAGAGGGAAGAACCAAGTAAATTAAAAAAAGGTGATTAAGAGAACTGAAGAGAATATTAGATCAGTTCTAATTAGCATCTTTAATGACAATCAAAAGACTCTTGGTCTGCAAAAGTAGAACACAGTCCATAAGAGAAATGAAGAATGCTTGGAAATTAATATTTTGATCACTGGATTTTAAAAGTTAACAGAAGGCTTAACTAATAGGAAGGACATAGAAAAATTTATTACTAATCTGGAAAATAAAATTGAGGAAATCTCTTAGAACATGAAGGGATAAAGAGATAAAAATATTGTAAGAACTGAGTTGAGGCACATGGAAGATCAATACTTAAGATCCAATATCTATATTTTTTTTGTAGGAAAGAGTCTGAGAGAAGTGAAGATATAATAGAAATCATAGAAAATATTTCCCCAATTTAAGACACAAACTTCAGATGAAAGAGTCAATTGAATGGTAAGAAAATTGAACAACAACAAAAAAAAAACCATATAATATTCAATATTAAGACATTTGTTGGACCTCCAGTCAAGATGGAGGCATAGGTAGACACACTTCACCTTCTTGCACAACCACAAGAACTACAACTAACCTCAAAACAAATAACACTCAGAATTGCCATAAAATCGAACTGTATGGAAGTCTGACAATCAAGGACTTAAGGAAGCCATGTTAATCTAGATGGGTAGGAGGGGTGGAAACATGGAGTCAGGGCAGAGAGGCAAGAAGACCGATGCAGCATGGAGAGGTGACAGCAGAATGGGTGGTCCCATATTCACATGTGGTAGATAAAAATCAGGAGGGATATATTGGAAGCAAGTG
The DNA here is from genome assembly GCF_987537825.1 of Furipterus horrens. Classification (NCBI taxonomy): domain Eukaryota; kingdom Metazoa; phylum Chordata; class Mammalia; order Chiroptera; family Furipteridae; genus Furipterus; species Furipterus horrens. Next base: position 141,514,531 of record NW_028327176.1, on the reverse strand, counting down.
ATCTCAGCTCCAAGCAAGACTCCACAGCCCAGGGTTTCATTGCTGGGAAGATAAAGCCCCAGGACTTCTGGCTGTAAAAACCAGTGGGGGTTGGTGTGGTGGAAGAAACAGCCAGTTTCTCAGGAGAATCCATTTAAAGGGCACACACATACTTAGAATGCTTGCAAGCCTACCCACTCTGGGAACCAGCTCCAGGGCAACAGCTGGAAGGGTGGCATTTGCATATGGGAAGTGGATGAAGTGACTAAAAATGGGGCAAGTGACAAGCAAGCCTCCAACAGCCAGGCAGCGGTATTGTCCCTTCTCTGAGCCCTCCCCCACATACAGAGCCACAAAGCAGAGAAGCAGGCTGTCCCATCTTGGTTAATACTTAAGGCTCTGCCCCATACAACTTAACAGGTGCAGTAAGACAAGGAGTCAAAGCAGCTCTACCTAATACACAGAAACAAACACAAGGAGGCTGCCAAATTGAGGAGGCAAAGAAATATGGCCAAAATAAAAGCACAGAATGAAACCCCAGAAAAAGAACTAAATAAAACAGAGATAGCCAACCTATTAGATTAAGACTTCAAAACACTGATGGTCAGGATGCTCAGAGAACTCATTGAATACAGCAACAGCATAAAGGACAAAATGAAAGTTCCACTAAGTGAAATAAAGAAAAACCCACAGTGAAGGGAAGGAAGCCAGGGTTCAAATCAATGATTTGGAACATAAGGAAGAAATAAACATTCAACCAGAACAGAATGAAGGAACAAGAATTAAAAAAAAAAAAAAAAAAAACCAAGGAGAGAATAAGAAGACTCTGGGACATCTCCAAAAGTGCCAACATCTGAATCATAGGGGTGCCAGAAGAAGAAGAGGGAGAGGAAGAAATTGAAAACTTAATTGAAAAAATAATGAAAGAAAACTTCCCTAATTTGGTGAAGGAAATAGACATACAAGTCCAGGAAGTGCAGAAAGTCCCAAACAAGTTGGACCCAAAGAGGACCATACCAAGACACAGCATAATTAAAATGCTACAACTTAAAGATAGAGAGAATCTTAAAAGCAGCAAGAGAATTACCTCCAAAGGAGTTCCCTTAACACTGTCAGCTGATTTCTCAAAAGAAAGTTTGCAAGCAAGAAGGGACTGGCAAGAAGTATTCAAAGTAAGGACTTGCAACCAAGATTACTCTATCCAGCAAAGCTATCATTAAGAATGGAAGGGCAGATAAAGTGCTTCCCAGACAAGGTAAAGCTAAAGGAGTTCATCATTACCAAGCCCTTATTACATGAAATGTTAAAGGAACTTATTTAAGAAAAAGAAGTAGATAAAAACTATGAACATTAAAATGACAATAAACTCACAGCTATCAATAACTGAATCTAAAAATCAAAAACAAACTAAGAAAACAACCAGAATAGGAACAGAATCATAGGCATGGAAATTATTTGGAGGGTTAGCAGCAGGGAGGAGGAAGAGGGAGAATGGGGGAAAAGGTGCAGAGGTTAAGAAGCATTACTGGTAGGTACAAGATAAACAGGGGGATGTTAAGTTTAGTACAGGAAATAGAGAAGCCAAAGAACTTATATGCATGACCCATGGACATGAACTAATTTGGGTGGGATTGCTGGAGGGAAGGAGTGTACTCGGTGGAGGAGGCAAAGGGGAAAAATTGGGACAACTATAATAGTATAATCAATAAAGTATACTTAAAAAAGACATTTGTTAACAAAACTTACTACTTTAATTGCTTAAAACCTAAAAGCTTTGTTAATGGTCAAAATAATATTTTTGTATATAATCACCATTACTATTTACATTTTGTTGGGTTGTTAAGAAAAGTGATTACTAGGTATAAATTTTGGTAAATAAACTTAAAGGTTGAACCTTACTGTCAATAGCAAAAAGAAAATTAAAGCAACAACTCAGTATGAATATGGTCTTCTGACAAATAGAAGTTTGAGAATGAGGAAATAGGCAGCCTCAAACATTGTTGCGAAGAGAATAAAATGGAAAAGCTTTTAGAAAGGGTAACTTGGTGTATTTATCCAAACTTAAAATTCAGAGATTGTTAGAGACAAAGTATCCTTCTCTAGGTATCTGCTGCAGAGAAATGCTTGGGTGTGTGCATGTAACTTTGTATGGAGAATGGTCATTGCCAAGCTACTATTTATTAAAAAGGAAAGAAACCAGCAGTAACCCAAAGGTTAAAAAATAGAGAAATGGGTAAATGAAGTGATGATATACAACTACTTGTAAAAAAAACTGAAATGCTGTCCTTTAAAATCCTCATAAGAAAAATGGTGTAATGTTTGGAGAGGAGGCAGAGAGACACCCGGCGGTGGGATTTAGAGCTTTTCCTACAAATCTCCCTCAAGGAAGGGAAAACACTGCTTGTTCTTACCTCCCCCCACGAGTTGTGTTCCCCTTGTTCTCCTGTTCCTCTTCAGCTCTTACACCACTGGGATGGCCTGGATGTTGTACTCGAGGAGGTGCTCTCTTGAGCTTAGAATCTAAAGAATTATAAGTTTTCATTAGTGTTTTTTTTTTTTTTTTTTGAACTGTGAACTTTATCCAGGATAATCTATGTTCTTTCTGTTTAAAAAACCAGATGGAGGAAGGCCCAGATAGGAGTCTAGAACATAACAAGACAACTTTAGCTAATTATTTATACCATCTCTGCAAAGAAACAGTACTAAAAATAATTCAGTGAATGAGAGGGTAAGAAAGAATTTGAGAAACATAATGAGCAGCTTGCATTGTTAAGGTGTTGCTTCTAAGTAAAAATCTACAGGAATCTGTATTTGTGCAAATTCCCTTGGAGAGTCATTGGTCAGGCCGAATCAGGACAACATTTCTGTTGACAGTGTTGTCCTTGCCAGCAAAGTAGTAAGAGATGGAACAATCAATGAGGTGTGCATTGCTGATTCCAGAGCATTTGGGAACACCTAGCATTTGGGAGGCTTCTTGTTTAAGGTAAGGGGAGCAGAAAGTAAGCAATATGTAGAGAAAGCTCAGGTAGAGATGATGAATCCAGCTGTTGTCTGAACTACTCTGCAGTTCTTTTGAAGTCTGGCTGTACTTACTGTAACCGGGCTGTGGGAGATTTTCTAAGGTCTGTATGATGAGCTCATGTGCCTTGTTTTGCTTTAGTTGAATGGGTCCCTGAGCCTTAATCTGCCCAAAGAGGTAAAAGCTAGTTTTTTTGGAGGGATGCAAAAAGAATCTTAGATATAATATGGTTTGTGGTCCTCCAAAGCTCAACACTACTCAACAAAATTTTATTCCTTAGTATTTAATTACTTTCATTAAGGAGAATTTTAATTTAATTTACATTTGAATTAATTAGTTAATTAAAATGATTTAATTTAAATTTATTGATTAAAATAATATTTTTTCCTTTTGGAAAAGGTAGAGAAAAAAAAGTTGAGACACAAGTTGAGAAACTTCCCACATGACCAAAGCATATACACTTTTCCCTGAAGTATTTCTGAAAAAGACAACCAAAACACAAAAGGGAAAAGCAGAACAATTCTTCCACTCAGTTTCTAAGGTTATCTCATAATATCTGCAAAAGTCAATATTAAATTCTGTGAACCTACTCCATTCTTACAGCAGCAAGAAGTGGTCCACATTCTCATCATCCTGTCAGAGAAGGAGAACTTAGAATTGTCTTATGTCCAAATAATCTATAAGCCGTCTTGCATAGATGCTACCTGAACACTGATCTCCACGTCTGTGTTTTGCACCTAAACTATTGGAAGATCAGCAAGCTTATATGACAAGAAATAAAATTTGGCTATAAAAATAATAAGCCAATCACATAACTTGTATAGCTTTTTATTGTTGTTAGGAAAGTAATATTTTTACTCTCAATACTAATAAAGTGTTAGTAAAAGGGCTTTATTTCTCCCTGTGTTACCATAATGTACCATGTCACTTTCCTCTAAACTCTGAAAAAGGTATCTGCAAAAATTTGGAGGTTTTCAGGAATCTAATGAACAAAATAAACTAATGAACAAAATAGAACCACAGGCATGAAAACATGGATCAGACTGAACGTGACCAGAGGGGAGTGGGGAGGGGGATAATGGTGCAAAGAGGGGGAAAGGACTGGTCAAAGAACATGTGTGGGAATTGACTATGGGAGCGAGGGAGGGGGAGGGTGTTAGGATGGTGGAGGAGGGCAAAGGGGGAAAATTGGGAAAACTATAATAGAATAACAATTAAAAATGATTTTAAAAAGTTTAGCTGTTTTGTTAATGTCTGTGTTGCTTTAAGCTGATAAAGCCTTTTATAAAACCAAACCAAATCTATACTACCTATGGAAGAAGACAGAAGAAAAATTTATACAGTTAGAAAACTCTCTTCTATACACTTCGATACTAACTACAAGAATCATTTTGATTGGAAAATAAGCCAGATAATAAAAGCCATTCACTTGCCTCATTACAACGTCCACTACTTGAAGGTATAATGGTCCTACCTGCTGCCACATAATCCTAATCTTTTAATTGTGGTACCATTAAAACTGCAACTCTCTTACTCATTTCAATAGCTGCAGAACCTCTTTGATGATATAAAATGAGACTCTACTTGGATCCTCACACATGTCTGGGTGATTTTAATTTTAAAGTTTAGTGTGGCCTCTTGGCTAATTGGTAAAGAGACTCAATTCTACTCACCTTTTAAATATTTATCTTGAGTTTTGAAAGCAGTATAAGTGATCTTTCAAGTTGCCTTTTTCAATTCTCTTGAAATAAAATATAAATATTTATCTAAAAGAAACCTGGAATATGCGATATTTTAAAGTTTGTGGGAGACATAGTAGGAGCTCTGATAGTGGGGTAGATTTCTTGATTCATTGGCTCACCCCATTTGTCCAAAATAAAAACATGTGACTAACTTTTATTTTATTATAGGGTAAAGTCTGAGTCCTGTATGTACTTATCTGTATTAGGTAACATAAATGTCACAGATATTTATTTATAAATCAATAGGAAATGTTGCTAACAAGACAAAAAAAAAGCAAAATATAATTCGTCGTCGGCAGCCGTCCGTCTCAAGAGACGATGGTGTAGCTTCTTAAGAGTCTATCTGCACCGCCGAGAATGGCTGTGCAGTCTGACTCGGGAGTGACACGGTATCTGTCTCCTCCCGTGTTGAATCGACATCTTGCGATGACGCTGGAGTGTCCTCTCCAGTGGAGCTGAAGCTACAGAGCCTGGGCAGGGTGATATGGAGGGTCTGCTGTTGCCCATGCAGCAGACCGGGCCCCCTCTCTTCGCAGCTGAAGGGTCCAAGGGAAAGACGGAGTCAATACAGCTTGGCTTCAGGTGCTCCGCAGGAGTTGCCGGTGTTGACTACAGTGTCAAACCGCCTTAGGGACTCCGGCTCTGGATTTTCTGTCGGGGTTTACTCCCTTAGCCTTTCCCCTGAAGAGGTATGCCGCAAGGCAGCGGAGGTTTTTTGAGGTCAGAGTTTTCCTTCTCTGATGTGCCCTGACTGGAAGATCGAACCAGCGACACTTAGCTCGCAGGCCGACGCTCAATCCACTGAGCCAAACCAGCCAGGGGTAAAACATAATTAGTAACAGAAGAAATAAGGATATCGAATATTCAGGGTCTTTCACTGACATTAGAGATCAGAAATAGCAATTATTATTGACCACCTATGGCATAGGTAGGGATTGTTTTTGTTCATAATAAGATTCCTTTCTCAATAATCAGATAGGATAAAGGTGGAGATCACAGCTCATACTCCATCTGACTGGGAGTCTCTTTCACATGTAGGTGACAGAAAATCCCCAAGTGTGAGGAGGAGAATTTATTGGCTCCTGTAAAGCCCAGGGGTAGTGCTGGCTTAGAAGCACAGTGTAGACAAGGAAAGTATCTCTCTGAGTCTCAGCAGGGCTCTGCTGTCCTCTATGAGTCAGCCTCTTTTTCAGGCTCTGTTCTGTGGCAAGAAGACTGCAGAAAAGATTCTGAGCCATGCCTGCCTGGACCTACAGTAGCTGTTTCATGTTCCCCCTTGACCTACCTTGACCTCTAGCAATGTGACAACACTGTACCTGTTCAGACTTTTGGTGCTTTCTAGTCCTGCTTAACTGGAATCCTAGACTATTTACTTTTTACTAACTTACTGTATTGCTTTCTAGACATTGATATAATGTCTAAGAGCACCAAACTTATGGTTGTTTTATTTTAATGGTCTCCAATGATTCTAATGTATAGTCTTAGCCTATGGCATGCTGGTAAATGTTTAACAACCAGCTCTGCAGAAGGGAGGGATGGCAAGAAGGAAACTAATTTGTAGCACTTGCTGATTTTCATGGACAGCTCGAGTTACAAACAACATCACTGAACATGGAGATGGGAAGACATGCATACAACTGGCTCTGGTGAGCTGGTGGAACATGTCTCCACACCCAATGCACACTAGTAGAAGCATAGGTTTGAATGATTAGTAGCTAATTGTCTGCAGCACTTAACACTGTTGACTGATACCTCTTTCCCTAAAATTTGTCTTCCCTTGATTTCTGTGGTATAGCATTTTCCCGTTTCTCCTCCTGTTCCTGAATGCTCTATCTCCAATGCCCTTTCAGACCTATCTTCTTTTAACCAAACTTAACATGTGAGACTCCCAATACTTGGTCCTAGGCTCTATTCTCCTTATGCTAAGTTTTCTCTTACCCTTAGGGTCTCATCCCTGCCTTTGCTCCAATTACTATCCATGTAATTAAGGACTCTAGTTATTATACCTTCAGCAGTCACTTTTCTCCTGGGAAAACTCCAATATCCAACTGCCTACTCCTCATCTCCATATGTATGTCTCATGTATGCCTCAAATTTAACATTATAAAAATAGTACTGATGGTTCTTTCTTTATCCTCCTAAACCTCATTGCCCTCAAGTCTTTAATAGCTCAGTGAGTGGCACCACTATTCACAGTGTTGTACAAGTCAGAATACAGGAAGTCACTGTTGACACCTGCTCACCTTCATATCAGACAATGACCACATCCTGCTGATCTTTACTTCCTTAAATCGCTCTTGAAACCATCCACTTCTCCCCATGATCTATGCTGAAATAAATCCTAAAGGAAAGAGACACTAACTTCCCAGAGAGTGACATTTGAACTGACACTTGAAGGGTGAGTAGAAAATTGCTGAAGAAGGGGAGGAAGGTATTCTGGGCAGAGAAAACTGCAGTCTTTTAACCGCGACAGACTCCTAGATGCCATTTTACATCTCTACCTGTCTGTCTACCAGGCATATCAAGTTTAACACAGGTAAAACAGAAACGTGATTCTGCTCACACCTCTCTATTTTTTACTACTCTTCCCCATCTCAGGAAATGGCCCAACCAGTTGTTAAATGCAAACACCTTGGAATCATCATTCCTTTTATCCCGGCACCCAGTTCCTCAGCAAGTTTTATCTGCTCTGCCTCAATCTGCCTGCTTCCTGTCTCCACTGTACTGCCCCTGGCCAACCAAACGGTCTGTCCTGCTTGAATCAAAGCAACACCCTACTAAACAGACTCCTTAAATTCCTTTCTCAACATAGCAGTCAGAATCACTTTTATCAAAAATGATCATATCAGATTTCTCCCTGGCTTAAAGTCTCCCAGTTGCTTCCCAGGACACCAGAATAAATTCCATCTCCCAGCCCCTTGCCCTGTAGGTCTTCACATGACCTGTGCCATGACCATGTTCTGCTAGCCTCACTCCAATCTCAATCCAGCACTGGTTTTCTTTCTGCTTTACAAACACGTTAAGCTCCCTTCCCCCTCAACATTTCCCTTCCCCCAAGTCTTAGGAACCTTCATACTTGCTGTTCCTCTCCTGGAATGATCTGACCCTTTATCTTTATTTTTCCAGGAAGGTATCCCTGTCCATGTAGAGAGGGAGACCTACTCCTCTTAACTGGCCATCATATCACTTTGTTACATTTTCTTTATAGCATTTTTCATGAGTTAAACCTTACTCATTTATCTCTTCACTTCCCATCCTTCTACTGGAATATATTCTCTTCTCTCACCCATAACAAAAATCTCCATGAGTGCATTGATCTTATCTTAGTCATCCCTATTTTCCTAGCATCTAGAATTGTGCCTGGAATGTAGTTAGTGCTTAGTAAATACTTACTGCTGATAAATATTTACTGTTGAAAATGTTTTCAAAGACTAGGACAAATAAAGCAACTATATATGTCTTGTTAATGACTTATGTGACCTTAGGCAATCAATTATTTCCCTTCTTTATTTTGTTCCTTACTCTGTAAAATGCAGATAATAATATTCTTATATATGTGCCAATCTGAAGATGTCTAAGAGTACAAAATATTTTGTAGCATAAATATATAATAAATAAATATGTGGTAGGAATATCAACTATTAGAGCATGATTATCCACATCCCCCTCCCCAGCTTCTTCTAAGAAGCCCAAGTCTTGGCCTGACCACATAAATTAGAGTGAGGAGGAAATTAAAGAGAAACAGAGGTTAATGGGATTTATATTGCAGATGGAGAGTAGTACTCATTGGAAAGAAAAAAGAAGGCCAAGGGAGTGAAAAGAAAAATGTGAGCTAGAAAGATTGTTCTGGCCAAACTGGCGAGTGGGTGTTAGAGGTCTGGGAGGAAGGAAAGAGTCTTAGGGTCAGCTCTGGCATCAAGTAGCTGTGCATGGGAAAGCAGGGGCAGGAGTGTGGATAGGGAAAGAGGATTTCAAAAAGATTTTTCTATGGCTTATGAGTCCTTTTAGACATTTCCAGCAGATGACAGTAAAGTCTTAATTTGTTTTTCAATTTTTTCCCCCTTGCAAACCCACAGCCTCTTTCTGAGGCTGACCTTGGGGAGACAGCAAGCAGGCCTGGCTGGCTCTGTGAGAGCTACAGAGGGAAATGTGTGCATACACCCTTGACTGTCTTCCGTATCACACTTCCCATTGACTTCAATGGGAAGTTTTGTCTCAAATACAGCAACTTGCTGGAAGAATATGAAGACAGACACATAGAACTCAAATAAATGAATTCTCCATACAGAAGGCATGAGCCTGAGGAGCCGGGGGTGGAGTTTATTAACTTTCTCTAAGGTACACAGGTGAGCAGAATTTTACTGGGCTCTCTCTGACTCCAGAAAAGCCTTATGACACAATGCCTTCCAGTAGCTGATGAAGTTAAAAAGTGTTGGTCTTGGCACTGGAAAGCTGGGTGATGAATCTGGCTCTGGCTTTTATTAGCCACGCAGCTTGGGAACAACTTGAAGTCATATTCTCAGTTCTCAAATGAAATGTTGCACTAGTCCTTCCAGACACCAGGCTGCACCTTCTAGACACCAGTCTGAGAGCCAGCCTTAGGCTGTGAGGAAGTTTCCATTGGTCAGTGAGTGGCGAGTTTAAAAAATAATAATGTTACATCATCTACATCATTATATATTTGTTACTGGAATATTGTAAGTAGCTTTTCTTGGAAATGGCTGTTCTATTTTTTTATTGTAAAAGTAACTTATTTTTTGGTATCATGGTGATATAGACAGTAATTACTTTTGAAGAAAAAATATTTCTTGGCTTTATCAATACAAAAGTTCACAACCCTTTGTTGGCCCACCAACATCAGTGAATTCATTGGATTAGATTATTTCTAATGTCCTTTCTAGCTTTGAAAATTTCAAGGAGGGAGAGGAATTACAAACTCAAATGCTTGAGGGTCTGGTCAGGTAGTTAAATATTGAATAAGGATAGCAAGAGCTATCCTGTAACATTTACTAGTTTCAATGCCTTTAAAAAAAAGTGTCCATCTCAAGTAAATAATAGCCAAATAAAATTATCTGTGGCTAGTATGTGACTTCTGGCCACCCTTTGCAAATCCTGCTCAGTTCATCTCTCATAGTTTTCTCGCAGTTCTAAGTCTGAGTTTCTGTTTGGAATCCCTCATCAAAATATAAGCACATGATTATTTTTACAATTTTATTTATTAGCATAGCAATAAAATTATATTATGATGGGACCTATAGGTGCTTTATTTATATCATTATGGAGATTTTTTGATAGGAGCATGCCTTTATATGCTATTATGTGCAAGCTTTTTGTTTGGGTACAAAAATGTGGAATCAGGGACTGTTCAGAGTGTTTGAAAAAAACATGCTGAACTTATGTATTATTGACTATGTCACAGCATATGATTGAACAGCAGAACTACTAGGTTTCATTCTTTACATTTTTATTTTATTGTTTCTTCATGAATATGATAATAGCATTCCCACAAAATTATTGAAATAAGCAGTTAGGCTATTGTCCGCATTATAAAATCTCTAATACAAGAATTGAAGCTACTGTAACAATTTTCTAATTTCAGAAACAGCAATGCAGACTTTTTAACATTTCTCCAAAGTTCTAGTTTTATGGATTTTCAACTTTATAAACTATTGGAAAGTATCCTTTTCTGTAATGTAACTTTAATCCATCTTCCTTTCTTAGGGGGAAAGAAAAGAATCAGCTACAAAAGAAATTATCTCTTGGACGTATGTATCACGAGAAGACACACCATCAATCTATCTAAATCTTTGTTTTGATGTATGATGGTAGATGAGGCTACAAAGGGGGGTTCCAGACATGAGAAGCATCCAGCCCCTTTGGAAAAAAAATAAAATCATGATGGATTTGAGCATAGCTTGAAGTTAACACTGAGAATCAGGAACAGGAAGCTCTGAGAGATAAATGGCCCCAAGTTTTTTGTTCAGAGGTGAGGCTTCCTCAGACTGGAGACCATCAGAGGCCCCACAGGGGGCAAGAGGCAGAGCATGTATGAGAGCACATATCTCCTTGGTAGTGCTCTGCTCTTCCTACGGCTCCAGATTAATCATGAAACAATTGTCCTTCACCATTTTTTCAAGTCTCTGCCGCCTCTAATCCTTAGTCTCCATAGTTGATAATATCATCCTTAAAATTTTATTTTTGGCCCTATTCCCGCTTATCCATGTTTTAACTGTGAGCTTCTAAGACAGTGGTTCTTAACCTTCCTAATGCCGCGACCCTTTAATACAGTTCCTCATGTTGTGGTGACCCCCAACCATAAAATTATATTCGTTGCTACTTCTTAACTGTATTTTGCTACTGTTATAAATCGTAATGTAAATATCTGATATGCAGGATGTATTTTCATTGTTACAAATTTAACATAAAGTATAGTGATTAATCACAAAAACAATATGTAATTATATATGTGTTTTCCGATGGTCTTAGGCGACCCCTGTGAAAGGGTCGTTTGACCCCCAAAGGGGTCGTGATCCACAGGTTGAGAACTGCTGTTCTAAGAGAAGCCCTCTGCTGCCACACCAGTCTCCTCTTCCCTGTCTTGGCTTTGCTCCAATTTGCGATGGTACCCATTGATTTATGTATATTGTACTTTGGGATTCTTAGTTCCAAACCAGCTTTCCTTTTGAAGTCTCAAGGCATGGGGATCCTTCCTGATTTTTCTCTGGTATTTCAGAAGCCAAGTGTATTGAAATTAAGGCCACATTCCCAAAGTGAGAGCCACACAAAAATGAAGGAAGTTCCATGGGGTAATTCCACAAGCTTCTGTTGTGGGGTTTAAATAGAAAAAGGACTCCATGACCAAATACATCTAAGAAACTAGGATTTGAATATTTCAGATCTTTTTTCTTGAAATAACTTCTCAGAACATGAATTTCCAAGAGGGTGATATAGTAGTCTCCTGTGGAATCCTTTTTTATTTAAGGAATTTACTTAGGAAAATTCTGGTCCAATGACAATGATAGCCAAATACTTGCTCAAAGAGAACAACTGGTGATGTTTAATAGTATTCAGATTTGTAGGCCTCTTCTTCCCATTGAAGGAGTCAATGTGTCTTCTAGGGAACTCAGGAAACTGAATTTTTAAAAAAGTATCCTAGAGTTGTGATTCTCAAACTTCAATTTAAATAGGAGTTACCTGGGGTTTTATAAAAATGCAGATTCTGATTCCACAGGCCTGTGGTGGGGTTCTAGTCTGCATTTCTAATAGTTCCCAGGTGAGCTGTTGCTACTTGTCTGGAGCCCACACACACTTAGTGTAGTAAGGCCTTGATGATTCTGACCATCCAGTGCACTCCGCTTCTGTGATTATCACAAATGCCACTGTCTTCCAAGGTTTCTGCCACTTTCAATTCATGAACAAGTGTTGCTTCATTGGTCATAATTAAGTTCAGAGTCATAATTTCCTTCATTGCTTATTCTACCATCTGAGAGGTGGGGTGGTTAGCAAATATGTCAAGATTTATCAGATGCTTTTGTTCTAATGTAACATGATGTCCAGATAGTTGCAGTCTTCATAACCCGCTATGATATCACTCATCTGTGCCAACTGGTTGGTCTGGCTCAGATACTGCCATCCAAGCCTCCAGTCTTACTGAGCATATTTGCTACTTCCCTTTCTGCTACTGTCATACATTTGACTTTCTACATATTAAAAAACCTGTAAACATTATTAATGTTTTTGCTTGTAAGAGTAAATTATTTTTTAAAGAAATTAAGAAAAAACTAATCTTTTATATGTGTTCATATATATACAATTTCTGTCCATCTGTTTTCTTTTGTGTAGATTCATGTTTCCATAGGAGAATCATTTTCTTTCATTCTGAAGAACTTTCTTTTTCATTTCTTACCATGTCCATTTGCTGCTGCAAAATGTTCTCAGCTTGTATATATCTAAACATGTCTTTACTTCATCTTCATTTCTTCCCTTTTTTTAATAATAATAGAGTTATAGGAAGTTCTGAAAATGTATACAAGGCAGTCCTGTGTACTCTCCATCAATTCATCATCATTTCTGAATATAATATATATATGGATGCATCTCTGACTCCAAGTTTGTGAATGTTAGTCCATTTTATATCCTAGAAGTGACTGGTGCTCTGTTTATTTTTCTTTAAGTCTTTTTCTCTTTCTGACTCAGTTCGAATAATTTCTCTTGATCTTTTTCAGGGTCATGGATTTTTTTCTTCTGTGGTACTCAGTCTTCTGTTAATCTTAATCAAATTTTTTTTTTAATTTCAGATATTGCATTTTTTTCACCTCTAGAGTTTTCCTTTGGTGTTAAAAAGTTTTACTGATCTCTTGTATTAACTGTATTTCTCCATTATATCTCTATTTTCCTGTAAATTCCATAGGTGTTTTAAAGTCTTTTGCTAATTCCAATATCCTTTTTATTGAGTGTTTTCTTTTAATGTAGTTTACATTTTTCTATTTATTCTCAAGTCTCATAAGTTTGTACTATAGTCTAAACATTATGTACAATAAACAGTGGGAACTGAGAAAAAGTTTTTTGTTTGGTTTTACTTATTTGCCAAAATATTCAAACCTTTTCTTCCTTTTAGTTGTTAGGTGGAGGGAAGTTCATTCAGATTTCTTCTAGAGTAGAGTTGAGCTGGATGGAACTGACTGCAGCTTTAATGAGATTGAGATAATTTGTGATTAGTTCAACCCCCCCCCCACCCCCCACCCCCCGCAAACTCCTCTGCCACCCTGTGTTTTGGATCTTGCAGTATTTAAGCAGAGAGAGACTTGGGCTGCAATTTCAGATGTATTTTTGGTTGACTTTGGGTTTATCTCTGGTCGGGCTCAAGAATCCAAGTGCAAGACTAAGTGATTTCTCTCTGATTTTCTGCCCTTCTTCAGTGAATTTCTTTGCATCATTCTGGATAGGGTTAGGTAGAGATGGGAAGAGAAGAATTGCCAGGCAGTTTGCTTGTGGGCCTTTTCCAGATTCTAAGTCATTCTGCCAGTGTAGTGTCAGAATGTTCCTGAGAAGTCTCTGCCATCTATGGTCTATAGTGATTTCAGTAATGTGTCCTCTGCAGATCGGGAACCTGCCCCTGGAGAAGGAAGCTTCTGTCATTCTCTTCTAACCTACAAAGTGTTTGTTTCTCTTTGGAATTCATTTGATCGAGGCTTTCTTGTATCTCCTGTTCTTTCCTAGCACCCTAGACAAATATAATTTTACATTTTTTCAGACTTTGTTGTTACAATGGGAACAGAGGTCTTTTGTTTTCTTCTTTATTCTAACCATTTTAAATAATCACTAAACAAGCAAATACCTCTTCCATTTTTAATCTGAAATAGATAAACCTAAAGCACATTCAGTTAAGGAGATATTTCTTACTAGCATACATAGTAGTTACCATCCAATTTTTTTTGATCTATCATAGTTAAGAGAGGAATCCTTCTTGAGGCATATAAAGTTGTCTCCAGCCACTTTGGGTTCTAGGGCCTTTGCTGATTTTGTGTGTGCTGAATGGGTACTCCAGCTAGTATAACTTTAGTTAATGCACTCTTCACAGCTTTCCAAGGAAACAATTCCCTCAAGTATTTCCCCCTTTTATTATTCATTTCCTTTTTCTATATAGCTGAAATAAAAAATAAATTATTATACCTAAGACAGAATCTCACCCCAACTCTGCTATCCATGACTATCAGAAGCCTTTAACTTTTTCTTGACTTTTAGAGAAAAAGGTAAATGTCTCTTTTCCCATAAGTTTTCCAGCTGGAAATGACTGGTATTAATGTCACTAAAATTCATTTATAATTGCTCTCATGGCACATCTTTGGAAATAATTCAGGCAGCCTCAAATTCAAAACTTCCATTGTTGTTTTCTGAAAAAATTTGTAATTCTTTCAAGGTATACATTGAATAAAATTTAAACTTATTATTTTTAAGTTAATTTAAAATGACTTTATGACATTGCTGTTTGAATTACATTCATCATTGTTATCTTACATTTAAATTGACTATTTATGTTAATATCATTCAGTTTCTGCATAATTGAACAAGGGATTTAAAATGGAAATCAAACCCAGAGACATACATTGATGACAGACACTGCAAACAGCAAACTTTATGAGTTCTCTATGACCATAAGAAGATGAGGGTTCCTCTTTCTTTCCCTTCTATCTTGAGTCCTCATCTGATTGTTAACAATGCTTACAGTCATTGTCCCATATATTTTTCTACAGTCTATGTCTCATTGTTGGCTGAGAAAGAGGCAAAAAAGAGGAGAACCAAGACAAAGGGGAACAAAGATTCTGTGGCTGCCTAGCACTTGGAGTCAGGGGTTAATTGGCAAGTCTCTCTATCTCTTTATTTTCTGAATCCAAATCTTTCTTTTCCTATGTATTTTTCATATTCATTGCCTTCTATGGAATAGTCATGTATTTATAAAAGAAACCAACAACAGTGATATTGTGAGCATCAGTTCCTTTCTTCTATCAGATTATTTTTTTGCTATTTGAATCAACCTTTGTCTTTGTTACAATCAAATGATCCTGTTTCTGACAATTCTAGAGAGCATGAAAAGGAACTTGAGATACTAAAAATGCAGTCCCAATTCCCAGTTTCTGAGTAGACTATCAAATGTATGGTAAATGCTGGGAGTATTTATAATATGCACCAGGCAAGAATATTAGTTGAATACAATGTTATAAGGAT
The DNA here is from genome assembly GCF_987537825.1 of Furipterus horrens. Classification (NCBI taxonomy): domain Eukaryota; kingdom Metazoa; phylum Chordata; class Mammalia; order Chiroptera; family Furipteridae; genus Furipterus; species Furipterus horrens. Next base: position 141,499,066 of record NW_028327176.1, on the reverse strand, counting down.
TATCACACAGATCAAGAAATTTCTCTCCAAAACAATTGATTATATACACTTTGAGTATAAGTACTTTATATAGCTTTCTTTGTTGACAGGGTTTATTCTTCTTGTCTACTATGAGTTTGTCAAATATTGAGGCAAAATCCTGGTAGGACAGGAATAATTAATGATTACTTTGTATTAGCATTAGTGAGTATGACACCTTTATCTATTAGGAATTGTATTAAGCAATTAGTAACAGACAAAAGAGTACAACTATTAAAATAAACTAGAAATAACAGTGTCTTCAATAAAATAGAAATTTATTTTTTTCACACCTAAAAGAAGTTTGAAAGTTACACAGCTAAGCCCTGGTGTGGAAAGTTTATGTTATTAGACATGGGGCTTCTCTCACTTCTCTGTTTTGCTATCCTGAAGACTGAATGAACTACCAGGGGATGCCCAAGAAACGTCAACAGGAAGTGGGGAATGAAAAATGCGTGTTTTTTGAGTATTAGTAATTTTTAGCTGTTATCAAATACAGGAAAAGCTGTAGCCTAAAAGGGGAATTAGACTTATATTATGAGAATCAGAAGCAACTTTTATTTGAATTGTACTTGTTCAACAATAAAACTTTTGTCTCAGGGTGTACAAACTTTTTTATCACTAGAAAAGTTCAATAAGAATCTGAGCTCCTAGGATTTTTTTCAAAGAAATAACTGGAAAAGTTTGCAAAGATATATAATCATAATTCCAATGTTTAAAATATAAGGAAATATGGAATAATGTATTTAAGCAATGAACAACAAAGGATTGATTGAATAAGCTTTGGAAGAGCCACACACTATACAGACTTTAAAGTGACTACATGAATTTTTATTTATAAAGGAGGCTCATGATATATGGTAAATTAAATAAATATGTTACAGAACAAACCTTATAGTATGATTTTATGTGTGCCTATAAATAAATAACTGTGCACCAAAGATTACTCAAGATGGGGAGTTTGTGGGGACATGTTTTAAAAAATATGTGTGAGAGAGAGAGAGAGGGAGAGAGAGAGAGAGTCTAAATATTTGGCAGTGAATATGGATAGTAATGTATTTAAGATAGAAGGTTAGGCTGTCTGGCCTTTACTATTTTTGCCAACTCTAAGATTAGATGATGCAAAAAGTCCATGTTTATAATTCAAGTGCATTGGATGATCGCCAGAATGAGTAATCCACATACTCACAGAAAATCAAGGAGAGATCCTGGGGATATTGCTGTGGAGCTCAGAAGGGCTCGGTACCTGGTCACTAAGCCCATTATTCCCACAGTCTTGGTAGTGTGCCTTTCTACAGTCTTTATTTTCATTCTAAATTCTTCAACAGTGTTTAGACAACAGACAGCTGTTGTTTTCTAAGAAAACCATCTACCTAAACCTGTTTTATTTATGCATTATTCCCTTTCTTCCAAAAACTACAACCCTGCACATAAAAACATAAAGCTAGAAACTGATATCTTAAAATAGCACCCTTAGCCACAGCTGAAGGGAACCTTGGCAAGAGAGATGGCCATCTAAAACCCTGTTACTTGAGAGGCCGCAAAACAATGATACAAACAAACGAAAAACCTGAAAAACTCCTAGAGGATGGAAAAAAGAATGATGATTTTAGAAAATGTAATACTTTCTTTAGAAAATTTAGACAAAGCATGTACTACTTATTTCCTCCTTAAAATTGTGAATGAACAGAACTGGATGGAAAAAGATGAAGAGATTAGCCAAAAAACATATATGATATAACCCATAGACACAGACAATAGTGTGGTGATGGCCACAGGGAAGGGAGAGCTGGGTCTGGGAAGGGGGGGCAAAGGCGGTGAAAATGGGGACATCTTCAAAAGTGTCAACAATAAAAAAAAATTGTGAATGAGTAAACGTACCTGTCCTCATGCACCCTGAGGTTCTTTCCCAGGAATGCTGACGGGTTTCCGAAGACCAGCTCACCCATACATTCTGACCTAGTTCTGATCTTGATGCATGAACAAAATGGCTAGCTGGGCTTACACACACATATGTGTGAACATATATAATTAATGGAAAAGATTTCACACTAATTTTATCTTAGTATTTCACCACTAATCCTGGTTAATACAACAGAATAGATTTTTGATAGCAAATAAGATTGTGCTTTGAATAAACACATAATACACACACACACACACACACACAAGTTAAAATTGGCTAACATCTGAGAAAATATAGGAAAAAGTTAATGTATCAGCAAGGATTATTTTAAATGTAAGCTTACTAGAGTAAGTGGCTCTGAAGTCAAAACATGGATATTACATAGGACTATTTTGAGGTGGGGGCAATTGTTATAGAGGAATTATAATGAATAGTGAACCCATTTGCTATTTATTTTACTCCAAGTGTTAATAAATAACTCCAGTTATAATTGCTGGTTTTCTATATTTATGGAAAACTGGCATTGCATAAATATCAAATTGTGATATCATCTACTTACTTGTATGCTGGTTTTCTATGAATATATAAATCTAGTAATTACCTCTAGAAGTGTGAGTTAATTTTTTTGTGTGACTAAATAAAGAAGGAGAGTGACCAATCTATTTAAATGGTAGGATCTTAAACATTCTTTTCATTGTTCTTTTTAAGAACATATCTAAAATGATGTTACGGAGTGGCACAGAAAGATCTAAGATACAAGATTTCCTATTAAAGCCACCAAGATGTTCATCAAAACTAAGTAAAAATGCAGGCATTTGACAGGAACAGTGCATAGAGCTTTCTCAAAAGACAAGAAGGTTAGAAAGACTTTCTAGGTCCCAAATAATCAATGTTTAAAGGACAACAATTGTACAGAGGTTATGTTAATTCAAACTATTAGAGAATTTTTTCTTAAAATGAAGGTTTAGCTTATTTTAATTCCAGGGAAAAGAAATTCTCACTTGATATGTTTGCTATTATAATGCATGCTCTTGGATGGTGTTGGCAGAAACTCCCTATTAATATTTATCTTTAGAACTTTGCTCCATTTCATGGCTCAGTAGAGAATTAATATTTAGCAAATGTGTGATCAGCCTTTTTGTCCTATGGTTCAAATTCACCCAAGTCCTTCATATGCAGGATTTATTTTTATTATGAGTTTTATAATAAGGATGTATTTTGTTCCACATTGTGGTAAAATTTTTTATTATGAGAAGCAACCTTTATTTCAAAGTTAAGTCACCTCAAAATGGAATGTTTTAGTAGCTAAAGGGAAAAGATGAGTCTCTGGCTAAAAAAAAGATCTCCTGTTTATAGGTTTAATGTACTAAAATACATGAGACTGGCCAACATTGAATAATAATCCCAAATCATGCTAACACCTTTTAAAAGACTTAAAATAAGCTAGACCCTAATTTGAGTGTTTCAAACTTTCTACAGTAGGTAGACCACGTGACTTTTCAGATCACAATTTTAAAAGAGCCCTTAACCCCTACTGGACATGGACAGCAGTAGTCTGAAGGACAGGTTTGGTTGTTGCCAAGGGTTTCCTACAGTAAATAAATCCTGTCTGTTAACAGAGAGACCACAATTCTGACAAAACCATGCAATTGTGAATCCAAGAAGCAACTCAAGATCAAAATCTTCTCTTATCAGAGGAATGTGTTTTTTGAAAATGGTTCATGAATCCCCTGGATGAGGCCTGTTTACAAACCAGGTAATAACATCAATATTACATCCCATAAGGATCTTGATCAGCAAGGAAGAGCACAAATGCGTCCAACAACAACCTCGGGTAGAGTCAGAGCCCCATCTAAATGTCTGGCCAGAACAGGAGTCTACCATGAGATAATCTAATCATAATCGGACAGTGTCATGCTTTTTTTTTAAAGGAATTAAAAATAATTATTTGTGTATTTAAATAAAATCCTATATGGTACAATGAAATTTGGAATGCTACAGAAGACATGGTTTTGGGGTCCAGTTTTCTATGGCTAGAAACTGATGAAAACTTTGGCTATGACATTGGTCTTCAGAGTTTTTTAAAACAAATTAATTAAGTGGTTTTCTGAGGTGTATATGAACATAAGGAGAATGTCAACCATGCCTCTGAGGACCCTGCATTATCACCATCTCTGTGTTTTCTGTAGCAATCCAGTTTAGGTTCTGAATGTGTACTGAATACACTGAGGCAAATCTTTGACTCTCAAAGTGCACTTGCTCTCAGTACAGGGACAAACTTTCCTTAAATGTTTTCCTGAATCTTAACCCATGTACTACTACAGGAGAGATTTCTTCTTTTTTCCTGGGTTTCCATTTGCTTAAAATCTTTCAAGTTTCAGTTGGTTTTTAAAATTTCCTCTTTTGTTTTACAACTTCTGTCCTTTATTTTCTCCTACACATTGGCTTTGATTTTGTTTACAGGAATTTTTTGGAGCTTCAGAGTTACACAAAATGGTTATTAACTAATTTGTTCATTATTGACAGAGATGGCTTCTTCACCTGAAAACTCCACAAGAAGTCCAAACTCCTAAAAATTCATAGAAACTACTCATTATAATTTATCGTAGGAACTCTTCCTATAAGGAAAAGTCATAAATACTTTTCTGATGTAATGCAAATTGGTCCAATAGTTATTTTAAGCATCCTACTTTCGTGGGTGGCTCCATGATTCCACACAAGTGGGCTTGGTTTGGTAAAATAATCACAGCCTCTACTAAACATTTTCTTTGTTTACCATTGTCTTCATGGCCAATAAATAATTGGTTCAGATAACTACCTCACCTACCTCTCAGGGCACTCCTTAGTGGCCACTTTTTCAGGTTTCACTATTATTAAAATATTGATTTCCTAGTTGGCATTCTCATGTGAATCCACTAAACTTCTTGAAAGTAATGATGCTGGTTTTTAATCCTGAAAATTCATGGTGTTGCACATAAATGAGACATCAACTTTTGAACCTGTTCATTCATATATGGATCTTTAGCTCAGCTTGCTCTTAAAACTGAATAGTACTAGGTAACCTAGAATACTGACTGCATCTAAATGACAAGTTTTCAGGAAGAGGTGCAAGGCTTATTTCTCTTCATCGACTGTGAATCAATGTGGAGACCATGAGTATGCACTATCTTGAGTAACAGTAACAATAATAATAGCTACCAACACCTACAAGGACTAATTAGATTAGCTCTTAATTCTCAAACATCTCATGATAGAGATGAACAAAAATTACTTCTGGAAGTAAAGAAACTTGTTCAAGTCTAAAGAACTAGTCAGGGGCACACCTGGCATTTAAACTCAGGCTGTTGAATCTTGAACGCAGGCTCTTAACTACTGTTTTTTTAAGAGCTAACCCTTTCTGTGAAATGGGTTCTGTCTGGTGTGGAGTCTCTCAAAGAGCAACTCACCTGCTTGAAATACAGTAGGATTCAGTTTGTATCCTTCCTGCTAATACAGGAGTCTAGACGGAGCCGTGCTATAGGTCGAGGGGTCAGCAGGCCTTTCTCTTTGGGTCAGGGGGAGGAATGAGGACTATTGAGTCACACTTTCAAAAACAAAGGCAGAACAGGACACCAGTGGGGTTTCTAGCTGCCATTTCAGTTTGGTTGGAATAATTGGAATTATAGGGTGGGGTTATATTTTCTAAACTTTCTAAGATTTCTGAAGGTCCATAATTTGCCATATTTTTGGTATTTCCTGTTTTTCCATGTGATTGATAGTGAAAGGAGGAAAGAGGAAGGACATCTCTAAAATCAGAGAAGGAAAACTCTGACTCCAAAAAACCTCCGCTGCCTTGCGGCATACCTCTTCAGGGGAAAGGCTAAGGGAGTAAACCCCGACAGAAAATCCGGAGCCGGAGTCCCTAAGGCGGTTTGACATTGTAGTCAACACCGGCAACTCCTGCAGCGCACCTGAAGCCAAGCTGTATTGACTTTGTCTTTCCCTTGGACCCTTCAGCTGCGAAGAGAGGGGGGGTCTGCTGCATGGGCAACAGCAGACCCTCCATATCACCCTGCCCAGGCTCTGTAGCTTCAGTTTCACTTGAGAGGACACTCCAGCGTCATCGCAAGATGTCGACTCAACACGGGAGGAGACAGATACCGGTTATAAGCTCATCCGATTGGCGAAGGAAACGAGCGCCAGGGGTCTCCTCTGACGGTGGGAGAGGTCATCGCACCTCACTGGACAGCTACCGTCTCGCCATGGCTCGCCTGCCCCACTGGGTGCGTGGGGATCAGAGAGGCGCCTCTCGAAAAGTGGGCCACAAAACACCCGCACCAGTTAATTCCAAGCAAACAACAAGAAAGAAGCCTCCGGCTCTTCGCCTCGCTAGCTGGAACATCAGGACCATGTGCCCCGGACTTACTGCAGACCTTCCGTGGATCAAGGGTGCCAGGAAAACCGCTGTCATCGATAGGGAACTGGCACGACTAAACATCGACATTGCGGCTCTACAGGAGACCCGGTTGGCCGACAACGGAACTATCAGAGAAACCAACTACACCTTCTACTGGCAAGGGAAGTCTCCGGACCAACCAAGACAGCACGGTGTTGGGTTCGCTGTGAAGAACACGCTTGTTAACTCCATAGAGCCACCCACAGGAGGCACAGAGAGATTACTTACCCTCCGATTGTCAACAACTTTCGGCCCAGTCAGCATTCTTAGCGCGTATGCCCCAACCCTCTGCGCCACCACCGAAGAGAAAGAACAGTTCTACCATGCACTGGACGAAGCGTTATCCAAGATCCCCAGAAGTAACGCTCTCTATCTCCTTGGAGACTTCAACGCAAGAGTAGGAGCCGACCACATGGCCTGGCCCACCTGCCTTGGAAACTTTGGGAGAGGAAAGATCAATGAGAATGGTCAGCGACTGCTTGAGCTTTTGTGTCACCACGGCCTGTGCGTGACAAACACATTCTTCAAGTGCAAAGAGATCCACCAGGTGTCATGGAGGCACCCCCGCTCCCGCCATTGGCACCAGCTTGACCTCGTCATCACCAGAAGAACGGATATTGGCAGCACCCTCCTCACCCGCAGCTACCACAGTGCAGACTGCGACACGGACCATGCCCTCGTGGTAAGCAAGGTGCGCATAATGCCGAAGAGGTTGCACCACTCCAAGATGAAGGGTCGCCCACGCATCAACACCAGTTGTGCCAGCAACCCAGTTAAGACCCAGCAATTCATCAACAAGATGGAAGATGCACTCGGCGAGGGAGTGGCGGCAGATGACATTATCGAATCCAATTGGCCACGTCTCCGCGACGCCATATACAACTCCGCCATTATTGCTTATGGGAAGAAAGAGCGGAAGAACGCTGACTGGTACGAGGCTCACTGGGAAGAAATGGAACCCGTGATCGAGGCTAAGAGGAAGGCCCTACTGGCTTACAAGGTCACGCCCACTCCCAGTACACTTCAAGCTCTACGGGCTGCCAGGAACAAAGTCCAGAAGACCGCCCGCCACTGTGCCAACACCTATTGGCTAAACCTGTGCAGAAGCATTCAGGAAGCCGCCGATATAGGCAACGCACGAGGAATGTATGAGGGTATCAAGAAGGCAACAGGCCCAATCCCCTCCAAGATCGCCCCCCTTAAGTCCAAGACAGGTGAGGTCATCACTGACCAGGAACAGCAAATGCGGCGGTGGACCGAGCACTACCTCGAGCTGTACGCAACGAAGAACACCGTAACAGACACTGCTCTTAAAGCCATCCCAGACCTACCAGTCATGGAGGAGCTAGACACCCCACCTACTGCGGCAGAGCTCGGCAAAGCCATCGACCGCCTTGCTTGCGGGAAAGCACCAGGAAGCGACGGAATCCCTCCAGAAATCCTAAAGAGCGGGAAACCAGTCCTGCTACAGCCGCTCCACCATCTACTCTGTCTCTGCTGGAAGGAGGGTTACATCCCCCAGGATATGAGAGACGCCAACATTATCACCATGTACAAGAACAAAGGAGACCGCAGCGACTGCAACAACTACCGGGGCATCTCTCTCCTCAGCGTCGTCGGCAAAGTATTCGCCCGGGTCGCTCTTGCCCGCCTGCAGACCCTTGCTTCCCGCGTCTACCCAGAGTCCCAGTGTGGCTTCAGAGCTGGCCGATCAACAGTGGACATGATCTTCTCCCTACGCCAGCTGCAGGAGAAGTGTCACGAGCAGCATAAACCACTCTACCTCGCCTTTATTGACCTCACGAAGGCGTTTGATCTGGTCAGTCGAAGCGGACTCTTCAGCTTGCTACGGAAGATTGGCTGTCCACCACATCTGCTTGCTGTGGTCATGTCCTTTCACGACAACATGCACAGCACGGTGTCCTACAACGGCGCAACCTCTGAGGCCTTCCCAGTCAGCAGCGGAGTAAAGCAGGGCTGCGTCCTCACGCCTACGCTGTTCGGAATCTTCTTCTCCATGCTCCTCCAATACGCCTTTAAGGACTGCAGCGAGGGTGTCTTCATTCACACCAGATCCGATGGCAAGTTCTACAACCTGGCCCGTCTACGAGCCAAGACCAAAGTCAAAGAGGTGCTCATCCGTGAGATGCTCTTCGCCGACGACGCAGCTTTGACATCACACTCCGAAGAGGGACTCCAGCAGCTAGTCACTTGCCTTTCCCACGCATGCAAGGAGTTCGGACTAGCCATCAGCCTGACGAAGACGAATGTTATGGCTCAAGGCACGGGGACTCCCCCATGCATCACCATCGACGGATACACCCTGGAGGTTGTCAACGACTTCACTTACCTCGGGTCCACCATCTCGAGCTCTCTGTCAGTCGACTTGGAGGTCAACCGGAGAATCGCCAGGGCAGCCACAGTTATGGCCAGACTGAACCGGCGAGCGTGGAACAATTCCAGCCTCACTGAGAAAACCAGACTGCGCATCTACCAAGCCTGCGTACTCAGCACTCTCCTCTATGGCAGTGAGACGTGGACCACCTACGCAAGGCACGAAAGGAAACTCAACAGCTTCCACATGAGGTGCCTGCGACGCGTCCTGCATGTCGCCTGGCAGGATAAGGTCCCCAACACCGAGGTGCTGAAGCGAGCCAATATGAGCAGTTCTTAGTGAGAGACGCCTCAGGTGGCTCGGCCATGTCAAAAGAATGGATGCAGGCCGTATCCCCAAAGACCTCCTCTACGGCGAGCTAGCAGAAGGCAAGAGGATGACAGGGCGCCCAAAACTGCGGTTCAAAGACATCTGCAAAAAGGACATGACACAATGCTCCATCAATCTCAACACATGGGAAGTTCAAGCAGACGACCGCCTCGCCTGGAGGCTCGCGGTCAGGCAAGGTACGTCACGCGCAGAGGCTGCGCGCAACGAGGAGGCGGTCCAGAAAAGATCGAGGCGGAAGCAGCGTCAACAGCAGCAACAACGGCCATCTGCCTTCACCTGTACCAAGTGCGGCAGGGATTGTCACTCCCGAATCGGACTGCACAGCCATTCTCGGCGGTGCAGATAGACTCTCAGGAAGCTACGCCATCGTCTCTCGAGACGGACGGCTGCCGACAACAAGATAGTAACATTTTTAAAATTAAGAAGGACTGTGTGTTGTTATTTGGAGGCATCAGGAAACGAGGGCTTTGGGGAGGCAGGGTTGTGTTCCTCAACTGGTCCTGCAGAGAAAATGATCCGATAGGACAGTAATGCAAAGCTTTAAAAAAGAAAGACGATATGTATGAAATGCTTTAAAAACATAGTATTGATTGGAAAAAAGCAAGATGCAGAGTGATACATACAGAATCATTCTAGTTATTCAAATATAAATCTATAAAATAGCACTATAGATTTCTGTGGATTCATTTATGTGTGAAAGAAACAAAAAATGGAAAGAAAAGATCTACCAAAGACTCTCATGACAGTGTTGCTTCTGGGGAAGAGGAAAGGGTACTTATAGTTTCAATGTTTAATTTTTAATAACAGAAGAAAATATGTGTAATTTTGGATGGTGGTGTGTGATATATTTTTTGAACTTTTTCATACTTTAAAAATTTCTCAAAATAAACCAATGTTAAGAAAGAAAAACAGCAGAAGACTAAGAAGAACACAAAGTCACTAGGAATGTCAAGAGAAAAGACAGGACACACAGCATTTGTCTAGGTATGACAACTGCTTTTGCTGCTCTTTGGAGTTGACTCTAATCTAGACTTAAATAACTATGAAAATTCCTATACATGTTTCATATTATTTTAGAGATTGGAAAATGTAAGATTTTGTTTGTGTGTGTGTGTGGAGGGATAGTTTTGAATGGGAAAGGAATTTTTTTTTTGAGGAAGGGCTAGGTCACATGCACACACAGCATTACTCACAATCCAAGTCTTTCATCTGGAAATAGACAAGTCCAAAACAGTAATCTAATCAAAGTTTGATTTCAATATATGATCATTCTTATTTTCTTTAACTCTTTACAGCCCTCTTTTCTTCCATAAAAGATAAACAGTGCACTCCCCTGAGGTTTCCTCTGTAGTGTAGGATAGTAAGTTCCCTGAAAGCAACTGGATTCAGCTAATGCCATTAACTGCCTTGAGTTTCTTTTGCTTCACTGGATTTATACAATTCCTACTCTGTTTCTATATTCATGCAAAATGCTTTGCCCTTTCATTTAAATCCCAATGAAAGAGCCAGCAGAATCTTAGGAAAGGTCAGGCTGGAAACATTAGATATGGCATCAGAGAACAGTGTGATCAAACAAACCATACAGAATATCACATTTTCATACCATTACTTAGTTTAGTAGCATGTGATATATAAAGTTAATGTTTTTTTCTTTTTTTTTTTCAGTATTTCCTAAAAATATACAACATGCCCCTGCTACCAACCAAGCAAACAAATAAAAACAAGGAATTCCCCAGGTCTAATTTACAACATGTTACATATACAGGGCCCTGTCCAGGAAGAATGTGCCATCCCATGGTTTAAACTATGATTTTCATTCTGAATATAATAATCCAAGTGAGATGGCCTTAACAACTTTCAGAGCATTGCAAGAAAACAGCAGGCATTATATTCTAGCTTTCTGATGTCAATGGCCCTGACAATGGGTAAAGCAGAGAACCCAGAGGTAGTACAGGTAATCCTGACTGTCAAAAGAATACAAGGAAACTTTGTAATGAACCACTCCCCTTCCTCTCAAACTGGTCATTTTCAGATCCGGATTGATCCAGTATCCCCACCAGGGCCAAACTAGGCCAGAGAGTTATAGTCCAGAACCAGCAGCAATGCTCCCTGATACTCCCTTTGCAGCAGTCGGCAAAATCTATCTTGCAGGCCAAGTCCTGCCCACCACCTTTTTTTTTTTCTTTTTGGGGTCCACCATCAAATTCAGAATGGTTTTCACAGTTTTAAAAAGCTAAAAAAAATTATTTTTTGTGACATGTAAACATTATGTAAAATTAAAATTTTAGTAGCCATACTTTTATTGGAACACAGCCACATCCATTCGAGTTACATTTGACCTCTGACTGCTTTCACACTACAGTGAAAGAGCTGAATAGGCATGGCAAGACTTTATGAGGCCTACAAAGCCAAAAATGTTTACAATACGCTTTCCCTTTTTTTTACAGAAAAATAATTATGCAGATCTGTGCCTCAGAACACTATTTATCACTACTGGAAAGGCCTTGGAATAATTGCTGCCAATGAGACTGACCATTTTGGGAAACATCTGGTTTGCTTTGGAACTGTAGGTACAACAGTTGGAGTACTTCAGATACTCTACAGCCCTTGCCGGTGTGACTCACTTGGTTGGAACGTCATCCTGTAACTGAAAGGTTGCGGGTTCTATTCCCAGTCAGGACACATGTCTAGGTTGCGCGCTCCACCCCCAGTCTAGGCGCGTATGATCCACAGTCCAGCTGCATGTGGGAGGCAACCAATAGATGTTTCTCTGTCATGAATGTTCCTCTCCCTTCCTCTCTCTCTAAAAGTATGGTAAAATGTCCTCAGGTGATGATTAAAAAAAGTATACAGACTTATCTAAGGGATGCTCATGCCTTACTAAAGTTATTCTCTTTCTTTTTATTATTGACAGTATTACAGATTTCCCCATGTCCCCACCCCCTGCTTTTCCCACCTACACCCAGCCCTCGCCCTACCACCCCTTCCCTCCGGCCATCACCACTAGTTTTGTGTATATGTTCTTTGACTAATCCCTTCACCATCTTTCATCCAGTCTAAACATCACCCCACCCCCGCCCCTCTGACAGGGTTGCTGTGGAAGGCCGTGACAGTATGTACTGCCCAACTTCAGAGTACACCATTAATACAGAGGATGATATGAATGCCCCTCCCCTTGGGTGGTACACTGCAATAAACTTCCTCTTAAAATTTGTGAGAAGAAACACTCATAAATTAAGAGTGGGGCAGTGAGTCTACATATTAGTTTGGGTGTTCAGAAAAGCAGTACCAAGACAGACTTAGATGTACAAGAGACTTACTGGGGAAATAGCTGTGAAGGATAAAGTTGGGAGGGAGCAGGAGTTGGTGGGGAGACCTTCAGATTGAGATGAAAGTCTGATACCTGTGAAAGGATAGGAACCAGGATCAGGAGAGAAGAGCCTACAGTGCAACTGAGAAGTTGTGACCAGGATGATGGGGAGCCCCAGAGCAAAGTTCTTGTTGGGGAAGTTTGTAATTTAGACGTTTCTGAAATTATTTCCCCTGCTATGCTTCATCGTCACCTGGGAGTAGCCCTGGGAGAGCGTGAACACTACAGTGGATCCAATGGTATTAAAAATGGGTCTGAGATATTGAAGCTGGAGGCTGTGTGCACTCCTCAGGACTGGTTCTTCCCTGAAGGGAGATCTAGCAGCACAATCCAATGGCTTCCACAGTGACTGTGAACAAGATGTGTGTGTGTGTGTGTGCGTGTGTAAATTGCAAAGTGGACAGTTCATTGTAGGAAAGAGGTGTAGATATGCAGTTTGGAGCTGCCCTGATTCCATTAGTCTTGCAAGTTATTTATGTCAGCTGCAGTTATTACACAGTGCCTTCCTGCACCAACATGCACAAGGTCAAAGAGCTGTAGACATTTTGAATCAAAGATACTGATCAGGTCTTTCATATTTCCCATCAAGTCTCTAATTATACCAATATGGTTCACAATTCTTCAAACGTAATCTTCGATTTCCCCGGTAGATTCCCTTTCCCACAACTCCCAAGTCCCTTCAAGATGATCAAGAGGCCCCTCCGTTTGTTGGGTCAAGGATCCCTTAAACCTCACACCATCCACAATACCCCCAAAGTTGGAGAGCACTACTGCTTTCTCAAAGCACAGGCACTTCTATGATATGATTCTATCCTTATACAATCTTGAGAGAAAAATGACAGATATTATTTTATACATTGTACAAATGAAAAGTCTAAAGCTCAAAGATTTTTTTTTTTTCCAGAGTCATAACTCAGATGTATGGCTCCTGACCTTTTGTTCCTTTCCGGACCCAGCAGCCACCTGTTGAAATAAGCCTCTTTTCAGGGGAGAAGGGTAACATGGCAGGCTTTTTGGTGAACTAATGGTCTCTACCTAGATGGATATCCCAATGTAATGTTCTCTGCCTTTCTGAGAAAATTTCATTATATTGATCTGCATAATGACCCAAAACTATAGCCATATGTGCATCACTTAAAAGTTATAAAAATAAAATTCCTACAAAAATATGTCATACTAGCAAAGAGCAAATATGGTGTGAAAGTATGCCCCCATTCCCAGAACATTATCCTTCAAGGGAGATGATAAAAAAAAAAAAATATATATATATATATATATATATATATATATATATAAAATAAAATGGGATGACTACATAATCATTCAAGAAAAAAAATAAGCTGATTCCTTAAGCAAAATGTGTTTTAGAGGGAGCAAAGATTTCCATGTGAAAAATAAAACCATGAAATACTAGATTAAAATATAAAAGATTAATTTTACAGCCCTACATAGAGGAGAGTCTTTCTATGACAAGTAGTCCAGATGCAAATACTGATGGAGTAGGATTCTCCACAAAATCAGGGTTACTCTGATTCCTTGGTCACCAAATAATCTAACTATGATTCATCTTTCTACATAGCAGTAGCATAAATACTATTTCAGCATTTACTTCTCATTGTGATAAACATTTTACATGAATTTCTTCCTTTAATCTTCACTATAGTCCAGCAATTTTCAACCGGTGTGCTGCAAGAGTTTTTAAAACATGCAATACCTGACTGTTTAGTCAGGGGTACTGATCTCTTTTCCTTAGATTGTCAAATTAAAAAATGGCGACAGCTAATACAATAGCTATCCAGTGCAAATGAATCAAAATTATATCTAATTTTTTGTCAGATCAGCAAAAAATGTATTTTTTGTGTGTGCCACAGAATGTTAGTAATTAGTTATGCATGCCATGAGATGCAAAAGGTTGAAAATCACTGCTATAACCTCGTGAAAAACACTATTACTGTGCCAACTTCACCTTTTTGGAAACTATAGCACAGAAAGTTTAATTGACCAGGATCAGGCCACCAGTGAGTGGAGATACGATGTAAAGGCCAGGTCGACTTGAAGCTGTGTCTTCTGCTCTTCTCCACTAGGTAGATTTTCCTACAGGAGAAGGTGCTAATGAGCTGTGTTGAATTCCTGACCCACTGTGATGTTAGGCTTCTCATGGCAAATTAATAAACTGGCATTTCCTTTAACATCTTCTCCAGTTCAATCAACATGAGCTCAGCTCCTAAGCCACATCAACACGGGGTGCACAGACCAACTTAAGTCCCTAAACCACAGGACTCAGGATGGAGAGACTTGTTGGAGAAATTATTTGGCTAAGAGTGGCTATCTATCCACTCCTGCTGACAACTTTATATAATCTTTTCTGTGACTTAACTGTAGATTGCTAGTTCTAAAAGGGCAAATGCAAACACATAGTAGATAAAACATAATGTAGATAGCAGATTATGAGGTTGCTAGTCTGATATTTAACAGTTGTTTTAATGGAATAAATTTATGGCTCCCAATGAGGCATAATATCAACCAAATGGCTCCCAAACTTATTTTGACATGGCGTTACACAGAGCACATGCATACAATTGGTTATTCATGTTGAATAAAATTAATGTGAAATTAAGCTTGCAGTTCAATGAGCCTCCAAAGAAGCAACTGGAAGGCATGTTTGGTGTGCCCTAAAACCACCGTATTTTGGTAATTTCACAATGTTGACCTTATTCAATGGAGAGTTTTAGGCAACACATTATGTTCTGACAACTTACTATACACGGTATCATGGTTGTTGATCACAGCTTTCTGAATTCAATAAATAGCAGTGGCAAATTTTCCTGTCAGGGTAATTGTTTGTCAGTAAATTCTAGAAGGGCAGCTGCTGAGTGGCAAGTAGGAAGCCAGACTGCAGTGCTGTTGTTGACCTTAGAAAAGGGTTGATTTCCAAGCTTTGATCCTGACCACAAAGAAAATTGATGCACAAACTGTGAATTGATTAATTTGCTGGGGAAAAGGTTGATTTTGAAATATATAGCTAGGAATTTCCTAAGATGTCTTGAAACAAAATAAGTGACTTATTATTTTAGTAAATATACAACAACTGGAATTTCTGGTTAATGGGTATATCAGGAACATGGTTTGTGTTTTCTGAAATTTTCCAGAATATATGATTTTCTGTAAGAGAAGTCTTTATGCTTTCTCTTCTTCAGTAGCCATTCACTTCCTAAGTCTTTAAAATCTGGCTTCTGCCTCACTGTTCTAGTCACAATATTCTTTTAAGTTACCTTGCAACTGTCGTATTGCACATCTTTTCAGCTGTTCTCCTTTACCTCTCAGCAGAATTTGATAATGTCTAATGCATCTTTTTTTTTTTAGGTATATTTTATTGATTATGTTGTTACAGTAGTTCCAATTTTTCCCCTTTGCTCCCCTCTGCCCAGTACCCCCCTTCCCTCCAGCAATCCCACTCCCCTTAGTTTATGTCCGTGGGTCCTGCATATAAGTTCTTTGGCTTCACCCTTTCCTATGTTATTCTTAACTTCCCCCTGTCAATTTTGTACCAACCAATTATGCTTCTTAATCCCTGCACCATTTCCCCATTTCTCCCCCTCCTGCCTCCCAGCTGATAACCCTCCAAATGATCCCCATACTTATGATTCTGTTCTTATTCTGGTTTGCTTAGTTGGATTTTGTTTTTATTTTTTAGATTCAGTTTTTGATAGCTATGAGCTTGTTGTCATTTTAGTGTTCATACTTTTGATCTTCTTTTTCTTAAGTAAGTCCCTTTGACATTTCATATAATAATGGCTTGGTGATGATGAACTCTTTTAGCTTTACCTTGTCTGGGAAGCACTTTAGCTGCCCTTCCATTCTAAATGATAGCTTTGCTGGATAGAATAATCTTGGTTGTAGGTCCTTGCTTTTCATCACATTGAATGCTTCTTGCCAGTCCCTTCTTGCCTGCAAAGTATTTTTTGAGAAATCAGCTGAGAGTCTTATAGGCACCCCTTTATAGACAACTCTCTGCTTCTCTTGCTGCTTTTAAGATTCTCTCTTTATCTTTCACTTTTAGCATTTTAATCATGATGTGTCTTGGTGTGGTCCACTCTGGGTCCAGTTCACCTGGAACTCTCTGTGCTTCCTGGACTTGTATGTCTATTTCCTTCACAAAATTTGGGAAGTTTTTCTCCATTATTTTTTTCACATAAGTTTTCGATTTCTTGCTCTTCCTCTTTTCCTTCTGGCACTCTCATGATTCAGATATTGGCACGTTTAAAGTTATCCCAGAGGTTCCCAAGCCTCTCCTCATTTTTTTCAGTTCTTGTTTCCTCATTCTGTACTGCCTGTTTTTTTTTCTTCCTTATGTTCCAAATCATTGATTTGAACCCCTGTTTTCTTCCCTTCACGATTGATTTTGTGTGGATTTTCCTTCGTTTCACTTAGCATAGCCTTCACTTCTTCCCTTATGCATTTGCCGTACTCAAGCATATCTGTCAAGCCTGTGAGCATCTTTATCACCAGTGTTTGGAATTCTGCATCTGTTAGGTTGGCTATTTCCTCATCACTTAGTTCTCCCACTGGAACCTTAATCCATTCCCTCTTTTGGGCCAAACTTCTCTGTCTCCTCAGTTCTAAAAAGTCAGCAGCGACACCTAACACTTCTTTTTCAAATGTCTCTTGTCTCAGGATACATGATATGATACCCTCCAATTTCTGTTCCTTAGTTACATCTCAGTCTCTCTAACTTTTTTTACACATCAGATTTCCTAAATGTGACTGTCCACCCAAAGAATCTATATTTGGTCCTCTTCTCTCTACATGCTCTGCCTCTTCTGTCTCATTGTCTCCCATGGCTATAATAACACACTACTGAATATATCTCTGGTCTGGGTCTCCAGCCTCCTAAATTCCTGCCACCCTCTCCAGAGCTGGACACCTCTACCTGGACAGTCTACTCTGTTCTGCTCTTGGTTTTCCACCTTAGTTTAACTTTCTACCTACCATGTTAAATGTCCTATTAGTTTATCTACATAAGAGCAATTTTCCCAGCATTTTTCTCCACAGTCACCTTACTTTGGTGTTTTTGTTAGTGATACTGCTTAAGTCATTTGTGGTACAATCAGAGTTAAAAATGTCTTATTTGCCTCTTAAAATATGTGAGCAGATAAAATAGCCAAATAAACATGGAAGCAGCTATATAAAGCCCGGAGCTGCCAGTCTGTATTCTCCAATTTAGAAAGTTAAGGTAGGAAAGTTTGTTTTACTTTACTTTAATATGTTGTTATGTTATGTAATGTTATGTTATGTTATGTTATGTTATGTTATGTTATGCTACATTATTATTTTGCAGGCACTTGGTCAACTGTAATCTAATCTTTGGGCATAATACCATCCTCTACAAAGTCTTCCTGATGCCAAGGAAGATCCCAGCAGTTATGATTGATATGCAAGTTCCCAGGACTTGGGTGTTTTAAGTTGTAGTCCTAATATTAAAGGACTCCTTCACCAGGTGTTCCCATACACAGCTTCTCTGCCAGTCTTTTTTGTTCTTACATTATTTGCTTTATTTACAGTTATCAAATGCATCTGGAAAGGTTCATACAAAATTCTGAGAAGAAGGTAGCCTGGGTGGGTTGGTTATCAGTGGTAGATATTGTGGTAAGAACTTCTCATCTTGAGCATAGAGTGAGACAAGGTTGGGATGGAGCAGGGTGGGTCTCTGGCTAGGACCACCAGCAAGGAGCAGAATGTAGACTGCGAAGAGAAGATCCTGTGTGCTGGGGAAAGCAGAGGCTGGCCAGCTGCACACATGGCTGGAAGGGAGTTCTACTTCATGCCTTCAATAGATCTCAAAATGGCACTGGGCTTATTTATAAGAAAGGAAGTTTGAGGATACATCAGGGTTTAGATTAGGCAAATTACCATGGAAATGCCATATTTCCTTGAAACTAAGAAAGAAGAAATGCTGTTAACTAAATTATGATATCGCATAAATTTTAGGACACATTTCAGAAATGTTAAATTGTTCAAAAAAAGGTCTAAGAATTGATGAAATATAGTAACAGTATTTCATCATGCAAAAAGAAAAAAGAAAAAGGAAAAGAAAAAAAGACTATACTAAAGAGATTTTTTAAAAATTCCCTGCCACTTTAAGTGGGCAGTGAAGATGAAACAGTACTGTAGAAAATCTATAATTCATGAAAGGAGACATTCTTTGGTTGACACTGTGAGTTAATGGAATCCTTTCTTTACCTGTAATCTTTAGGCAACTTGTAATCTTAAAATATAAAATAAATTATTCTTTTCTAGAGAACACAAATAGAAGTGTATCAGAATATAACTGTTCTTTGGGCTATTTTGTTTTGTTTTGTTTTTTAAGAATTTGGGTTTCTTAAACAATTAAGAGACATCTTTTCAAAAATGCAGTTCACATCCTATCAGTTAGCAGCATGTTTCTCTCACCAGCTGTGACTGAGTAAGACCCTGCTCCCTCAGTGGGTACAGGCTGCGAAGGGTGCTGTCTCCACACCTCCTGACAAACCCAGATTCACACCATATGGTGATTTCTCTGGTTTTGACTGATTTCCAGCCAAGGTGATAGTAATTTCCCACTGGGCCAGATTAGAATGCTACTGCCACAGATCAGGCGAACATACAGCAGTCAATAGGCAAAGTCTGCTTCCAAATTAAACGGCCAAATACAGGAGAGTTTTCAAAGCTGTTTTCCTGACTGATGCATCTGCACCTGATTTCAATCATCCTTGATTGCAGCAGCTCTCAGAAAAATCCTTCCAAATGCTGCCAGAGCTAAGGTGCAAGTTGCCTGCCTGACTCTTGGTGTTGGCGGCCTGCGTAGAGAATGAAGGCTCGGCTTAGCCAGGCCACTGTCAGCCCCAGCCACAGCCGAGGGGTCTCCTTTTTGAACCATTCCTGGAGTAATCACTAGATTCTTTAAAAGAGAAGAGTAGGGATCTTTCTACTCAGAGAATGATGAAGAGATTTGTTATAACTCATATCTTTCTTCTAATGCCAGTAAAATTTGGAGGACCCTCCTTGGGTACAGACAAATCTATCAAATATCCTACTTCACCAAGGCAAGGAGACCAGCAAGCAGGGCCATTATTTGTTTTGACAATGTCAAAGTAAGTGAAAAAAAGTCTCTCTTTTTTCTCTAAGTGACATGCATCATAAATTATGATCTTGTACCTCTTGTTTTGGTACTATACATTCAAGAAAGATGCTTTTTTGAAAATGTAATTCCTGAATACCTGATATCAGATTGAGATATTTTGTTTTATGGCGTTTTGCTGAACTAAAGCTTCTAGAGTCACTTAAGTATATTTTTCCTTTGAATTCTACTGGATTTTTTTAAAAAGAGGATTACAATGCAACATTTAATACCATTTTTATACAAGTGTCCTTAATGCCCCGGTATGAACCATCACCATATTTATGTTTGGGGACTGAAAATATAAATGAAACTGAATTCTTAAGAAGGTGCTTTGATCAAATTTTCACACTCTAAACCAGTCGTGATAAAGCAATACAGAAATTGCAAGACTGTTTCAACCTTCTCCTGTTTACTAATAAAAGCAACATTTTTATGCAATCAAGCTTTTGTGTTTTGAGGTGAACATAATATAATGATTGCATTTGCATTTTCAAGCATTGATCATGGTAGAATCTTCTGCAGCACACCTGTGAAATTTATACTTTGGAGAAATTGCTTTGCGACGTGAGGTGACTCCATTCTAGTTGAGTTGTGAGAGTGGCATTGTAGAGCAGTGGTTTAGAATATCACAGTGGGCTTTTGGGTCAGGCAGAACTGGGCCTGTATCCCAGCTTTGTCATACCACCTGAGTTACCCTGAACACATAAATTAACCTTTCTTAACATCAGTTGTCCCATCTGTGGAATGGAGTTGACAGTAAAACCTACTCACAGGACAGATTGTAATTAAATAAGATAATGCATATAAAGTGCTTAGTACAGAAACAAGCACTCAGTAATACTGCTGTAGATTTGTGATTATTAGTGCTGCTGATGGAATTGCCACAACATGACTAATAAAAATGTCAGACTAGTCGTCTGTGACTCATGAATGGAATGCTATGACACCTAAACCCACGGAGGGAAAAGTCTACAGTTTAGGAGAGGAAAGAGAGCTGGAGAGGAGATATTTTGTGTGTATAGACTTGTATTTATTTGTTCTGCACATCAAACTGAAAGGGTTTCTTTGTTTTTTGTTTTTTGTGATGGAAGGAAGGTAGAAGAAAAGAGACTGTCCAAAAATGCTGCACTGTGAGCCAGACTGAGAGCTACAGGGTTTTCAGTTTAAAACTCACCCCAGGCCCTGCATATGAAAGTCATCTGGGGTTCATTTAGACTACATTCATCTCTGACAATATCTTTTCTTCCAATATGTAAAATTTTTGTTTTGTTTTGTTTTCAAAAACTACCTAAATTATTATCCCTTCAGCAAACCTGGCCTGGGGAAGATCGAGGTTGCCTGTAATCTTGATTGATGCTCTATTTCTTTAAGTGTAAAAATAAGAGGAGTCAGTTGTAGAAACTCTTTATTTCAGGGGTTCTTAATCTTGAGAATTTCATAGACAACTTTGAAAATTTGATGAAGTTGAAATATTCTTTGCTCAGAAAAAAATGCAAATGTACAACCATAACTATAATTTTTTATGTAATTATGGAAATCCCAAATCCTTCTAAAGCCCACCCATAGGACTTCAGGTTAAGAATCCTAGATATGGTTGTTTTTTAACCTCAGATATCAAGAAAGAAATGGTCCTTGCAATCCATGATTTTGAGTCTATTGGCTTCTGGGAACAATTGTGACCTTCAAATTAAAGCAGGCATATTGCTCCAAAGTAACACATCAGAGCCACGATTTTTGACTCTAGAATTGAAATGAGACTGAAGGGGAGACAGGCAGAAAATAACAGACAATTGTGATTGATCAGAGCCTGAAAGAGAGTAAGGAGGATAAGGTAGAATAATTGACCCATGGACACAGGCTAGGAATAAGAACAGAAAAACTATAACTTCTTCAAAGGGTGAATGGCTGATGCTTGAATTCAAAATTGGGTTCAATGTTTATGTCTCATTTGAAGGGCTAATTATACTTTACATAAGTAGAGTGCCCCAACAAAGCATTGGCTGTTTTGCTTAGATATTTCATAAGGTTAATTAATACCACAAGATTTGTGGAAGAAATTGAAATTCTTCATAGAGAATCTTGCAAAATGAGCCCTGAGGGGGATTAAGCTGTGTGTCTGAGGCTACAGAATGTAAGAGACAGATCAAAACAACATTAGAGTATTTTTATATATTCCTTTGGATGTGTGCTCTATTAGGAAAGAGGGAAGTTCTAATAATTACTAAGCTGAGTTTTCAAGATAGGTCTTCTTCATTTCTCGAGAAGGAAAGATTGTTCAAATGGCAGCTCAGTGAGGAACACTCAAATAGGTTTCTGGAGTTTGCTGAGTAAGAGGGATTCCTCTTCTCTGTGAAATAAGAGATATTAACTCCTGATTTATATTTTAACATTTTAAAATTATTATTTCTTTCTCTTTGTAAAATATTTCCTAATTATTTCTCTTAGAGTACTGTTTCAAATCTTATCACTTCATATCCTCAGGGTTGGGGAAGGGTGGGAGCATTCACAATGTGTTATCATTGTGAATACATTTTTTTTTTTCTGCTTAGAATTGGTCTAGACTTGCCTTGGGGGATATGTGTGTGGGATTTTGCCAGGACAGGGGCTGTAGTTGCAGGTCCTGGTGGGTACCTGGCTCTCTCCCTCACTCAGTAAGCCTGGGTAAGACCTGAGTTCACCACACAAGAGGCTGTCCCTTCAGGACTGGTCTTAGCCCCTTGCCACTCAGCCCAGTGTACCTTTTTTTTTGTCCAGTTCTGGACTTCCCAGTGGACACCCAAGTTCAGGTAAATGTAGGTGGTCCATAAATAGATTTTTGTGGAATTTATATATGCCCCTAACTCATCTACTTCTCTAAAAGTCTTATTTCCCCAAAACTGTACACCTCAATTCCACCCATGTCCTTCCATAGCCCTTTCAGAGAGAGAAAAGCAGCCACGTGCAAAGACCCATTGTTTTTAGGATAATGCTAAAGCTCAAGAACAATATCTCATAGAATTTCCACAGAAAACCTCCAGGTAGCCCTTCTGAACACCCTTGGGTTCCATATTTTAATGTAACACAATATAATTTTTAAAAATTTATTTTATGTTTAGTCAAAATATATTCTGTTCTGTGTCTGGATCATACTGATGTAACACTTTTGAAAGCTTGAGAATCCACATGCTATGGAGGACCTGGGATCCACTTCCCCCCTTGGGAAAAGCCTCATCATGGCTCTTACCCAGGTATGTCATGCCCTACCAAAGCCGTGTATTTTTCTTGTGTATGGCCTGTGAGGGGGCTGGAGAAAGGGATGGTGGACTAGAGGAAGGGAGATGGGGAGACTGCAATGCCAAGAAAGATATAGTAGTTCAGACTTGTAGAGATTTGTTTTATGTTGTTACCTCCGGTAGAAAGCCATGTTATCCGTGGGGAGAAAGAAACTACCAAAACAAAGAAACCTTTTAAAGCAATATGATTTCTCACTTACCACACAGGGTGACTATGGATGGATTTAAGAATCTTGTTTTTAAGAATTGTAGACGGTTTAAAGAAATCTCGACATCAATTAAGTTTTAAAAAACAGCCTGTGTATAGGAGTCCTAGTTACCAAATTGGACAGGCTTCTTGTCCTCTCGGCTTTTTAAAATTTTCCTCTGGACAGTGGGTTATGCAGCACCACGTCCTTCAAAGTGTAAAATAAAGCACTGTGTTGGGCTCCACTTACTCTCCACTTCTATTCTCTCAGCCTTACCTGCCTCTTAGTTCAGTCACCTGCAGTGATCTTTTCCTCTGCCTAGTGGTTCACACACCAGGTCTGTGCCATAGGCCTCTTGCTCCTTAGGAGGCTTGCATCAGGGGCTCCACAGGAACCCACTCAGCACATGTATATATAAAACCTGGAAGTGCTCTGTGGGTGAATCATTAACTAGGCCAAAGCTAAGTGCTGCTGTCTTTTTTCACTGCACAGTTGTTTCTGAGACATTGCATATGGCTCCTTAGGCTGTCCCCAGGTTCCAGCAACCAGGTGCCCAGACCAGGAGGCAGCTCGAGCGCATTTGTCTTCCTTCTTTTTCTGGTTTTCTCCATAGTCCCTCACTCTTGTTCCCAGGATCACAATCTCTGATAAATAGGGTAACCCTAAATTCTGATTGCCCATGATGGTGACTATGGAAATTGTTGTCATGGCAGTTAGTAGTATCTTCTCCTTTTGCTCTCAAATTTGTCCCCATTAAATGATCAGTTATGATCCTCTAATTATGTTCATGATGATATAATCATCTGTTCTATATTTGAACTCCATAAAACATTAAGCAGGTAAAATTTACCCCAGTAGAATTGATTCAGATTGTGACTGATTAAAAAAATGTTCAACAAAGAGGAAGTATTGAGTGCCAAGCATGAGCCAGGCAGGCACGATGGCAAGCAGTTAGGGTGAGGCAGTGAATACAAGAAAGACCCCTAGGTACTTACATGAGAGTGAGAAGAAACGTGCAACATTAACTGTAATAAATAATTACATTATATAGAATATTTTTAAAGTATTATGGAATGGAGTGGCAAGGGAGGCAAAACAAGAAAACAAATCTAGAATGATGAAGGAGTTGGTTGAAATTTCAAGTAGCATGATCAGAGTAGGTCTCACTCAGAGGAGATAGTCTTATACGAGATGAGGGGGTTAGCGTTAGAGTGTGTGGAGAGAATCACTGTAGGTAGAGGGAACAACTCAGATCAAGACTCTCAGGACATGTTTAAGAAACAACAAGGAGGCCAGTGAGGCCAGATATGAAGGAACAAGGCTAATGTAATATGCAAGAGGTCTCAGAGACTGTGTGGAAGAGTCAGCGCTGAACGAATCATCCCCTACCATCAGACTAAGGTCTTGTGCTTATTGGCCCAAGCCTAGATTTCTGAACCAGTTATGGGCAAGAGCGATCAGAAAAAATCCCATAATCTCTCTCTTGGCCTATGTGTCTCAGAAACTGCCCTTGTTGATAAAGTTAAGCCTCCAACCACTGTGTTTTTATGCAGCTGGGGTAAAAAGGATGGATGCTGGACCCAACCACAATTTTCTTCATTTTCTTAAGAAATCATTCCCTGAACTGTCTTTGAAGTTTGAGTCCTAGACTTGGGCACATAGCTTCTCTGTGTTTGGCTATTATACCACAGTCTGCCAACAAATATTTTTCCATCATGGAAACTTGAAGAAAAGGAAAAAGGCATAGATGATGTGAGTGGTTGAGAAGATATATGAGGAAGAACTTACTGGTGGTAGGTAGCTATTTCTGAGAAGGATGTTGATGCCCCTCTATGGAATTAAACAGAAGGACATGCTCTGCCTGGTGGCTTAGGTAAGACCCTGTGGGAATGCCTAAGCAGTAGCTCCATGAGCTCTCCAAGTTTTTACCAGCTTTTGTCTTTTTGTAACCTAGAACCTAGGGGTGGTGTTTCAGAGAATTTGCAGGAGCCAGATTTATTCTTGCTGGTCTCCTGTTGCCTCCACATTCACAATTTTCCTTTAGATCCCAGCCTGAATAAATGCACTCATAAAATGTGAGAGTTTAGAGATGATCTAATGCTAATCCAAGACCCTTGGATTTCAGATGTGGAAACTGAACTCAGAGAAGGGCAGTGATGTGCCCAAATGTACACTCTTGGGGGTTCATTTTCCACCCTCTTAATCCAGTATTGTGTCTACAATAACACTGAACTAGCTGTTACTCAATTTCTTAAAAGTTGTCTATTAGTACCTATTTGCTGAATCCTGATTATAAATGTCAAAAAAATAATCTTAAAGTTATTTAGATGATGAGAGAGGACTCCTGTAGCCAGAGGCATTATGTAAGCTCAAGTCATCATGGGTTGATTAGGTGGTTATTACCTACTTAAAAGCCAGACAGAGGATGTGAGAAAGTGTGTAGGATATACAGCATTATGAATATTTACCTCCAGGAATAAAAATAAATGAAAGTGAAATTTTACCTTGAGTAACATCATAATAGCAATGCACACTAGATTTTGAAATAGAAAACTTGGGTTTTAGGTGTCAAATATGCCATATCTGTATGACCTTGAGCCAAGGCACTTCATCTCTCTGAATTGCAATGTACTCCTTTGTAAATGGGGACAGTGGGGATAAGCTTGCAGTTTTTGTGAAAAATAAGTTAGAAATAGATATGGGTATACTTGATAACCTTGAAATCTCATCTCAAATAGAAGACACTTATTTCCAAGTGTAAACTGACAGCATGTTGCTCTGCTAGGGGTAGAAAGATATGGTCCTCATTAATTTATGTGGAAGACAAAATAAATTATTGTAAATGGTTTATTATTGTAACTTCTGAGTCTTCTGACATAATAATTTACAAAATATCCATGTATTTCAAAGACATTTGGAGAGATGTAATTCTCTGTAATGCTTGCAATTCCCTCCCTGGCAGGTGTTATGATATAAGACAGGTCTCACCTGTCTTACTTCACGATCAATTGGTGAGACCTGGATGTTTACGCTGGTCAAGACTAGGTGATGAAGAAGCGGGACCTGGGCCCATGAGAGAAAACACATGCTGGACAGTGGGAGATTGAAGGGTCTGGCCAATGGCAAGGTCTCGTTTGGTTGGGGAAGAGGAACTACTGTCTGACAACTACAAAGCTTGGCCACCATTTTATAGGAGCCTAGAAGCTGGTGCCACAGAAGACATTCTTTATTTTTGGAGACAGTGTGCATAATAGCTAAGAGTGCATGTTCTAGAATAAAACTGCTTAGATTCATATCTTGATTCTATTAAGTTTTAGTTGTGCAACCTTGTGTAAGTTATTAAACACTTCCAAGATTTAGTTTTCTCATCTATAAAATAAGGATAATAATCCTAATTTTTTGTGAACATTAGCTTCAATAATTTATGAAAAGGGCTTAGGCCAGTAACTAGCCTGCAGGAAGTGAACTGTCAATGCTCCAATCAATCACATTTAAATAGTTTTTTTCCCTAGATATAACAGTAGATATGAATACTACATGCTTAAAACCCTAAGTGTTATTCTTTCTTTCTCTTTTTTTTTAAATCCTCACCCAAGGATATGTTTATTGATTTAAGAGAGAGAAAGAGAGTCAGAGATTGGCTGTCTCCCATACATGCCCTAACCAGGGGTAGAACCAACAATCTAGGTATGTGCCCTGACAGGGAATCAAACCTATTACCTTTTGGTGTATGAGATGACGCTCCAACCAAGTGTGCCACCTGACCAAGGCAGTATTATTCTTTCTTGTATTTGAATATCTAGTGTTTAAAAAAAAATTTACCCTACATCTCTCTTTAAAAGAAATGGAAATGATAAATAAGAAGACTATTTTTTAAGAATACATGAAGTTAGCTCATAGCTTTTTGTAAGACTGACACTGTTCATGTAAAGATAACAATCTGTTCCTTCTGTTTTTCCTTCTGTTGACCTTGGTTGTGGAGTCCCATATTGGAGAATGTAGACTTTATTTTCTGAAAATTTTGGTGGCCCACACCATTTCTCCTTCAGAGCCTCCTGAGGGCCTCTGTAGGCCAACCAGAGAGAGAGTCAGAGTTTGAGCCTTTCCAGGAGAGGGACACTGTGTGTCATTCAAGAAAACACCAAATACAGCCTTGATTAGAGGGTTTTCTAGCAAAGGTGCTATAAAGGAAAGATGGGCTAGGGACACTGTGTCCTGGGGTTTCAGTCTCCTGTTTTATCCCGGACTTCTGGAGCTGCAGACTCAAAATCTCTCCTAGTCTGCCCAGTAGGGTTCTCAGCCTGCGAACCACTTGTGTAAATATTATACACAGCTTCCCCATACACCACAGAGTGCTTTTCCTGTGCCCAGAGTTTTCATGTGGAGACAATCAGCCAGAAATGCCTGGTGTGTCTTCACTCCCTTAACATCTTGCTGACTAGGACACTGGATTGGGGAGTTACACTCGTTAGCCAAATATCTTCGGAACTTCATTTCTGAGGAGTGGGAGAATCCTACCTACATCCTACAATCAACTAATGTTAATAAAAGGAGAAATAAGAGATAGCTGCTCTAAGTTGGCTAACTGAAATTGGTTTTTAACTCCACTGGAAAAGAAAAAGGAAAGTGAAAATAAATTGAAGTTTACATGAGAAAAAAAAAAAAAAAAAAAGGAGGCGGACCTTCAGGAATCCTGGGTGATATGGGTTCCAGGGAAAGCACTTATACCCTGCAAGGAAAGCCCCATGAGAACTGAGGCACAACACATCATCCATCCCAGCACACTCCCAGAGGGCCACCCTGTCACCTTTTCCTGAACCATGCATAATAAGCTTTACTCTGGGGAGTAATTCACATCATTGCCCTTCCTTATGGAACTAGTGACTCAGAGATGTTGCTTGCAGTGAAGAATGACAAAGTATGACTGTGCTCCGATTCTGGGTGAATAGAAACAAGTGAGCGATAAGTAACACCAACAGCCCCTCACTAGGCAGAATCATGACTGCAGCTGTCTTCAGTGCTCATCTATGAACCCCCACTGCGAGGTCAAAGAAGTCACTGCGTACATCCTATTATTTTGCCAAGCTTCTCTGTAATACACAATGCTCTTAAGTACTTAATGTTTCTATTATAAAGCTAAAATAGCCATCTCCTCTTCAGCTTTGTTAATCCTTTAAACTAATGTCACAGAGGAACTTCTAATGAGTTCATGATTATGGTCTTTTCTTCCTGAAGGATAAAGTTGGATAAATCTGGTGCTGACTCTCTTTGAATTAATCATCTTCCAATGCAGTGGGTCTCCAAAATTCCATCTTTCTCTTGAATATTTACTGGCCACCCATAGAAAACTAGAGATGGAAGAAGTTCCTAAAAATCAGATTCTAGGACAGAGAGCAATAAGTGGAAGAACAAGGAATGGGGTTTCCCAGCTTCTAGTCTCACCAGCAGCTACTCAAGCCTCTATTTCATCATTCAACCAGAGGAATTTTGGTGCAGCAGACAAGTTACAATCAGATCCAGTGCTGGCCATACCATGGATCGCTGGCATTGTTCAGAGTTCTTGATTAATATTTTCAAATTGAGGTTGCAGAAACCCTACCTTTGTTATTCTTGCCCGAATAATACATTCTCAGTTGTGGCTTCTAAGGAGAGCATGCACCAGCAGCAAGGACAGGAAAGAAACAGCTATTTGTTGAGCACATTATTGTTAGTATTATCATAGCTCATAACATGTAAAATGAAAAGCTAACATTGTGGGGGAAGCTTATTTTCCCCTAGGCACTGTGCTAAGTGCTTTTATTACATGCCTAAACTATTTAATCCTTGATAAAAGTTTTGATGAAACCCTATAAGAATGGCAGATGTCTTATTATCCCTATTTTTATAAACAAGGAAAATGATTTTGATTTTTCAGTTATTGAAGAAACTTGTACAAGGTTCTTCAGGTAGTATACAGTGGGACTAATTCAACCTATACTTTCTGTACCCAAGACTTGTTTGTATTCATTCTGTCAATCTCAGTCCATTCAGAAGAGCAGAAGCCACTTTAAGTCATCTGAGAAGGAAGAGATTTACCACAGGGAATTAGAGGCTTATAAAATTATCAGCAGGACTTGCAGAGCAGAGCTCAGGAAGGCCATTCCTGATTTTCAGAAAGCCTAGGTGGTCTGGAATTGCAGGAAGCTCACTGCTGATGATTTCAGCTTCCTGCAGCACAAAAATGGTAGATTCTTGGGAGGATGCTTGGAAACTGCCAGCCAAACACATAGAGATGCATTCTGCCTGCTCAGGCTTATGCACTAGCCAGTGCAGAGAATAATGTTTTTTCTTCTCTTTCTAAATCTCATTGCAGTGCCTCTTGCTGACAGAGCTTAATCCGGAACTCCGCAAGCAAAGAATTCTGGAAAATATAGTTCTCGGCCTTCTCCCCTTTGATGGAGGGAAGAGAAAGAACTGGGGATGGTGCTGAGGTGACCACAATCTGTTCTAGTCACTGCTTTCTCCTGCCCAGTAAGAGAAACTTTTCCAGGATGGTGAACAGACCATTCTTCTGGCAAATAGTTATTGAACATCTCTATGTGATAGACACAGGAATGGAAGGGTTTTAAAATCCAATATTCCTGGCCATAAGTGCTTATCACAACACCCACTAATCCTATTCAAATGACTGAAAAAATTTTCTACTGTATCACTCTTTAAAATAAAACTTACTTTATTTAGTGAAATGCATCAATTCACATCAGAGTGGTAGGAATTGTAATTATTGCAATCACTGTTTATCCTCCCTTCAGGTTTATCTATTACTTATTTATCTTTTTTAAGATTACTTAAAAATTTTAAATATAGTTGACATATGATATTATATTAGTTATATTAGTTTCAGGTATACAATATAGTGATTTGACATTTTTACAGTATGATCACCCTACTAATCCTAGTAATCATCTGTTACCATGCAAACTCATCTCAATATTATTGACTATCTTCCCCTTCACCTTTTTTTTAAAAGAGTTTATTTATTTATTTTTAGAGAGAGGGGAAGAAGGGAGAAGGAGAGGGAGAGAAACATCATTGATGGGTTGCCTCCCATATGTCCCCGACCGGGCACCTGGCCTGCAGCCCAGGCATGTGCCCTGACTGGGAATTGAACCAGAGACCTTTTGGTTTGCAGGCAGCTGCTGGATCCACTGAACCACCCCAGCCAAGATCCCTTCACCTTTTTATCCATTCTTTCTCTTCCTCTCCTCTAGTAATCATGCCTTTGCTCTCTCTTTCTGTGTATTACTTGTTTATCTTGTATGGTCTTCTTAAATGGTAGAGGAGAAGATGTAAAAATGAGATTGTCTTGTATTAGGGCTTTTAGTGTTACAAGCTGAGAGTTTTCTGTGGTTTATTATTTTTTATCAAATTAGTGGCTGTGACATCTGCATTAGACCCCTCATCTGTCATAATGCATTATTCCGATAGGGTCTTCAGGGTCTTGAATTCTGGAAGAAGACCAAAGAGTTAAGCCATATCTCAGGAAGACCTGGCATAAGTAAGGAACACTGAAGAAAAGAATAAAGTAAGTGGAAAGTAGAAGGGAAAGGAGAAGGGAGAATGACAAAACAGAACTGCGTGTTATGGGAAATAAGCGCAGTAATACCACCAACTGGCTTGAAGTTTACCAGAGAAATTAAAGCAATAGATTCTGTTCCCTTAATATGCCCCTTCCTCTTCCTCCAATACCAATATTATCATCTTCTTGGATTATTGCAGCAGCCTTCTTATTTTGTTTCCATGTCTTCAGCTTCATTCCCACCAATGCAGTCTCCTTAGGACAATCTTACAAAAAAGAAAATCTAATCATTTTGACCCCCTCCCACCTACTCATCATCTGTTCCTCTTTATAAAAAATTTTAATGGGGAATATTGTATAAAATTAACTTTAAAAGGTGGCTATAAATTGATTTTACAGTAAAATCATAACAATTTTCGGCCAAGATGGAGGCCTAGACTGACACACTCCATCTTCCTCCACAACTAAGAAGGAATACATCTACTGAAAAACCAGAAATAACCAGAAGTTCCAGAAAATAAAGCTACATGGAAGTCCAGCATATGAAGTTATAAACAAGTGGAGCTCATCTGGACGGGTAGGAGAGGCGAAGCTGGGGCGGAGAGATCAAGCTGTGCCGGCGGCGGTGGCAGCAGCGACGGCAGCAGCGATAGCGGTGGGACAGCGGTAAGCACAGATGCCTGTATTTAAGGAGGGGTAAGAAGTGCCTGGGGAGCAGCTCCGGCTACAGACCAGAACCATCAGCTTGCGATTCCAACACTGGGGAAGGCAGACCCCCATTACCTCAGACTGTGAGGGCCAGAGGGCATGGGGATGGAGGAGGAGGCTCCCGGTCTCTCAGCAAAGAGTGAATGGCAGGAATCCATGTTGGACCCCCACCCCCCACAGAAATGCCACAGCGTGGTGAGGCAGGTCACCCGGTAGTGACGAGTGCACCAGACTCCATCCCCTATAGCGTAAGAGGTGTGACAACCCCACCCAGGAGGCAAAGGTAAACACAAAACTGTCAGGATGGTACAGATCATTATAGAGATCCCGGTGATGCAGCTGACCAGACAGCAAATATATAACAGGCCAGCAGATAGGAAATCTTTCTGAGGCACAGTTCAGAGCTTTGGTTATACGAATGCTTACAGACCTAACAGCAGATTTAAACAAGATGGGGAAGAAATGAAAGCTAGCCCTGGTGAAATGAATGAAAACACATACGAAACAAGTGGTGAGGGAAGGAAAACCGGGATCAAATCAATAAATTGGAACATAGGGAAGGAAGAAACAGTCAACAAGTGCAGAAAGAGGAAAGGAAAAGTGAGGAACATGAGGAGAGGCTCAGAAACCTATGGGACAGCTATAAGTGGGACAACATCTGAATCATAGGGTTGCCAGAAGGTGAAGAAGAACTAGAAATGGAAAAATTATGTAAAAAAATAATGAAGCAGAACTTCCCTAACTTGGGGAAGGAAATAGACTTACAGGTCCAGGGAGCACAGATATTTCCAAAAAAACTGGACCCAGGGAGAACCACACCAAGACATATTATAATCAAAATGTCAAAAATTAAGGATAAAGAGCGAGTCTTAAAAGCAGCAAGAGAGAAGAAGAAAATTACATACAAAGGGGTCCCAATAAGACTACCAGCTGATTTCTCAAAAGAAACTGCAGGCAGAAAGGGACTGGTAAGAAATATTCAAAGTAATTAAAAGCAAAAATCTACAATCACGATTACTCTATCCAGCGAAGTTGTCATTCAGAATAGAAGAGCAGAGAAAGTGCTTCCAGGACAAAATAAAACTGAAGGAGTTCATCAGATCCAAACCACTGTTGTATGAAATGTTAAAGGGACTTGTTTAGGAGAAAGAGGATCAAAACTATGAACTTTAAAATGAAAACTATCACAACAACCAACAACAGAAGCTAGGGAATCGAAACAAAAGCAATCTAATAGGCAATGAGAGTGGGAAAAGAATTATAGGTATGGGGAACATTATAGGGGGAGGTCAGCAGGGAGGGGGAAGAGGGAAAGGGAGGGAGATGGTACAGGAATTAAGAAGCATAGTAGGAAGGAGTGGAGTAAGACAGGAAGATGTTGAGAAGAACTATATGCACAACCAATGGGCATGGACTAAGGGGGGGACAACTGGAAGGAGGGGGTGTCACTGGGTGGAGGGAAACAAAGGGAAAAGAAATTGGGACAACTGTAACAGCATAATCAATAAAGTATATTTTTAAAAAAAGAAAACACAAGAGCTTTTTTTTTTAAATTCTCACCTTAAGATACCTTTTTAAAAAACTCATTTATTTTATAAAGAGAGAAAGGGAGTGAGAAACATTAATGTGAGAGAGAAACATCGATCGGTTGCCTCCCGTACATGCTCTGGACTGAGGAATGAACCTGAAACCTAAGTATGCACCCTGACGGAGGATCAAACCTGCACCCTTTTGGTGTATGGACAATGCGTCTACCAACTGAGCCACCTGGCCAGGGCAATATTTTCTATGCTTTATAAGAGAAAAATAATTGTAAGAAGATATTTGCGTGTTTGACATTAGGTTAGTATTATTCTAACTGTGACATAATTTGGTTCCTTTGGACTCATCAGTACAGAGAAAATCTCAAAGTGGAGGCAAAAGTCATAAAATATCTGAGAAAATATGTATTTAGCATCAATACTAAGTTGTGATTTGTATGGCAATTTCACCTAATAATTCAAAAATAGCATTTAACATTAAAAAGCTGAACTTCAGACCTTTTTTTTTTCTCCCAGAAGTATACTTTTCCCCAATCTGTACTCCCTTCAACATTCCTTAGGCTTTAATTAAATAAGAATAGGAAAGAGCATTGGGCTTGGGTTCAGGATAAATGTCCCTGACTTGAACAGGAGATGTTGCTTTAATGACTTGGAATATGTCCAGAAAGCTCAGACCGGCTAGCAAGCAAATCTGACAGATACTGGATCTTGCAGCAATAACATTCTAACCAATTAAAAGCTGAGCTAGAAATAACGGTTTGTCACTGAGTGCCGTTTCAGAAACCAACTGGTCCAGATTAACCAGAGGGTTAACTTTTCTAACTGAATTTAAAGGTCATGGAAAGCTGACTTTAATGAAAGAAAGAGAAAAGCATTCAATTAGAAGAGGAAAACTTAGATATAGAAATTAGGTTAATAGATCTTGCCATATTATTTATAGACAACTAACCAAATTGCTATCTTCTTTTATGGTAGGAGTTCATATCCAAGGATAAATATGTTCATTATAAAAAAGAAATTTAAAAGAGCAATCAGGGATTTCTAAGGGACTCCTCTAATGGGAAGGGTACAGATATGTTTTCAGCATCCAAAAGGTTTAAAAAAGGATTCTTGGTAAATGCAGCCTATTTTTGACTGATAATTAACTCTGACAGGATCAAGGTCAAGTTATGATTTGACCATCTGATTTGTGGGGGCCCCTGGGATCAACTTGATAGATGACAATTGCATGGATAAGATGACATCAGAGGCCCACTCTTAGCAGGGCCACTAAAACATGTGTGAAGAGACATTTTCAGTGTCGCTTGCAAAGCTTTTCACCTGCTGGACAAGGGATCACTTTTCCTTGTTGAAAAAACTATTCCTACTAGATTGACTTTCTGCAGAACCCTGCCCTCCCTGTAGTGCCCGTCAACCATTCACACACAAAGTAAGTGAAAGTAGTTTGCTATGGGTGGGAGAATCTTGGTAGACCCAAGATGACCTTGGATGAATTACCAGTGTACACTTCAGTGTCAAAACAATCTCCTGTTTAAAGTTATTTTCCTTACCTAGCTACATAGTAGATTTTAGTAACCATTTATGGGGAGAGGTTGGGTTGGGGGTAGTTGAAGGGAGGGGGCGGGAGAGTTGGTCTGAGGGAAGCAAGATACTGTTACTGAGTAAACAGGAAGAGTGACAAATAACTGAGCCAGTTTCAGTTTTGTTGTGTGTGTGCAGAGCGTGGCCTCTAGAACTGGGTTTCAAGTGCTGGCTTTTGATGTGAAAAGGTGTATGAAGGAACTTATAGAAGTATGACACCCTGACTGTTTAAAGGCAGCCTTTTGATCCCTCTCCATGACATGTGTCACAGCCCCCAACAGGTACCACTTGATCCTACCAAAGCTAGGCAGGGGTTAGCATTTTAGGCAGGATCTGAGTTCTTACACTGGATCTATTGACGGACAATCAGGACACAGTCAATTTTCTGGACCCTCCTCTCTGATCAAATGTTCAGTCCAGCTGGGGGGTTCTTCTGAAT
This sequence comes from Furipterus horrens, assembly GCF_987537825.1. Lineage (NCBI taxonomy): Eukaryota > Metazoa > Chordata > Mammalia > Chiroptera > Furipteridae > Furipterus > Furipterus horrens. The sequence goes on along the minus strand of NW_028327176.1, from coordinate 141,464,166 downwards.
GGGATTGAACTCTTATTAGAAGATCCTCATGAGAGAAACCAGATTTACACCTATATTCAGGGATAATTTTCAGTTGGTGTACACTGGTTTGGCTCTACTGACTGTTAAGAGATCAAAATGCTTTTGTACCAGCAGTAAATGGCTACTGCCACAGTATCCCCAACCCCATTGCCCTATACTTCTGGGCTCTATACCCAACACTCCCCATTTTTGCTGCTGCCCTGACCTCTTCCTCACTATACATCAATTAGATGCCTGGCCCAAAAAGGGAACACCAGGACTCTGAACCACCCCTGCAACCAGTGCCCATTCTTAGGGTTTGGTGCTGCAGAGTTTGAACATTGCTCCTGGCTACATTTGTGCTATGCTCTTAGCAGCTACAAGTGCTTGTTAGGTGTGTTCCCCTTATTATTTAAGTTTAGAGAGGTCACCTCACTGACTCCTGTTCACAGGGAAGCACATAATTAAAGTACCTGCAGCTCTCAAGGAAGCAGTTTGTTGACATCTTTGGCCATTGTACAACAAAACTGGGCTTATGTATCCCAAAGTGAAGCTTAGATGTTACTGTTACCTGGCTTCTTTAGATACAAAGGCAGTTAAACTGGTTTTTTTCATATAAAATACACTTTGCTCACTGAATTATTTAAATTGAGTAGTTAGGGAGGTTGAATTAACCCGATAGTTGACAGTCTCACTTTGTTCAAAGTATAACCTTATTATTATCATTTCATATGGATAAATATGAGCATTTCAAACATTCTTTGCATTAGCAAATTTTTTTGTTGATAGTTCATTTTTCTAAACCATCCATTTAAATTTTTGTCCCTTTTAAACCAGTTTTGCTCAAATTATAAAAAATAGCTGTGATGAAATTAATTGATAACTATTCATATTTTACATCCCCAGTAAAAAGTCCTGTCCTTTTGGTAACATTTCATCTCCGAAATAGGGACAGCATGAGGTTGAGCAGAACGGGGAACAGGGTTTGTTCCACTTCTGAGACTTGGCTGAGCTCCAGTTGGTAGGTTTTGCAAAAAAATACATTCGACAAATGCTGATAGAGTTCCTTTATGAGCCATGCACTTTTCTGAGTTGTAGTGATTCAGCAATTAGCAAAATAAAGTCCCTTCCCTCTTGGGCCTTAAAATAATCCTATACTTCTGAGCTGTCTGCAGGAAAAGAATGAATTCCCTAAACATTTTGAGGGTCTTAAAAAGACTCTGCTAAGTTATTTTTTATCTTATTTTTTATTCATTCTAGTGATCATGCTTTTCTATTGTATATTATATCCTGGCTGGAGATGAGCAAACCTGAAAAGAAGAAAAAAAATAAACCTCAGAGAAATACTTCTGGTTCTATTTACCATTTATTTATGTTACAAAGCATTAGAAGTCATCCTAATAAGAAGACTTTCTTGTACATTTTCACAGAATGAACCCTTATGTGCATGTGGGGGGACCGCTCCTTGTGGTTTCGGGAATTGTAGCCCAAGCCATGAGCCATCCTCCCACCCTGAGGAAAGCTTTTAAGTCTCAATGGAAAACTGGAAGGTTGTGAGGCAGGCAGAACCAAAGGCCACTCAGAGGGTTCCCATTGGAATTGGGTTTAAAGAAAGCATATTATGCTTTAAAGCAGTGGTTCTCAACCTTCCTAATGCCGCGACCCTTTAATACAGTTCCTCACATTGTGGTGACCCCCAACCATATCTAAAGCATAGTGATTAATCACAAAAACAATATGTAATTATATATGTGTTTTCCGATCGTCTTAGGCGACCCCTGTGAAAGGGTCATTCAACCCCCAAAGGGGTCGCGACCCACAGGTTGAGAACCACTGCTTTAGAGCTTGCTCTGCTTTTCTTATCTCTTAACTAACTATAAACAATCTGTAGCTAAAAATGTATGAAGCCTTGCACCTAATGCCAGTGTGGCATCAAGATGTTTAATAGACCCTGACACAGACTGGTCACTGTGTTCTCTATATTGGTATCTGTAATTAGTAACTGTCAACTGTAACCCAAGTATCTGAAAACTTATTGATGATTCATAAATCTTGGCCTTGTATCTCCTGAATCCCCTCCTCAATAAAAGGCATGGGAAATGGAAGTTCTGAGCTCTTCTCCTCTAGAGAGATCTGCTGTGTCCCATCCCTCCAGACAAAATACAGTGTCCTGGATAAATTTGTTTTTCCACTGTGGTCCTGAAACCTCTGCTGGAAAGGGAGTTTCTGACCGAGCTGGGGTGTTGGAGGTAGAACTGCCTTATGTGTTGCCTTTGGTGAAATGCACAGTGCTTAGAAGTGTGTCTCTATTCTGAATCTCCCCTGCATTGTACTGGATCAGCCCTTGTGTTTGTTCCCTCACATCTCCCTTTGTGCAAGTGCCATTTTCCTGGTCATTTGCAGATTCACGACTTTGGTGCTTCCATTTTCTTCCATATATGGTATATCCTTTAAAATTGAGGCTGTTAACAGCCATGTGAAGACCACCATTCCTTCTCCTTCAAAGCCTTGCTCTAACCTTGCCCACTCCAGAGCCCCTGGGATGGAGTTCATTTCTCTTTCCTCTCTCCCAGAGCTCATTATTCAGTACTTCCTTTAGTCTGTCTTGAATCAGGGCTCTTTGTTTATGCACCTGCCTCTCCCTCTATATCATGAGCTTCTAGAAGACTAAGGCTTTATTTTAATCAGTTTTGTATTTCCCAGAGTAGCTAGCACAGAGTGTTACCAGAGTAGTCACTTAATAAATACTTACTGACTTCAATGGGATAAAATAATTTAGTATCAGTACAATCCTTTATCACTGACTTGAAAAAATGGGGAGGGAAAAATTGAGTTAAGCTGAACCATACCCATTTTTGCAATATACTGTATCAGACATAAATATTGTTCAATAAATCTGTCTCAAGTTTCTTATAGAATATTCCTTCAATTCATAGATATACTGTATATTAGAGTGCTGACGTGAATAACACATGAGGCACCCTGTCTAAAGTATATAGAGTTTATGGAATTGCCTAGGCTTGGTGGAACCCCCCAAATAAGGGAAATAAAGCCTATCTAACTTTTTTGAAAGCCACTGGAGAGGAATAAAATACAAAAAGGTAATCATGCAGTAGCAGCGGCAACCAGATTCCCTAAGTCGTGTCAAGCTGCCTGACTAGTTAGAGCCATGTTTGGGTGTCTGCCGCCTTTTTCTCTCACTCTCTCTCCATTCCCTCTGCTGCCTTGGGAAACTTGCTCTCATTAAAAAGGATGGGAAACTAGCCACATCATTACATTCACTTAAGGCAGAGTTTATCTGGTCAGTTCACAGCACTGTCAGCAACAGCTGCCACTTTGGGATTTTGAGCCCTCACTGGCATCATGGTTTGGGCTGGGATTTTTATCTGTATCACTTTGAAATTTATGTGTCTTTAGAACAACTAAAATTCACAAGAACAAACTAATTAATGGATTCCAATTTTGACAGCTACAAGAAGACGGATGAGAAAGTAACATGCTTCTGGCAGCGTGTTATCAATTGGGAGGCAACAGTGCATTCCCTCTATGTGGAACAGTGAGCTGGAACCGACACTGACAGATGACACATCCCTCTGACAGTGACGCCTGTACCAGCTGACAGCCCCACTTGCAGTCACTCAAGTCTACTCTTTGCAGTGGAATTTTAAAGGGCTTGATTTGCAGAATATGCTTTGCCTATTTTTCAGCTTATAGTAGAAGCAAATAAAAATTTTGAAACATTCACATTAAATAGTGGATTCTAGGATCTGTTACAAAACCCTCTTTTCCCCCTCAAAGCTAAGAGTGATAAACAGTAAATAAAACATAATCTTGCGAGAATAAAAGAACACAAAACTGTAGGATATCTAGGAAAGGAACAACTAAGTTTTCTATATATCATGTTAGTGTACATATTAGTCAAAATCTCTTAAGAAGGACAAGATGCAAAGTTTCCAAGGAAGTTATAATTTAATAAAAATATGTGTGCGCATTTGTGTGTGTGTGTGTGTGTGTGTGTGTGTGTCTATACAAATCACCCTAAAGGGAAAAACTGATTTAATTACGCTTTTAAACTTACTGACTGTAACCAAAAACTGCTTCCAAGTATTAGAAAATATTTTTCTTTAAGGAAATCAGTCTTGCTCATTCACTTCCTGGTTTTAGGTTATGCTTTTTATTTTACCTTTTGGCAATCTATTCTCTTTGAACAAGACACATGCATAAAGCTGATTTTCCCATGTGATTTCTGTAAAGTTACTATTCTGTATATCAATTCCTTTACCAATAAAATGTAGCTAATCACCCTGTCACCACAAACATTAAGCACAGACCCAGAGCAAGAAATAAGGGCATCAGGGGTTGCAAACTAAAGATTGGAAGGCCAAATTGGACTGGCAGGGTTTATTGTGAATTTTTTGCATTTGAATGCCCCTAGGCCAGGCAGGTACCCTTCAGTTTACATAGCCTCTGCTCCCTGTCTAACACACTGTCTCTTTGCACATTTATGTAACTTGCCTGGTTTCCAAAGGCAATTGAGTTTGTGACTAAGGTATCATTGACCAATATATTCTCACTCCTCCATATAATAATTCTAATATGGTTGGTTTCAAAAGACTCATCATAAATGGAAGAAATACATAGAATTTAATAGTGGAGACAGGCAATATGAATGAAATAAGCATTTTTTAAAGTATATTTTATTGACTATACTGTTAGTTGTCCCACTTTTTTTCCCTTTGCTCCCCTCTGCCCAGTATCCCCCTTCCTTCAGCAATCCCACCCCCCTTAGTTCATGCCCATGAGTCATGCATATAAATTCTATGGCTTCACCCTTTCCTATGTTATTCTTAACTTTCCCCTATTTTGTACCAAACAAGTTTTCTTAATCCCTGCACCATTTCATCATTTCTCCCCCTTCGCCCTTCCAGCTGATAACCCTCCAAATGATCCCTATACCTATGATTCTGTTCCTATTCTGGTTTGCTTAGTTGGATTTTGTTTTTATTTCTTAGATTCAGTTGTTGATAGTTGTGAGTTTGTTGTCATTTTAATGTTCGTAATATTTTTCTTAAGTCAGTCCCTTTTACATTTCATATAATAATAGCTTGGTGATGATGAGCTCCTTTAGCTTTACCTTGTCTGGGCAGCACTTTATCTGCCCTTCCATTCTAAATGATAGCTTTGCTGGACAGAGTAACCTTGGTTGTAAGTTCTTGCTTTTCAACACCTTGAATACTTCTTGCCAGTTCCTTCTTGCCTGCAAAGTTTCTTTTGAGAAACCAGCTGATAGTCTTATATTCACTCCTTTGTAGGTAACTCTGCTTTTCTCTTGCTGCTTTTAAGATTCTCTCTTTGTCTTTAACTTTTGGCATTTATTTATTATTAATTATGATGTGTTTTGTTGTGGTCCTTTTTTGAGCTAGCTTGTTTGGGACTCTCTGTGTTTCCTGGACTTGTATGTCTATTTCCTTTGCCAAATTTGGGGAGTTTTCCTTTATTATTTTCTCACATAAGTTATCAATTTCTTGCTCTTTCTCTTCTTCTGGCACCTCTATGGTTTGGATATTGGAATGTTTAAAGTTGTCTCAGAGGTTCCTAAGACTCTCCTCATTTTTTCCAATTCTTGTTTTCTCATTCTGTACTGGTTGACTTTTTTTTTTCTTCCTTAAGTTCCAAATCATTGATTTGAACCCCCGTTTCCTTCCCTCCACCATTGTTTTTTTGTGGATTTTCCTTCGTTTCATTTAGCATAGCTTTCACTTCTTCCCTTATGCATTTGCCATACTTAAGCATATCTGTCAAGCCTGTGAGCATCTTTATCACCAGTGTTTTGAACTCTGCGTCTGTTAGGTTGGCTCTCTCCTTGTCGCTTAGTTCTCCCGCTGGAACCTTGATATGTTCCCCCTTTTGGGCCATACTTCTCTGTCTCCTCATCTTGACAGGCTCCTGTATTTGTTTGCCTCTGTGTCTTAGGTAGAACTGTCGCTCCTGTTACACTGTAAGGGGTGGAGTCTTAGGTATTCATCAGTACAGGGTGACCCATTTCACCATGTTGTGGCGCTGTATGTGGGGGAGGGATCTGAGAAGGGAACAATGCCACTTGCTCAGCACTTGCCCCTTTTCCAGGTACTTCTCCCACTTTGTATGGGACTGACACCCCTCTAGCTGTTGCCCTGGCTGTTTTTCCCAGAGTGGGTGGGTCTGTGGAGGTTCTAGGACCATGGGGGCCCTTTAAACAAGTGTACTCTGCTGAGAGACTGGCAGTTTTTTCCTCCATTCCAGCTCCCACTGGTTTGCATAGTCAGAAGGAATGAGGCTTTATTTTTCCCAGCGCTTGGACTGTGAGCTGTGTGGACTGGTCCGGTGCTGGGAACACTCCCGTGGTGTCCCTCCTGACTTTTTAAAATGTGTGACTGCGCTTTATGCTGGTCTGCCACTACTGCCACTGCTGCCGCCGCTGCCACTGCTGCCGCCACCATACCGCGTCCCCTCTCCCCAGCTTCGTCCCTCCTACCTGTCTGGATGAGTATTTCTTCTTTATATCTTTCTTTGTTGGACTTCCATGCAACTTAATTTTCTGGAACTTCTAGTTGTCTCTGCTTTTCATGTAGTTGTATTCCTTCTTAGTGGTGGAGGGATACACAGCCTGTCTGTCTAAGTCTCCATCTTGGCTGGAAGTCCCAAAATAAGCATTTAATTACAAATAACAACTAAAGTAAAAGCGAAATGTTGGCATATAATGCAAACTCCATTCCAAGGGTGGTAAACTAGCATTGAGCCACACACCTGGGAACAATTCTAACTAGTCCTTCTCTTCAGTCACCACCACTTTTCTCCTAGTAAACACACATGCAGTGAAGAGCTGAGGCTAGCAATCTTTTCTCAAGGCAAGATAAGCAACCCACTTGTTACTTGGGTTATCTGGCCAATTAAGGTAACTGACCTGAACTTCACATATGTATAATTATAAATGATTAAAAGAAGTGAAAGGAAAGGCATATGTAAGAGATGAGTTTCTGAAATGTCTTTTCCTTTTTGAATCTTTCTTAACTTTATTTTTGAATCTTTAACAACTTTAAAAATTTTTTTAACTGTTGTTCTATTACAGTTGTTCCCATTTTTCTCCACTGCTCTCCCCTGCCCTGCCCACCCCTGTCCCACTCCCACAGTCAGTCCCAACCCTGTTGTCTATGACCATAGGTCATTTATACTAGTTCCTTGACAAGATCCTTCCCCTTCTATCAGTCTATTCCTTGTTTCAATGTCTCTGGTTCTATTTTGCTCATTTGTTTGTTTTGTTCATTAGTTTCCTGTATTAGGTGAGATCATATAGTATTTGTCTTTTGCCACCTGGCTTATTTTACTAAGCATAATATTCTCCAGTTCCATCCATGCTGTTGCAAAAGGTATGAGATCCTTTCTTTTTTTCTGCTGCATAGAATTCCATCATGTAAATATGCCACAGTTTTTTGCTCCACTAATCTACTGATGGGTACTTAGGCTGTTTCCAGTACTTGGCTATTGTAAATAGTGCTGCTATGAACAAAGAGGTGCATAGGTTCTTTTGAATTGGGTTTCAGGATTCTTCAGGTATAATCCTAAAAATGGAATTGCTGGATCAAAAGGCAGTTCCATTTTTAGTTTTCTGAGGAAACTCCACACTGTTTTCCACAGTGGCTGCACCAGTCTGCATTCCCACCAACAGTGCACTAGGGTTCCCTTTCCTTCACATCCTCCCAGCAGTTTCTGAAATGTCTTGAGGGAGAAAATGTTCATGGGTTGGTGAGAAAAAGGAAGAAGTCATCTTGAGCAGACAGAATGGTTTATGCAAAGGTTCAGAGATGAGAAAGACAGTCATCACTGCTAGAATGGAGTCCATGCACTTTGTACTGAGAAAAAGATAAAGTTGGGTTGCCTGGATTAACTACAAATAACAAGTATTACAGCATGCCAATTTGTAAGGAAGTGCATTTCACAGACTACATACAAAAACTAAGTGAGATATAATGACCTTCCATTTGTTTTATGTTAATTGGACATTTATTTCATAAAGTAAGTACTGCTATTATACCATGACTCATGATAAAAAGGAAAACTTTTCAGTTTACATTTTACCCATGCTTGAATATTAAAATAAACTTACATGCTCCATTAACTAGAAAATAATTCCCTTCCATGCTTTGAATTTGCCTAAGATGTGCTTGTCAGTAAGGACAAGTTCAATTGATATGCTTGAAGAATTCTAATTAAGAAACAAGGTAATTTCAAAGGTATGACATTTAATGCATTACTAGCATCTTTTTATTCTATCCTTCAGTTTTTTGAAACTCCATATTTCTTGAGGTTTAACTTTGTGATTTCTCTATCAATTAAACCTTATAAACCAGACCGACCTCTTATACCACAGATAAAAATTATTATAGACTGATAACAGATATTTGATTAGTGCCTATTATGCCTAAACTAATGTATCAATGACAATTAGTTGGATATCTATGTGCTAAGTGCCTTGCTAGTGTTCAAAAGAATTATTGGAAGTATTTTTTCCTCTAATGAAGCAGTTGAGGATATAAAATAGATAATTGTTGAAAAAATAAATTTTCTTATTAAATTAATGATTCCTACCAGGTTTCTCTTTTTTCTTTAATGTCTCAATAATCAGTTTTTATTTGCAAGACCCTTGACCAATTATATGATAGAAAAATACAAAGTGGTTATAATATCAAGCAGTGGTATTACATAAGAGTTTTAAATAAGATGGATTGATTGTAACAAAATTATATGAAATTGTATAAATTAATTGTAAGAGAATTTTTATTTTAGATGAAAAAATGAGAGAACCCAAATTCAAACAATGAGCTCTCATCAGGTAGCAGGGGAGTATGCTGGAGGCATCTGGGACTCTCCCTGCCCCTTTCACAGCCTAACAGCCCTTGCATTCCAAGTGTGGAACTGAGAGCCACACCTCAACCCCACTTTGTATTGCAGTGAGAGAATTAGCCATTCAGGAAACACATGGTGATTTGGGTCACCTTTATAACTGATTTTATTTTTTTCCTCCTCTTTTCTAACCTTAATAAAAAATGTTTTTTGTTTTCTGTTTTTTTTTTTTGTTGTTGGAACATCATCCTGGGCATTTATAAATGGCAGAGGCCAAAGTAATAGTTCTTGGCTCAAAGGAACACGTTCAAAACATGATAATAAAATTAATTAAAAATCCTCTCTCTCTCTCTCAGTTTGAAAACTGTGGTTTATTTTCTTACATACTTTGGTACAGAATTACAAATTATATGAAGCAAATATAATGGAGTAGACATCTGGAACAGTTAGAGCTTACAAGTAACATTTTATGCATCCAAATAAAGCATAATTGCTTCTCCTAGTGTTGAAGTCTCTGGGATTCTGATGTGTTCCATTGACAATTTTCCAGCACAGCTTCCAATTGAAGCTATAGAATACTTTGGTGACATGCTTTATCCTTATGTTGCAGAACTAGTGAGCAAACCAAGACCCTCGCAACAACTATGTAGCTCTACTCTTTTTAAAAAATTGTTGACAATATTACAGATGCCCCCATTTTCACCCTCTTCGTGCATCTCCACCCAGCCCCCACCCTATCTCTTACCTTCACCACACTATTGTTTGCGTCCAAGGGCTATACATATATCTAGTCCCCTCCCCAACCCCCAACCTCTTTGAGATCTGTCAGTCTGTCCCATGTATCCATGCCTCTGGCTCTATTTTTTAGTCAGTTTATTTTGTTCATTAGGTTGCACATGTAAGTGAGTTCACATGGTATTTGTCTTCCTCTGAGTGGCTTACGTCACTTAGCATAATAATCTTCAGGTCAATCCATGCTGTTGCAAAAGGTAAGAGTTCTTTTTATTGTTTTATTTTTTTACAGTCAGGAGGTATTCCATTGTATAAATGTACCATACCTCTTTTATGCACTCACCTACTGATGAATACTTGGGCTGCTTCCAGATCTTGGCTATTGTAAATAATACTGCTGTGAACACAGGTGTACATATATTCTTTTTGATTGGTGTCGGGATTCTTAAGGTATATTCCCAGAATTGGAATCACTGTGTCAAATGGCAGTTTCATTTTTAATTTTTTGAGGATACTCCATACTCTTTTCAGCAGTGGCTGTACTAATCTGCATTCCCTTTATCCCAGCAGTCCCTGAAACCAATCTGGGTTCCCTTTATTCCACATCCTCACCCACACTTGTTGTTTATTGATTTATTGATGGTAGCTATTTTGGCAAGTGTGAGGCGGTATCCTATTGTGGGTTTAATTTGCATTTCTCTGATGGTTAGTGAAGTTGAGCATTTTTTTCATATGTCTTTGGGTCACCTGTATGTGCTTTTTGGAGAAGCGACTATTCATGTCCTTTGCCTATTTTTTAATAGCATTGTTTATCTTCTTGGTGTTGAGTTGTATAAGTAGCTTATAAGAGGTCTGTCTGGGAAAAGTCTAGCCATTGTTAGTATAAGAATAGTTTGCGCAACATCAGTGTAACCTGGCAGCCAAGGAGAATGGACTGGAATACACATGCATGAACAATGATGACTTCACTGTACAGTACTAGTCAGTAAGGGCAGTAGAGGTCTTTGAGTGAGCATGTGTGCTGTGTGGCCTTTGCATTCAAAATGAGTGAGTAGAGCAACAAATCTGCATGAATTTTGCATTAAGGTTGAATATTCCCCCATGGAAACTATTTGGATGATTCAGAAGGCTGCAGCTATGTGCAGCTGGTGATTGGCAGCTTCATCAGGACAACACACTGGCTCATGTATCACGTCTTGTGCAGAGTTTTTTGATAAAACATCAAATCACCCAGGTTACTCAGCCCGCTATAGACCAGATTTGGCACCCTGCAACTTCTGCCTTTTTCCAAAACTAAAATCACCTTTGAAAGGCAAGAGATTTCATACAGTGATTAAATTCAAGAAAATATGATGGGGCAGCTGATGGCGATTGGCAGAACTGTGTGAGGTCCCAAGGCACCTCCTTTGAAAGAGACTGAGGTATAATTGTCCTATGTACAATGTTTCTTGTATCTTCTCAATGAATGTCTCTATTTTTCATATTACATGGCTGGGTACCTTCTGGACAGACCTTGTATATTTTGGAAATTAACCCCTTATCAGATGATGGCAACTATGTTCTCCCATACAGTGGGTTTTCTGTTTCATTTTGTTAATGATTTCTTTTGCTGTGCAGAAGCTTTTTAATTTGATGTAGTTCTCATTTATTTTTTTCTTTTGTTTCCCTTGATTTGAGAGATATATTGGCAAAAATATTGCTATGCGAGATGTCTGAGTTTTCACTGCTTATGTTTACTTCTTGGATTTTTATGGTTTTGCAACTTACATTTAAGTCTTTTACCCATTTTTAGTTTATTCTTATATATAATAAGAAGGTGGTCTCATTTCATGTTTTTTGCACACATCTGCCCGACTTTCCCCAAATCACTTATTGCATAGACTGTCTTCATTCCATTGTATGCTCTTGCCTCTTTTGTCAAATATTAATTGACCATAAGGCATGAGTTGATTTCTGGGCCTTCTGTTCTGTTCCATTGATCTATATGCCTGTTCTGTGCCAGTACCAGTCTGTTTTGACTACAATGGCTTTGCAGTATAGTTTGATATTTAGTATTGTTATCCATCCAACTTTGTTCTTCTTTCTCAAGATTGCTGAGATCTTTTGGGGTCTTTTTTTTTTTTTTTTTTCTTTTCGGTTCCATATAAACTTTTGGAATATTTGTTCTAGATCTGTGAAATACACCCTTAATATTTTAATAGGAGTTGCATTGAATCTATAGATTGCTTTGGGAAGTACGGACATTTTAATGGTGTTAATTCTTCCTGTCCTTGAACACGCATACACTTCCACTTATTTATATCTTTGTCTATTTCTGTAGTTTTCTGAGTACAGGTCTTTTACCTCTTTGGTTAAGTTTATACCTAGGTACCTTATTTGTTGTTGTTGTTGTTGTTGTTGTAATAGTAAATGGGATTGTTTTCTTAGTTTTTCTTCCTGGAAGTTCATTACTGGTGTATAAAAATGCCACCGATTTCTGGATATTAATTTTGTTTTTTGCTACTTTGACAAATTTATTTATTAGATCTACAAGATTTTTGGTGGCATCTTTAGGGTTTTCTTTGTACATTATCATGTCAACTGTGAATAATGATGGTTTTATTTCCTCCTTTCCAATTTTGATGTCTTTTATTTCTTCTTGTCTGATCATTATGGCTAGGACTTCCAGTACTATGTTGAATAAGAGTGGTGAAATCAGATACCTTGTCTTGTTCCTGATCTGAAGGGAAACACTTTTAGTTTTTGCACATTGAGTATGATGTTGGCTATAGGTTTTCCATATATGGCCTTTGTTATGTTGAGGTATGTTCCTTCTATTTCCACTTTGCTGAGGGTTTTTTTAGTATGAATTGGTGCTGGATTTTATTGAAAGCTTTTTCTGCTTCTGTTGATATGGTCATGTGATTTTTATATTCCATTTTTTATGTGATGTATCATATTTATTGATTTGTGAATACTGTACCAGCCTTGCATCCCTGAAATAAACCTTACTTGGTCGTGGTGTACAATCTTTTTAATGCATTACTAGATTCGTCTTGCTAATATTGTTTGTTTGTTTGTTTGTTTGCTTTTAAGGATTTTAACATCTATAATCATCAGGGATATTGGTCTATAATTTTCTTTCTTTGTAGTGGTTTTTATCTGGTTTTGGAATTAAAATAATCCTGGCTGCATAAAAAGAGCTTGGAACTCTTCCTTCCTCTTGAATTTTCTGGAATAATTTAAGGATGATGGGCATTAGTTCTTCTTTAAATGTTTGGCAAAATTCACCTATGAAGCCATCTAGACTATTGTTTGCTGGTAATATTTTGATTACTGCTTCAGTTTCATTAGTTATTATCAGTCTATTTTCTGATTTTTCCTGATTCAGTTTTGGAATATTGTATGTTTCTAGAAATTTGTCTATATTTCCCCAGTTGTCCAAGTTGTTGGCATATAGTTTTTCATAAAATTTCCCTTTTTAATGGTTTCTGTATGGCTAAATCAAGTTATTTGTTTTATAAATTTTCTAGGAAATAGTTCCTTAAAATATTTTGGTAGGCATATTTCTTAATTCTTATAAGTTAGATGAAACTAAAAATGGGACAAGTCTGTTAGATGACAAGTGACAATTTTGTTTAATAAAACCAATTCATAACATATATAGCTAACAGTGAGTATATTAACTAAAAATAGTCTTTGATTGTCAAAACTTATCGAACTCATTAACAATCACTTACTCTTTTTTTCTTTCTTTTTCAAACATAATTTTAGGCTAAGTTGCTCTAGTTCTTTTTCCCACATCTTGTGGGACTCCTCTATATAAATCGCATCAGAGTCAGGAAGACCAAGGGAACAATGACCCAGTGTACCCACTATCTCTCCTCTGCCATATCCATTTCTGTATTCTCAGCCTACAGATTTCTTTCCGTCCCCTCTTTCTTTCTTCATTCATTCAATAAATATTTATTGACACTGTGTTGGACTGTGCTCAGTTCTGAAAAAACAACAATGAACAATATAGGCTTAGTCACCTCCCTCTGGAGCCTACAATCTCAGCAGAAGTAACTACACAAGCAATTACAATGCAAAGTAGAAGATGCCATAGCAGGGAAACAGAAGGAAAACCCAACCCAAAAAACCCTGAGGAGACTTCCTGGAGGAAATGACACAACAGATAACTAAAGGATGGAAGGAAATTGGCCAATGAAGAGGTGAAACATGTTCCTGGCAGATGGTACATGTGCAAAAGAATGTGAAGCAAATTCCATATGGCTGGAATATAGGACGTCTGTGGGAGTGGCGGCGATAACACTGAAGCTAGATGTGTGGACAGGGTCTAGGTCATGTAGGGTCCTGTAAACCATGCTAAGATTTCCTCCTTAGAGCAATGGGCAGCCATTCCAGGAACTTCTATTTGAAGCACATACATGTTTCCTATACTTCCCTTTGTTTTCATGGCCAATGAAGAAAGAGGGACATAATTCCCTTCCTTGACAAATATATTGTCCTTTTTATCTCATTATGCTTCTCTCCATCTCTGTCACTCTGTGTATTTACACTCCCTGGTAGGTAGAAAAGAATTTCCCATCTGACTAATTGGGATTTTCTTTCCCCCAAAATAGTCTTCCAAAGGCCTCTTTGTTATTTTCAGTCTTCCAACCCTTTTTTCTAAAGTGTGTCTTCACTGATTTAAAAATATATATTTTTTACTGTGAGGTACAGGGATATAATGGTATTTTTACAGACATACTGCCTGCTCTTGGAATTCACATCTTTGTTACAGCTTCCTAAAGAAAACCCTAAATAAGTAAAAATAGGTATTTCCCAGTGATGAAGGAATAAAAGTTTAGAAGCACAGAGTAATTATTTCCCAAGAAGATCACTTCAGAGAATATAGATCTGGATTGAAATGAATTATTGGCTCATGTGTAAGCCCTGTTGATATGATGACAAATAAATATTTAGGCAAGCTGTAAACTGATATGTGAAGGCCACAACAGTGTCTTAACTTCCCCATCTTCTTTCCCTGCTTCACTCAGAAATGTTTTGTGAAAATGTTTCAAACTGCTGTAGTATGCTGTCACACTAAAGGCAGGTTTCCAGGAGGAAAAAAGTGGCAGCAGCTTCTCTGCTACCACAGAGATTAATGTTCTTCACTTATTTATATCCCATAGCATGTGACTCCACGGCATGCCTGAAGGTGCTGGAGAGCAGGAAAGACGAGTAGGAGGCCACGTGAGAGAGGATTAAAAATCATGGCTGGAAACAGAGAAGACACGAAGATGGGAGAAAATAAAATGTATGCAGTTTTTCATAGGTTGCTGTGAGGAGCATATTAATTAAATCAACCTCACTGGCTAAATTCACATCCGTAGGTGATATGTATTAAGGCTGATATAATGGGAGGCTGACTGTTTCTAAGCATACAATTAGTCAATGAGTATTTATTAACTACCTTTGAACTAGATGGCTTAGAGAGATATAAAAGAGCAGAAATCCAGGGAGGATGTGAGAGTTTCGTTTTCTTTTAACTCCATGCCACTTGTTCTAACGCTCTGGTTAGGAGGAGCTGCTGATCCCTGAGTTGGGGACACTGATACTTTGGAAAATTCTCAGAATCCAGTACTCTTTCCTATGGTTTCTCTTGTGCCATTTTGGGACCACCTTGAATTGACCTTTAGAGAGTTGAAAAGGTTATTCCTGTAATGAGGCTACAGGTGCTGTGTGATACAGACTTTTTTTTAACCAGGGAACTTGTGGGATCTGGGTTCCATTTACTGGGGACTCATCTGGCTAATAGAACTACTAGGGCCATTTTTTACTGAATTGAAAGTGCATTTGAGGCCATATTCCCAAATATGGCTATCAGAATGCCTATGAAGGCTTTTAAAAATACAAATTCATGGCTTACTGCTGAACCTTCTGACTGACTCAGGATTTTCAGAGTATCAGAATCCCAAATTTTAAAAAAGTTTCAGGGTGATTCTCATGCAACAAGCCTTTGAATGCGTTGGGGCAAGATTAAACAGCCGCTCGTACTAAAACCATGTTGTTTGACTCTAAAGTTTCCATTCTGACTTTTGATTCAGTTCAACAATGATAGTTTAATCTACTAAGTATGATTGGGGAGCCACTAATAAATATGGATGAACTTACTTTTCTTAATGTAAATTAATAGTTATAGTCATTAACTTATTGAGCACTTCACAAACTATTATCTTATTTAATGATTTCAGTAGCCCTAGGAGGTAAATACTGTTATTACCCCATTTTACAGGTGGAGATACTAAGGGATAGGCAGCTTAAATGTTTTGAGTAAGTCATGTCGGAATTTGAATCCAGGTCAATATAGTAACTCAAGAGCCTGAGCCCCTAACTGCTCAGACTACTGAATCTATCTGTGCATTTAATAAAGAGGCTGGGAAGGAAAGGCTGTCCAGTGCTGTGCAGTGCATTATTTAAGCAAGTGGAAAAAATCACTAGCTTTCTGGGTAAAATGCTTTAAGTGGATTACTCGCCTAAAGATTTTTTTAAGTTAAATTAGTGAGCTATGTGTAAGTTCCATTCAGAGATAAGAATCAAAATTTAAAATATTAGTGAATTAAATATGAGTATGAGTAACAATACCTTATTTACATAGGTAGATGTGAACATAACCAAATGTAGGCATCCCACAAACCATAATCAGCTGACCCCTGGGCTAGGGTCTTGATTTTCATATAGAAATTTATTTACAAATGCTCCCTATAAAATGCCTGCTTCTTCTTAGAATTTGTGGGTTTCCCTGTTCCATGAATATCTGGAGTACAATGATGAGAGTGTATTTATAACTTCAGGTTTTACATATTTTCTGAGTTGCACATGATTTGGAGCACTTCTCCCCTTATTCAGTTCTTCCTCTGTGGACTCCCTCCTTCGCCTTCATGTTCTGCCGTTTCAGACTAACATAACATTCCCTGGAATGAGCTGTCTTCCTTCTTACCTCAGGGCCTTTGCTCATGCCATTTTTTCTGGCCTGGATCGTTCAGTGACTGCCACTTTTTCTTCACCAGGCTAACTTCACTTGGCTCTTCAATCAATTCAAACATCAATTCCTCAGAGAAGCTCCAGACCATAATTATTTTTCTAGTGCTTGGATTGATGGCTGTCTTCCCAAGGGCAAGGGGCCCTGCTTTTCAGCTCATTCTTGTTTCCCAGCGCCTGGCTAAGTTGTAGCCTGGTGATCAGAAGGGCCTGCTCTGGAGTTAGACTGCATGTTAGAACACTGGCGTCAGCATCTTCTACCTGTGTCACCTCTCTAAGTCTCAGACTCCTCTTCTGTAAAATAGGGTAAAAAGTATGTTGACTTTAAAGGGTTATTGTGAATATTAAATGAATAATACTTGTAAAATGTATGGCTTAGGACCCAACACACAGTTATTGCCCACAAAACGGTCAGCTATTGTTATGACTGGCCTTCAGTAAATATTTACTGAATTGAATTAATAACAGGAGTCAATAGTATTGAGTGCTCACTATCTGCCAAGTACTTTTATTATTTCATTTCAGCCTTCAATCCCCCTAAGAAGAGGGTACTAATACTCCCATCCTCCTGTTCTTTTACAGCCCACAAGCTAAGAGAATGGTTTGCATATTTTTTAATGTGGCTGAAAATAAATCCAAAGGGGAACAAACAGTATTTCATGGCACATGAAAATCAACTGAAATTTACACTTCCATGTTCGTAAGATTTTAATGGAATATAGCCATACCCATTTGTGTATGTTTCGGGCTGCTTTCATGCTACGTGGGCAGAATTGAATAATTGTGACAAGGACAGTATGCCCACAAGGCCATAAGTGTTTACTAACTAGCCCTTTACATGAAAAGTTTGCTGAGTTCACTCTAACCTATCATCATTGGTGGAAGCTACAGAGTTAAAAAGAGAATCTGAAAACAATACAAATGCCCTAATGTTTATATTACATAGGGCAAAAAGTCTTTGTATTTTAAAACCTGGACTTTTGAACCTTTGCAGACATTGAGAAGGCAAACTCAGTGCAACTGGTGTCTAATCTTCCATCCAAGGAAACAGTCAGCCTGGCGTGTTCCACTGTGGATCTGTGACTCAGAGCAGACTGTGACTTTGAGACCAGCACTACTGGTCTTGTTTCTTTGTACATCCAGTGCCCAGAACAGGATCACTGATTGCCTGAGCTGTTCCAGATTCCAGTTCTTTTACAGTGTGAGCCTCTCTCTGACTCTCATTGATTAACCCTTAGTTTGTCCAAACTATTCCTTTGGCCACCTGCAAGACTCTTCTTTCTAAAACTGTCCTCTGCTCTTGACCTACTCTACTGAATTTAATTTTGACCTTTTGTACTCTGAAATTAGAACTACTGAGCTTCTCCTGGGTAACTCATACCTCTTCCCCATCTTTTAGAACAGTTGTCTTCTACTTCTTTGCTCCCATAATCCTTAAATGAGCCTTCACTATGACATTTTCCACACCCGAGGGCAAGGACTGGGTCATTCTCTTTGTGACTCTCTCCCCCTTACACACATATATGCCCCACCTTGTGACTCTCTCCGCCTCACACACATATATGCCCCACCTCTATCACCATCACCACCACTGGCCAGACCAAAGCTTCTAACACTACCATTGTTGTATCTTGTACAAACTAGGAAATCAGTGAAAATCGTATCAGTCTAATTGTTTATCCATTAGCAAATAACTTCACAATGCCGGTTCAGTATTTTAATAAGTGCCTGGTCAGGCAATATATGGACTCCCCTACTTCCAAGCTGGCAACGAGGACAGTTCATCACAGATAATTCTGTAGGAAGTGACTGACCCTTGCCACCTAGCTGTTGCTTTGCTGTGGCTATTGTAAGAATAACCAAAGGACTTCAAATTCCATGTCCTCCCATGATCCATGAACTCCCAGAAAGATAGATACATAAAAGAGAGGTCTGTTTCACAAAGCTTTGCAGTGTTACCCAGGCTTTAAAACGTTATTTATTATGTTCATAATACGTCAATTTAGAGTTCATGTTTAGTCAACTCTGCTGAAAAATGTTAGAACTGCAATCTGAACTTCCTTTGTTGGTCTGAATTTTCCATAAAAGAATTTCATCTATAATGAAAATAACCAAAAGGGCTTTCATTCATGAAAATATTTTAGGCATCCAAAAGCTTAGTACATGTAGGAGTACTTTTGTACTGGTCTTTTTGAAGAAAATTTCTTTTAACTCTTTTTTAACTGTATAAAAAATGTTATGACAGATCTCTCAGCAATTACTTCTTCACAAACGACCATAAAATAGACACTAATATTTTTTAAAGATATTTTCACTGGGAGTGGACAAAAGTGGAGGGTAGATCAAGGTTAGTCTCAGTCAAAGAAAACAAAGATCAAAATCTTTGTTTTGATCTTTGGAGTAATGAGCTGGAAAAAAAATGGCAAATTTTCTATGGCAATTGCCGATTAAACAAAAGAATAAATTGGGAGCTTTACATGTCATTTGTTCTCCTTCTGACTTTGAGAAATTGTGAATTATAATTTCCCTAATATTATCCCTTTGCTACTTTGAAACTCAGCTAAAGACTTGGTCATCAAGTTAAAACATTTGAAGAACAAGTCCTTGAACCTTTAGCTACTCAATAATTTCTAGAAAGATGGTTTTTCAGGATACTTTGAAAGAAAAAATGTAAAATTTATCATAACAGCGGAGAATGTAAAGAAGGATTACATTGGGGATAGTAAGAGATAGGATTATAGTCATTGATTTAAAATGGTTTAGAATATAATTAGATTTTATTTTCTTCTATTTGAAACAAGATGATTTCCTCCACTAATTTATTCAAACATCTAACAAATATTTATTTTACATCTATTATGTGCCATAATGAAAAGTAAAAGTGGATAATTAAGGCACATAGAAAAAAAATACCCAGGTAATAAAATTTAACTTACTTATTTTGAAGATCTTATTATATTACCAGCATATTATGCATATTATCCCCTGGCTGGTTTGGCTCAGTGGATTGAGCGTCGGCCTGCGAGCTAAGTGTCGCTGGTTCGATCTTCCAGTCAGGGCACATCAGAGAAGGAAAACTCTGACTCCAAAAAACCTCCGCTGCCTTGTGGCATACCTCTTCAGGGGAAAGGCTAAGGGAGTAAACCCCGACAGAAAATCCGGAGCCGGAGTCCCTAAGGCGGTTTGACGTAGTCAACACCGGCAACTCCTGCGGCGCACCTGAAGTCAAGCTGTATTGACTCCGTCTTTCCCTTGGACCCTTCAGCTGCGAAGAGAGGGGGGGGTCTGCTGTATGGGCAACAGCAGACCCTCCATATCACCCTGCCCAGGCTCTGTAGCTTCAGCTTCACTGGAGAGGACACTCCAGCGTCATCGCAAGATGTCGATTTAACACGGGAGGAGACAGATACCGTGTCACTCCCGAGTCGGACTGCACAGCCATTCTCGGCGGTGCAGATAGACTCTTAAGAAGCTACACCATCGTCTCTCGAGACGGACAGCTGCCGACGATGCATATTATTCCTTGAAGCATTCCATAATCCTCTGTATTAAGGATTTCTAGAAGTTTTATTAAGACTAATTCAGACTTAAATTCCAGCCTCCATAAAACCTACAAAATGTTCATGTTTCTAAGGTTTTATAAGAATTATGAAAAGCAAAGCAGTAACATTGTGCAAATGGAAACTCATGGTTGATAATTACATTAAGTGCATTCTTCATGTGATAAAGTCTATGTCATAAAACAAAGTATTTAACATACTTAAAAATTAAGATTTTATAATAAAATTGTTAATAAGTAATAATATGTGTTAAGAGGGGCATCTTTCCTTCCCACTCCTAAAGAAAAAATCCAAAATAAACATAATTTATTAGTTTAGTAATTAAAAATACATATTAAAATAGAAATGAGATACCATTTTGTCTTCAAATTAACAAGTATAATGTTACAATGATAGTGTCTATCATTGGTGGAAGTTCAACCAGTGCAGAATTGAAAAAAATGAGGAAACTTCCCAAATTTTGCAAAGGAGTTGGACATACAGGTCTGGGAAACACAGAGGGTCCCAGGTGAGCTGGATGCAGAGGGGACCACACCAGAACGCATCATGACTGAGATGCCAAAGGTGAAAGGTAAAGACAGAGTCCTGGGGGCAGCAAGAGAGAGGCAGAGAATTGCCTATGGGGGGTGCCTATAGAACTATCAGCTGATTTCTCAGAGGACACTTTGCAGGCAGGAAGGAACTGGCAAGCAGTATGCAATGTGATGAAGGGCCACCTGCAACCAAGATTACTCTATCTAGCAAGGCTATCATTTAGAATAGAAGGGCAGATGAAGTGCTTCCCAGACAAGGTGAAGCTAAAGGAGTTCATCATCACCAAGCCATTATTATATGAAATGTCAAAGGGACTTACTTGAGAAAAAGAAGATCAAAAGTATGAACACTAAAATGACAACAAACTCACAACTATCAACAACTGAATCTAAAAAATAAAAACAAAATCCAACTAAGCAAACCATAATAGAAACAGAATCATAGGTATGGGGATCATTTGGAGGGTTATCAGCTGGAAGGGGGGAGGGGGAGAAATGGGAAACGGTCCAAGGACTAAGAAGCATAATTGGTCGGTACAAAATAGACAGGGAGAAGTTAAGAATAATATAGAAAAGGGTGAAGCCAAAGAACTTATATACACAACCCATGGACATGAACTAAGTGGGGTGGGATTGCTGGAGGGAAGGGTGGTACTGGGCAGAGGGGAGCAAAGGGGAAAAAATTGGAACTACTGTAAAAACATAATCAATAAAATATACTTTAAAAAAAAAAGAATGTATTATGTTTTTGCCCTGGCTGGGTGGCTAAGTTGGTTGAAATGTAATCCCTATATAGTGAAAAGTTGCAGTTTTGATTCCCAGTTCAGGGCATGTACCTAGGTTGCAGGTTTGATCCCCAGATTGGGGCCTGAACAGGAGGCAACCAATGGGTGTTTCTCTCTCACATCGATGTCTCTCTCTCTCTCTCTCTCTCAATTCAATAAAACACACAAGCACAATATATCCTCAGGTGAAGATTTTTTTTTAAATGTATTACTTTTGTAATCAGAAAAACACTATAAAAAGCATATGTATTTCTAATCCTGTTGCCTTAGCACCAACCCCCAAGGAGCCCACCATGCACAGAGCTCTCCTAACAGAAAACCATCCATTGGAGGCTAGTTCTAGAATTGCTTTGGGCAATGTATGCACAGCACAGTAGGGAACAGAGAGCTGTGCTGAACTTCCAAAGGAACCCATAAGAGATAATACAAAGACAAAGCTTTCATAGGATTTCAAGAAACAGCCACTTCTCCAGGAGAGCCTTATTATAAATGGAGTGTCCAGAGAATATGAAAGCCAAATAAGAATAATGAATGCTTGAGTGGCACTTTTAACTTTTCCAAAGCACTCTCACATTTATTAATTCATTTGATCCTCATAACAACTATGCAGGCAGGGCAGCTATTAGTATTCCTGTTTTAACAATGAAGACATAAAGGTAGAGAGCAATTAAGAGACAAATGGAAATCACACAATTAGCAGAACAGGGCTGAACTTGGGACCCAGGTGTGGTGCTCTGGGTCCACAGGTCCTCTTCTGCCCTTGCCCTTCACTCACAGGATTTAGTCTATAACAGAGCATCCTGGAAAGTCTAGGATCTTTGTAGTTCTTACTAACAGAAAAAGTCCCTTAGCTTTCTTGTTAAAAGAATTAAGCCCAGTAGGGCCTTAAGAGATAATATAATTCAAAAGGCAAAATATAGATTGTTCTCACACAGACTGAGGCTTTGAAGCTACAATGTATTACACACTTTCTGGGCTTAAGAAGGTGTCACCTTTTCCACTGAGTATATGTTGCTGCTCATTTGCCCTGAGACCTAGACAGGTAATAGCTTTTTAGAAATTCAGTGTAGCAAATACTACCATGGTGAAGGGCTCAGGGACAATGCTGATTTAACCCTGAGTTGAGTGATTAGATGTATAATATAAAATTACTTGGTCCTAACCTCTATCTTAATTTAAAAAAGGATTTCCTATCAAAGGACATGATTTTGTGTACTAGATGACTTCACAGTTCTAACTAAATGCAGTGTAAGCATATAATTTAATCATTTTTGTTTTAAACACTTAAATATGGCATTTGGGAAGATAGTTTACAATTCTATTCTTAATGAACTGATTTAACTCTAGATATTATAACTGCAAATAAAACACATTTCCAAAAAGCTGTTGTCTTTAGAATTGTAAATCTGGCATGGATTTTAGCAGTGGAGTCTTAGATAAATAAAAAGTTGTATCTTTTTAAACTGTGGGTGTTAATTGGGCTTTTCTGATCATTAAGTGGAGTAAAAGCAGATGTTGGTGTGAAATAACCACTTACCATTTGTAGTGGCCCAAAGAGATGGCATTTTCTTTGATGCCCTTATTCTGATTTACTATTGACCAGATTTACCTGCTGGTCACATAGTATTCTGACTTGGAAATACCAACCAAAGATAAGTAATTCAGAAGACAGCTATTACTAGAGAGGAAGTCCAACAAGAATGTCACAAACACATTCTGTCAGTGGACTATAGCCGTGTCAAGGTGAGATAAACTAATCATTTCACCTTGATGTGCTAAATTAAGTAGTGTGAAGAAATCAGAAGACAATGGTGAATAAAATGAGCTGAGTGAATAACTTGCTATTTCCTTGCATAAGTAAATTTTTTGTGATGATTAAAGCTTAGAAAATAAGTTCAGGAGCAGGGGTGGGAGAGGTAATTATTCCACATAACAGGAGAAAGCATCTATAATTACTTCATGATAACTGTTTAGAGTCAAACAGGAGAAGGTATCAAAAGGGTTGTGGCTGTATATTTATCTAGCAAGCTAGGAGAGGTAGAATTTGTCTTTCTAACTCAGACAACTTGGATTTAAATCAGTCCCTTTCAAAATGAGAAATAAATATTAACAAGGTCATTTAATAGAGGTGCATGTACAAAACAAATGCAAATGCTCAAGGCTGTTGGGTTTGAGGCAAGTTGTTGAGAAAGCCTTCTCTCCTCTTTCTCTCTCTCCTGACTTTACTCTTTCTCCCTCAGTTCATTCTGCTTAAAGAACAATACTTCTTGGGGACCTTCTGAGTTCCAGGACCTGTGCCCATGGGCACTGAGGGTGTGGTGGAATCTGTGCCTACTCTCAGGGAACTTCAGGGTAGGGAGGTAGTTCTATTACATGAATTTCTTCCTTTAGTTAAGTGCTGCCCAATCAGAAGACTTACTACATCCGATTGGAGATGAAAACTAGTCTCAAAGCAGCTAATAAAGTTCTGAACAGGGAAGATGCACATTATTAGGTAGTGTTAATGAACGACAGCTTCCTTCAGAAATTGTCCTGTTTGCCCCTCCCTCAAATGCATGTGCACATGTGTGTGCATGTACATGCATATGTGTATACAGGTGTGTAAATGTGAATATGTGTGGCTCTAGCAGACCAGTGGTCAGCATGCTATGAGATTTTGCAAGTCTGAAGGCCTAAGTCCAAGACTTTAATAATCCTGCTTTTACACTACTATTTATTCTGTTCTCAAGTTGGTGATTTTTCCATTGCATGTGTATTCTAACAGTAGAACTTCCTCAAATTTCTCTCAAACTTATATTGTTCCCACATAGAGGTTAACACATGTACTCTTGCTTTATAAAACCCTTTGGTTGAAACTTTTTTGCCTACCCTAACTTTAACTCTTTGGCTGCACTACTTTTTTAATGAACTCTGACTAAAGAAATTTCTCACCACATATACTTAGAACTTTCTTTCTTTCCTTACAGAGGAACAAGCCAACAATGTCACTAAAATCTGTAACATAATACATTCTTCCATTAAAATTGGGCAAGGCAGAGTCAAATCTCACATCTCTTAGCCTTCAGGTTTACTACTTAGTGCCATGTGAAAAGTGTTGTGATGTGCTATTGAACTTAATGAGGGGCGCCAGACCAGGAATGCACCGTGAAGGAAGTCTTCCTGGAAAAGGAGTTTCCTAACCTGAAAAATGAAGGATGAGTAGGAGTCAGCCCGGCCAAAGATGGGGAGGAAAAGCATTTCAGATAGGGGGCTCAGCAAAGACTGTTTTAGAATTTAGGGATGGTTGCACATTTGAGGAGTTTTTATTAGTTTGCTGGAACTGCCATAAGGACATGCCACAGACTGGGTAGTTTAAACAACAGAAATTTATTTTCTCACAGCTCTGGAAGTTGAAAATCCAAGATTAAGGTGCTGGAAGTGTTGGTTTCCTCTGAGGCCTGTCTCCTTGGCTTGCAGATGGCTGCACTCCTGCTGCCTTTCCAAGTGGTCTTTTCTCTGTGTACATGTATTTCTGGTATCTCTTTTTGTGTCTAAATTTCCTCTTAAAAGAAGTCAGATTTGATTAGGGCCACCCTAGCAGTCTCATTTTAAGCTAATTACCTCTTTTAAGGTTCTGTCTCCAAATACAACC
Source organism: Furipterus horrens (assembly GCF_987537825.1). Lineage (NCBI taxonomy): Eukaryota > Metazoa > Chordata > Mammalia > Chiroptera > Furipteridae > Furipterus > Furipterus horrens. The sequence continues at coordinate 141,439,040 of NW_028327176.1, read as the reverse complement.
ACATTCTGAGATACTGAAGGATTGGAGCTTCAACATATAAATTGGGGGGGGGGGGGCGGTAAGGAGGGGGCACAATTCAGCCCATAACAGAGCTTAAAGTAAAATTTAATATTATCAGAGCACTACTTAAAGTGAAAATGCTTGTGTAAATTCTACAACTGAACCACAATGTCAAACATATCAATATTTTGAGAAAACTCAAGAGATTGCATTAATCGTTTCAGAAAGAACTATAGAGTTTTCTCTTCTCCCCTCCAAAGGAACTGAAAACAATGCTTTACCCACATGAGTTGAAGATCTGGGCCTAAAAACATTTCAGCAATTTGACTACTATAGCAGTCCCTGGAATATTTTGTTAAACAAACAAACAAACAAATACAAATCTGTGCCTTTAAATATGTGTGTGTGTGTGTGTGTGTGTGTGTGTGTGTGTGCGCGCGTATGTATTGCCCTCACTCTATTAGCACAATATCAAGCAATTCTCCTTTGGATTACTGGGGAAGAACTGGCAACACTATAAATGATTCTTGTCCTGGAACCTAGAGTGACATCATCACTAGAAGACCTAATGACCAAGAGTAGCATTGCATGGAATCATTTTTATTAATATGAGCGAAAGCTCATTCATGAATAGGACACATGCCTGTGTAAACTGCAATGAGAAAGATTGAGTGTTAGGGGCATATCACTGTGGTCTAACTCTAAGAGAATGACCTCTACGCTGTCAAGAGACCTGGATTCAAGTACAAGTTCTGTTGCTTACAGTGGTCCTGAAGTCGCCCCTGGCACTAACATTCTATAATTCTCTATTCCTCATATATCAAGTCATGTCTGAAAGGGATCACAGCTAAAGAGTTAAGGGTGCACTTACTCTTTGTCCACATCTCTAATCATAAATGATAAGCTGATGTCAGAAAGCTGTCCTCACATGCCCCTAGCCCTGAGATCATGAGAATGACACTATTAATGGTAGGACACCTGCTTTTCTTTTCTGGGCCCCTGGGCACTAGGCAGTGAAACCGTGCAGAAATTGGAAAGCTCTTGTCTGCATGATTTATGGCTATAGCAATTTCTCTATTCTCTCACTTTCATAAGCACCAAATTCTGTTAGAAAACTTGGGGGAAAACCTGCCAATCCTGGGCTGTTTTGGAGTTTCTTCATCATCTCTTGACCTTTGATTTGACAAGCCAAAATAACAAAATGAAAAATGGGTTCTGTAGTCTTGACCATGATTACCAACCAGGGCAGGCAGCATGAGGAAGGGGAAACAAAAAGCCACATCATTTGAAGTCAAAGTTCTGAGCTAGTGGCAAAGGAAAAACTTGAGGATTTGGACACAAAGCCCCAATGAAGTAAATTATTTGAAATATAACTAATTATGTTTTTAATTTGCATCTATCCTTGTGGGATAGAAATGGAAGCTCAAGGAGTTGTTTTCCATTTTAAGTGGCTGCTTTTATCAGGAAATCTTAAAGGATACTTCTATGAGAGAGTGGCTATAGGGTCTACAAAACCTACTTGGTATTAATATCCTTAAGGTATTCCTCAAAGTTAACATTTAAAATTTTTGCTTACCAATGATCATGATTTTCCTGTTATCATGTTGTAATTTTGCATGAACATCAAGGTATTTCACTATTGTTGAGACTTTCCATTCTTGCTATATATAACATGTTTAAATCTGAAACTGGAAGCAAAGTAATGAGGAAATTTGCAAAGCACAGAAATATATTCCATCCATTACCTTCCTGAATTTTCTCTTGCAGGTAAGGAAGAAGGTGCAATGTGCAAGTTAATCTATTTAAGTGAAACTATAGCTTTTTAAGCTTCGAGGGAAAATATTTTTCAGACATTTACATGCATAAACAATTGCACTATGAAAGCTAAACTTAGTCATACAATCTACCTAGATCTTTAGAACATGCGCATACATTAAAGAAGCTCAAAATTAATAAAACTCTCTAAATTATGCATGGCGCAGAGGGTGAAAAACGTTGATAACAGGAACTGCTGCTTGCCTAGTGCTATGAATTTGGTAATGCACTGAGAGCAACCCTATGGCTATGCACCAGAGAAGATCATAGTAAGGTATAATTGTTGCTTGCTCATTTGCTTGAACTCCAAAACTATATCAAATAACACTTAATTATACACATAGAATACCATTACTGCAAAGAACTCGCACTTGAATAGCTCAGTGTAAGTGAGGACATTTAATATTATTTGGCTCCAAGAGGTGCAAAAAAGATACAAATAGCAGCTACTAATTAATCTGGAGTTCTAGGTTTGCAACCTCAAAAGAAAATCAAAAGAATATTTCCTGGAGTTTGAATATGTAAAGTTTTAACAGCTCCATCTGGTACATGCCCTCTGATTACCCAGAATGTTGGCAGGCAGACTGAGGGACTCATTTGATAGCTGGCCAAGTTTAAAGGTCTATTGGAGGTAAAACAATGCCCACCCTTTAACAAGAGGGCCATTGTTCCTTAACAATGCAGCTCTCTGGCTTATTTGAATGTCAACAATTCCGAAAAGTTGATGTTTGGAGCCATCAAATAAAATGTTTTTGTGAAACAGTTTATTATTTCAGTGGTAATTATTTGAATCATTCATGGTAAAGGATGTTTGCTAATGAGAGCTTGGCTGCTATAAATTCCAGAGAGACTGAATGCTCTTTGTGCTGACAAAAAGACCCAAATCACTGGAGAGCAACTGACTGGACAAATCATTCATCTATGCAAATGCCAGCTGAAATGGTCAGATGCATTTATTACCCTCCTCATTATAGTAAACAAGGCAGGAATCGTGACTGGCAGTTATCAACTTGCCCTGAAGTATGATTTGTTCTCTTACCACTATTTAAATGAGAGGAAAAAAGGCATGCCACCAGGGACTTTGTTGGTTTATAAAAGAGTAAATGTCACATAGCCCAGTGCTTAAAGACTTTTGATTGACAAATGTTTTATTTGACATATCAAACAATGATGGTTTTCATATCAAATAGTCCATATTTGTTAGCAAAAACCTTAACCCCTTGAAGTTTGGCCAATGCTTTTTGCTCACTTCTGCCAATGCTTAGAAACTAGAACACAGATGGCAAGTTACATTAAAGGCAATACCAAATATCTCTACACACAATGTGCAAAGACCTAAAAATACTCTGCATTGGGTGACAGAAATGACACAGTGTTTTATCACAACACATATAGTGTAAAATGTTCGTCTGAACTGATAATGCAAATTAAAGTGATGTTGACCTACTTGCACTTACTAAGTATTCTTCTGCTGTTTAGTGCAAGATAAGCTAAACATTAAAGAATTTATACAGCATATGTCACAGTGAAATCTAAATTGTCTGGTGTAACTCTTCTTAAATGTCACAACAGTATCACAACACACTCAGGCTTTCAGGGCTTACAGTTAAAGCCACAGTACCCTCAAATAATCTCTTGTTTTCATGTGCTCAAAACTTTTCCCTTCTTGTTTCCTGTGACTTAAGTTTTGTATGTTTAATTTATGCCCAGTTGGTATTGATAAGTATTCCTGGAAGTACAGAAGTGTGCCAGGCAGATATGTGAGATTACCAAACTTTTAATTAAAGGTTGTGACTTGATAAATGTCATATAACAACCTACCTTGGAAACACTTAGGGTGATGTCTTCCCACACATGCTTTCTCTTTTTTTGTTGTATGTTTCAGGCTGTCACCACTACTGGAGTTGAGAGCCTCTTCTTTCTTAGAACTGTTCATTTTGAAAAGCCGAAAGTAACTATTGTACAATCCCTAGAAGTTCTAAACAAACCCATAACTGACATGTTTTCCTAGCCTAGACTACAGTATGAAATTTTCATCAACTAAACTAAGGGTTAGTTAGTCCACTGCATTTCATTCCATTAAGCATACTTACTTCTAGGCTTGTATGTTATGACCCTAAACATAAAAATACATTCAGTCATTTTATTGATATGATTTGAGCATTTTATCAAAAGAAATATACTTTCTTTAAATGCATGATTGTAAAAGTGGTGAAACTCAATGAAAATCATATCATCTTGGATATAAACTTTCTCCACAGAAATACGTCCATTTGTATAAGTTGTAGTTGCAAAAGAGAATATGGTTATTAGGGGAGAACATGCATTCCCAATGCTGCTGCTTCCTTCTACATGGAGGGCCATCCATGAGGAAACTCTTGGCCTGTATCTTACCCATCATTCAGTGGATTCTCTGGCTGGTGCACCTGGGAAAAGTCTGAGCCTCTTTCTCTGCCTGTGACTTTGGGTGTACCTGCCTGGCTGTCTGGAGAAAGCATGAACTCTGATCTGTTCCTGGAGTGGGAAGGTTGGATCTCCAGCCCCTCCTGAGGCTGAGTGAATAAATCTGCCTGACTCTGGGCCTATTGTTGACTCCTTTACCTCTCACATGGTCCAGAACTTGGATGACCAAGAAAAATATATTAATATTAATATACAATGAAATATACTTCATTAGTAAGATTTGAGGAACACATTTCTTCTGAACAAAATGGTGCAAATGTATTACAAAAGCCTAGATTCAGATGGCTCTGGTAAAGTTCAGAGATGTCAGGGTTGAACAAAGAAAAGACAGGGTCACAGGAGGCAGTAACCCATAAGAGGCTTTACTGAGGAATGCTTGGATGAGGTGGCATGACAGGTGAAGCCCCTTCCAGCAAGAGACCTTCCAGACTTGGCAACACAGGGCCACCACTCAAAAGAGGAATTGAGCGAGGGAACTCCCAGGACATATGTTAAAATCCTAGCAGAAACTTTGAGTCTAGGTAATGTTGCTCAGCAGCAAGATCTAGAGTTTCTGGGTCAGAGAAGTCTGAAGGGCAATAGCAGTTTTGTGTCCTTTCTGGCTACAGGCCTTGTCTTATCTATGATTGCCAGATATTGTGTGCAGTTTATGGGGTATATAAAGTACATATGCTCCAAGTGGCTAAAAATATGTTTATTTGGACTTTATTTAAAGCAGTTGGATGTGTGAGAATTTGAGTTTGAGAGTGGCAGGCATTGGGCTACTGGTATTACCTGGTGTGAAGAAGTAAATAACACACAGGGCTATCTCTGGTTCATTTGTATAACTCTGGCTCACTCAAATTTTGTTTCCTATTGAGTCAAAAAAAAAATCTCTTTATGACAAATGTCCTAGACTTTGTTCTCTCTATCTCCTTTTTAAAGGCTTTCTTCTCTTAGTGCACATAAATGTCTCTGTAGGTGGGAGCTTTTGACTTAAGTAGTATGGCATACAAAGCTCAAAGCATAGGCACTTTTCTGATCTAATGAAGACTCATCCTGAAATCCACTAAGTGCCTGGCTGCTTATTTCACTTCCTGAAGGGGTTGAAAAGCACGTTTCTTTTTGTTTAATTGATTTTTTTTAAAGTTGTCCCAATTTTTCCCCCTTTACGCCCCTCCACACAGTAACTTCCACTCCCTCTGGTGATCACCCCTCCTTTGTTCATGTCCATGGGTCATGAATATAAATTCTTTGGCCACTCCATTTCCTATACTTGGTCTTAACATCACCCTACCTATTCTGTAACTACCAATTTGTACTTCTTAATCCCTGCACCTTTTCCCTCATCCCTCCCTTCTGGCACTACCATGATGTGAATGTTGGAATGCTTGAAGTTGGCCCAGAGGCTCCTTATACTATTTCCTGATAGAAAGCTTGCTGAGGGCAGGGATTCCTTATAGGTCTTCCCATTTAGAGCAAGTACTTTTGCCTTGTCTTCAGAGTAATCTTGAGGTTTTGCTTTAACATCAAGATTACACATGAAAATTTGTTTAATCAAACCTGGGCTATACCCGCCATGTTTCTTACAGTTTCTTTAGTCAGACCCTGCTTCTTGGTTTGCGGCCATAGCCGCTTTTTACAAGAAATAACCATCCTTGACACAGGGCTTTTGCTGAAGGAGTTGTTCCAGCTAGTATGGCAATTATAATCTACTGCTACTGATGGTAATATTACATATGTTGCTGTTCTGGTTTGTTCACCAGATATATTTCTCATTTTCTAGCTATAAACTTGTCTTTATCCAGTTGACTCTGACTATTGAGATTCAGCCCTATGAAGTGTTAGCACGGTCATCTCTAGATGATAAGAATATGGGTAGTGAGATTGTTTGTTTCTTTAACCTTGTTCACTTTGTTCTTATGTTTTGCCATATTTATTTTATAATTAAAAAAGACTATGAAGTTATAATTAAGAAAATACTCAGATTCAAATATCATTTGCTCACTGGCTTCTAGCTCTTTACTGCTTGTGAAATAATAGAAAAAGATATATTCTCTTTCCCTAGTTTCTGATACAGGGCTCCTGAAACACTTGTAAATTCCTAAGTGATAAGAGCACTAAGAGCACCTTCTGTTCCCTTGAGGTGACTCTGGGTGGGCTCCTGGATTGCTCCTGGATGAGAAGCTGGTCATCTCAAAGACCAAATCATACTCAGAAGCTTGGCATTTTCAACCAGAGAGGGGAGAGGAGCTAAAAATGGAGTTAATAATTGACCATGTCTACATGAGGACGCCTTCATAAATATCCCAATAGTAGGGGTTTTGGAGAGCTTTCAGACTAGTGAACAGATTCACATTGAGAGGGTGACGCACCCAAACTCCAGAAGCTTTTGTGCTCAGGACTCTCCCAGACTCCCCCTGTGTATTTCATCATCTGCCTGTTCATCTGTATCCTTTATCATATTAAAAAAAAAAAAAAACAACAACTGGTGAACATGTTCCCCTGACTTCTGTCAGGTGCTCTAGAGAAATAATTAACCCAAGGAGGGGGTCATTGGAACCCTCTATGGCTGGTTGGTCAGAAGCACAAGTGACAACCTGGGCTCAGGACTGACATCTGAAGTGTATGTATATGTAAAGGGGGAAGGGGCTATAGTCTATGGGAACTGAACTTTTAACCTGTGGGATCAGATACTATTTCTAGGTAGATAGTGTTAGAATTGAATTAAGTTGTAGGACACCCAGCTCATATGAGAAAATTGCCTGTTGTGGGGGAAAATCTGAACAAAGTTGGTGACCAAAAGTGTCAGAATTAAGTGATCTGTGCAGTAATAAAGGAAACTCACAGGGAAGAAACTCATAGTATGGAACAATTGGGGTTTTCCATACATAGGAAGCTAGAAAGCTGAGATTTTTTTTTTTTTTAATTTTAATTGCTGGACTGTGCTTTATCTCTGTTGACCTTATTCTCAGTCTTGCACTCTTTCTGTGGGGCAAACTTGCTGTCAACTGCCCTTGGGGTATAGTCTTCCTGGCTTGTGCCCACCAGAAATGTATGAGTATTTGTTCCAGCATTCTCATTAAAAGTTCTGACAATTACTCTGATTGGACCAGTTTTGGCCATGAACCCATCTTTGCACAAATGACTGCAGTTATGAAATTTGACTTATTGATTAGCTTCAGCATGGCTCTATCCCCTAGGGGAAGGAGAGGGGTTTCATCTCACCCCACAATGAGAACTGAGAGAAGATGAGTGGTACATTACTATTTAAAAATTAGCCAAGCAGGCAAACAAAAAATGTCCACTCTGTCTTTCTGGCCACCTTCACATGAAGTGACCAAGAGAATAGCCAGGATGTTGATAGCAGTAGTTTTATGATTCTCTCAATATATACCTGAATTACCTTTTCTGTGTTGGCTGCTATGACTTTTGTTGTTGAGGGTTATAAAAATGATTATATTTTCTAGAAAATTTATATTGTTTAGTGTATAGCACCTAAATCCAAGTTGTAGAGTTTGGTTTTTTTTTGTTTTTTTTTTTTTTCATTTCTTGTAAGCTTTGAAGAATATGTACACATATATAGTTAGCCTAACCTTTTTTTGGAGGGCTAATTAGCAATGTTTGTTAACAATGGTAATAAACTCTTTAGAATCCAACACTGACTTTTCTAGCCTGTATATATTGCCTAATTAATCATGATAGAAATTTTAGGCAACATTTGGAATAGTTACCTTAAAGTTTTGACAGGAGAAGGGAACACTCAAATTATTAATATAGGTCAAATTTGATGAAGTTACTGCTTAGAAAAATTGGTACATATACTCTAGATGATTCTGGACCTAAATTTTTTTAAAAACTGGCAATTCATTAAAGCACATATAGAATCATATAAATTATAGAGACTTACTAAATCAACTGTTGATAAATCTACAGTAAGAGGCTGAATATATAGACAATTGCCAGGCCATTTATAAAAATAGAACTTTGATCCATAATTTACAGCAACCAAACCAGGAAATCAAACCCATTATCTACAATAACCAACCAGGAAGACAACCTGCTGAGTCAAACTTGTAGAAAGTCAGATCACTGTTTCTAGCAACTGACCCAAGAAGCCAAACAATAGCTTCTGTAACAAAATGGACATGACTTGATTGATAACTGACAGCTTTCCTAATATTTATCCCCACTCCCAATGAGGGATCAACCAGAGGGCCAAATATGCACTCCTAACAAAGGGTCAACCAAAGAAAGCCAAATATGCACTCTTAATCAATCACTTCGGATATCACACTTGTAGTTAGCCTCTCTACAGCTTCCCCATGCCAACATCCTCCAATCAGGACATACCCAAAGGTTTTGTTTTATCTACTACAAAGCTTTCCCACTCCTTCACCTGCTTTTGAGTCTCTGCCAAAGTGCAAGTGATGGTGGCTGACTCCCTTGCTATAGTAATGTCTGAATAGAAAGCCTCTGTTCTCATTCAGATGGTCTTTGTTTTTTTCATAATGGTTACTTGAGACATCTCCTAATTGTCTACTGCATGTATCCCACAGTCTTTTCTATACATGCAAAGGAAACTGTAATTTTGTTCACTTAATTAGTATTTTTCAGTTGCATAGTATCAGATGTGTTTAAAATATTAATTAATTCTACCAACATCCTCATATTGGTATCTCTTTTTTACAAATGGAGTGACCCAAAACCACTAAATTGAGCAACCTATAATAAATCAAAGGCAGACTTAGAATTATAATGTGACATTTCCATTTTATGACTGGTCTTCAAACAAACACAATAGAAATTGTAAGAGAAAAATATGGATAGAACTAGATTTAAATTTTTAAAAAATCAAGATCTGTGGAAAGACAAGATTAAAGTTTCTAAATTTTTAAAAAACTTTGTTTACTATGGGTATCCTCTGATATTTGAAAGGGAACCATAAGGCCAAATGAAAGAAGTTGCTATTTTATTTTACTGATATGTTTTTATTTTTCTTAGCTGCTGTTTTCTTTGGACTGGTACAGGATAGCAGGCAAGTGGAAGAATTGTGTAGTTAAACAAAAATCGAAGTCCTAATTCCTGTCCCAGGACTGATCATATCTACCTGAATAACCATGGTCAAGGAACTTCACCTCTCTGGACCTGAATTTCTTCATCTTCTAGAATGAGGTTTATAATCTCTACCTGCTAGACTATTGTAGGAATTAAATTAGATAACATGTGGCAGGCAATACATTTTAGTTCCTTGTTTCCTCTCTGTTCAGAGTGCTGTTATTCTCAGAATCATAGCTGCACATTGATCCTATAGTATCATTGTTTTTGATTCACCAGTCATTTTCTCTCCAGATTGAACTCTATCAAAATAGTGATGGGGTCTTAGTCATCTCTGTATAACTAGTGCCTGATATGGCATAAACACTCTGCAAAGGCTAAATATAGATTAAGTAGGACATGTGATCTCAGACTTCAGGAAGCATATACTCTATAAGAAAATAGTAACGTGCATGATGTAATATAGGAATGACAGAAGACAGAAAATACATAAGGGATGAAATGTGTGGCACTGAGTAAATTAAAAATAATCTGTAAGTGAAGTGAGAAAAAACATCACCAAAGATGGATGAACAATGAGGTGGACCTTAGCAAAGAAGAAGTCTTTGTCACCAGGAGTAAGGTACAAAACGTGCTGCCAGAGGAATCTACAAAAACATAAAGGTAAAAATAGATATGAATAGGTTGGAGGCCTGGTGAGAATATAAGCTTAATAAGTGGAAAAGTTATTGTGGGGGATGAAAAAAGGTTACACACTTATGACTAGATCAAGTGGGGCCTGAGTTTGTAAGTGGGTATTTTTGAGTACTTATATTTGCCTCTGCTTGCAACAGCCTGCATCCTCTATTGACCCCCTCTGAACCCCATCTCTTTGCTGTTTCTGGAACATTCTAGGCACCATCTTGCCTTAGGATCTTTGCTTTTGCTCTTTCTTTGGCCTGAAATGCTCTTTCCCCATATATATTTCTGTTTATTTCTCTCATATGCTTCAGGTTCATGCTCTTATATCACCTCCTCCATGAGGTCTACCTTGATCTCCATATTTGATACAGCAGCTCCTCTATTCCACTCCATTCTCTACCTGCTCTACCTCCTCTACTTGCTCTTCTTCTCAGAATACTAATTACCTTCTCATATGTCATAGATTTACTTATTTATAATGCTTATTGTTTTATATCCACACTCAACTATAAGCTTTATGAATGAAAGGTTTTAATTCGCTGCTGTATCCCAAGTGCTTCACACACAGTATGCCTGAGTAAGGATCATTAAATGAATAAATGAAGAAGTAGAAATATTCAGTTTTAGTAGAATGAAAACAAGACTGAGATTCCAAATTTAAGTAAATGCTCTGCCAACCAGTATTAGGATTATAGTTTTAGCTTTCTAGTATAAGATTCTGACCACTTTGGTGATACATACTCAAACCTCAACAGAATCTGAACTTGTATTCACTCAACTGCAAGTCACTTGACTGTTATAGAGATCAGAGGAAAAAAGAGAAGGTAATGGATGGGGCTCCACAGATTTCACACTGACATTAGGTAAAGCCAAGGAGACAAATGCAGAACAGAAAGCTCTCAATCAATGGACTTGATTTCAAATGTGTATTAAGAAAGCCTGACGTCTTAATTCCCTTACTCAGAAATGTAGAAAGGTCAGGAACTTTTGTGACAGAATTTTGTTTGATCTTCTAGCTGAGGTTTCCAAATGTTTTTCAGATATTTAAATGCGGATAAAAGGTCAAACACCTCAAACTAAAAGTTACAATCAGTCTTTAAAACTTGGTGTGTTAAACAGTTACACAAACTAAATCACCATTCATCAGGGAGCAATGGTCAGGTAGAAACAAAAGCTATGGCACTTCAACATTGTCAGCACAAATGGTAATTTGGCAATCAGTTTAATTCTGGGCAAGAAAACTTTTCCCAATGGAATAATGGTTGTTAAGTATAATGAGACTTTTGTGCCAACTGGAGAAAAATAACTTAGCCATACAATAAAAGTTCACATTGAAGTTTCTTATTAGAATTAATAATATTATTTATCCGTGAGACTCCAGTCATGTGACATTGGTACTTTAGCCAGGAATTAAAAGTTGGAAAACAGAAGTCATCTCTACCTCTTTTTTTCTCCTTCATACAATGTATTATATTAATCAATCATCAGAGCTTATGATGGATTTTTCTTTTTCAGGTTCACAAATGCTTATGCTTTTTATATTTCACTATCACTCCCTAACTGAGGCCTCTCTGGCTTTTTTTTTTTTTTTTTTTTTTTCTTACCCAGAGTCTGTGACTTATTACTTCCAGGATAATCTTCCTACACTACCTCCTCCAATAGTTAGTCTTCTAAAAATGTACTAAACCCTCTATGTGTGATCCACCATGCTAGGCGGTCCTCCTTCCTCTATATTCCCTGGTGGATTCTCTGTCCTCTCATCCAACCCAGAACATGGGCATCATGCTAGATTCTTTCTGGCATGTCAATTTTACTCTCTGAATATCTCCTACCCAAATTACTTCCTATTCCACAGATAGAGTCTTAGTTTAGTCAGTTTTTGCCTTAATTAATGCAGTATTCTCCTACTAAACTCATATCCAGTTTTGTTCCCCTCAGTCCTCATTGTGTTCAGAACAATATTTTAAAAATATAACTACCCAGCAAAGCTATCATTTAGAACCAAAGGACAGATAAAGAACTTCCCAGACAAAAGAAAGCTAAAAGAGTTCATCACCACCAAACCAACATTATATGAAATGTTAAAGGGTCTTCTTTAAGAAAAATAAGATAAAAAATGTAAACAGTAAAATGGCAATAAATACATATCTATAAACAATCGATTGTAAAACAAAACAAAATAAACAAGCAAGCAGAACAGAAACAGAATCATTGATACAGAGAATGTTTTTATGGTTGCCAGATGGGAGGGGGGTGAGGAGAATGCACGAAAAAGGTGAAGGGATTAAGAAGTACAAATTGGTAGTTATAGAATAGCCATGGGGATATAAAGTACAGCTCAGGGAATAGAGTAGCCAAAGAAGGTGTCTGCAGGACCCATGAATGTAGACAACTGTATGAGGATTGCCTGAGGGAGTGGAGAGGGCTGAGTGGAGGGGGGGAAAGGGGGAAAAATTGGGAGCACTGTAATAGCATAAACAATAAAATATAAATAAAATTAAAAATAAAGTTTATTGTTAATAAAAAATATATATAAATCTTAGTCTGATAGACCCTGTAAATTCTTTTAATAGCTTCTTATTACCCCCACAATAAATCCAACTTTCTTAACAAAGGATGCATATATATATGTATATATATATATATATATTTTTTTTTTTTTTTTTGGTCTGGCCTTGTCTAACCTGAAATGTTAAGCATGGGTGCCTAGGTGTCATTATGAGTGATATCATTCTCACCTTACCTTTTGTGTCCCAAACCTAAATATTCTGGCTGCAAGAGATGGAGCATTGCCCACCCAGAGCACGTGCTTCATTCTGTACCATCACATCCCAGCCTTGCAAAGGATTATCTCTAAAGTAGTCTATTGAGGATTACTATTTTGCTTAGTTCCAAAGAAAGAAGTGAGAGCAGGTTCTTTTTATCTAATCAAATGGTTCCTTTCCCAAGAGCTCTGACTCACCAATTTCAAATTAAACCTAGGAAAGCTTTAATGCTTCCCTCCAGCCTCGCTTGGGCATGTGGATTAGGAGAGGTTGCATTTCTACTCCAGAGGACAACAGAGGGTACAGAACTAGTTAGAAATAAAGGTGAGAACTGGAGATTGGAGTCCTATCACACCGATTCTCAGCAGAGAAGGATCAGCATTTCAGTCAGTGGTATTTCCTGTTTAGGCTGCTTGGGAGAAAGTCAAAGTGCACTCCCTCATATGGTGCTAATTGGGTGTAAATCAGCTTATTATAGAGAGCAGCTGGGCTCTCAGGACCTGGGCTGGGCAGTGCCTGGGGTTGGGGTTGGGGTTGGGGTGGGGTGGGGTAGTGGTGGTGGTAGGAAAGTGTTAACCCAGCAGGCCTTAGTTGTTCAAATTCAAGACCTATCTTCAGGGCTGGCCCCTGGCCAACTCCTGGGAGATAACCTGAGACCTTGTCTAATAAAATTTGTTTTTGTGCCTGAGGTCTTGGGTCATGCTACAGCTGTTTACCAGATACAGTTACCTTAAAAATGTAATTTATGTGTGGAGCAACAGGAACTCTCATTCATTGTTGGTGGGAATGCAAAATAGTACAGCTACTTTGAAAGACAGTTTGCTGATTTCTTACAAAACTAAACATTCTTACCCTGTGATCCAGCAATCATGCTCCTTGGCATTTACCAAAAGACTTGAAAACATATGTCCAAACAAAACCCTGCACACGATGTTTATAACTGCTTTGTCCATAATTGCCAAAACTTGGAAGCACCTAAGATGTCCTTCAATAGATAAACGGATAAGTAGAAATGAGTTATCAAGCCATGAAAAGACATGGAGGAAAATTAAATGTATATTACTAAGTGAAAGAAACCAATCTGAAAAGATTACTGAATGATTTCAACTATATGACATTCTGGAAAAGGCAAAACTATGGAAACAATATAAATATCAGTAGTTTCCAGGGGCTCGGGGAAGGGAAGAATGAATAGGCTGGGCTCAGATACAACTTATGGCAGTGAAACTACTCTGTGTGATACTATAATGTTAGATACATGTTATTACAAATTTGTCCAAATCTATAGAAAATACAACACCAAGAATATTAATTTTTCAATGTAGGTTCATCAGTTGTAACAAATGTACCACCAATCTGGTGAAAAATGTTGGTAATGAGGGAGGCTATGCAAGTCTGTGGCCAGGACGTATATGGGACATCTCTGTACCTTCTACTTAATATTGCTGTATGCCTAAAACTACTCTAAAAAATAGGTCTATTTAAAAAAATAAATAAATGAGATTTATGGAGAATGCCTGGGTAGGTGGTAGACTCTGAGTAGCTTTGATTCTTCATTCAGTTCTGTAAGTCTGCCTAACCGACCTCCAGTGAAACCCTGGACACCAGGACTCAGGTGAGTTGCTTGTTTGGCAACACTTTGTATATGTCCTCAGGGTATCATAAACCATTTCATATCTATTGTAAGAGTAGGTGATAGTCATGCCAAACTTTGAGCATCCGTGCATTTTTCCAGTTCAAACTGATCAAAATAAATCCCCTCCACCTCAACTTTTTTCAATACAGGACAATAACATGATTTTCCCCTTGGGACCTATGAATACATTTTCTACAATTGAGTTATCTTTGCATTTTTGAAATTAGCTTCATTAAGTCATTCTTACACATTTGAAAATATTTACAGTAAATGGGCTTATCTTTTACTTAGAAGTTGTGTCAGTGCTTTTAAGGGGTGTTGGTCTGAAGTTTGTGCTCTCCTTGTTAGATGATGCTAACGTCATATGTAAGAAAAATAGATGATTTCTTTCTTTATCTGTGTTCTGTACCAGTTTATATAACATAGAAACAATTTGTTCCTGGAAAAAATGAAATCATTCATCTGTAAAACCATCTGGGTCTTACATATTTTTGAGGCATAGTTCTATAATAACTTTATTTTCTCCATAAAATTGGACTTATTTAGATTTTCTATCTCTTCAAGGGCCAAATTGGGTAATTTATATTTTCTTAAACTACTGTTCATTTCTTGTAGATTTTATTATTATAGAGTTATGCAAATTATTTTCTTGGAGTTCTTTTAATATCTTCTTTGTCCTCTCTTTCATTTCTAACTTTGTGATTGGGATACTTCTAACAGCAAAATTGGTTCTTCTATGATTGTTAGAAGTTAAATCATTATTAGACAAAATTCTTTTTGTCCTATAGATACAATGTTGCAAGTCAGAGTTTCGATTCTATTAATACTATAAAAACACCAATGTTAATCATAGAAGTAAATGCAAGGAAAATACAAATTATAATTGGTAACTAGAAACACATATTTATACATTCATAAAACAAATATTTAGAATAAAATGTAGATTGTAAACATCCCTTTTTGAGAATTTTTTTCTTGTGGAATTATACTAGGTAGACTTCTTAAAATGAATTCAGAAAGTTTGGATTGAATTTGTTTTTTTCTGTTTCTTGAAAGATTCCTTGAAGCAAATAGAGATGCTCTTCACCAATCCAGTTAAGATCTTCTCCTTGAAAATTTCATTGTATGGCTTTTGAATAGTAAATTCTGGGAGGTGGAGTTATTTTCATGACAATTCCATATGGCCAATTATAGGATATAAGGAGTAAAGATGAATCTGAAGAGAAAGTCAGAAAGCAGATTACATGTCATGTATGTTATGTACCATTTGTAGAATTTGGGGCTAAATCCTTTAGACAATGGGGAACTATTGAAGTTTTAACCATTTATGTAGTATGGCAATATAGCATTTTATAAATCTATCTCTGGTAGCAATGTGAAGCATAGGTTAGAAGGGAGAGAACATGAAGGCAGAGATACCAGTTATGAAGGTAGGGAAGTGAGTTGGGAAGCAGAAAGGACAGATTCAACTATTGTTTAAGTGATGAAATAGCAAGTCTTGGAGACCAATTAAGTATGAGGGGTAAGGTAGGGGCAGACATTTTGATTGGTTTTCAGATCACCCATGGCCTGAATAATTGGGTAAATAATGACATCATTAGTTAACATAATTTGAAGAAAAAAACAAATGTTAGCAGGAAGATGATAAATTACTTTGCATATATTGAATGTTCAGTGAATAGTCTATGGAACATTCAAGAAGAGCTGTGTTTGGGAATCAGCTGTCAATACAAGTCTAAAGTTCAGTGAAGAGGTGTGAGGTTGGTTATGAATTTTGACATGGTTAGAATATGCTAGCAAAAGCCTTGAGATGCATTTGCCTAGAGAAAGTGTTTTGGGGAAGAAATAAAGAGGGTTCAGGATCACATCCTGGGAAATACCAAAGTTTACAAGCAATTATATTTTAATAAAGTGTTTTCATCATTTCTTTGCCAAACTGGGTCTTCTCTTTTGATAAATATATTCTCAAGTACTCAGGCTCAAGACTTGGAGTCATATTCCTGGCTCTCCTTTTGTGCACAAACAATTCTCAGCAGTCATAGTAAATGGATCAAGCCCTTTGAGCAAAAAAGTAGATATATCGCATGTTTAGGGGTCCTTCTCCGTTAATTTTGAGATAGAAATGGTTGGAGAAGCCCCTTCATTTTACGATTACTTGTTCAATGTTTTTATCCCAAGCCCCCAAACCCCTTCACTACGGGGAGTATAAAGTGATATTTGGTGCCCGAATTTGCATTCTCAGCTGATGACTCTTACCCCGTGGCCTCTTACGACTTGGCAGCTGTCTTCACTGTGCACTGGGCTTTGTCAGATGGTTGCCAACGTTGTACTACCAGATGACTCTTTTTTCCTTTTGGGTACTCCGTAGGCCTTGGTGAATGTTTAAATGTTAGTTAATGTCATCCTCAGTTATCTCGGACAGTTTGAAGCAGTGAAATTATTGTATATGTTCTCTATGGAAAATCACGTTTCGCTTTGGAATTTTTTCACTTATCAATCTGTATTAACAAAATAACATTTTCACAACATTGGTGAAAAGGAGGTATAATTATCATAAAGTGCTGTAGGTGGAAAAGGGATAGGATATACTTCGCTATACTCTTTGCAGCTCTCAACAATCCCAGAACATTCCTTGCTCTCTCCATGCCACCCCACCCCCACCGCAGGCTTTTCTTTGTGCCCTTGCCTTTGCCTGATCATCCCCTGGAATCTACCGTTTTAGCTCAGTTAAACTTTCCGAGCTAAAGTAGCCATGCTAGTGGTAATCTTGTTCAGCTTTATGCTCACACACAATTTTGTTTATAAAGCTTTTAAATCTTCTTTTGATTAAGATATGGATATTTGGATATCCATGGATACACATGGATATTTGTACACATACATAGTGAGATCCTCATTGGTTTCTATTTCCTTTACAACATTTAGCAGAATGCCTTTCCCATAATAGACCCTTAATACATGCTTGTTTTATTAAATTTCTGAATTATATTTCTAAATGAAAATTAAGGGTAAAATATCATTAAAAGAATATAATATAATAATTATAATATATGTAATATCATATTGTAATAAGCTTCAAAAATTTAAAACTGATTAGAGGACTCAACTGGTGTTCAGGGTGTGTATGTGTACATATGTGTGTGCAAACACATACACACATATGTATTATATATATTTACATGTGGTGTGGTATTTTATTTCCTTCAGCATTTCAATAAATAACTGTTCCCACTATTTAGGCTTAACTTTGTTTATGAACTCAGAAAAGACTCTACAGGACCTACCTGGAGGAACCAGGGAATTTTAGTGATAGCAAGCTATCACATATCCAGTGTTTAATCTGGGTAGTTAGTGGAAGTGTACCCTAATTATTCAGTTATAATTAAGAATTAATAAACTCTTACAGCAATTAACTGTGAAAATTTGAATATGGGAAGTGACAGAAAATATAATAAGAAGGAGCAAGAAAGAAATTTCAATGTTTTAAGCGTAGCTTTACTTTAAGTTAAAAAGTGTGTTAGCGTAGTTCTGTTTCAAAATACTTGCTAGGTATACTGAATAGTTTCTTCTTTGAAACTGAGATAAACTACATAAAATAATTGTTTACAACAAGTACACATGAATGGATTATTCCTTATTAACAATATGATCTACATCTTTCATTCAAATATATTAATATCAATCCTTTCATTATGCAAGATTTTTTCGAGCTACAGCATTCCAATTAACATGTCCATCTATTTCCATATGAACAAGGATCTGTGTTAATTTTACACTAATTCTTAAGATGAATACTTGAGATATTGGATGCAATGCCTCAAAAACTGAGTCTTGTTTGGTGCTTGAAGTAACAAGTCCTAAGCCATGAGTTAATCAAGAAAACTATGCATAGGTCTTCATTAACATACCAAGAATCAGCCCACCAATAACAAAATCACTGAACATGCACATTTAATGGTGTAAAATTCAATCACACCCAACTCAGCCTGAAAATATCTGTATTAATAATTCCTTGTGTTTATGTAGACTAGAACCATTCCTGTGGAGAGAGCAAAGTTTCTTTTGCATTTCTTTCTTGATTAACCACATTTTAGAGCAGATGCCATTTCCACAAAATATCAAGAAGGCGAAGTAGCTCAACCAAGGTCACACTGCTCTAGATGTTTTGTCTGCAATTAGTGCTTTTCTGAATCCAGAAATAAACAGGACAAAAATATATTGCTATTCTTGATACTTCCAAGATATTATATGGTCTCAAATGGTGCTGTCATCAGCTTGTGCCTCCCTCCCAGTGCTGTATCCAATGAACTAGAAAGTATAGAATAGATGGAGGAGTCACCTGATAGGAGTTTGGAGGTCTTGCTTCTGGAAAATGATATAAATGGAAACCAGAGACACATCTATGTGTCCAGCGAATATGAACTGTGACTTGGTCATAAACATTCTGTAGAATGGTTTCAAGGGTTGCTCTAACGTGATCATTCATGAGAATGGATTAGGCAGAAAGCACCCAGTAGTAATACTAACCCATTTGGAGGTGCTTGAGGGCCAAGGTTGGCATGTATCTGATCAACCAGTTCCTGGTTAATTATGGAATAGGAGTAGAGAAAGTTTGAAAGCAAGGTGAAATTAGTAAAGTTGTTCAAGGCTCTTGATTTGACCCTAATCCTTTTTCAGATATAATTTTGAGGCCTGGTTAGTACTTGTATATACATAGGTGGTGCCAGATAATGAGAGAGAGAGAGGGAGGGAGAGAGGGGTGGAGAGAGAGAGACAGAGAGAGAGAGAGAGAGACAGAGAGAGACAGAGAGAGAGAGAGAGAGAGAGAGAGAGAGAGAGAGAGAGAGAGAGAGAGAAGCAAAGGAAAGAAAAGCATGGACTAGAATTTAGGGTTGATACTAGATCTGTAATGGAAAACCAAAGGCACATCTGCCCTCATTCCTCTGTAGGAGGGCACTGGAAGTGACACCCATTTGCCATCCTGGACTAGTTCTCCTTTATAAATCCTTTTAGTTATAGCATTATTCTATCTTGCTTAAATAAAGAGCTTTTCAAAATTATAGAACAATAAAATTTATTTCCTACATGCTATATTCTGTTAATTGCCCTCCCTGAAAACAGAGAAGTGTGGTTGTTTTTTTAAAGTGATAACTTAAGGCAAGCAAAGTACTACAAGGTCATCTTAATAGCAACAGGTAAAAGAGCAAGATGTCCTCTATTTAGATAAGTCAACAGCAAAGCTCACAGAGCATGTGAACAGACTAATTCAGCATGTTTCCAGAAGATGAATTTATATTAGAGTTCTGAAGAAAACAAGGCTGAGAAAATTCTGCCCATAAATCAGCAATTACTGGTAGTTAGTCAATATCATGGGTTTGATAAAGTGCCAGAGCCCACTAATGGTATGAGAACATTAAGTTTTTGGTCACAAAGTCACAGCAAGACCTTGTTCAGATTTACTTTGATGCTGCCTGGGCTTGGAGCTGTTGCTGTGAATATAAAATCTGATGTTTTTCTTATGCCCTCATTTCTGTGCTGAACCTGAACTTGGTGAAAACAACAGCAGGCTGAAGCAGAATAGTAGCTGGAGACGTGACACATTGGTTGAGAACTTTGACATATAGAAAGGTAAATTGGTCATGTAGTCTTGGTACATGCTTAGAATTTTATCCCCCAACCTCTTCTAATATTGACTGTTGGCTTCTCTTGAAAGATGAGCCTTCCATAGTCTTCTATGTGCCACTTGTGCCATCACTGCATAGATTTTTCTTTTGTACCTACCTGCCTTTTCAGTAAAACCAAAATAGAATACAGATGAGCTTCCTCTAGTCAAAGGAAAATCTAAAGTTATCTAAAGGAGTCAACACAAATGTTTAATAAGACTCTCTCCATTTACTTTGTTCAAGTCTCCAGTTACAGTTGAGGTATTGCTTTGCAATATTAGTGCCTGTTCATGGTAAATCTGCATAGTTCAGATACAACATTCTGCAAGTAAAATGGCCTAAATCTTTCTACTCAAAGTATAGTTCTGGATTCAGTAGCATACAGATCATCTGGGATCTTGTTATAAGTTCAAAACTCAGGCTCCAACCCAGAATCAGAAACTGTATTTTAACATAATTCTGAGGAGATTCGTATGTACATTAAAGTTGTTTTTTTAATGGAATAAATTTGACATGTAACATTGTTTGAGTTTAACCTATACAATGTATTTACTACATGGTACATTTATATATTGTAATATAATTGCATTACATGTAGTGATATTTACATGATTATAGTACAATATTATTGTCTATATTCATTACACTTGCCCTGGCTGGTTTAGCTCAGTGGATTGAGCGTCGGCCTGCGAGCTAAGTGTCGCTGGTTCGATCTTCCAGTCAGGGTACATCAGAGAAGGAAAACTCTGACTCCAAAAAACCTCCGCTGCCTTGCGGCATACCTCTTCAGGGGAAAGGCTAAGGGAGTAAACCCCGACAGAAAATCCGGAGCCGGAGTCCCTAAGGCGGTTTGACGTTGTAGTCAACACCGGCAACTCCTGCGGCGCACCTGAACCCAAGCTGTATTGACTCCGTCTTTCCCTTGGATCCTTCAGCTGCGAAGAGAGGGGGGGTCTGCTGCATGGGCAACAGCAGACCTTCCATATTACCCTGCCCAGGCTCTGTAGCTTCAGCGTCATCGCAAGATGTCGATTCAACACGGGAGGAGACAGATACTACCATGTCACTCCCGAGTCGGACTGCACAGCCATTCTCGGCGGTGCAGATAGACTCTTAAGAAGCTACACCATCGTCTCTCGAGACGGACGGCTGCCGACGACGACGACGATTCATTACACTGTGAATTTGGTGTCTATGGCTTATTTACTACTTGTTATATGTTTGTACCCTTAAACACCATCACTTTTATCCTTCTTCCCCATCCCCTGGTAGTACCATTTTACTCTACTTTACATATTTAACTTCATTAGCTTCCACATATAAGTGATGTACAGTACTTACCTTTCTCTACCTGAGTTATCTCACTTAGCATAATACACTCAAGGTCCATCCACAATGTCACAAATGGGAGAATTTCTTCCTTTCTTGTGGCTGAATAATATTCCATTGTACATTAAAGTTTAAGAAGTATTGGCCTATGGGACTTTTACTATTTTTACTATAAATAGTATTTGTCTGTCATTTTACATAAAAGAATACCTGCTTAGATTCCCATCTGTAGTTGGAGGCACAGACAAAATTGGAATAGGGGAAAAAAAAAAAAACCCCACCAAATACAATTTGTATGTGAGGCCCAACTCTGGGTCTAAATGAACATAAATTCTTATTAGTGGGAGAATAAAATATTGATATTGTTTTTACAAAAAAAAAAAAAAAAAAGGCCCCTCCCATCCTCAAAATATGACCTTCAAAGAAAGTAGCTCAAATACCCACTCTTCAGAATTTCAAATACTTGTGTTGGTTCTCTAAAGAGATATTTCTGAGTGATTGCATTAAGCTTGCTTTGTAGCTGCACTAAGGGCTAAGGAAAAATATACATTATTAGGGAAATAGGACACACAAATATAAATTGGTTCAAGACCTCTTATCCTATATAATAATCCAACACCATATGAATAGCAATCTATTTAGTAAATAGTAAATAAAGTGCCCAGTTCCATAACAGATCGATCCCAACAGACCGCTGTTAAATCTTGTCTGGCCCACCTCCAAGTTGTTTGTGCTGTCCTGGCAGCTGCAGGCATTCTCAGGGGGCAGGAGGCTAGGAGGCTGCCGGAAGGGGGAACACTGCCAGCAGCCCATCCTGACTTCTCACCCTCTTAGTGACTTTGTGAGTCATTGGTCTGAAGAAAAAAAGGCCCCTCCTCTAAAGCAATCAAATTTCTCAACATTAAAGGCTGAAATGATAAGCAAGAAAAAATAGCAAGAGAACTATATATAATAGGGAGCTTTATCTTTGGTAACATTTTGAGAACTCATTAGAGAGAAAAGTCAATTTCTCTTCAAAATTTGGGAAACCTTCTATTAATTTGTAACTGGGGGGTGGGGGGGAAGGCAAGCCTTGTCTTAAATGTTTTCTGTATTTCTTTTTAAATAACTTTGAAATAGAGGAATTTTTCCCAATAAGAGGTTGAGGATTCTAACCAAAAACCCCCAGTTACAGTGTCACAAAGGATGACATTTTTTGAAAACTAATTATTTATTTGTTTGTTTGTTTATTTATTTTTTAGAGAGGGGAAAGGAGAAAGAGAGGGAGAGAAACATCACTGTGTGGTTGCCTCTCACTCGCATCTTCAACTGGGGACCTGATGTGCAACCTAGTTATGCGCCCTGACTGGGAATCGAACCAGCGACACTTGGCTTGCAGGTCAATGCTCAATCCACCGAGCCACAGCAGCCAGGGCAAGGATAACATTTTAAGATGCACTTTGCGGAGCTTCTGCCAGATTATGTTTGTCCTTTCACACACTATCCATGAGAGAGAGAGAACAGCTGGATGAAGGAAATGCATCATCAAAGGGTACTGGGTTTGGGGAAAGGTTTATAATAAAAGTTCATCAATCATTGTGAAGATTTTATTTTAAATAATCCTTAATAAATTACTTGGGAGTCATTTTTATTTACTACATACGTTTTATTATATTAACTAGATGGGAAAATATTTATAGCTCAAAAAATAGGATACACTTCTTTTTTGACTTTAATTTTTTATTTTGAAGTATAATTTACTGATTATGCTATTATAGTTGTCCCAAATTTTTATTTTTCAATTTCAGTTGAAATATAACATTATATTAGTTTCACTGGGAAGAAATGGAACCCGTGATCGAGGCTAAGAGGAAGGCCCTACTGGCTTACAAGGTCACGCCCACTCCCAGTACACTTCAAGCTCTACGGGCTGCCAGGAACAAAGTCCAGAAGACCGCCCGCCACTGTGCCAACACCTATTGGCTAAACCTGTGCAGAAGCATTCAGGAAGCCGCCGATACAGGCAACGCACGAGGAATGTATGAGGGTATCAAGAAGGCAACAGGCCCAATCCCCTCCAAGATCGCCCCCCTTAAGTCCAAGACAGGTGAGGTCATCACTGACCAGGAACAGCAAATGCGGCGGTGGACCGAGCACTACCTCGAGCTGTACGCAACGAAGAACACCGTAACAGACACTGCTCTTAAAGCCATCCCAGACCTACCAGTCATGGAGGAGCTAGACACCCCACCTACTGCGGCAGAGCTCGGCAAAGCCATCGACCGCCTTGCTTGCGGGAAAGCACCAGGAAGCGACGGAATCCCTCCAGAAATCCTAAAGAGCGGGAAACCAGTCCTGCTACAGCCGCTCCACCATCTACTCTGTCTCTGCTGGAAGGAGGGTTACATCCCCCAGGATATGAGAGACGCCAACATTATCACCATGTACAAGAACAAAGGAGACCGCAGCGACTGCAACAACTACCGGGGCATCTCTCTCCTCAGCGTCGTCGGCAAAGTATTCGCCCGGGTCGCTCTTGCCCGCCTGCAGACCCTTGCTTCCCGCGTCTACCCAGAGTCCCAGTGTGGCTTCAGAGCTGGCCGATCAACAGTGGACATGATCTTCTCCCTACGCCAGCTGCAGGAGAAGTGTCACGAGCAGCATAAACCACTCTACCTCGCCTTTATTGACCTCACGAAGGCGTTTGATCTGGTCAGTCGAAGCGGACTCTTCAGCTTGCTACGGAAGATTGGCTGTCCACCACATCTGCTTGCTGTGGTCATGTCCTTTCACGACAACATGCACAGCACGGTGTCCTACAACGGCGCAACCTCTGAGGCCTTCCCAGTCAGCAGCGGAGTAAAGCAGGGCTGCGTCCTCGCGCCTACGCTGTTCGGAATCTTCTTCTCCATGCTCCTCCAATACGCCTTTAAGGACTGCAGCGAGGGTGTCTTCATTCACACCAGATCCGATGGCAAGCTCTACAACCTGGCCCGTCTACGAGCCAAGACCAAAGTCAAAGAGGTGCTCATCCGTGAGATGCTCTTCACCGACGACGCAGCTTTGACATCACACTCCGAAGAGGGACTCCAGCAGCTAGTCACTTGCCTTTCCCACGCATGCAAGGAGTTCGGACTAGCCATCAGCCTGACGAAGACGAATGTTATGGCTCAAGGCACGGGGACTCCCCCATGCATCACCATCGACGGACACACCCTGGAGGTTGTCAACGACTTCACTTACCTCGGGTCCACCATCTCGAGCTCTCTGTCAGTCGACTTGGAGGTCAACCGGAGAATCGCCAGGGCAGCCACAGTTATGGCCAGACTGAACCGGCGAGCGTGGAACAATTCCAGCCTCACTGAGAAAACCAGACTGCGCATCTACCAAGCCTGCGTACTCAGCACTCTCCTCTATGGCAGCGAGACGTGGACCACCTACGCAAGGCACGAAAGGAAACTCAACAGCTTCCACATGAGGTGCCTGCAACGCGTCCTGCATGTCGCCTGGCAGGATAAGGTCCCCAACACCGAGGTGCTGAAGCGAGCCAATATGAGCAGTTTGCATGCAGTTCTTAGCGAGAGACGCCTCAGGTGGCTCGGCCATGTCAAAAGAATGGATGCAGGCCGTATCCCCAAAGACCTCCTCTACGGCGAGCTAGCAGAAGGCAAGAGGATGACAGGGCGCCCAAAACTGCGGTTCAAAGACATCTGCAAAAAGAACATGACACAATGCTCCATCAATCTCAACACATGGGAAGTTCAAGCAGACGACCGCCTAGCCTGGAGGCTCGCGGTCAGGCGAGGTACGTCACGCACGGAGGCTGCGCGCAACGAGGAGGCGGTCCAGAAAAGATCGAGGCGGAAGCAGCGTCAGCAGCAGCAACAACAGCCATCTGCCTTCACCTGTAACAAGTGTGGCAGGGATTGTCACTCCCCAGTCGGACTGCACAGCCATTCTCGGCGGTGCAGATAGACTCTCAGGAAGCTACGCCATCGTCTCTCGAGACGGACGGCTGCCGACGACGATTAGTTTCAGGTGCACAACCCAGTGATTAGACATTATACAACTTACTAAGTGGTCATCCCAATATATCTAGTACCCATCTGACACCACACGTATTTACTACAGTATCATTGACTACATTCCCTAAGCTGTACTTTACATTCCTGTGACTATCCTTTAACTACTAATTTGTACTTCTTAATCCTTTTACCTTTTCCACCCATCCCTTCAACATCCCCTTCCATCTGGCATTGTCAAAATGTTCTCTATATCTATGAGTCTGTTTCTGTTCTACTTGTTTATTTAGTTTTTTAGATTCCACATATAAGTAAAATAATATGGCATTTGTCTTCCTCCACCTGACTTATTTCACTCAGCACAATACCCTATTGGTCCATGCATGTTGTTGCAGATGGCAAGATTGCATTCTTTTTTTATGGTTGAGTCATATTCCATTGGATGTATTCACCATTTCTTTATCCATTCATCTCTTGATGGACACTCAGGTTGCTTCCATATCTTGGCCGTCATAAATAATGCCTCAACGAACATATGGATGTACGTCTTTTTGATTTAGTGTTTTGCCTTTCTTCAGATAAATACCCAGAAGTGGAATTGCTGCATCTTTCTTTGTCTCTTGTTATATATAGCCTTTGTTTTAAAGTTTATTTTGTCTGGTATAAGTATTGCTACCTAAGCTTTTTATTGTTTGTTTTTTCTATTTTCATGAAATATTGTTTTCCATCCCTTTACTTTCAGTCTGTGTCATTCAATCTGAAGTGAGTCTCTTGTAGGTGGCATATGTAAGGATCTTATTTGAATACACTTTTTTTATCCTTCAAAAACATGGGTAACCCAGAAAATCCTATTATTAATTTTTTGTTTTAAGTAGATAGATTGTTACAATGGAGAAGGGAATTCACAGCTGTACAAGGGCACAAGTAAATGGGTGAATATTGCCTGTTTCTCTGGATAATGTAGTCCCCACAAATCTTCCACTAAGGACAAAATAATTGTGAGAGATTAAAGACTTTGAATTACATGGAACATTAATACTGAAACTCTCAGATAATTACATATCACTTTTGCTTTATTTGTATGGACAAGATACTCTTTACTTTTTTTTCTATTGATTATCATGTCACTGTGACTAGACCACAGGAATCTGCCTACTACAGATACACAGGAACTCTATCAGAGGTTCACTTACAAAAGGAAGAAGAGGGATTACTTGGGGCAATTGCCACAAACTTCATTTTCATGGCTGTGTGTTTGATCCATCATAGAACCGTAGGCATGAAGTTACTTCAGGAAGAGATCTATTCTGTCTCCAGGTAGTATTTCTTCTACGTTATTATTGACCACTAACAATTTTTCATTAATATTAAGTTTTAAAGGTAATGACTCAAACTACATAAAAAGGAAAAGTACAAGTCAAAACAGTACAAACAGTATAAGTTAGATAAGTTATTTAAAGATTTTATTTATTTATTTTTAAAGAGAGGGGAAGGGAGGGAGAAAAAGAGGGAGAGAAACAGATGTGAGAGAGAAACATGGATCGGTTGCTCCCTGTACGCACCCCAACTGGGGACCGAACTCATAGCCCAGGTATGTGTCTTGACTGGGAATCAAACTGGTGACCTTTTGCTTTGTAAGGTGATGCCCAATCAACTGAGCCACAGAGGTCAGGGCTAGTTAGGTAAGTTTTTATTTTTTAAATATTTTTACAAAATATTTCAAGATATCCCTTCTAGGCCTGTGCAAATTCAGTCTAAACTTTTATCAGATTATTTTAAACCATATTACTGGTTTCTAGTTACCAAAGATATTAGAAATTGTTTATTGGAAGTCACAAATTAAGAGACCTACATTTGAGACTTGGCTTTGCCAGCAACTTGCCATAAATCTTTGGGTAAATTATCCAGTCTTTCTAAGCTTTTCTCTCCTCTGGCAACAATGGAAAGGATTAGACTAGAATGAACTTGAAAGTCCTATTCTGACAATTTATGCTGGAATGACTCAATTTCTGAACTTCAACATGTTTTAATAAATATTAATAACATTCATACATTTGCATACTACTTTATAGCTCACAAAATGCTTTCACATATATGATCTTTTTAAAATCTCTCCAGTGCCTATGAGTTGGGCAGAGTTCACAAAAGTGAGAACAAACTCAGTGACGTTGTAGCTAATCCAAAATCACAGTTACATACATGGCAGAGCTGGATAAACCGGTCTTCCTTCTCCAAAGCTCAATTTTCTTTCTGCTGTATAATGCTACTTCAAATTATGGTAATATAGGAGTATGATTAGTTAAGTTTTTGTTAAATCATAAAGTAATGTGACGTAATTTAAAAAAAACAACACTGAATTTAAAGTCAGAACTATGTTTTATTGACAATTCTGACACTATGATTTGGAGAACCTCTCTGAGCCTCATTTTCCTCATCTGTAAAAAGGGGTTTGGACTATGAAACTTTTGAGGTTTTTCTTGCTTAAAAATTTTATTTTCTTCTTCGACTGTAACTGTTTCTAGCCTAATATTTTGATAAATTAATATTAAAATGAAACTTATTGACTGTAAAAGGTTTAAAAAAATACACTAAGATCACTCCTACTGGATGTTAGTCATGCTTTTTGGCCACCAACATATTAAAAACCTTAACTAACATTATCGACTGAACAATACTTTCCAACAAACTAGTTAACTTAAGATTTCACACAAGGGTAAAAAATGTTGGCTGAGTTATTTAGAGAATGCATGGAGTTGCCTTTTCTGTGAGGTCTTGACTTAATAGAAAAACCTACTTGGGAACCAATGATAGAAAACCTAAGGGAGCTCATTGTGAAGACATTTTTGGCCCTTCTGCAATGTGCTGAATGATATCTCTACTTCTCTGATATAGCATCTGATGGTCATGCATATTCCTCACCCTGAGAGTTTATAATGGATAGACATTTCATTTTAAAATAAAAAAAAAAACACTTGATAATAGTGAAGGGTTATGATAATGAATGTTTCAAGATTAGAGACAAAGAAGAGTTTTGAACCTGTTCCTTCTTTGCCTGCCTCCCCGTTTGAGTAGAACATTGTAACTTTTGAAGCTAACATAGAATGAATCATAACCAGCTTGCTGAGTTGGTGAGTTTATGCACAATTAAGCTTTGTTGGAACTTCCTTTATTTGTAATAGTGCTGTTACAGCGTGGGATGCTATTCAGCTGCAAACAACATTCCATTTAATAACGAGGCATTAATTCACCCATTAAATCAGCACCATCACTAACTGATAAGTATCGCCCTTTTCCTTGGCCTCGCTTGGCTCTTCTGCCAGTGAACAAAGCATGGCAATGGCATGGCCCTCGAGACAAGAAGATTGGAGGGAGAGTAGATTGAGCAATGATGACCAAAATTCCATCTAACCACAGAAATGGAACTTTGCTGTAGTCTTTTCCTTTCCTTAAATATAACCCTGCATACTTTCCAAGCAGTACTTTAAGTGCCTTTAAAACAAAACTAAGCAAATTAAACAAAAACAATAAATAAAATAACAGCACCAAGTACTACATCTATTAAACACCAGGGACATGAAAATGCATGGAGGGTAGCCCTGGCTAGTATGGCTCAGTTGTTGGGCATTGCCCTGCAAACCGAAAGGTCGAAAGTTTGAATAACTCTCAGGGCACATGCCTGGGTTGTGGTTCCATCTCCAATCAGGGCAGGTGCAGGAGGCAGCCAATCTCTGACATCAGTGCTTCTCTCTCTCTCTTTCTCCCTCCCTTCCCCTCTCTCCAGAATCAATTTAAAAAAAAATGTATGGAGGATCATGCATGAAAAGATGTGCATAAGAATGTTCACAGTAGCATTGTTTGTAATAATCCAAATTAAAAACATCTCAGTGCCCATCAGGAGTAGAACAGACAAAGAGATTATAGTATGTTTATACAATAGAAACTCAAGAAGCTACCGTTATACTCAATGATGTAAATACCTCTCACAAACCTAATGTTGAGAGAAAGAAACCAGACTCAAAGGAGTGTATAACGTATGAATCCATCTTATATGTATAAAGGCAAAAACTTAGCAAAAGTAATTTCTGGTATTAAAAGTCAGGAGAAATGTTGCCTTTGGGGAAGAGTAAAGGGTAGACATTTAGGAGAGCACGTGGAGGGCTCCTGAGTAGTTATCTATTTTTTTAATCTGAGTGGTGAATACATCAAAATGTACACTCATAGTTTCTGTCATTTTCTGAATATATTTTATGTTGCAATAAAAAGCTTATTTAGAATTATGTTATAAATGAGAAACCGCTTTAGACTGGGTCTGAGTGCCCTGAAGGTATCAACTCAACTAAGTCTCACTTGCAACCATAAAAGGGTCAGGTTTATTTACTTATTAGTGAACTCATTTATTATTTCTAATCCACTTTTGATTTTAGAATAGACTGAGATTTACAGAAAAAGTTGCAGTGAGGGTACAGAGGGTTCATATATACCACACATCAATTTCTCCTTTATTTGTAATGTCTTACATTATAATAGCACATTTGTTACAACTAAAAAACCAATATTGGTACACATATTACTATTCTCTAAATTCCACTCTT
This sequence comes from Furipterus horrens, assembly GCF_987537825.1. NCBI lineage: Eukaryota > Metazoa > Chordata > Mammalia > Chiroptera > Furipteridae > Furipterus > Furipterus horrens. The sequence continues at coordinate 141,409,058 of NW_028327176.1, read as the reverse complement.
CATTCCAGTTTCACTACTTTTCCCACTAATGTCTTTTTCATATTCCAGGATCCCATTCAAAATACCACATTACATTTAATGGTCCTGTCTCCTAAGCCCTGCTCTGGTTCGATAATTTTTCAGTTTTTCCTTTTTTCACCCCATTAACTTGACAGTTTGTTCAGGCATTTTGTAGGATATCTGGATATTCTGATGTTATCTCAAGATTAGACTGGGTTTATGGGTTTTGAGGAAGAATATCACAGGGATGAAGTGCCTTCTCATCACACCATATCACTAGTGGTGTTAACTTTCATCTATCTGGTCAACGTAGTGTTTACCAGGTTTCTCCACAATAAAGCTACTTTTACTCCTTCATATTCTTTGGAAGAAAGTCACTAAGTGCTGCCCATACTCAAGTGAGATGGAGGATTAAGTTTCAATTCCTTTTAAAATTTTCCCGTTTTGTATGCAGTTTATACTGCACATCACATATCAGCTCAGTTAATATAAATATCATTATTTTGCCTCTTTAGGAGCAATCAGCAAGTATGTGTTCAACATGTCATTATTAAATGTTTTTCTATCTTAATGGAAACCTTGTAATAAGATAAAATGATGTAAACTTTAAAAAACGTGATATTATATATACTGAAAACTAATTTAAAACGACTAAGGGAGATCGTGAGAGCGTCCATCAATGGTAATGATCACAGGCTTCTGAATGTTGGGAGGAAAGTGAGCCTGCAGAAAGGATTTGTATCTGGGCCAGAAGAGGTTTGCCAATCTGGCGAATTACGCCTTTAGAAGACATAACTTTGCTCCACTTTTCCTCTGGAGATCTTACCATCCGCAAGCCCTATGACCCAACTCTGAATTGAAAAACCCGTAGCAACCCTACAGACAGCAGGGTGGTACCAGAGAGAAATTACTCCCGCTGAGGGCTGGCAACCACGGTCCGCCGGGAGTAACCGGACTGTTTAAAGGATACACCCGGAACTGGGAACCGTCCTACTGGCGGTCCCGAAGCCACCAAGGGCTCTACCCGGACAGCGCCCCTCCTCCCTTCGGTCCCGCCCTCCTCGCGGCCACCGCGTCTTCCTTCCGGGTCGCGCTGGGCCGGGCTCGGCGCGGTCGCGCAGGAGCGCGGGAGTTTGGGAGCGGCCATCGCGCTTTGGCCTCACCGCGCCGCCTGGTCGCTGGTGAAGCCCACGGCGCGCGCTGTCCTGGTCCCTCCAGGGTACGGTCCTTTCTTTACTTCTCCTTCATGCAGGTCTCCCGTCTTCCTCCCTCGGCGCTGGCTCTGCGCTGGGGCTGGGCCTGGCCGGGGCGGAGCTTTGGGAGCCTGGGCGCGCTGCAGAGGTCCCCGCGCGCCTCCCCTCCCCCACCGCCCACTCGGCGCCTGCGGGGCTTGTTGGGGACCCTGAGAACAGCATCCGCCCTCGGGCGCTTCTTTTCTGAACTCTAGTCGGCCGGCAGGGTGTGAGGCGTAGCCTTGGCTTGCGAGCGGTGCAGGGTGTTTACACCGCGCCGTCTGCGGGCCCTGGTGACTCCGCAGCTTCTCTGTGGCCCTGCTGCCACGCGTCGGCCACCTGCACGTCTGTATCTGTTGCTCCTGTGTGTGCTTCCTTGATACTCCAGTGGCGTCCCGTGATTTGTGCCTGACCAGGCCTGTGACTTCATTCAGGACTGCCACGAAGCACCCGGCAGCAGCCTCATTTCTGTGTTTAGGGCCTCCTTAGAGTGCTCTGGGATGATGAACATCCACTTGTACAACGTGTTAAGCAAGGGGATTGGTTTTGCATTTCCTTGATGGTTCCCCAAGTACTCATAGCAGGAGTATTGGGATGCATTCACTAATTGAAATACACAAATAATTAGAAAGGCAAGACCATATAAACCTGTGGTCAGGTAGTTGCGTTGGCTTTAAGTCCTGAAGGACTCACAAACACCAGGAGCTGGATCTTGCTGGTTTTGGTCTGTTCCCAGGACACAAGCTGCCTTTACTGCTTTCTGGTGTGCACTCGGTTTTTTAAGTTCAGAGGTTAGGCATATTTTGCCCTTAAAGCTCGCTTCATGCTTCTGTTGGCCGAATTACATGTTGTACCTGTTGGTTGAGTAGAGGGAGAGTTTCCTGATATATCAAATGCTCCTCTAGTGATGAAGTTTTTTGGGGAAAAGGTCAGTACTTACATTTCCAGTGGGAAGGTGTATCACCCCATAGTAGGCACTCTTTTAAATAGTTCATTGAATTGGACTTTCTTTCCACACCTCTTTCTTGGGTACCAACTTAAAAAAAAATTTTTAATGGCTGTGCCAAATATTTGTTTCTCATATCCCTGTGTTTTCATGCTCTTTCTTTTTGTTACGGACTTGAAAATCAGCTCAATGTGAAATGGTTACTTTATTTTCACTAATGCCATGATCCGGTAATGAGATTATAGTCCTCTGTATAATGGCATCTTAAAATGTTGCTAACTGCTTATCTTTTACTTTGAAATATGGTCATTTAACAAAACTTTCCCCTTTTTTTACTGTGTTAGTCTCATTGCCCATCCTCTTAAATAATCCGTTTTAACTTCATGGTTCTAACTCTGGTATCTTCTTAGACTATTTGTCACATGAATTGTGTATGTCTACCTCTGTTTTCTTCTAGTATTTTTCAGTCTTCATATTCTTCATGTTTAAATCCTTAACCTACCTCCACAATACTTAAGGGTGAGAAAGGAAGTAAGGCTCTACTGTTTTTTTCCCCAAAAATTGTTGGCCAATGACCCCATCGTTATATGTTGAATTCAGTTTTTCCCAGCTGATAACAAATACTGTATCTTAGGCCCTGATTCTCATTAATCTTTGGCACTTCTGAATTTTTGTTCAGTGATCCCTGGCTTCCTTTGCTGATACCGTGCTGCTCTTATTATTCTAGGTTTATAATGTATTTTAATGTCTAAGGATTCTAACAATGCCTGGCATGTTGTAAACATCACTACCTATTTTTGTAATGAACACACTTAGTTGGGTAAGTTGATTTCCTTTTTTAGCCCTCCCTTCTTTTGAAATTTCTTGCCTTTTCTTGAAATAACTTTTTTAGCTTGTTTTTTTCTCAAGGTCAGTTGAATCATTTACTGTTGTTAAATTCTTCCTCTTGCTAACTCACAGCTCTCCATGTAGAGTTGCTCCTCAGAGTTGTACATGGAGAAGCAGCTCAAATCAAATTCTGCATGTATTTTGATTTGCTCTGTGTATTTTAAGTATGGTGTTTCTCCCCTTATCTGCTCTGACTTAGGACGTTGTATACCTGGTTTCAGCAGCCCTAAGGGATAAATGCCTGTAAAGTGACACCTAGAACAACCTCATGTCTATTTGTATTTTACCATTCCAACTGAACATCTTAAATATAATGAATTTTCAAGCGTTGCTATAATAGATACTTAGAAACTTCATGAGATCATAAATGTATACATTCTTTTTCTTAAGTCAAATAATATGTACAGATATAGCCAAAAGAGAAAGTAAATATGTTGTGTGCCCACCCTAGAGATTATCACTGTTTAATCACTTGTCTTCTTTCCTTTTAGACATTAGAAATAAATGTGTGTAAGTTTACAGTTGTTTCATAAGTGGCAGTGTACTATATATAACTTCCAGTTAGTAATAATTGACAACAATCTATATCAGTGCATATAACAATATCTTTTTAAACTCTTTTTGGTATTTTATTGTAGGGATAACCCCCAAATAGTAATATATAACCAATCCCCTATTGATAATAAGCCAATTTCAGATTTACTTCTATCACAAACAAAATTACAGGGACAGGGATCATTTGTGTGTGTTTGCATGTTTGTTTATTCCTTTAGTGTAAGTGTTTAAACATGGAATTATGGAATTGCTGGGTCAAAGGATCACTATGTTTTAAATTTTGATTGATTGTTCCATATTGCTCTCCAAAAGATTGTTGTAAGAGCAGATTTATACAATTTATGACAGTGCTTCTGTTGCCATATCATTGCCAAGAATTGTCAAGGCTGAGATTTTACCTTACTTGGAAGCTGGCAGAAGACATGAGATTCCTTGGTCAGAGACAAAGCACAGCAATAAAAGTAGCCAGAGGATCATCATTTTCTTGTACTGCTTCCTTGAACCCTAATTTACAGTGGGTGATGTGATGAGGGCCAGATGATTCAGGACATGGCAGTAAATTGCATTACAGGAGAAGAACTCTGAGCTTAGGGAACCTGAATCTTTCATAATAGGCTGCAAGTAAACCAGCCCAACTTTTGTCATAGATAGAGACAATATGTATATAATGCCCTCTCCTTCAGAGGGAGACCTTTCTTTATCAAGGATGTTTGCTACAGAGACACCCTTGAAAAGATAGTTTGGAACAAAGGCTCTCAGCACCTCTGCTTTTAAGACATGCAGAAATGTGAGAGACCTGTGAAGAATTGTCTCAAAACCATTGCTGCAAAGATGATACAATAACTTTTTATATTTTTGTTATTTTATGGATGAAAAATACTATTTTATAACTGCTTTAATTGTGTATTTCTTTGCTTATTGATAGTGTTGAATATATGTGTAAATTAGCCATTTGTATTCTTTTGTTACCTGTTTATATTTTTTGCTTGGTTTTCTGTTGAAGTGTTACTCTTTTTTATTGACTTTAATAGCTCTTTACATGTAGTGGCTATTATTTTGATATGTCATTTGCTAGTATTTTTTATAGTTTACTTCTGGGAGCTTTTCCTGTATAGAAATCTTTAATATGCATGTTGTCAGTTATACTGTTCTCTTCCTTTATGGCCTCTGAATTTCCACCCCAAGGTTATTAAAATACTCTTTGTATATATTCTCTTATTGGATAGTTTGTATTATATATTTAGATTTTTTAGAAATGGTTGCTATGATAATATTCTAAATGTACTTTTCTAAATGTCTGGGCATTTTTCTAAAATATTTTTGATCAGCTGTCCTTTCCCTAATGTTTTTATTTGCCACATTCATTATAATGTACTATAACCTTATTTGTTGTTTTCTCAAAACTGACAAATCAGTAAGCAAAATATGTTTGTCTGCCACAGGGACTATTAATTTGTTTGAATTCATCCTTCTAGATTACTATATGTAGTTGCTTGTTCTTAGTGGATTTTAATCTTTCAAAATATGAAATACCTTTTTTGCCATTTAATGACTTTTGCCGTGGAATCTACATTGTCTGATATTACTATTACCATCTCTGTCAATTTTGTGTATACCAGATAGATCTTTATTGCCTATATGTTCATTTTCAGTCTTTCTACATCATTTTGCTGTACTTACCTCTCTTATACATCAAACATCATACAGCTCAACTTCCATTCTCTTTTCAGTCTTCACTCCTCCCAATTTGAAAGTTTGTCTGTATTTTGTTGTTGTTTGTTTTCTATGCGAATAAGAGTTTTAGTGAGTTTTTTTCCTTTGGAATTTCTAAAGTATTACATGATCTTCTAGTATTTTCTTGAATTTTTGTTAGCTTCACTCGTCTTAAATTTATTTTCTATAGATATTAGGTTTCTTGCTTCTGTGTTCTAGGTCACTTTTTTAAATTTTAATTTTCAATTTAGTTGGCTATCATATCTTTAATTTCTAAGAAATTAAAAAAGTTTTAATTAGCTTGTTCTTATTCATGGATCTGATACCTTGTGAACTCACAGTAAAGATAAGTTATTATTTTAAAACTAGTCTCACATTAACTTTTATTAGAGACCATTTTTTGTGTGTGTTTTTTTTTTAAATTAATTAATTTTTTATAACAATAAAAAATAACAATCCCTCCCTCTCAGACTTAAGATCCTTTATAATCTTATAAAGGACAATGGGCAAAGGTCTTGTACTCCTCTAGCTGCTTCAAGCCGGACATGGTCATCATCCTACCTACCCTTGGGTCCAGAAATCCCTAATAAGAGTGGGGGTGTGGAGGGGAGGGTGGCCTTCCCACATGGGGAAGGATCGTGCAGACTCCAGGTCAGTTGGCTGTCCCCGGACAACGGTGTACTTGGTTTAACAGGCTGGCATTCTTGTTGTATTCTGGGGGCAACAAATTTAGCCACAGAGTTAAAAGGCATCATTCAATCCATAACCACTAGATGACAAAAGGCAGGGATTAATTTTTTAATGTCCCACATTAGGGAAAAAAAAGGCTTCTTTGGAGGAAGGTGTGCCAGGCACATCACACCTGTCCAAAACCCTTTTGCCCACGATACTTAGTTTGGGCTGAGGGGAATATTTTAGGTTTCCCCCCTCTCAGACCTCTGGGCGCTTTCTGTCCAAGCCTTTAGAACAGAAGAGAGAAACCAGTTTTAAAGTGAAGCCCACAGACCACCCCATGCTTGACCAACCCAGCCACTTAGTTCAGCCAAACCATTGAGAGAGACCATTTGTTTTAATTGCCCAACTTGTTTCCCCCGTCTCTAAGATGGCTAATTCCATACACACACGCACACACATATGTATACCAATGCAGATTTATATTGGCTGACTTGGTCCTGGTTGAGAATCTTTCTGAAGTCATGAAAATCATTGTTTACTTTTCCACACAGGTAGTTCCCTAAGGCCAGGTGAGGGGTTGAGGCTCTGTGATCAGGCTTTGCCTTGGGCATAATGAATGGGCAGGACATGGCAACTAGTACATGTCTTTCAGAGTTGCTGGTCAAGAACAGACTAGTAAGTGAAGCCCATAAACAAGCCAATACCAGAGTAGCAAATCTCCAACCTAACTTGTTTTGGTCCAAAACAAAGATGGAAAAGAAAAGCATACAGAACTGTTCCATGACCCTAAGAATTCCATTGTGTGGCTCCTTTTTTAGTTGTTGTAGTCAACTGAGCTTTCCCCTGATTTCCTGGCAACCACTGATCTGTTTGCCTTCCCTAGAAGCTTTGTCTTTTCTAGTGTCTTATACATGAAATTGAACAGAGAAGCCTTTGGGTCTGGCTTCTTTCACTTAGGAAATACACTTTAAGATTCATCTATACTGTTACCTGACTCAGTGTCCATTCCTTATTACTGAGTAGTGTTTAATTGTGTGGCTGTTGCACAGTTTATTCATTTGCCTGTTGCAGTACATCGTGGATGTTCTCAGGCTATGATGGATAAATATGCTATACTGTAAACATTTATGTACAGACTTTACTTTGAATGTAGGTTTTTAATACACTTGGGTAAATACCTAGGAGTGGCCTTTATCATTTTGCATTTCCACTGAAAGTGCTTGCGGCATCCAATTTGATATCATCTTAAAATTTTATTAATCTGTAATTAATTGTTCTCAGATGTCAGTTATTAAATACTCCGAGGTTTCCCCTCTTGAAACTATACTTGATATTACCTACTCAAGTAAAATGTTTGCTAGGACATACAAAAATATGCCATAAAGGAAAAAAAGGTAAATTTGACATCATAAAGATTGAAAATTTTTCTCTTTAAAAGATATTATCAAATAGATGAAAGGCACATACTGGAAGTAAATAGTTGTGAACCATATATCAGATAAAGATAAAGATTCTATTTAAAATGTATAAAGAACTTTTACAAGTCAATAATAAGAAAAAACTGATTTTAAAATGTGCAAAATAAATATTTCACTAAAGAAGCTACAAATGGTAAATGAAAAGATGCTCTTATATCATTACTAGTCAATTGATAACTGCAAATTACAACCACAGGCTACCAACACCCTCCCATGGGAATGGCTAATGACTGAAAATATTAACTATTGGTGAAGTTGTGGAGCAACTAGAAAGAACTCTCCTGTGAAATGCTACAGCCATTTTGGAAACAGTGCGGCACTAATAACAACTGAAATATCTATTAACAAGTGAATGGATATGACCATATAATGGATCTGATTCAGCAATAAAAAGGAACAAATGGCTAATACACATAACAGAGATAAATCTTAAAGATAACTGAGCAAAATAAACTAGACACAAAAGAATACTAATATTTCACTAATATCTAACTCTAGAATAAAGGACAATCTGATGTATAGTGACAGGAAGGAGATCAGTTTTGACTAGGCGCAGAGAGTGGATGGGTGACTGGGCGGGGATGCTGGGGAAACTTCTGGACTGATAGAAATATTCTGTGTCTTGGTTCTGGTGGTGATTACATTAGTATATACCTCTGTCAAAACTCTGAACTGCACACTTAAAATGGGGTACATTTTTTGGGACATAAATTATACCCCAAAGTTAATTTAACAATATTACACACTATTTTAGTTAATTATTCTTTTAGTTTGGCTAGCAGTGACTTAGCTATGATCTTGTGCTTGGACTTTTGTTAGGAAAGCTAACTAAATTCAGTATATTTTTATTATGTAAAATGCTCTTTATTTTAATGTACAAAAATGTATAGCTAGTTTTAGGCTAAAGTAAATTCATATTTATGATAAAATTTTAATAGTTATTTTTCTGTCTTCAGTGAATCCATTAAAATTATCTTCAACTGCGTATCTCTAATTTTTATTATTCTAGGTTTTAGTTTAATATAAATTGTGTAGCTGCTGAAGGTTTAGGGTTATTCTAATTACATAGTTCTTACCATTTGGATGGTTTATTTGTACCCATCATTAAACAGTGAAGAAAAAGGTAAATATATAGAAAATATAGCATAGTGACATTTGTATCAAAGATATTTTATATTATCACAACTGTGTAATTAGAAACATGCCCTTCCTTGTCACTTTGTGATATAGTACCTTGGACAGAAAGAGGGTTTCCAGATGCACTGTATCAGAAAAACCACAATTCACTTATCCTACGCTTCTGCTTTGTTTAAAAAAACAATTTGACTCAACTCTTTTTTCTTGCTATTAAACATTATTGACATCCCTTCCAGCTCTGGAAATGCCTCTGCAGTATTTAATAAATTTAAATATGCTTGTTAAAGAAAGTCTAGGAAAGAAAGAGTAGAGAGAAAACATTGCAGAACTAACCATTATCAGTTTCTAGTTTAAATTAATTCTAAACCTTATCTCTTGTTTCTGACAAGTCCATTTCTAGTTGGACTTTTTAGCACTTCTTCATAAGTCCTCACCATTTGTTTATTAACTCAGCAGAAGTTTTGAAGTGCCCCCTGTGTTTCAATACTTTTTGTGTACTTCTGGAAGAGAGAGAGGTATTGTTTGCCTCTTTGGTTTTCAAGCTGTTTCCTTGGCCTTTACAGTTTTTTGTTTGTTTTTTCCCCCCTGCCTTCTCCTGTTGCTTTATTTACCTGGATTTCCAGGAAGCTTTAAAATTGGATAGGAGGCTGTATTCTCCCTGTTCATATACCTAGTTCAGTTAAGAACTCTACCTATTTATTCTATATTGGGGGCACATAGAGTCATTATATTCCATCCTAGAAGTCTCCTTACTGATGTTGTTACATTTTTTCAACATAGTACAGCAATTTTCAACAGGTGTGCAGCAAGAATTTTTAAAACATGCAATGCCTTATTATTTAGTCAGGGGCATTGACCTCTTTTTCCTTAGATTGTCAAAAGAATGACCACAGCCAGTGCTACAATAGTTCTTCTGTGAGAATGAATCAGAATTTTATCACTTTTTGTCAGGTTGGCAAAAAATATACTTTTGTGTGTGCTGCAGAATTTTAGTAATTAGTTTATGCGTGCCTTGAGATCAGAAAGTTTGAAAGTTACTGATACAGTATATTGGAATGTAAATAATTATGATGAAGGAAAAGGATGCTTTTGCTAATAAAAATATCAACCTGTCTTTTTACCTTTGCTTTTACATTACTGCCTTTCTTGTGCTCTTTTCTCTTGTTCTATGGATGAATTTTTTTTTCATCCATAATTTTTCTAGTTCCCCATAATCACCCTATGATCTTAACACAGTTTTGGAGTGTTAAAAAATTATTGTATTTGAGAAAATAATTTTCTTTTACCTCCCCAATCATCTCTTTTATGAATCTTTCTTTAATTTCACTCAGAGTTTCTTTGTGGCCAAAGTCAAGTCTTTTACATATTCAGGGGCTGCTTTTATACTAAGAGAAGTTACTACATTTTAAACCTGTTTGAACAGTAAAATTTCAATATGTATATGATTCCTTATTGGATGGCTTCAAAGAAGGTCCTACATTTGATTCTCACCTATTGTTTCATTTTTTACTAACCATTTCCCCCTCTTTTCCTCTATATCAAGATATGGAACTTTTCTTGTTCCATTTTTTTGTTCTACATGTGCCTTATCTTGAAGAGTCACTGGTTTCATTTCTGTGCTCATTTTAATTATCTTCGGCCATCTACTCTGCCAGTTTTCAAAAAACAACAAATGTTTGTTGAGCGTATATTGGCATGTACTAGGTCCTGAGGGTGTAGTTATAATTAAGACACATTCTCTGAACTTGGAGAATTCATTGTCTGTTAAAGTAGAAAATTATCTCAACATGTAGGAAATGGCACATAACATGTAAGAGCAAAGCAAAAGTAGGTGGTGGGTAAGGTCTAAACCTGACCTGAAAGGATGGGTGAGAGGATGCCATGCTGAGGGATGCACAGGCATGCTGGAGGTACCCAGCCTCGGCAGGAAAGCACAGGTGCAGTTCTGGTGGGTGTACAGCAGGTGTGCTGGGAGAGGACTGGTGCCAAGGTTGGTGGAATGTTTCAGTGTATCATTTTATCAGAAAGACAGCCTTCCTTTAATGGTGCCTCTATACATTTGAGAGTGAGGAAGAAGACCCAGAAGGAGACTGAGAAGCAGTTGAGAGGTAGGAGATATAATTGCATGTGGTGCCATAGCAACTCAGAGTGGGCAGGCTGGGAAGGAGGGTTCCTTATGAGCATCAGCTCTGCACCAAATTCAGCTATAATTCCACTCTTCAGTCTCTCCCATGTCTTGATTTCTGGACTCAGCCAGCAGAATCCTTTCCTCAAAATAGTGTCTCTTGATCAGTCTCAGCAGAATACAGGAATAACATATAAGGTTTGGCCACATTATGCACTCTGTTACCTTTTGGTATTGTCTGCAGTGCTGCCTAAACGCTCTTTTTTTTCCCTCTCACTTCATTGACATGTTTCTGTGGGGTATTTTGAAGGTAAGTATTGTGTTATGACTGCCTTCAGATATGACACTGCCTCATTGCCTGTCCTTTTCTGTACCTTTTCACTTTAAGTTGAGAATTCTCTTTTAAGTTTTAAACTTGTTTTCCAGGTTCCTTCATTACACTATGAACTTAACTTGTGTGTCGCTGGCTCAAGTTCATTCCCGTTGCCTCCTTTTGTTTATTTCATGAAAAGTCCTTTCCTTCCTTTTCCTCTGCTGAATCACCAAGCCATGTTCTCTGCAGTTCCTGCCATCCTGCTTCTCTCTGCCTCATCGACTCCCTATCTCACTTCAAATCTCAGTAGTAAACATATGTTCTCCTTTGTCTGTATCTCTTAATTTCTCTTTTCCATCATTACTGCTTTCTCTGTAATTGTATTATTTTAACTTTGTTAAGCGTTTGATAATATGAAAAATGTAGTTGAAAATAAAGTTGTATTATAATAAAATCATGTCCTATAAAGCAAGTTGTTTCCCAAGGAGTATGGAAGTCTCATGATACAAGTTAAAATGCCTGTTGTTTTACTTCCTTGATTATGCCAAAGTTCATTGTGTTGGTGAGAATTTTTCGCCTCATAATCATTGCAGATAAGTGATTGGATTAAACAACTAATAAAGGTCACCCTATTCCTAATTATGATATTTTGATGAATATGATATTTTTACATGTTACAAGAGTCTTTAAAGGAGTGTTTTAAATGAACTGGAAAGGAACATAATTCCCCAAAGGTATATTTTTATAATCACCCTTTTGGAAAACTGTAGTGTACCAGACTAATATTTATTTGCACCAGGTGGGAAAAATAATTTTGTTTTTGAATCCCATTCTTATAGAATAGTTATTGTATCTTTTGCATTGGTTTATTGTCCATTAGGATATTCATTGGTTGGTTATCGCAGATCACCACCACACCGTGGCAGAAGTTCAAACAGTACATGGGCAGTTTGGCTTCTGCATTGGTCATTGCTGAGCCTGTGCCTCTATGCCCTTTCTCAGCTTCCTTTCCCAAGGAAAAGTAGAGTGTGCTGTCCTTTCTTCTCCATTGTTCTTCCCCACCCCCCACCTCCAAACACTAGTTAACTAGAAGGGACTTGAGAATCACTGAAGGATGTTAATAACAATGGGTTTACACATTTTCTTTTTAAATTTCTTTGCCTTGTTTATTTTCAGAAGGAGACTTGTAATTTTATTAGACTTTTCAGAATAGTGTTGCTGTAAAAGAATATTTGCTTTTTAAAATTTTTTGTCATTTCTGGCTTTATCACAAAAAAATTAAAGATTATTCATAGTTGGAGAAAATAAAGTATCCATTTACATTTCTCTTGTACACTGAAGATATTTGAACATATAATACATATATTTGTAGTTTATAATCCCTCAGTGCAAAATTTTATTTAACACAACCTAAAAATGATATTACCTATATGACACTCTTGTTGCTTTTGATATTATCCCATAATCTACAGTAGTAAAACCCAGCTGGGAAACAGTTATAAAGTTTGTAGTTTGTATGTCAAATAGAATTTGGCTTTCACAATTTGTCTCAGTGTTTTGGCCAAGACTGTGAACGTCCACATGAATATGATATCTAATTTTGCAGGTTTTTTTGGCTTTATAAAACTTTTACTTCTTATAAATGCAGTTTTATAAAGAGAGTGAAAGGAACTTGGTTGAAGCAATTTAGAGACTATAGAGTGAGAAGTGATATCCAAAGATTATACAGTCAAATTAACCCACCTTGGCAGATGCCATTCTGTCCTCCTCTTGAAGATTTCCAGGAATAAAACATCCAGTCTTCCAAATTAGCTGATTAGTCAATTGAATTGGATACTTATATGCTGTTGTTTATTTCTGAAATTTCAATTTTATAGTTTAAATTTTCATTCTTTTAAGAAAGAGAGAGACTAAGTAACTTCTTTGACAAATTACCCTTCTTAATTTACCTGGGGGCCTGTATATATGGTGAAAGAAAGAGCTATATCATTTGAAATTTTGGTGTGAGGGGTTTGAGATTTGAGCAGTTATAAAAATATTTTTTTCTTGACAGATTTATACTTGTGGTAGATGAAATGTTTGCATAAGCAAGTGATACTAGCTAATTACTTTTTCCCACATTTATAATATGACCTACACTTCAGCACTTGGTGTAATATGTCCTGAGATGAATCTGACCCGTTGATTCATGATACATCAGCAGTAGAAATATGTGCTGTGGAAACTCCTTAGTTATTTTTATAAAAGCTTTGTTTTCAAGGAAAAGTCTTGATCAGATGGTTCCTATTATTTCTTGTTCTTAGGTTACAAGTTCTTGCATTTAGTGAATCTGCCTACTGACTGTCTCTCACTGTGGTTCATTTTCTCTTGTGGTCTGTAAGTTTTTGTTGTGATGCATCTTTAGAAAGGGTTTAATCTCTGTCCTGTGTTGTGGAAGCATCCCTGCAAAGAGGTTTTCAATCTGCCCCTAATGGATCCTAACATTTTACGGTTCAGGACTACTACTTTTTAAACTTTTTGACTTGGAGATGGATTCTGAACTATGAAGGTGTGTGAATTTAAGCTCACACTCTGTCGTATGGTATATGCCTAAAAGGGTTCTGATTTTACTCTGTGACTTTCCCCCATTGCCTGAGTTGATGTCCTGTCTCCTTGGGCTTCCTGGCCAGTGAGATGTTTTCATATGCTTGGTTTCATGGATATGGTGATCTTTCCTGAGTTTTGGCTTTATAAAGGTACTTCCCGCTGTGATCTGTGGCTTGCAATAGCATTTCTGCCTGGGTATTAGAAATTCTATTAGGCCCTGTAACTGGTTCCATGAGCCACATTAGCTTTAGCTCCTGCTCTCTGCTCTTTGACTCCCTCTTTGTTTCTCTCAACTCTGGATCCCCCCCGCCCACTTGTTTCAAGTTCATCTGTTAATTTACTGTTTTACTTGTTACATCTTGTCAAGCATTTCAGTGTGTTTGGGTCTAGCTGGGATTTATTCAGAGACAGAAAGGATGCTGTTAGGTAATTTTAAATTATTTTAGACTTACATACATTTTTTTCTTTGCGTATCACCTTTTTCTTCAACATGTCAAATATTTTGTGTTTACTGTGTGCTGAGTACTTTGAGAAATGAAGATCTTTGGCTACATTCACTTTTAAAGAAACTTAGTCCTAATTAGAGCCTTGTGGAGTTAGGGTATATGTCTGATACAAAGGCAGTACCAGCAGGTACCAGAGAATAAGAAAGACTACTTATGTTTTATAAATTATAATTTTTATAATCTTAGTGCTAACATTTTGAATGGCTAGAACATTGCTCTAGTAAAGAAATGTTGATATATTCCTCTTTTACTTAGAAGTTAAGCTTGAGACTTTACAGGTACAAAAATAAGTATGTTTAATTTCCTTGTTTGTGTAGACAAGAGGTTACCTACTCTGTGTGGACAACGGTCAGACCTGGGTTGTAAACTGGTGACGCTGGCCAGGAAGAATGACAACCACCCAGAGAGCTCGGGCCTCTTCTAACTGGTGTCCTCTTGATTGTTAAAAGTTGCAAACTAGTCCAAATTTTAAAAACGCTGTTTGGTGCCAATAAAATATCTGTTGGTGTAGTTTGACTCATAAGCTCTGGGTTTACAACCTCTATCTAGAAAGGGTTCAATATTATATTTTTATACATCCATTCATAAAATTAATAAAATGTATTAGTTATTCATAATAGTCCACAAGTTCAGAGAAGTGTGGCCAGTTCAGTTTGAAAGTTCTGTGTCTGTCTATGCTAAATCTTCTGGGATGGTTGACTTCCTAAGTTGAGAATTAAAATATTTTCTAAAATTCTTATCTTACAGGTAAAAGAACGTCACATATGTACCTGAAATCAGCATGCAATTTTCAGGCCACATCGATGAGTGCCAATTTTTGCATATCCTGTGACCTTTCTGTCTGGGAGTGAGTGATTTCTAAAAGTAGCTGGCAACCCACCAGATGCCAGCCAGCCATGGACTGCCCTAACAAGTAATGCTAAGAGTTATAAATTAAACTGTCTCTGGTGATCTGTGATGTGTAAGGTAGTTAATTTAGTTCGTCTGAATTAACTGTCAGCTCCATAAAACTATTCCCATAATGTGAAATCCCATAATGTGTACTTAGCATGTTTGGACATAATGAATAATTAACAATAGGGAATCATTGGTTAAAAAGTGAAATTATAAAATGCCTAACAGTCTTGGATTTACAGCAGTATTTTAGTTGCTCACCATATATTTTAAATAATTTTAATTTTAAAAGTTCAAGGACTTAACTATTTCTTGAAGGGTAGTTATAATTTTGTGTAAAATAGTTTTTTGGGGGGTCATACATATTCCATTGCTTTATAATACTAGTTTTGCCTCTGATATAGCATAAAATTGTATACATTTTCAATATTTAGATTTCTTAAAAATATATTATGGAAATTATACCAAAGATTCACATTTATAGTAAATCTTGTTTTTGTTTCATTCTGGAAAATTACATTGGGCAAAAAGCCTGTTTATTATCTTATTTTCATGCGTTTTTCTGCTTATTTAAATTATTTTACTTTATCAAGTCATTCAGTTTTTTAGAACATCCTTCAAAGAGTTCATGCATCTTACAGAGGACACCTGACCTTTTGAAGCTTCATAATTCACATCTAGATGTCACCAGTCTTCCCTATGTTAACAGTTCTGACCATGTTTTATTATCTATGCCTTCGGCGCCGAGCCAGGACAGCCACAAGAGGAGAAATGATGAACAGCCATAGAACTATAGAATCAAACAGCCGGACTTCCCCTCTGAATGCAGAGGTGGTCCAGTATGCCAAAGAAGTAGTGGATTTTAGTTCCCATTATGGAAGTGAGAATAGTATGTCCTATACCATGTGGAATTTGGCAGGCGTACCTAATGTATTCCCGAGTTCTGGTGACTTCACACAGACAGCTGTGTTTCGAACTTATGGAACATGGTGGGATCAGTGTCCTAGTGCTTCTTTGCCATTCAAGAGGACACCGCCTAATTTTCAGAGCCAAGACTATGTGGAACTTACTTTTGAACAACAGGTGTATCCTACAGCTGTTCATGTTCTGGAAACCTATCATCCTGGAGCGGTCATTAGAATTTTAGCTTGTTCTGCAAATCCCTATTCCCCAAGTCCACTAGCTGAAGTAAGGTAAGACTCATTTTTTAATGATCATGTTATATGCCTGAAAGGTTTTGCTTATTTTAATATTACAAGTTTGTTTTTTTTTTTGTTATTGTTGTGTTTTGTTTTGTTTTTAATATTAGAAGCATTCTCTTAATTTAAACCAACTTGACTTTTAAAATTTTTCTTAGTTTCTCTGATAGGGGAAATAAAGGTCACACATATGAAGATTTAACACATTCTTCTTATCTGTAGCACCTCACACCATAATATTCATAGGTTGTGAAATTTGTGTGTCCCAGAATTTTCTGTAATCAAAAAGAATGATTTGAACTAATTGGGACATGGGGAAATCTGAGAAGTTAGGAGGAAATATGGTTTCTGACATTTTCAAACAGGCATCATGTTATTGCATTTAAATACTTTTAGGAGGTCCTTAGGAGATTAGCTTTAACGTTAGGTGAATGTTTTTATAACAAACATTCATTTAAAAATAAATGTACTCCAAGTATTCATGCATTTTCCCTAAAAGTCTATTTATTTACATCATTAATTTGCATAGCAGGTCCTCCTGCTCTCTCACACTCTCTCAATTTCTCTTGTTTTTGTAGTTCAGTCTGCATATTTTTAAAAATATAGTTATTTGACTAGTATATTCACATTTCAATAATCTAAAACGTGTGTTATACAGTCTTGCATGAACCCTGTTCTCCATGTGCCTAGGACCCACCTCTCTCCCCCTAAAAAACAAAAACAAAAACAAAACAAAAAAAAACCACTTTAATCTGCTTCCTTTGTATTTTTCTGGAGTTTATTTATACAAATACAAGCAAATACAAATATATTATTTTCTTTATACACAAATATAAGCACACTATTCACACCTTATTTGTTTCATTTAGTAGTATATATTGGATCTTTTAAGTGCAAAGAGTGCTTACTCATTCTTTTCTACATGTGCAAATAATGCAGTGTATATGGACCCTAACTTACTACCCATTCCCCTACTGATGAGTACTTAGTTGTTTCCATACTTTTGTTGTTACAAAGATTAAAACAGAAATCTTGTCTTGAGTCACTTCACATGTGTAATAAATTCTCAAGATTGCTGGGCCAAGGGTCTATGCATTTGTAATTTCAAAATAGTGTCAACTCTCCCTCCAAAGAGCCTCTACCTATTTATATTTCTAATAGCAATGCAGGTACACACATGTTTTGCCAAAGCTCCACCTATAGAATGTTTTAATACATTTTAATATTTTTTGTCAATTTGGTAACTAAAAAATGTTCTCATGCTAATTTTAAGTTAAAATTATTATCTCTGAGGTTGAGTATCTACATGTTTAAGAGCCATTGATATTTCCTTCTCTTTCAGCTATCCGATCATATTATTTGCCCATCTTCTATTACTTGTTTTAATCTTTATATCACTATTAATTTATTCATTAAATATTTGTGTGTGTACCATGTGCTTAGCATTGTTCTGGGTATTGGGGATATAATGGTGAACAATGAACAAAACAGACAAAAACCCCTTCCCTTATGAGTTTATTCTATCCTCAGAGCAGTTTGTTCACACCTGTTAAATTGTAGGACCCCAACTGCCAGTGGAGGAGTAGTGGGGAAGGGGTCAGCTGCCACCTGACATACTGCTTCGTTGAAATTCCAGTTTCCTCAACTCTTAAGGAACACCTCCCAGCCTACCAGGAAACAAATACAGAGCTTAACTCAAGCTGGAGATGGCTGGTATACTCTTTATTTGTTCTTTTCAGAACTACCTTGATAATTCATTTTGAACAGTATTATTAATGAATCAAATTAATTTAAACATGGAAAACCAGCATCTTTTAATGTACAGATTTTTTTTTTCTGAGAGAAAGAAAGTACTTTGGGCAATATCTTCCCTTTCTTATATGAAAATTGATTTATTGGACTCTGTCATTCTTCTTTCCTACAAAGTTATCTACTTCTTTAACTACTGAACAAATTTGAGGATGAAATCTATGAAACATGTAACGTCTTTCCTCTAATTGAAAACTTAGTGTGTGGATAACTGATTTTGAGCATAGGTTATGCTCTTAGGCTCCTAGCTAAGAGCTCTACTGCATGATTGTGACTAAAATGACAACTTTATTTATAATGATCTCTGATTTTTAACTTTAGTCTACAGAAAATACCATTGTATTTCAGGAGAGAAAGAATCTAACCATCATTTATTATTGCAGAATAAAAAAGGACCTTTTTAAATTTTACTGATTATGAAATCAATAGATGTTTCCTTGTTTTAAAAAGCTTGTTAGGAAATACCAAAAAAGAAAATATACAGGAAAAAACCTTCACAATTCTTCTTTCTGTCCAGACTCAGTAACTGTTAACATTTTGGTGAGTTTCTTTGGACAGTCAGAAACATTGATTGTTCTGCCAGTTCATGCTGGGAACAAAACAGAATCAGACAAACATGGCTGGTGTCCTTTGAGTTTATAGGCCAGCCTGGAAGAGGACCGTGAGATTATAGGGAACGTGTGTTGGTGGAGGGAAGAAGCTAATTTATGGGCTCAGAGAAGTTTTCCCTGAGGAAGTGACTGTGAGACCTGAGGGTTGAGGGAGGCTTTAGCTTGGGTAGGAAAGGTAGAGAACAGCACATGCAAGATGAAATCATGAGCTGAGATCTTGGTCTTTGAAGAGGTGGGAGTCCAAGAGTGTAGAAAACAAACTGTTTAAGGGCTATTAGCATGGGAGTACTATTGTTAAGATCTAGAGTAGTGGTTTCCAGACTTTGAGATTTCATAGAACTCTTGGATCCAGTTTTCCATAAGCAGACCTTGAGAAGGCTGTTCCTATGCAAATGATTTGTTACAGAAATGCTCTTGGATAGACCTGTATGAGACTGGGAGAAGTGCTTTAGGGAAGGGAAGAAGTCAGGCAAGGATGCAATTTTATGTGTGCAGTCCCGGTCTGCCTGGAGGCAAAGTTGCTAGAGAGATGGCCTCTTACACTTCTGCATCTGTCTGTCTTGGCTATGGGCTATGGGAATGGGAATCTTTCAGGCACATGCCACACTCTGGATGAAGAGGTAGCTATCTGAATAAGGCTGCAGGTGGAAGCCCTTAGTGAAGCAAGCAGATCTGAAAGATGGGCCCAAAGAACCATCCAGTAGCTCTAAATGGTAGGAAAAGTCAGCTACAATAAATTAGTGAACATAATAGTAATGATAATAAAAATTAGGGAACTGATACAGGGTTGTCAAATTATTTACTTTGCTCAATAAATACATTAAAAAGGCAAACAAATGAAATACCAACATCGTTTATTATCACTGTCATCTCATATTAAAACCTCAGTTTATACTGAGAAATTAGCATGATCCAAATCTCAAATTAAGAATGATTGGCAATTTCACATGTGTATATGTGCATATGTATATTTTTTTATTTTCTTATTTTTTACATGTAGCCATAGAAACCTTCATCACACACTGTTGTTTGGGAAGTACTGGACTATACTGCCCATTATTAATTGAGCACACTTTTCTTTTTTGTTGTTGTTGTTTATTAATATGCTTTATTGATTATACTGTTACAGTTGTCCCAATTTTTCTTCCCTTTGTTCCCCTCCACCCAGTGACGCCCCCTCCCTCCAGTTGTCCCCCCCCTTAGTCCATGCCCATTGGTTGTGCATATAGTTCTTCTCAACATCTTCCTGTCTACTCCTCTCCCTCCTACTATGCTTCTTAATTCCTGTACTATCTCCCTCCCTTACCCCCTTACCCCTCCCCGCTGACCACCCCCTATAATGTTCCCCATACCTATAATTCTTTTTCCACTCTCGTTGCCTACTTAGTTTGCCTTGGTTTTGATTCCCTAGCTTCTGTTGTTGGTTGTTGTGATACAATTTCACTTTAATGTTCATAGTTTTGATCCCTTTTCTCCTAAACAAGTCCCTTTAACATTTCATATAACAGTGGTTCGGATCTGATGAACTCGTTCAGTTTTACTTTGTCCTGGAAGCACTTTCTCTGCCCTTCTATTCTGAATGACAGCTTCGCTGGATAGAGTAATCATGGTTGTAGGTTTTTGCTTTTCATTCCTTTGAATATTTCTTGCCAGTCCCTTCTTGCCTGCAGAGTTTCCTTTGAGAAATCAGCTGAGAGTCTTATTGGGACCCCTTTGTATGTAATTCTCTTCTCTCTTACTGCTTTTAAGATTCCCTCTTTATCCTTAATTTTTGACATTTTGATGATAATGTGTCTTGGTGTGGTTCTCCCTGGGTCCAGTTTTTTTGGAACTCTCAGTGCTTCCTGGACCTGTAAGTCTGTTTCCTTCCCCAAGTTAGGGAAGTTCTGCTTCATTATTTTTTCACATAATTTTTCAATTTCTAGATCTTCTTCTTCACCTTCTGGCAACCCTATGATTCAAATGTTGGCCCGCTTATAGCTGTTCCATAGGTTTCTGAGCCTCTCCTAATTTTTCTCACTTTTCCTTTCCTCTTTCTGCACTGGTTGACTGTTCCTTCCCTATGTTCCAATTTGTTGATTTGATCCCTGGTTTTCTTTCCCTCACCACTAGTTTCATATGTGTTTTTGTTCATTTCAGTCGGACTAGCCTTCATTCCTTCCCCGTCGTGTTTAAGATCTGTTGTTAGATCTGTAAGCATTCGTATAACCAAAGCTCTGAACTGTGTGCCTCAGAGAGTTTTCCTATCTCCTGAGCCATTAGATTTGATATTTTCTGGCTGGTCAACTGGGTCACCAGGATCTCTATCATGATCTGTGCCATGCTGACAGTTTTGTGTTTACCTTTGCTTCCTGGGCGGGGCTGTCACACCTCCTACACTATAGGGGGCATAACCCTACGCACTCATCACTACTGGGTGACCCTTCTCACCACACTGAGACGCTTTGTGTGGGGGCGGGGGTCCAAGATAGATTCCTGCCATTCACTCTTCACTGAGAGACCGGGAGCCTCCTCCTCCATCCTCATGCCCTCTGGCCTTCAAAGTCTGAGACAATGGGGGTCTGCCTTTCCCAGCGTTGGAATCGCATACTGACGCGTCTGGTCTGCAGCTGGGGGTGCTTCCCATGTGCTTCTCACCTCCCCTTAAATGCAGGTGTCTGTGCTAACTGCTGTCCTGCTGCTGTCACCGCCAGCACAGCTTGACCTCTCCGCCCCAGCTTCGCCCCTCCTACCTGTCCAGATAAGCACCACTTATTTATAACGTCATACGTTGGACTTCCATGTAGCTTTATTTTCTGGAACTTCTGGTTATTTCTGGTTTTGTGGTAGTTGTAGTCCTTCTTAGTTGTGGAGGGAGATGGAGCATGTCAGTTTAGGCCTCCATCTTGGCCGGAAGTTTGAGCACACGGTTTTATGCCCACCTTAGGAGTTAGCAAATGAGAGTTGTGTATTGGGGTAGCTCAGGAATTTATTTGCAGAAAATGGACTTGTCATCCAGAACATTCAGAATTTAAAGGGACCTTTCACCATTTCTTTGTTCAAGGAGGGAAGTAGAAAAGTGATAGATAGTTCTATAAGATCTCAAAGCCTTCTGATTTCTTGCCTAGTGCTCTATCAAGGGAAAATTTTAAAAAGGTCGTATAGGGTGTCCTGGTCCTAAGGATAAGATCTGAATGGGTAGTTGAGTAAGAGCCAGAAAATAGGCTAGCATAGAGTTACACATTGGAAGAGAGATACAGAGGAGGAGGAAAATGACAAATTGAGGTCATATTAAAGAAATGGGAGTAAAGTTACTTGGGGCTAAAATTTAGTGGTATGGATCTCTTCTGTTTATTTATTTATTTATTTTTGAGTGTCGAAAGCATTTTAACCACATAATATTGAAGTTAAGAAAGTAAGGAGAAAAGAAAGTGGCTGTTGTGGAGAGAATTTGTTGCCAAAATGAGTTGCCTGATTAAGCAACAATTTTACAAATTGGTCACAGTCTGGTCCCCTTGACTTTGTGGGCCAGCAAGCATGATTTAGCCATTTAAGTCACAATTGACCAGACCCTTTGCTGGTTGATTTTTGTTAAAGCAGATTCCAGTTTGCTAGTTCCAATTAGAGATGGGCTGGGAGGTAGGGAAGTGAGTAGGTACACCCATCAGAATACTTTTCCTTTATTCTTGTTGCTTTCCTGTTCTCTCCCTTCACTTTCACGTGATGAAATAGAATAGTGTCGGTAAGAGAACTTTCTTCGTGCTGCCTACTAGATATGCTTACTGACCAGGAGAAATTTTGGTTATAGGGAAGCTTTTTGCATTTATGTGCCTGGCTTCCAGCCTGAATGGTTTAGAAAACTTGCTTTCTTGGGTTTCCATTGATAACATCTCTCTCCCTCTCTCACCTTCCTGTTGCTTTCAGTGAGCCCTAGATTTTCTCAGTGGGGCAACAGCAGGTTAGCAGTTGCACAGAGTGGCTTCTGCCTTTGTTTCCAACCACTAGACACATAGTAGGCATTTAGTGCAACCAACACAAGGAGAAATAAGTGTGCTGGTGGAGGGAGTCCTGTTGGTTATCATCCCAGAATTAAGTGCTCCAAATGTAGACCGAAGGAGAGCCTGAAAGGAATTTCAAGCTGAATTTTACATGTACGATACTGTAGAATTAAAATACTTACATAGAACATTAGAGTATGGCAGATTTGTCCAATAGATAAATACATTGTGTGAACTTAAATAGTACATAAATGTACAGACAACAAAGGCCATGACTTAAATCAGTTTAATCACATCAACACTGCCATTGGACTGGCATTCCAAGTTTTCTTTTCTACTTGTCACAGGAAGAGGAAGATGCCCAGTCTGCTTTCCTTTCCTCTTTAAACCTGCCACAACCTGCTCTGTTCCTTAGAATTTGTCCCCTGCCTCCCAGGATTGGTTTTAGAGTGGGACCAATCTCTATTCCTACTTTCATGTTGTCTCCAAATACAAATACTTATAGGCTCTTAAGTTTTATTCCTAATTTTCAGTACAGAATCAATGAAGCTAGTAAATGGGGGGGTGGGGGTGATTACAAGTTCTAGAAACTGCAAAAGTTCCTACTGTTGTGATTAGTGATATGTTTACTAAAATCCCCATTGGGCTTCTGCCTTAGGCGTTTATTCATAAAGATGGAAATTACCATACTTCCCTCTTCCATTCTCCCAAGATTGGTGCTCTATGCCCTTCATGCTCCCATCTTAGCCTAGAGACCATCAGGATGCCTGTATGTTGATGTCTTCTGTAGTTTGGGCTCAGATTTCTCCCCTGAATTTTACGTTCTTTTGTCTGTTTCAGTTTCCTAAACGCTTGCCATGAATCAGTTTTTACTTATATCTCAATAGATCTAAGTAACTGAACTGGTAATATATTGAAGGGGAAAATACTCATATGATTATTTGAAGTGTTATTAGTAATCAGTTAATTATAAATTAGGTCATACAGAGAAATGGCTCACTATGAAATTAGAGATTTTTTTAAAAATAATTATTTCAGTGATCATTTTTATATACTATTGGCAAAGTAGTTTGTTGTATATACTGAAAGACTTAAAAATATTCTTAGTCTTTGACCATAAAATCTTTGTTAAAAAATTCTGCTACCCTGGCTGCTGTGGCTCAGTGGATTGAGCATCGATTGGCCTGTGAACCAAGTGTCGCTGGTTCAATTCCCAGTCAGGGCACATGACTAGGTTGCACGCCAGATCCCCAGTTGGGGGCGTGTGAGAGGCAACCGCACATTGATGTTTCTCTCCCTCTTTTTCTCCTTTTCCCCTCTCTCTAAAAACAGATAAATAAAGTAACCTTGTTAAAAAATAAAAAATTTAAAAATTTAAAAAAAAAGTTCTGCTACCTAAAGTAAATTAGAAGTAGAGGAATGGTGTTTATTGGAGTATTTTGTTCTGTTTTTCTGATTTTCTCTGATACATTAAGAAACAGTATTAGAGAAATGGTTACTTATGACATATGTGAAAATCTTATATACATTTAATGATGTTATGTTATGAGAAATCTTTAAATAAATTTGGAAAATTGTTTTATCAGAAGACATGAAGATCTGGAATATGAAGTTGGGCCTTGAAAAAATAGGATAACCTGTAGGTTGGGTATTTCAATTGGGGGAGACGACATGAGCAAAGACACAAAGGTGGAAATAAGTTTATTTTCTAGAAAGTAATGTTTAATATGGCTGCAAAGGAAGAGTTCATTTTGGAGGAATAGGAGAAAATGTTATTCACCTGTTACGTGTTAGATATTTGTTAGGTATTGAGGTTACAAGAATGAATAAAAGATTACAGTAATGGAAATTTAGAAGAAGGGCATATATAAGAGACAATTTCATGAAAATTTTGAAAACAATGAGTAGATTAAAAAATCAAAGGTAATGAATTTTGATTTTGTATGACATTAGTAACGAAAAGCTGGAAAAGGAGACCTTTGTTAGGCAAGATGATAAGTTTAGTTTTCTGTTGGTTAAAGAAATGCACACAGGAGAGCTTTATCCTGTGTGCTTTATTCTTAGTTTGGGTTTTCTTTCTATCTGTTTTTAAAATAAATGAGTGTTGTCCTTCATATACCTCTAACTACCTATTCCAGTTTCTAATGTGAAATCTGCCAAAAATACTTTCTTGGGAGTTGTAAAAGTAATTTAAGTCGTAAAAATATTTAAGTATTGTAATAAGGTCTGTGGCATTTAGTTCTGAAGTTTTTTTTCATGGCCTGGAAACAGTACTTGTGTTTGGTTCTCCTCACCTTATTTAATGCCTTTGTTTCGCACTGTAACGTATTGGGCATGGGACCATAGCCTTAAGGTAACAGTAAATCTCATTCTAAACTGTATTATAGGGAAGTTTCTTTCTTTAGCAGATGGGAGATTCTTTGGTCAGAGAGACCTACGAAGGTGAATGCTTCCCAGGCTCGCCAGTTTAAACCTTGTATTAAGCAGATAAATTTTCCCACAAATCTTATACGGCTGGAAGTAAATAGTTCTCTTCTGGATTATTACACTGAATTAGATGCAGTTGTGTTGCATGGTACGAAGGACAAGCCAGTGCTTTCTCTCAAGACTTCACTTGTTGACATGAATGATCTAGAAGAAGATGACTATGAAGAAAAGGATGGTTGTGGAATGGACAATCTTAACAAAAAGCTTAGCACTGCCCTTAGGGCAGGGCCAAATAATGGATATTTTGACAAACTACCTTGTGAGGTAAGCCAAATATATTCAGTAGCAATATTGGATACAACACTAATTTTTTTAAAGTTTAGGTATTAATATTTGTTTTGCTAGATATCAAAGAAATAGAAGCATTGGTAAGGAGTACCTAACCTGATGTATTATGTATTTTGATTTTGGAAAAACTAGACAAAGTTATGTTGAGTAATATCAATGCCTTGGTTTTGGATTGACTTTAATAATTTTTGACAAACAATGTGTTTTTGTATCACTGATTAACAATAACTGAAATGTATAAACCAATAATAAATTATAGTCTAGTTCATAATTATACAATGTAAATATGGGCAATATGTGCTTAACTTTATGCTAGTTAAGTTAAAGATGCTTTGCTATTAAAAATAAGATTAATAAGATTGCAAGAGGAATGCTTATTCTATTTAATAGTCCACAGTTTCTCCAAGTGTCATTTATTTTGCTATACCAACTCTATTCTTCTAACTAGCTCTAATTTTTGGTCTAGGCAAGCACAGAGCGTCTTTACCTAAAGTCTTGTTTTCAGTGTGTTTTTATAGGGGTGTTGCTGCAGTATATTTAGCATCCTTGGCTCCCAGGCATCAAATGCCAGCT
Source organism: Furipterus horrens (assembly GCF_987537825.1). NCBI lineage: Eukaryota > Metazoa > Chordata > Mammalia > Chiroptera > Furipteridae > Furipterus > Furipterus horrens. The sequence goes on along the minus strand of NW_028327176.1, from coordinate 141,383,066 downwards.
GCGTACCTTCTAGGGGTGGGGGTGGGGCCTGGCATTTCTGTCCCCTACTGAGAACTGCTGTGTGTGGTTAAAAATAATATAATCAGAAATTTTAAAGAAAAATTTACAACCTCAAATTTTAATCATTTCAGACTATATTCCTTCCAAATTTGTGGGTACATATTTGAGTTTTCACTATAATAACACAAGTAGCTTAACTTGCATGGAACAATAAGATAGCCTCTCAAATGCCTACCAGTAACTATAATGCCAGTACAACATTTTACAGTTAAAATGGTATGGTACATCCTGTGAAGTAGCTGAAGTTGCCACATAAAGATGAATTAAAGGATCCAGGATAATTCAGTCAATAAACCATGGGACCAGGATCCATCCCAGGTTTTCTAGGTCAAGTTTTATGTTATGGAAAGGAAGCTTCTCAGATCAGAGAAGACCCTCTGGCCCTTAGAGGGAGAAGGAAGGAGGGAGGAAATATGAAGGAAGAGTTGAGCTGGGGAAAGAAAGAAGCATGGGATAGTGACAGTGTTCCCCAGGACCCCTAGGAGAGAGCAGTTCATCTGGAGGAAACTAAATCACTTCCTTGAATCTTACCCATTTCCTAAAACTGAAAAATAGAAATTTAAATTCAGCAAATCTATTTTAAACAGTTTACTGAATTTTATCCAGACCTCACAAAATGCTTGACACATAGCAATTAAATGAGTAACTGAGAGGAAGTTCAGGGAGAGGGAAGAGAGTGTACAAAGGTAAGGAGTGAAGCTGTGTGACCTGTTTGGGAATTGCAGCATTTCAGTATGGCTGGGACAGGATTTGATAGCAGAAGCTCCAAGAGATGAAATTGGATACATGTTCTGGGCTGTCTCCATGCAGAACTCCACAGGACTCTTATTTGCGTAGAAGACGGTGATTGGGACATCTTAGCCATGGCAGTGCACAGCCTACTTTGCTGTATCATAGAGGGCTCTGTGGGTTTTACCAAGAGGTTTGCATTTTATCCCTTCAGGCAGTGGTCCTCAGGGTGTTGTGTTTCTGCAGCACGCAGCAAAGTCAGCTGGGAGAGTCATACATACTTCAGATATTATAAATAATTCACATTAGGTAAAAAAAATTAGAGCAGATCCTGGATTATACCTGTAATAATTTTACCCACTCTTTCTTGTGTTCTTTTGTACTCTTCCTAGGCTTTTTTAGGGCGAGAGAGAAAGTGTGGAATAATAGCTAGCATTCCAGGAATTATCCATAATGTGCAGGCATTTTTGCACATGCTTTGGCCCACAGCTGGAATAATTGCCCAGGTATTTGGCATCATGTAAACTTTGTCTTTCAGATGTAGGGAAACATTGAAGGTTTTATTTTATTTATTTTAAAAAGGAGAATAACAAAAAGAGATTCCTGTCTTAGGTTACTGTGTTGGTAAATGAAGAATAGACCAAAGGAGATCAGGGTGGGAGGCAGTTACACCAATTAAGAAGCTACTGCAGTAATTTGAGCAAGAAATGATGAAGTCCTGGGTATTGGAAGTTTTGTAAAGGAGATGAATGGGAGAAGTACTCCAGAGATGCAGAAGTTAGAAATCAAAAGTAACTAGTTAATGTGGAGGTGAAACAGAACATCAGAGGGACTTCAAGTTTCTGGTTGAAATGACTCAGTGGCTGGACATGCCATTCTGAAACAGTGGGTGAAGCTGGGAAGGGCACACTGACTTTGAGGTACCTGTGAGTCATTAAAGCTAACTTGTCTGACTGAGGACAGTAGGCAGTTGCTATCTGAGTTTGAAACTCAGGAGGAAGGTCTAATTTTACATTTGAGAGTGTCTACTCGAGAGAAGGGGGGGCACCATGGTAGATGAAAATGACCAATGAAATTGTAAAGTGTGAATAAAGGGCTAAGAATAGAATTCTGGGAATATTGACATCTAAGAATCGCATAGAAGAAAACAAGTCATAAAAGCCACTTAGGACAAATATGAGATAGTCTTAAAAGTAAAGTGGTAGGAAGCTTAAGTACAGAAGCATAAAAAGGATGTAGTTGGCTGCATTGCTGCAGAGAGTAAATTACAAGTGCCCACTGGTTTTGGTTTTTGAGAGGTCTTTAATAATCCTTTACCATTATCAGTTCAATGGAACTGTGACCATAAAATGAGAGATGAGAAAGCCTTATCATATTTGGTTAAGGTATCAAGGAGTGGGGAAGAAGCAGAGATAAAAAGTGCTTAATCTCTGAGTATAAGCAGAAAAATAATTCTGATAATATACTCTAATGATGGGCTGTAACATCGGTAAGACTGTCTATCAATAATGAACAATACTGGCATGCTGACTAACACTCCACCCCTTTGTGTCTCACTCAGAAAAGGGCATAGGACTTAGTGGATTGAGCAACAGCCTGTGAAGCAAAGGGTTGCTGGTTTGATTTGCAGTCAGGGCACATACCTGGGTTGCAGGCCAGGTCCCTGGTTGGGGGCATGTGAGAGACATCCCTTCCCCTCTAAAAATAAATGAATAAAATCTTTAAGAAAGGTCATGGAGTGTATGAAGTTATTATAGGTATGTCTATCTCTTCTAACTTAACCTTTTAAAGGGAGAAAGACAAGTGAGTGGTGTGGTGGAGGATGCAGCAGACGAGGGAAGTCCCCGATTGAGATGCAGGTTAGGAGAGATTTAAGCATGTTCATATGCTGAAGGGAAGGAGCCACTCCCTAACCTCCCCCACTAGCTGTCATCTACTCTCCATCTATGAGTCTGTCCCCATTTTGCTTGTTAGTTCAGTTTGTTCATTAGATTCCACATATGAGTGAAATCATATGGCACTTGTCTTTCTCTGACTGGCTTATTTCACTTAGCATAATGTTCTCCAGGTTCATCCATACTGTCGCAAAGCGTAAAACTTTCTTCTTTTTTATGGTCGAGTAGAATTCCAATGTGTAAATGTTCCATAGTTGTTTTATCCACTCACCTACTGATGGACACTTGAGCTGCTTCCATATCTTGGTGATTATAAATAACACTGCAGTGAACATCAGGGTTCTTATGTTCTTTCAAAGTAGTGTTTTGGGTTCCTACAGTTATATACCCAGGAGTGGGATGGCTGGGTCGAACGGGAGATTCATTTTTAATGTTTTGAGGTATCTCAATACTGTTTTCCACAGTGGCTGCACCAGTCTGTATTCCTGCCAACAGTGCAGAAGGGTCCCCCTTTCTCCAAATCCTCACCAGCACTAGTTTGTTGATTTATTGATGACAGCCATTCTGACAGGTGTGAGATGATATTTCATAGTGGTTTTAATTTGCATTTCTTTGATTATTAGTGACATTGAGCATCTTTTCATATTTTTATTGGCCATATGTATGTCCTCTTTGGAGAAGTGTCTGTTCAGGTCCTTTTCCCAGTTTTTAATTGGGTCGTTTGTGTTTTTGGTGTTGAGTTTTATAAGTCTTTATAAATTTTGAATATTAACCCCTTATCAGATGTATCAGTGAATATGTTCTCCCATTCTATGGGTTGTCTTTTAATTTTATCGATGCTTTCCTTTGCTGTGCAAAAACTTTTAATTCGATGTACAGTAGTCCCTCTCTATATTGCGGTTCACTTATCGTGGCCTCACTGTATTGCGGAATTTTTAAAAATATATTTAATTATCGTGGATTTTTTGCTATATCGTGGTATTTTGCGGTACTGTATACGTATGTTGTTAAAGTTACGTAGGTTTAAGAGTGTAGAATATGTTTAAGAACATAAGTAGTGTTTATAAAAGTGTGGAAAAGGTTAATAAGGGAGTGGGAAAGGTTAATAAGGGACTGGGAACTGTCCCCTATATTATAAAGCCTTAAAAAATATATATAAATACTAAAATGAATGTAAGGTTCCTACTTAGTGGATTTTCACCTATCACAGGGGTGTCTAGAACGTAATACCCCTGATAAGTGAAGGAATACTGTACTCCCATTTGTTTATTTTATTTTTTGTTTCCTTTGCCTGGGGAGAGATATCCAGTAAAATACAGTATTCCCTCACTTATTGCAGGTGTGTTCTAGACCCCCTCCCCGCGAAGTAGGAACCTTACATTTATCTACACTCTTAAACCTATGTAACTTTAACAACATACATATACAGTACCACAAAATCCTGCAATATAGTGAAAAATCCGCGATAAATAATTAAATACAATGTTTTTAAAAATCCCGCGATAAGTGAACCGCGATATAGAGAGGGACTACTGTATTGCTACGAGCAATGTCTGAGATTTTGCTGCCTATGTTTTCTTCTACAATTTTTATGGTTTCTGGTTAAACATTTAAGTCTTTGATCCATTTTGAGTTTATTCTTGTTAGTGGTGTAAGAAGGTGGTCTAGTTTCATTTTTCTGTACATATCTGTCCAATTTGCCCAACATCATTTATTGAATAAACTGTCTTTAGCCCATTTATGTGCTTGCTTTCTCTGTTGAATATTAACTGACTATAAAGGTGTGGGTTTATTTCTGGGCTCTCTATTCTGTTCCATTGATCTATGTGTCAGTTTTTATGCCAGTACCATGCTGTTTGATTACTGTGGCCTTATAGTATAGTTTCATATTAAACATAATAAAGGCCATATATGACAAACCCATTTGTAATAGTCTTTAAATTTATTTTAAATATCATATTATCACTCTTTATTTTGTAATATTTTGGCCTAAAACAGGGAAATTCTGATCTGAAGTTAATATTGGGCCTACATAGTCAAAGAAATTGAAGAAGAACATTTATGTTAAAGGGAGTATTTTCAAAAGAGAAAATGTAGCTGGATAAATATGCTGCATTAAGTTAAAAACACACACACACACACACAAAAAAAAAAACCCAAAACCCAACCTTCTCTCTCATTTAATGATTTTTACAATTTAGCAAATATTTGATCTTTTTTTTCTTTATGTTGCTTGGTTCAGAATAGGTTATTTAGCAGTGGTTCTTTGAATATTAGTTTAGAAGTCCCAAACTATTCACCCTTAAGAAAGAAAGAAATTTTGCACTAGCTCAAGGAAACTATTTTAATTAGAGATAGAAATCTTTTTGATTTCTCACTCTCTTTTTTGTGTGTGGCGGGGTTGTTTTGTTTTCTTTTGTATCAGTCTGCCACTCCAATTGCTTCCAGCTTCCTGAAGCTGGCTCCTATTTTCTCTTTTATAGAATTCTGCAGTAGCTCCCTGGCTGCTTTCCCTTCCTGCTTCCCTGTCTCCAGGAGGACCCCCTGCAATAGTAATCTTTCTAAAACACAAATCAGACCATGTCACTCTGCAGTTTAAATCCTGTCAAGGTTCCTCATTGCTTTCAGAGTAAATTCCAGCTGCTCTTTGAGGTTGTCTGTAACCTGTCTTTCCTTTCACCTAGTTTGCCTCCCACCCTTTAAAGCTGAGAGTTCCTGATACAAGTCCTCTTTCACCCTGCTGTTAGGCTCATGTCTTGTGTTAGGTTCTAGTAGCAGTCTGTGCTTCTCTCATCAAAACTATTAAAACATGTCATTGTACTTACTAGTCCCCACTGGACTCTGAAAACTTTGAAAGTGGAAACCTGTTTCTCTCTGTCACTAGTGTTTGATGGGTAGTAAATATTGAATCTGCGAAAAACTGTATTATTCAACAGATTATTAAAATATATCTGCACTATAAAAAAATTCATCAGCGTGAGCTGAGTATACTTTGAAAAATTTTGAAATGTAATAGAGTTTTAAGTAGGTATGGTTTCTTTTGCTTTGGGTAATTTGGTTGAATATTGTTTTTTTTCTCAGTATGTAAAAATAATATTATAAAATATATGATACTGTTTTTCAGTCTTGATGATCTTGGTTTCTCTGTTTTATGTAGCTCATTCAGCTGATTCTGAATCATCTTACACTACCAGACCTGTGTAGATTAGCACAGACTTGCAGACTGCTGAACCAGCATTGCTATGATCCTCTTCAGTACATCCATCTCAATCTGCAACCTTACTGGGCAAAACTAAACGACACCTCATTGGAGTTTCTGCAGACGCGCTGCACTCTCGTCCAGTGGCTTAATTTATCTTGGACTGGCAATAGGGGCTTCATCTCCATTGCAGGATTTAGCAGGTTAGTACCAAGCTTGTTAAGGTTATTTCAACTACAAGCTGTACTTATTTTGTAGTAGTTTCCATAATAAAGTTTGAAATCATATACCATGTACTTTACAGAAATAAAGAGGAAATACATTTTGTGCATCATCCGTTCAGAATGCTTTAGCTTATAAAAGTGAATGAGTTTCACCATCCTCTTGAGCTAAACTTCAAGATAATATGAAGGGAAACTATGTGCCTTTTACCTCATATTTTAAAAATCCTAAGTAACTTTCAACAGAGCTCCTTTTTTTCCTTCTCATATTTTCAGCACAGATGATTAACACATTTAAAAAACTATTTTCAAATCAAAATCCACCTCTAATGTGATTTGCCAGAAATGGAAAACAATTTATTATAGAGCATTTTTAATTAAATCTTAATTACATATGCAATACATCACCCAAATTTAGAAGCACATTTAAACTAATTATGTTGAAAATGCAATTGCATGCTAAACAGGCGACCGCACTTGCGGACCTGCCCAGGTGTTTCTGTTCCTTTCTATTTAAGCATTTAGTTTTCTTACTATTAAATGTCACCTGTTAAACATGGAAAAGCTTGCACAAGTGCATATTCATTTAGTAATGCCATAGTAATTTTTCTTACAATACAAACAGATTGTTTTTCTCTTAACCTTGGTGAGGGTTATTCTCAATGTATGTTACAATCTACCACCATAATTTCATTAAGTTAAATATTGAAAGAGTAGAAACTTTGGGAAAATTACCTATTATTTTTGATTAATAAATAATCTTCTATCCTGTTTTTAGAAGTTAAAAATGAACTTCGGGTCTCCCTGCACACATCCCTGAACAGTGGTTTATGATTTAGAAATTTGTATATTGAACCTTGCTTCCCTTCAACTTATATTATAAAAATAAACATGCAATTCCAGAGAATAAAGTAAATATTTGATAGCACTATATTTAGAGGAAGTAATAGCGGTTGAAATAGTAAAAATGTGTTCAAAAGACTAATATTGATAGTTCATGCAATTAAGTAAAAAATACACACAAACAGGCAATGGCTTATAGCACATGTTGAAACCATGGATACACTGTCTTTCTTTTCTGCCAGAAATGGAGTGGAGGGAGGGGTTCTTTGATGAAACATTACAGTATTGTCAGTCAAGGAGTTTAAAGATTTTTATAATATGCTATGTACACAGAATTTCTTTTCATTATGTAAGTTTGCTTAAGAGAGGATATCTATAATAGAAAAAATAAGGCATTTCTTTTAGCAGTGTGATTTTGATGAATTTTTAAAAACTGCTGGACATTTGACAACTATCTTGTGGAGCAGGGTTTAGTCCTTTTTACTTCCCCTTTTGCCCAAACACACACATCATTTGCAAAATCTCTTTTCCGCTAATGGGATCAAGAAGAACTGAAGCTAATGCTGACTTTGGGTATTTAGAGCATACACTACGGATTATAAACCAAGGTAAACTGAGAGCAAATAGAACAATTACTGTCAGTAAGCATTATTTTACATTAAAAGGACCTTTCCAGTATTTTAATTATCCTCATAGCTCTTTCCTTAATGTTTCCCAATATTAGGAATTTATTGTTTGTTTTCAACCCTTTATGTGTAAAGGCATTTTAGTGAGGGTTGTTGACCATGTAAAGAGATGTATACCATATTTCCTGCCTTCAGGCTACAGAAAAGATAAAGATAAACATAAATACATCTTTCTTTCTTTTTTATAAATAAAATACCAGGGTGGCAATTAATGAATATAGACATTAAAGGAAGCATTGATTGTGAATGGCTGAAGTCCAACTTCTTTGGCTATATATTACCTATAATAATGATATAATGAGTAAAATGTAATGGTAATATTAAATCTGTTTTTTAAAACTCTGTGTAACTCATTCTGGTGCATGAGCTGAAACACAAGTTGTGAGGAGAAAACTTAGCAATGCTTTCTTTTAAATTCTAGATTCATAATGAATAAAGATCTTTTGCAAGGTTAAAGCTCCAATCTACTTTCTCCCCAGCAATTTCTGTTTCATTTTCATTCAGCCATGTTAGTTGCTGTGGGACTGTTTGAATAATCACAAAAGTACACATACATACATTTAAATTTTTCATATTTTACTGTAGTTTTCAGCCAATAAAACCATAAATCTTGATAGCATTCCTTTAAGCATAGCCATTGCTCCCATTAAGAATAGAAAAAGTTTAAATAACAGGGAAGAAATCTTTTTTGAGGTAGGAGATACTGGAGTTTTGCCTCCTGATTGCTGTTGGTCCCCTGACTTGACTGCTGAATTGACAATCATTATGGCTTGTAGGCAGCTTTCCCAGAATAAACAATAAATATTCATGGCTTGATTATTAATGAATAACCTATGAATAAGTATGGTCTATTTGTGCTCATTACTGTGAAGAAGACTTATTTATAATACTTTAAAGAAAAAAAGTACACTTTTAAACTAGAGACAATGATGATGTGCTTCTTTTTTGAGCAAGTCTTTGGGAAAAGTTTGATGCAATTTATTTTTGTTGCCTAAAAACCATATTCTCACATGTCGAAACTGTTTAACTGGATTTTAAAGAATTGTTTTAGGAATTTATATTATTCAAAATAGCAAGGAAATAGGTTAAATTGGAATAACAAGAATTTAAAGTTTTTAATCAGTTATCAAAATCCTATTTTATCTGCATATTTGTGCTTTGCAACTTTAATTACTGCTCAGGCATATTGTTACTCATTAAAATCACATCCATTATAATTCTACTTTTCTTTTATAATACAGTTCCCTAAAGTCCTGGCTATTCCTTAGTCATATCATTCTGATGATCAAAGAGCCTAGGGTTTATTTTTCCACTACATTTTTCTTTAGATAGTTACCCAAACTAATCACCTTGATCTCCACCTTAGTTATGTAGAGATTTTTTTACCTGTAAATGTAAATGTTCCTGGATGCTTTCTAAATTCGAGAACTTTATTAGATATTGTGACACAGTTATAGTTTTATGGGATAAAGAGCTTATTGCCTATTCATAAATTAGTTTATTTAATTGCTTCCCTGTACTTCATATAGTTGTCTCTTTTAGATTGTCAATACCTAGACATTAGAGACAATTTACGGACTTCCTTCTACAGTTGCTGGATAAGCACCATACAGAGTTATGCAGGAAGTTTTGTTTTTAATGGCCTTATTTTGGACCAGATGTAATAAATAACATTTCAAGTTATTTGGGATTAAAAATTATCTTAAATATGCTGTTTTATAAAAGTCAGGTTCAGCTAACAAAAGATTAGGAATCAGAGTAATGGATATTTATTTATATCTAATTCTCCCCTTACCTTTATGCATCAGGCAGATTGTGAGGATTAATGCCTTTTATTTTGTGATGAATAAACTCAGATTAAATCATTCATTCATGTGATGTTAATTATTTTAGGGTGTAAGTTATCATTTAGGAAATTACTTCTTACGTACTTATATTACTCTGGACAAATTAATTTACCTCATAAGGATAAGCAATTTATTTCTCTCTCCAGAGACTCCTTTTCTCTTAGCAGGAGACCTAGTTTGGATTTATTTGTCAGAACTTAGGTGTTCTCATAATACCTTCAATATCAAGAAATATTTTATGAGAATTCATAACATGGAATGAATAGGCTGTAGAAAGTAAGGAAGAGCAGTAACACAATTGAGATGAATAAATACATGATCAAGACAAAAGCATTATGTAATTATGAATTAAAATAGAAATGACATGAGCAGCATTAAGGAAGGAAACAAGAGTTGTATTCAGCTAATTGGTTTTGCTGCTGTTTCTGCCTTCTTGGAATGGGCATGTTATGAAAAAGAAGGTAATGCAGATCCTCTAAATTTAGAAAGAGAGAATATGGGGATAGTGACCAGATAATCTGCTTAGAGGTAGTATAGGTATGATCATTATCTTTTTTGTGCTTTCAAATTCTGTCATTCATTAAATCAATTTGGGAAGTCTTCTAGTCTGTTAACAGTTGGCTTGCTGGTAACTGGCTTGATGTCACTCTGTAAAGTCTTTAGAGGGGAAAAGTTCAGTAATGAGAGTGAGGAGGATAGGAATGTTCAAGTATCCCAAGTCAAATATGAAAAAGAATTGTAGAACAAAGTGCTTTGTCAAATAACGAAGACCTTTAAGAGATAAGGTGCTTAAACATTTTAATTTTAAGAGTTAATATACTCTCCTAACTTCTTTGATCTGCAGTTAATTTCAGAAGTATCAAATTAAAATAGGGTATCTTTAGTTCTCTGAAACTTTATGTCCAGTTATTTCTAGATTGTTGGCTTATAAATAATGAAAAACTACCATAACTTCTATGTATACTCAAAGTAAGGTAAAAATGTTAATTTTGTCATACTCCTTGGGAATAGTTTGACTCTGTTAAGGGAAAAATACCGAGTCCATTGAACTTTGTTCCAGAATAGAGGGAACTTCAGTTCTTCAAGTGAATTTTTATAATTGGAAGATCCATTCAGCAAGCTCTCACCAGATGTTTTTTGCATGCCTGATATTGTACTAAGTGCTGGATACACCAAGAATCTGCTTCAATTGCCAAAGGACTTAGGCAGCTTATAAAACTCAATATAAACAAATTAGTAAGGAAATTATGGTTAAAAGGTGAATAAATAGTTATTGAGAAATAGATGAGCCAGACTTCAATTCAGTATATAGAAGGTATATCCTAATTTAGTACATGAGGTCTGTCCGGAAAAAGTCCAGTCATTGTTAATATAATAAGAATGGTTTGCGTAATATTGATGTAACCAGGCAGCCAAAGAGGGTTAACTGGAATGTGCATGCATGAACAATGACGACTTCACTGTACTGGTCAGTGGGGGCAGTAGATACTGCTGAGTGAGCAGGTGTATGTGTGGCCATGGTGTTCAAAATGAGCAAGTAGAGCAATGAATCTGCATCAAAGTTTGCGTTAAGCTTGAACATTCCTGTGTAAAACTATTGAGATGATTGAGAAGGCTGCAGCTATGGGCAACTGGTGATTGGCAGCTTCATCTCAACAACATGTTCATGCATCATGTTTTATGCAGAGTTTTTTGGTGAAATATCAAATCATCCAGGTGACTCAGCCTCCCCTACAGCCCAGTTTTGGTGCCCTCTGACTTCTGGCTTTTTTTCCCAAAACTAAAATCACCTTTGAAAGGAAAGAGATTTCAGACCATTGATGAGATTCAGGAAAATACGACAGGGTAGCTGATAGTGATTGGAAAAACTGTGTAAGGTCCCAAGGTGCCTACTTTGAAGGGGGCTGACGCATCTGTCCTATGTACAGTATATCTTGTATCTTGTCTCTTCTTTAATAAATGTCTTTGTTTTTTCATATTACATGGCTGGATTACTTCTGGGCAGATCTCGTACATTGTCTACCTTTGAAATAGATCTGGAATCTCAATAGTGAGAACTGTATTCAGTGATACCACCTGGATCCAGTGCACCATCCATCTTCCCTGAATATTGTAGTGGTGTCCTGATGGTCCCTCTGTTTTACCCCTATTTCCTTCAGTTTTTTTATCCCCACAGAAACCAGAGTGACCATGTTAAATTGCAAGCAGGTGTGTCACTCTTCTGCTAAATCCCTCCTATGATTGAGAATCCCATCCCCTTCAAAATAAAAGCCAAAATCTTTATAGGACACACACTGTATGAACTGCCCATTACCTCTCTGATCTGCTCCTCATTTCCCCCTCACTTTGTGCCACCTGCTTTAGCCTCCTTACATTTCCTCACTCCACGTGTTATCTTGCCCCTGAGTCTTTGCACTTGCCCCTCCCTTTGCTAGATATCTGCTTTGCTCACCTCCTCACTTCCTTTGGTCATAACTCACCTTCTCAGTGAGGCTTCTCTGACCATCCAGTCCACCGTTGGCAATATTTCCTATCACCATCCCTGCTTTTATTTCCTCCTTGGCACTTTTTACTCTTTAATATATTATTTATTTTACTCTTGTATTTGCTTATAGTCTACCTCTCCTACCAAAATGTGCATAAGTTCCATGAGAGCAGAGACTTTGTTTTGTCCACTCCTAATTCCCCAGGGCCTAGAGGAGTGCTAGATCATAGTAGGAGCTCAGTAAATATTTGTTGAATGAATGAATGAATATGATTGATTCAAGCTGCAGTTTAGCTTATACAACTAGCAGAGGTAACAGTAGTCAGGCAGGTGGGAGGAAATCCGAGAGAGTAGCTTGAGAGGCATGAGAAATTTTTAAGAAAGGGGTGGGCAGTTGTCTGAAATGCCACAGAAAGTTAACTAATGCAAACTGAAAAGAAAGGCCACTGAATTTGCCTTTTCAAAGGAAAGCCTGAATTTAGAGAGAGCAGACATATTTTACAATGGATTAAGAATATATGGGGACTTCCGGCCAACATGGAGGCATAGGTAGACACACTGCATCTCCCTTCACAACTAATAAGGAATACGTTTACCTCAAAAATTATAAAAATCAATCAAAAGTTCCAGAAAACCAAACTGAAAGGAAGTCCAACTAAGAAATAAAGAAGAAATACTCATCCAGACAGGTGGGAGGGGTGGAGAGGAAGCGGGGTGGCACACCGGTGGCAGCGGCAGCACCAGCACCAGCGGCACCCCCGTGGGAACACCTGCGGTGTCACTGGTGGCAGCAGCACCTGCACCAGCAGCAGCAGTGCTGGTGACAGTAGCAGCGCAGTGGCTGGGGAAAAGTGCAGTCACACAATTAAAAAGTCAGGAAGGAAACCCAGGGAACTATCACAGCCCGGGACCAGATGGGCAGCTCATGGTTCCGCCATTCAGGGAAAATAAAGCCACATTGCTTTCGACTATGAAAAACAGTGGGGGTTGGGACAGTGGAGGGACCTCCTGGTCTCTCAACAGAGTACCTTTGTTTGGTGGAAAAGGGGCGAGTGCTGTGCAAGTGGCATTGTTCCCTCTCAGACCCCTCCACCACATACAGCACCACAACGTGATGAAAGGGATCGCCAGTACTGGCGAATACCTAAGGCTCCGCCCCTTACAATGTAACAGGAGCAACAGCTCTACCTAAGACACAGAGGTAAACACAGGAGGCTGTCAAATTGAGGAGACCGAGAAGTATGGCTCAAAGGAGGGAGCAGATCAAGGTCCAGTGGGAGAACTGAGTCACAAAGAGATAGCCAACCTAACAGACACACAGTTCAAAACACTGGTGATAAGGATGCTTACAGACTTGACAAACAAGATTAAGTATGACAGGGAAAAAATGAAGACTATACTAAATGAAATGAAGGAAAATCCACATGAAACCAGTGGCGAAGGGAAGGAAACCAGGGTTCAAATCAATGATTTAGAACATAAGGAAGAAGAAAATAGACAACCAGTACAGAATGAGGAAACAAAAATTGAAAAAAATGAGGAGAGGCTTAGGAACCTTTGGGACAACTTTAAATGTGCCCATATCAAATCATAGGAGTGCCAAAAGGAGAAGAGGAAGAGCAAGAAATTGAAAACTTGTGTGAAAAAATAATGAAGGAAAACTTCCCTAATTTGGCAAAGGAAATAGACATACAAGTCCAGGGGGCACGGCGAGTCTCAAACAAGCTAGACCCAAGGAGGACCACACCAAGAAACATGATAATTAAAATGCCAAAGGTTAAAGATAAAGAGAGAATCTTAAAAGCAGCAAGAGAAAAACAGAGTTACCTACAAAGGGATGCCTATAAGATTTTCAGCAGATTCCTCCAAAGAAATTTTGTAGGCAAGAAGGGACTGGCAGGAAGTATTCAAAGTGATGAAAAGCAAGGACTTAAAACCAAGATTACTCTATCCAGCAAAGCTGTCATTTAGAATGGAAGGGCAGATAAGTGCTTCCCAGACATGGTAAAACTGAAGGAGTTCATCATCACCAAGCCATTATTATATGAAATATTAAAGGGACTTATTTAAGAAAAGATCAAAACTATGAACATTAAAATGACAACAGACTCACAACTATCAACAACAAAATCTAAAAAACAAAAACAAACTAAGCAAACAACTGGAATAGGAACAGAATCATAGATGTGGAGATCATTTGGAGGGTTATCAGCTGGGAGGGGGAAGGGGGAGAAATGGGGAAATGGTCCAGGGATTAAGAACCATAATTGGTAGGCTCAAAATAGACAGGGGGATGTTAAGAATAGTACAGGAGAGGGTGAAGCCAAATAACTTATATGCACAACGCATGGACATGAACTAAGAGCGTGGGATTGCTGGAGGGAAGGGGAGTACTGGGTGGAGAGGAGCAAAGATAAAAGAAATTGGGACAACTGTAATAGCATAATCAATAAAATATACTAAAAAAAAAAAAGAATGGGTGTTCAGATGTAAATAAGGTTTGTGGGCTAGAGTTATTTGCAATATTTAAATAAATTTGTAGCAACTGTATTTTTAATTGTTCTTTGAATGTGAGTTGGCCAAGATTTAACTTTTATTTTCATGTTTGTGGAGTGCTTTGATTTTTTCAAACTGCTTTCACATATTTGATATTCAGAAGCACGAGGTAGTGTGTTGAGTGCTGTTATATAATTCTACTCTGCCTTTTACAGCCGAAGAAATACTGAGACTTGGTTAAGTGCCTTTTCCAAGTTTATATGCTAGGAGGTAGTGAAATAGGCAAAAAATCCAACTTTGGACTTAGAAGTCCAGTGTTACTTCCTTTATTTACTTAAGTGATTTAGTTAATTTTATTTTGTATGTGTATTTGTAAGTTAATTAAGTCATTTAGGAAAAGAACATGCCATAAACTAGTAGTATGTTACTGATGCGACCCTGAGATGCGCAAGAGAATTTCAAAAGGGATGATTGGTGCACTCATTTAAGGCTCAGTTTGCTTAGTTGATAGTTTCATGGATTCAGATAGTCCTAGACTCACATTTACTTTTAGATTATTTTCAGATGATGATTATGGACAGGATTGTTTTCCCTCATTTGTAATATAACTAAGATAAGTATTGTTATTTTTGTTCTGTGAAGGAATTTTATGTCCTCTACATTGTTATTTCTCTATATTTTATGTGAAGCTGCAATTGAATATCTTGTAGTAATTTTAACATCAGTCTAACTGCTAAATAGTAACAGTTACAAGGAACATATCACAACAATACAGTTAAGCCAATCCAGAAATATAGTGAGTTGTGAGGAGGTTAGTTTGATTTGTTTTGAGGTCATTTAATTAAATCTTTCACTTTGTTTACCACATACAAAGTAAATTATCCAGTATTGTATGGGTACTGTTTAGGGGGAATTGTCTTCCCATAGTTTAGAGTTTTGTTATGGTTGTTTTGGCTGTACTAACTTAGATGTGAATTTCATGTACATTGGAGAAACACATGCTCTGCTTTCTTAATTTTCCACTTAGCATTAGCTGAATTTTTTGTGACGTGAGTTCATTTTATCTTCTGAGGTTGATTTCTTTTAGCTTAACCATGCCTATTTCAGTATGTAGTAAATGAGTATTTAAGTGAAGCAAGTCTTATATTTTCTCTGATAGAATCCATTCTTCTGAAGGTGTCTGCTTAGAGTTGATATAATTCCAAAATCCTTGCAAAAAATACTTTTAGTTTTACAAAATTCACAGGAAAAACCTAAGTGTTGATCGTTATTTTTACAGGTTTCTGAAGGTTTGTGGATCGGAATTAGTGCGCCTTGAGTTATCTTGCAGCCACTTCCTAAATGAAACTTGCTTGGAGATTATTTCTGAAATGTGTCCAAATCTACAAGAGTTAAATCTCTCATCCTGTGATAAACTGCCACCTCAAGCTTTCAACCACATTGCCAAATTATGTGGCCTTAAACGACTTGTTCTCTATCGAACAAAAGTAGAGGTAAGAATAACTCATTTACATATTTGCTAGAGTAATAGCCAACTGAATATTTTGTTGCTTGTAATATGGTTTCTGGTTTTTAAATAGATTATGTTTTGGTGCCACCTGGCTATTCAAAATTCACTAGAACTGATTCAATCATTTCTAAACTATTTAGTCTTTTTTGTTGTTTTTTTAGTTATAAGATGTTCTTCTCTGTGCTCTTAAACTTTTTGTGATGCTGTTCACATTTCCAGGTAAATAAACAAGTAATGGGCTGAAGTGAGCTGAAGTGCTGGAAGGGAATGAATTAAAGAAAGGAATAGGAGCATGGTATGCAGGAGGGCGTTTGCTTGGAGCAGGAGGAAGCAAAGTGAGATTTTTCCAGGACCAGATTTAGGATTTAAAATTTCTGATATCATAGCTCACCAGTCTCATTAAAGAAAAATGGAATTACATCATATATATTAATCTATGTGCTCTTTCCATGTAGTATCTCTGTGCCATCTTTCCAGGTCATTACCTATACCACCTGACCGCATGAGCCTTGGGCTCCTGTTGTAAACACCCATTTATTGTTCTATACTTGTTTCCTCTACTCCAGTCACTTGGCCTTCTTTCTATTTCTTGAACATTCTGACCTGGTCCAGGCTCGTGGCTTTTTCTCTTCTGCCTGCCTGCAGTATTCTTCCCGCTTTATTACATGGTCACCCTCTTCTTGGTTTGATGTTCAACTTAATTTTCTTTTTTCAGAGATGGCTTCTTAGACATTGATAAAAGGTAGCCCCCACCCTCTAGTTTGTTTCTTTCATGTCACCCAGTTTTATTTTCTTTTCAGAATCTTTATCACTGTGAAATTATTTATTTTCTTGCTGTTATCTGTCTCCTTACCCTCGGAGATAAGTTTCATGATGGTAAGAGCCTTATATCTCTTTTTCACTGCCAGTACCTAGACTAGACTTGGTAAAGATTAGCCATTCAATAAATGTTTATTTAACTTGATCAAGGTATTCAACTTCTCAGTGTTTCAGTTTTCTCATCTCTAAAATAGAGATAATAAAAATACAGACTCATATCATCATTGTAGGAGTTAAATTGCATGTAAAGTGCTTGGAGGGTGCCTAAAACGTAATAAACTCAGGAAGTATTAGCTGCTAATAACAGAAGTAGTAGTGATAATATCATGACAGCTTTGTAGTATGTTTTGCCATGTGGTAGGGAAAGTTTTTCTTTTTAATTTTTTTCATAAATCCTTATATATTATTCTTCCAGATATATATTTCATCAAGGATTTTATTAGAAAGCACATTCATTATATTTTATTTTGTTCTTTAATAAGGCTTCTCATTTGTTCATGTAGGTATTGTTTTATGTCCAAGACTATGTTATAGTTTTCTTCAGCTAAGTTTTATACCTTTCTGGTTAAATTTATTTCTTGCATTTTATAGTCTCAGATACCATTTTTTATTTAATTTTAGTTTATTACTGTTAGTATAAAGGAAAATTTGGTTTTTGTATATTTATTTTATATCTGCTCACTTTATGTCCTGGCTGGTTTGGCTCAGTGGATTGAGCGTCGGCCTGCGAGCTAAGTGTCGCTGGTTCGATCTTCCAGTCAGGGCACATCAGAGAAGGAAAACTCTGACTCCAAAAAACCTCCGCTGCCTTGCGGCATACCTCTTCAGGGGGAAGGCTAAGGGAGTAAACCCCGACAGAAAATCCGGAGCCGGAGTCCCTAAGGCGGTTTGACGTTGTAGTCAACACCGGCAACTCCTGCGGCGCACCTGAAGCCAAGCTGTATTGACTCCGTCTTTCCCTTGGACCCTTCAGCTGCGAAGAGAGGGGGGGTCTGCTGCATGGGCAACAGCAGACCCTCCATATCACCCTGCCCAGGCTCTGTAGCTTCAGCTTCACTGGAGAGGACACTCCAGCGTCATCGCAAGATGTCGATTCAACACGGGAGGAGACAGATACCGTGTCACTCCCGAGTCGGACTGCACAGCCATTCTCGGCGGTGCAGATACTCTTAAGAAGCTACACCATCGTCTCTCGAGACAGACGGCTGCCGCCGCCGCCGCTCACTTTACTACAGGCTTATAATTATTATAACTTTTTACTTAGTCTTTTGAATTTTCTAATGATAGAGTTAATAATCTGGAAATACATTTCTTCTTTCTTTTCCAACATCTAAAGTGTTACTACATTACAACATTAGATAGAACTTCGTAAATAATGTGGAATAGGAGAGTCACAACAGGTGTAACAGTCTAATTACTTTTTCTTTGTTTTCTTTCTTCTTTCTTTCATTTTGTTTTGTTTTGTTTTCTTTTAGAGAGAACGGAAGGGAGGCAGAAAGGGAGGGCCAGAAATATCTGTGAGAGAGGAACATTGATTGGTTGTCTCATGTGCGTCCCAACAGGGGACTGAACCCATAACCCAGCCATGCATGTGGCCTGAGCAGGAGGAATTGAACTGGCAACATTTTGGTTTGTGAGACAGCTCTCCAACCTACTGAGCCACACCAGCCAGGACATACCAGTCTTATTTCTAATATAATGGGATGTCTTCAGTGTTTCACCTTTTTTATATTTACACACAAAAAATTTAGTACATGTTTTATGCCAGACATTACAAAGCCCTGGGACTGAAATAGTCAACTAAACAGACAATTCCTCATGTAGCTTACTAATTTTATTTGTTGTTTGATGGTGTTTTCTGGTACATAGTCTTAATCATTATTGTTTGATTAAGAATATTTTATCAAAAATGTTATTTTTAAGTTTTTAAAGCCTCTATTAACAAACACTCATCTTTTTCTCTTCTTTTGTTTATTAATATAATGGCTTACGTTGAACAGTCTTTGCTTTCCTGAAGTAATCTCTACATGTTTTTGATTCACTACATTGCTAGGTTAATTTCCTAACATTTTGGAGTCAAACTCCTTGGATTTAGATTCTAGTTTTATTGTTTATTAATTGAGTTTCCTTGCATAAGTTTCTTGACTGCCTGTGTCTCAGCTTTCCCTTTTATAAAGTGGAGATAAGAGTAGTATGCATCTCAAAGGATTGTTGTGAGGATTAAATGATTTAATATACATAAATTGTCTACAACAGTGTCTAGTTCAAAGTAAATATTCTTTAAATACTTCTGCATCTGCTTCCTTAAACGAGATTGAACTGTAGTTTTTCGTTTCATGCTGTCTTACTCGATATAGGGTGAGGATTGTGACAACATAGCAAAATGATTTGGAAAACTCCCATCTTTTTCTCTGATCTGGAATAACTTGAATAAATAGAAATTATCTGTTAGATAAAATTTACTTATGAAACCATCTGGGTGTATAGCTTTTTTTTTTATTGGTGGATACCTTAAAAGGTATCAGAGTAGATACCTTTTTCTAGACATAGCTTTTTCGCTAATCTATGGAAGCCTGAAAGTATGTGAGTATGAGAGCTTCTGTTTAATGCAGCATTCCTTGTTTTGGGCAAAATGTTTAGCTCGAGTTTAACTGGTGACCTGGTGTGATGGAAAAAAGACTTTGATTATAGTTATGGCCCTATCAGTTACAAGCTTAGTAATTTAGGTTAAGTCACCTTGTCTGTCAAATTCCTAGACTGTTTATTTGTTAAACTAGAAGACTATTGTCCATGAATGCCACTCTAAAGATAATGTTAGCCCATGTTTTTTATTGGTCTGTAAAATAATGTATTGTTATGCCTAACTGGTGTGTTCTTAAGTGGTTAGGAATGTCCAGGCATGTTGCAGGTCTGATTACCCAATATGAATGAACCACATACCTATAGTAGGGTCAGAATTAATTTATATGCTGGTAGGTAGGACCTGGCATGTTGATGTGGCTTCTTTATGAGCCAGTGATGAAACAGGAAGTGGGCCCAGGGCACTGGGCTTCCCTCTGCCTGATAGATTTCACCAACATGGATGCTGCATTGACCATTTAGCCTCATGTGTAACCTTGTCAAGAACCGAGGATGTACCCCAGGGCATATCTTTTATACAGCTTGATTGCTGCTTTGGTAGTAAAGTAAAATGAGAGCAACCCTAAAACAAGTCCCAGGTGTCATTGTTACTGATTTTTGAGCCCAAATTTTGTGGTGGCCTAGATCATTAAGATTTTTCTGCCCTACCTCCACTGCTTTGGCTAATACTATGGCTAGCACTCCACAGTGAGAGAAAGCAGTAATAGGATCTTGTTGAGACTTTAGCTATTATTGAACTGTTTAGCAGTGATGTTTGGATATCTATCTGATTAATACATTATTTGATCATTTAAAGATTGGAGAGATATTTGTTATTTAGTTTGTATCAAAGTCCCAACTCATAAAACTCTGTCTTTATCTTTGCTTTCCCATGAGAAAGATTTATGTGCTTGGTTAAATCACTTCCCTAAGTTGTTTTTTTTTTTTTTTACATAGGCTATTGAGAAGACCAAATTAGGTCATACATGTAAAAAAAAAAACAAAAAACCCACTTTATAAGTTAGATGGATTTGTGTAGATGTGAAACAATAGTATAGATTTACTCAGTATATTCCTACACAGTTATCCCTACCTGCATGAAGTATTCTTATAGATCTTCCTAAGTAGGAATATCTTTTTTTATCATGTGCTAAGAAAGATTTAGGCTGCAGTATCTCTTTTTTACCCTTAAGATTTGTTTCTTGTAAAAAGAATGTTTATTTCTAAATTGTAAACTCCATAATGGGTGGGACCATGTTTGTTTACTTCTTTACAACTAGTACATAGAACAGTGTCTGGTATTCACCATAGTATATAGTAGATACTTAGTAAACTTGTGTTGAATGAATGAGCAACAGTTATCTTTTATCAATTCATTCTTTCATTATTAGATAAAATAGCATAAGTTTGTCTTTCTACAGAATAACCACATCTACTAAGCAGATGGGTGGGTAGATCAGCAACTTGAAACTCTTGTAAGAAAAAGTTTGAACCGTATTCAGAATTTTTAACCCTACTAAATAGTGAAATATAGTTCAATTTGTTTTATTAATTTACTTCATGAGATCTTTTTCTTTCTTTAGATGTACTTAAGATGGCAATGAAAATCACTTTATCAGAGAAATAACAACTGTCTTATAACATCAACCAAAACAAAATATAATCACTAAATAAGCTATTTGCAGACTTAGTGGTATACATTTGTAAAATTTCAGTAGACTCAGAGCAGTAAATATATGCCTAGTAAAGAAGAAGATACTACTATATTAAAGAGAGACAGAGTGACTGTCTTTATGAGAAACCCAGTGCATGCTAACAATGTCACATGTTTGTACTTGGTTGGAAAATGGTCCACGTTGGGAAATC
Organism: Furipterus horrens; assembly: GCF_987537825.1. NCBI lineage: Eukaryota > Metazoa > Chordata > Mammalia > Chiroptera > Furipteridae > Furipterus > Furipterus horrens. Next base: position 141,361,791 of record NW_028327176.1, on the reverse strand, counting down.
TTTGTAGAAGAAATGACCCTAGAGTTGAGATTTATGCCACGTTTGCTGTGTGATCCCAGAATTATTAAGTGAAATGGGTTGGCAAAGAGCTGAGATTTAGACCCTATTTACTTCATGATCCCAGAATAATTAGTGAAATGGGTTGGTAAATTGGGTAGTTTCATTTTTACTGATTTTGGGGCATCTTTTAGGGTTGTGTGGCCAACACTTTAGGCAAAAAGAGGGGAACTTAGAACATACAGGAAAGAGACTTTAATGGTATTTAGTTTCTTCTATCCATGACAAGGAAGTAATTATAGTAGTTAGATATTCAATATATAATGATTGGAAGAACTTTGTTTCAATTCCTTTGGTCCTTTTCTTCTCTATTCATAAAATTCTTACTATATATGATAAACTGATTGCAAGCACTTTAGCCATGCATGATGATGCATTTTCATGAGAAAAGTTCTATAAAAATTTAATTCATTAAATAGACTTTCAACTACTTAAAGGAAAAACTTTTATTTTGAAATAATTTGACTTAAAAAGTAAAAAAAAAAAAAAAAAAAAGCTTTATGCAAAAAGTTGCATAAATGGTATTTTTTCCCCCTGAAACATTTGAAAATAAGTAGAAGATATAATTCTCCTTTACCCCAATAGGGGCATATGTCTACAAAATACTCTTAAATACTTGTGTTACAGGCTGAATTGTGTCATCCCAAAATTCATATGTTGAAGTTTTAACTCCTACTCCCTCATAATATATTGGAGATAGGGTCTTTAAAGAGGTAATTAGGGTTAGTGAGGTCTTTAGGGTGGGCTCTAATCCACAGTCCCTCGTGTTTTTACTTAGAAGAGGAGATTAGGACACAGACACACACAGAGGGAAAACCATGTGTAGACACTGGAAGAAGATGCCAGTTTCAAGCTGAGAAGTGAGACCTTCGAAGAAACTAACCCTGCTGACACCTGGATCTCAGACTTGTAGACTTCAGAATTATGAAAAAAATTAATTTCCATTGTTTAAGCTACCTAGCCTATGGTACTTGGTTCTAGCAGAGCAAACAAAGTCATACAAGTTGGGAACCCCCCCCCAAAACAGTATATTTACAAAAAATTGTGTATTTGTTCTTACATGTTTAAACTTCAGTCACCTTCAAAGTATCTCCATTTGATTCAATACACCCATCAAGACATTTTTTCCACACTCCAAACAGTTTTTGAACTTGTCGATTTTGATGCCTTTTAGTGTTTCTGCTGTTTTTTGTTTCACCTCTTCCACATCGGCAAATGTTTCCCTTTGAGGGCTTTTTTCATTCAGGGAAACAAAAAAAAAACTCACCCAGGTCAAGATTGGGTGAATAGGGTGGGGCATGGGGGGTCATGCCATTTTTGGTCAAAAACTGTTTGAACACCCAGTGCAGTGTGGGCAGGTGCACTCCTAAATCACCCATCATGAAATGGGCAAACATGTTGAAAGAGTTAAAAAAAATTCTCTGAAACCAAACGCAGCCTCTCACCACAACGCCAGCTGGTACACTGATACAGATGGGTTTCTAAAACACTCACCTAACTGGGAAAGCCTGTACTACAAGGGGCCCACCCTCAAGAAGATCATTCCTGGTTTTTTTTTGGGGGGGGGTTCTCCTCCTACAGCTTGTAAAGGATGGCATAAGAATAACTTGTTAACATAACTGAATAAAAGGTATCTTTAAGTGAAGTCCTGTGCTCTTACTAAAACAGTCTGGATTAGTGTTAGAAATTTGAGCCTGTTTACCTTTTCTTTGTTTGGAAAAAAAATCTCTGGTGGAGGGGTGAGATGGGGTATGACAGGTAGCTCAGTAAGAATGTCATTCTGTTGCTTAGCAGCAGGCAAGAAAACCGAGAGTGGTTTTTAAAAGTCAGAGTTATAAATGGAACACCTGCATCCAGTTTTGATTGCCTCACTTCAAGAATGATAGAGCATAAATTGAAAGAATCTGAAGAAGTGAAAAAACTGATTATAGGTATTGTCGGGGACTAGTATATGACAGTAATCCAGGAGTATGGTTCAGCAGCTATTTACTTAGCTTCCTGAGCCAGGACAGCGGTTTCAAGGACCCTGTTGCCTTCATCTTCATGAACCAGAAGACAGCAAGAGTAGTTGATCTTGACTTCTGTTGCATGTCAACACTCTCCCCCTATTTTCTTTTTTTCTGTGCTAGTTTATTTGGCAGAATGGAAATATAAGTAAAAATGCATACCACCCTGTCTGTTGATGAAAAGCATCTGGTCCTACAAATGATATGTAAACTGTCTTTTTAAAAAAATATGATTTGGTTTAGTGCCATGAATTGGCTTTCTGATGCATAGATATAGTGGTTTTCTTAACTGCATTCTTATTTGATTTGAAAGACACATTACATATTGATAAGTAGAAGTATGATGGCCTTCCTTTTAATAGAGTCAGTGCAGCTGACACTCAGATAAAAACAGACTGGCAAATGAAAAGGGTGGTCTTTCACTTAACAGAGCCAGTTCTGATAACCTACTGAGACCATGAGGAGAAATTGAAATAGGAACAACCCACTTTGGTCACCTAAATTGACTAATACAGGCTGTCATTAGCTAACTGTCACTTAAAATGCAGTATATTTCAAACACATTAAGTAACAAATAAAATAAAAGGACATTAATTATTTTGTTCTTAAACAGAATCAAGAGTTAAGATATTAAGAACTTCTATTTAACTTATTATCGTACACTAAAACGAACAAACTTAAAAAGTCTACATGTTTCCAGTCAGGAATATATTTATACTTCTCTTTATCCTGATAGGCTTTGTAGAATTTTCAATAGGAATATGAGGCTTTTGATAGGGTTGGGGGAGTGTGATCTAAGGAATGGACCTGTGGTTCAGTCAGGGTCAAGGAGTCTGACTTGTCAGTGTAGTGGGGACAGGGCATCAGCTCTTGGGGCATCGGACTCATTAGTAACCACATTCATGACAGTGACCAGTAAACCAGGTTATAAGAAATCTACTTGGATTGTGGTGGAAAGAAGGGGAAGAGACTTGTTAAAGAACATGTGTGAATGACCCATGAACATGGACAACATTGTGGGAATTAACTGTGGAAGTATGGGGTAGGATGGGAGGGGGTGGGAGAAAGGGGGGAAAATTTGGACAACTGTAATAGAATAACAATTAAAAGAATCTTTAAAATAGGAATTTACTTGGAAACGACAGAGAGAGCTGATGACCATATTCTCACTGTTGGCACATCACAAGTGAAACTGAATTATAGTAGTAAGATTTATTTGGTGAGTTTAGAATGAGAACACTGAGAATTATGTGACAAATACTTAAGGGCATCAGCACAGAACAGGATGACACCATATTAGGGAGAAAAGAAATACTTTTGGAAGAAGATAGATAGTTTTTGGACAAGTGTACTCTCTTAGCTGGGCATCATTTAGGTTAACAGTGTCAACAAATACATGCCTAAGACTCCTCTTACATGCTTCCATGATCGTCTCTGTCCCTTACCCCTTTGATTGGAACATTCTTTCTTTATATAGTCAATAAGGTTGCTGCCAAGTCCAGCTGGTGTGCAAACTACCATGACTTTTTGACAACGTATTCCTGCCATATTCATTATGGGTTGATATGGAAATTGGTCGGTTTAGTTATCTGTGAGCAAAGATGTTATTATTATTATTCTATATTATTATGAAAGAGATCCACCACAATGGTAAAAATAGGTTCTGAAGTAAGACAGCAGGGTAAGGAAGATATGTGTGATTTAATCTTAGATTTTGTCTATTATACACATGCATTTCTGGAATTTGAACAAATAATTTGAGCCTTATACTAAAATCTCATACTATAGAGCCAAATTTGTGAGTCTGTAGTTTTAACTATCTATCATTAGCTTAAAGAAGTTTCCTTTTCTTCCCCCCTCCTCAAAGGCATGTGTAAGAGCTTTATTATGTCATATATGTCCTTTAACTGTTTCTTTTTTTTTTGGAGGTTAATCAGAAGTCTTAACATTTCTAACACAATGTTGATATTAAAGTTTAACCTGTAAAAGACAATATTATTTTCAAGTTGTGACCATGTAATCAGTATTTAACCTATAACTCATTGCATATCTAAACTGTATAGAAGAGAACAATTTGTACTGGATGATTCATAGCAAATCTGTGTGAAGTAATTGAATTAAAATATTCTGGAATGATGATGTTTACTTCTACATATAGTTATTTTCAAGTATTTTAAATAGTCCTCAAAATACTTCAACTTTTATTCTCTATTTTCCTTATTCAAATTTACTGAGATTGGAACACCGATGCAAAAAAATTGGGAGAAAGATTCACACATATATGTGTATTTTAAATTTCAATAATTGAGTGATTGTGTTATTAGAATTTCTTTGGTGGTATTTGTTATGCAAATTTATAAATGTTCATTTAATGAATGTAGTCTTATACAACTTATTACATATAGATATTGCTCTTATGTGTTTGGAATGTGTCATGTTTGTGACCAGGTGATGCCACCAGTCTATTTCAGCTACTGTATGTAATATATAAAACTCGTTATGTGTTCCTTTAGTATGCTTTCTAGGACTGAGGTATTAAAGTAGAGAATTCTGATTTGGAATTCTGAGAGTGTTATAATTAAGGGTTCCATTCTTTATTTAAGATATGCAAAAAACTTTGAGTACAAGTTATAAACTAGTTATAAGAAGTATAAATATAGAATAGTTAACATAGTACTGTATACATTGATTATATACTGTCTCATGATATTATAAAATGTACATTACTAAGCCATACATTTGGCCTATGTAAAAGTTATATGTGAATATAATAAACATCAGTTACCCTTTTATTAACTGTTTTTGCTTAGCACTTTAGAAGTCTGGAGGATGGGAGGTTATGGACTTTATGGGTAGCATCTCTTAAAAGGCTGTCAATGAAGATTTCAATTCATGCCTTCTTTTACCTCTTAATAAATTTCCTTGTAACAAGTAGAGGCACTAATAATAATTATCTTTAATTTATAGTTATCCATTGGATTTTAAAGCTAATGAACTCGGTTAGTAGATAGATTCTAGGTGGAATGCAAAAAGATTCTTTCTTTATGAACATATATTTTACTACAGATGCCAGCATTCACTGTAGGAGACATTGACATGACCAGTCATTTCTTAGTGAATTTCTTTCTGCAGTGGTTTAATAAGGCTGGCCTTGGCTTTAAAATTGCAAACTCATTTGAAAATGAATGCTGCCTTGTATTATAAAAGTTACTATCTCTTTAAATTGTATTTTAATTTTAAAGAGCTATTCTTACGTATCTCTTGAATGAATTTTAGAGAACTACCATAGCAGAATATAGAAGATATTTTAAGTCTTAAATAAGAGAGTCCTAAAATTTTTTTTAGAGTCCTGAATGCCTTTACACAGAACACTTAATGTAGCTTTAATCCATCCATTTATGTGTTCTAGAAGTGCTGCAAGTACTCTTTACAGTAGAATTCTTCTCTTACATAGGGATTGGCAAACTTTCTGTGAAGAACAAAATAGTAAATATTTTAGGCCTTGTAGGCTGTGTGGTCTCTGTCATAACTTCTCAGTCCTGCTGTTCTAGTATGAAAGTAACCATAGACAATAAATAGATGAATGAGTGTGACCGTGTTCTGGTAAACTTTCTTTATAAAACAGCTAGTGGCTGGATTTGGCCTGTGGGCACTAGTTTGCCAACTCCTGCTCTAAACCATTGAGTCTGGCCTCCAAAATCAAGCCCTTTTATATCTGGAAATGAAGAATTAGTTTCTCCTGTTTGCTTTAGTATCAACAGCAGTACTTTAATTCTGAATACTAATAGCATAGTGAAAGAATATTCAAAAGATAGTCTAGGAAGAAACTCGTTAACTGGATTTAGAAAGATTGCAAATTGGTCTATAGATGTGTTTTTTAAACCTGGATATTCCCACAGCCCCTGTCTCATCATGAGCTCTGCTGGACAGAGTCATGAAGCTATTCACTTGTACTTGCTCACCTTGGTGCTACCTGTCAGCCCTTTGATTTATCTCTACTTGACTCCTTGTTACAGACCTCACAGCATCTTTTCCAAGGTTAGCCTTGTTTTTATCTTTAGCCATCACCTCTGTCCCCTCATTTCTTGGTCTCAGCATTTGATCTCACACCTCTTACTTAGCAAAGATGTGTGATATCATTCACCATAAATCTCTTTAGTCCTATGTTAGTTCTAAAAGTAGGAATGAATTTTTTAATTCCCAGTTTAATGTTCAGGCAATTTAAATTATTCTAAAATGTTTGCCTGAATAAGTATAGTATGCCATGAATTTCTCTTCTATGACTTGAAATTTCTCCAGAACTCATCTACCATTACACAAGATGTTTTCTAAATATATAATTATTAGAATCTTAATTCAACAATGAGTTATTTGTGCCTTAAAGTTACAATCTTTAAGAAAGACAATAAGCAATAGGTATAGCTCCTGTAAGGAACAGTCCAGGTAGGTCATTATGGTATTCTTGACAATAAGTATTTTTTGTCTTACTCATTTTTAATTAGAAGTACCATGGAACAGAGAATTCATTTCAACCTATATGAAAAGAATCATATCTCAGCATGGGGGTAGTCAGTTACAACTAGGTGACTGTGTTTACATGGGTACCCAGGCCACTCCAGTGGTTGGGTGGAAATGTTGGGGAAAGGAGGGTATTTTGGCCTGGGTAGATAAACCAAAAACTATACAATGACCTGCCGCTGGCCATGCCTCATGGTCATAAATGAGCCAAGTTTCCTCCTGGTTCTGCAGTATCCCCCCATGCCCCCCGGCAGTGCAGAGCAAGACCTTTGCACTGTCAGTAGAAGTCCTGGGTCTGGATGGGGGCAAACTGCAAGACTCTTCCTTACACAGGGAAGAATAAAGACTGAGGGCAGGGCATGAGGGTTCAGAGTAAACAAAAGCATATTTTTAAACAGAACAAGGAAAAATATTTTGAAAAATAAACAAAAAAAGGAAATATGGACCGCACATAGGCTAAAACAGCAGGAATAAGTAGTTGTGCAAAAGAACTGATTAGAAATCTAGAAAATAAATGATAGTCATTGTATTAAAAAAGTAAGTTGATAAATTCTAAATTAGACACAAAGAACTGCTAAATTGGAAGAGAACTCTGAGGGATCTATGTACTTAAATTTGTAAAAGCCTTGCCTGTTAGGCACTGCTGTGAGTAGTTTCTGTGTTAATTTATCTATTGCTGTCCATCAATTATCCCCAAACGTTGTGGCTTAAAAAAACCTGTGTTCATCATCTCACACAGTTTCTGTAGGTCCAGAATCCAAGAGTGGTTTGGCTGAGCAGTTTTGTCTCAAGGTTTCCAACAAGGTTGCAGAGTCTGCAGTTGTCTCAGGGCTGGACTGATCAGCTTCGGAGCTCACTTGTGGGTCTGTTGGCAGAATTCCTCTTTAGCTGTTGGCCAGAGGCCTCTGTTTCCCTTGTCAAGCGCCTCTCCTGCCTAAGTGTTCTCATGACATGACAGGTGGCTTTTCCCAATGAGGAAGGGAGGAACCTAAGAGGATCTGCAGCCCTTTTAGAGTTTTTCAGGAAAACAGAAATAAGGGGGAGTGTATGCATATAGTTTTATTATAAAGAATTAACTTATGTGATTATGGAGGCCAGCAAGTCCTGTATAGTGAGTCAGAAATCTAGAGACTCAGGAGAGCCAGTGGTGTATTTCTGATCTAAAGGCCTGCATACTTGACCCAGGAAGAGCTGATGTTTCAGTTTGAGTCTGAAATCACGAATAAGTCAATATCCCAATTCAAAGGCCATCCGACAGAAAGAATTCTCCTTTACCTTAGGGGAAAATCAGTCTTTTGTTCTATTCAGGCCTTTGACTGATTGGATGAGGCCCACTCTCATTAGAGAATAATCTTTTTTACTAGGTATACTGATTAAATACTTATCTCATCCAAAAACACTCTCACAGAAACACCAGTGATAATGTTGGACTACATATCTGGTCACCCTGTGGCCTAGTCAGGGTGATAATATAGTATAACCATCACAGTAACCTAACATAGCATCACTTCTGCAGTGTTCTGTTTGTTAGAAATGAGTCACTAACTCCAACCCATACTCAAACAGGAAGAAATTAAGTTCCACCTCTAGGAGGAAGAAGTATAGAATAATTTGTGGACATATTTTTTAAACTACTGTAGGCACTGATACTTTGGAAACTCCAGTATTCATTTAATAGGATTTTAAGAATTAAAAAAATGGAAGAAATGATGGAGAAGCAATATTGGAAGAGAATATTAAGAATCTTGATTGTTCATGAAAAAAGACATGTCTTCAAATAAATGTTCACTCAAGATACCAAACAGAATAAATGAAAATAAATTTTTATCTAGACATACTGTGATGAAATTGTAGAATATAAATGATAAAGGGACAAGAGCTATCAGAGAGAAAGACATATTACTTATAGAGGAAGACAATTAGACTGACAGTAGACTTCTTATCAAAATAATAGAGGCTGATAGGTAATGGAGTAATACTTTCAAAATGATGAAAGAAGGTAACTGTAATCTTAAAATGATAAGCCTGAATAAACTTTTATTCAAGATTGAGGCATATATAAAGACTAAATATGTTATATAACTTTCTGTGATGCAGATTCCTTATCTGTAAATGGGAATAACGATGTCTACCTTATAGGTTATTTTCTGCTGTGTTTACTGACGTAGCCCAAGTGCCTAAACCATGCCTAACACATAGTAGGCATTCAATAAATATTAAATGAATGAATAGGGTGTTATGAAGATTAATGTATATAAGGAATTTACAGCAATATCAACATGTTAATAACTCCTCAATAAATGTTTGTTCAGATTTTACCACTCATGGATGCTTGCTAAAAGAACTATTAAAATATTTTTCACCCTGACCAGCATAGCTCAGTGGACTGGGTGTTGTCCTGTGAAGCGAAGCGTCATTGGTTCGATTCCCAGTCAGGGCACATTTTTGGGTTGTGGGCCAGGTCTTTGGCTGGAGGTGTGCACAAAGCATGTGTTTCTCTCCTTCCCTTCCTCCCTCCCTTAACCCTCTCTCTAAACATAAATAAATAAAATATATTAAAAAAGTATTTCTCAGTAAGAAGAAAAATTAAGGAAGAGGGTGTAAGATATAATAAACAGTTATGACAGAGAAATTAATAAAGCACCAGTAAGTTAAATAATGATCATGGGGGAAGTTCTAAGATTTAATTTATTTATTCTTAGAGAGGGGAAGGGATGGAGAAAGAGAGGGAAACATCAATGTGTGGTTGCCTCTTGCAGGCCCCCAACTGGGGACGTGGCCTGCAACCCAGGCATGTGCCCTGACTGGGAACCGAACCAGTGACACTTTAGTTCACAGGCTGGCGCTCAATCCACTGAACCACACCAGCCAGGGCGGAAAATTAATCTTTTGTATTATTTTTTAAAAGTAAACTAAAATCTTTAAGGTGATTCTAAAATATGAAAGAGCCAAAGGCCAAAAACATTTGAGTTTTAAAGAATGAAGAAAAGGTATTTTCCTTACTAAAGATTTATAGACTTATTACAAGCCATAGTAATTAAGACTGAACTATTAACGTGGGCAAAAGCCAATAGCTCAATGAAACAAAATGACCCAGAACTAGACTCATGCATATCAGGGAACTTGACATAAGACAGAAAGCATCACAAATCAGTGGATAAGGTAGAATCTTCAATAAATTGAACTGGGACAAGTAGTTATTCCTAATGAGGCAATTATGAAATTTGATATCTTACCATGTATAAAAACCAATTTCAGTTGGTTTAAATCCTTAGTGCAAAAAAGAAAAGCTTTAAAGTTGTCATTAAAATAATAACAGAGGGTAAAGAGGGACTTTTTAGAAAAGACAACAGAATACACACGTAAAGACTGATGTGACTGTATTAAAATTTAAAATTTTATGTCTCAGAAGATTCTATAAACAAAGCAAAATGACAAGTATTAGATTAGGGAAGATATTTGTAATGCATGAGACTGACAGAGATCGGTATTCGGCATAAAAAAAGAATTCTTACAAGTCAAAAAGGAAGAAACACCTAATGAAAAAAGTCAGCAAAGGACGTGATTAAGCAATTTACAGAACAGGAAATATGAGTCAACCATATAGATATATAAACATTTTCACCCTCACTAGGAATTATACTAATGCAAATTGTAACATTTCATACTCATCAGACAGGTAGATAATAAAAAGGATGAGAAGCCTATATGTTGGCAAAGATGTGGGGAATCCCATACTCTACACAGGTGGTGGAATATCAATTGATACAATTACTCAGGTGTGCTATTTTGGAAAATCTAATAAAGTTAGTATACATAAACACCTGGAAATTCTTCTAGTATGTGTTCTGGAGAAATACTCCTCTGTAAATACACAGGAAGCACTATAAGAATGTTTATTGTAGCATTCTCTGTTATGGTAAAACTTGTAAGAAAAACCAAATATTCATCGAGTGAAAGTGTATGCTTTAGTATATTTGCATAATGGAATAATATAGAACAGTTAAAAAGTCAGTGAACTGAAGCTATTAACATGGACAAATCCCTCACAAACACTGTTAAGAAAGATGCAAAAGCATATGCACAGTAGAATGCCATTTATATATGAATCATGGAGAATAATATATGCTACTTATGGACACATAATGTATAATAAAATTATATAAACTTCAGGCATGTTTGTAAACACTGAGTCATGCCAAAACTTACCTCTGAGGAAGTATGTGAATAGATAGAGGAATACACAAATATAGGAAGATAAGCAAGGAAGGAAAAATGAATGTTATACTGAACTCTATACTAGTCTGTATATTTGAGAGTCTTCATTTTAAGTAATTTAAAAATGTATTACCATACAACGTCCATGATAAAGTATGTGTGTATTTGAGTGTATTGTGCATGTGTGTATTTGTTAATTTTAAGTTTCTTATTCACTAAAAATTTTCTTAATACTTTCTGGGTCTTGCTATTGGGAAAATCTTACAAAACAACCTTGTTGTAAAGATCTAGTACTTAAATTAAAACAAACTTCATGTCATTGTCCCATCTATTAGTAAATTAAAATCACAAAGTATTATGGAGAATCTGAAAAGTAACTCGTCTTTATATATCTCTTCTAATGTCAACATTTTGAGAGCTACATGAGATAAGTTGTGCTAAAACTTAAACACAAAATCAATATAAACTTCTCTTAAATTTAAAGAAATGTCCAACAGTGAAATAGTTTTAAGTTTAGTATCTCTATAGGGCCTATTATAAGACTTGTTATTTTATTTTGCCTTAAGTTTATCTCAAATTCCTCATTAATTACTTCATTTTCTTTTTTTTAATATGCTTTATTGATTATGCTGTTACAGTTGTCCCAATTTCTTTTTCTTGTGTTCCCCTTCACCCAGTGACCCCCTCCATCCAGTTGTTCCCCCCACTTAGTCCATGTCCATTGGTTGTGCATATAGTTCTTCTCAACATATTCCTGTCTACTCCACTCCCTCCTACTATGCTTAATTCCTGTACTATCTCCCTCCCTTTCCCCCCTTTCCCCTCCCCGCTGACCTCCCCCCATAATTTTCGCCATGCCTATAATTCTGCTCCCACTCTCGTTGCCTACTTAGTTTGCCTTTGTTTCGGTTCCCTAGCTTCTGTTGTTGGCTGTTGTGATACAGTTTTCATTTTAATGTTCATAGTTTTGATCCCCTTTCTCCTAAACAAGTCCCTTTAACATTTCATATAACAGTGGTTTGGATCTGATGAACTCGTTCAGTTTTACTTTGTCCTGGAAACACTTTCTCTGCCCTTCTATTCTGAATGACAGCTTCGCTGGATAGAATATTCGTAGTTGTAGGTTTTTGCTTTTTATTCCTTTGAATATTTCTTGCCAGTCCCTTCTTCCCTGCAGAGTTTCTTTTGAGAAATCAGCTGAGAGTCTTATTGGGACCCCTTTGTATGTAATTTTCTTCTTCTCTCTTGCTGCTTTTAAGATTCCCTCTTTATCCTTAATTTTTGACATTTTGATGATAATGTGTCTTGGTGTGGTTCTCCCTGGGTCCAGTTTTTTTGGAACTCTCTGTGCTTCCTGGACCTGTAAGTCTATTTCCTTCCCCAAGTTAGGGAAGTTCTGCTTCATTATTTTTTCACATAATTTTTCCATTTCTAGTTCTTCTTCTTCACCTTCTGGCAACCTGATGATTCGGATGTTGGCCCGCTTTTAGCTGTACCATAGGTTTCTGAACCTCTCCTCATTTTTCTCACTTTTTCTTTCTTCTTTCTGCACTGGTTGACTGTTTCTTCCTTCCCTATGTTCCGATTTGTTGATTTGATCCCTGGTTTTCTTTCCCTCACCACTAGTTTCGTGTGTGTTTTTGTTCATTTCAGCAGGACTATCCTTCATTCCTTTCCCATCTTGTTTAAGATCTGTTGTTAGATCTGTAAGCATTCATATAACCAAAGCTCTGAACTGAGCCTCAGAAAGATTTTCTATCTGCTGCTTCATTAGAGTAGATATTTGCTGTCTGGTCAGCTGGGTCACCAGGATCTCTATCATGATCTGTCTCATCCTGACAGTTTTGTGTTTACCTTTGCTTCCTGGGTGGGGCTGTCACACCTTCTATGCTATAGGGGGCATAGCCCTGTGCACTCATCACAACCAGACGACCCTTCTCACCATGCTGTGGCGTTTTTTGTGGGGATGGGGGTCCAAGATGGATTCCTGCTGTTCACTCTTCACTGAGAGACTGGGAGCCTCCTCCTTCGTCCCCACCCCCTCCGGGGCTCACAGTCCAAGGCAATGGGATTCCCGGCGTTGGAATCGCAAGCTGACGGGTCTGGTCTGCAGCCGGGGGTGCTCCTCAGGCGCTTCTCGTCTCTGCTTACCGCCGTCCTGTTACTGTCACCACAGCTGCTGCCACCAGCACAGCTTGACCTCCCCACCCTGGCTTCACCCCTCCTACCTGTCCGGACGAGCACCACTTCTTTATAACTTCATATGTTGGACTTCCATTTATTTTCTGGAACTTCTGGTTATTTCTAGTTTTGCGGTAGTTGTATTCCTTCTTAGTTGTGGAGGGAGACAGAGCGTGTCAGTCTAGGCCTCCATCTTTGCCGGAAGTCTCCTGTGTGTGTTTGTCTCTGTGTTGTAGGAGAGCTCTCGCTCTTGTTACGTTGTAAGGGGCAGAGCCTTAGGGATTCGTATAGGGCAACCTCTCACCACATTGTGGTGCTGTATGTGGGGGAGGGGTCTGAGAGGGAACAATGCCGCTTGCCCAGCACTCGCCCCTTTTCCAGGCACTTATCCCACTTCCGTATGCGACTGGTGCCTCTCTAGCTGTTGACCTGGCTGTCGTTCCCAGAGTGAATGGTTCTTTGGATGTTTTAGGACCGTGGGAGCCCTTTAAACAACCAGACTCTGCTGAGAGACAGGCAGTTTCTGCCTCCGTCCCAACCCCCAATGATTTGCACAGTCAAAAGCAATGAGGTTTGATTTTCCCTGGTGCTGGGACCATGAGCTGTGAGGTTTGGTGAGGAGCTCGGAGCGCTCCCTAGGTGTCCCTCGTGACTTTTTAAAACGTGTGACGGCGCTTTCTGCTGGCCTGCTGCCGCCACCACACCACATCCTCTCCACCCTGGCTCTGCTCCTCCTACCTGTCTGGATGAGCATTTCTTCTTTATATCTTTGTTTGCTGGACTTCCATGCAGTTTGATTTTCTGGAGCTTCTGGTTGTCTCTAGTTTTGAGGTAGTTGTATTCCTTCTTAGTTGTGGAGGGAGATGCAACGTGTCTGTCTATGACTTCATCTTGGCCAGAAGTCTCATTTTCTTAATGAGATTCTTACCTCGGTTTAAACAGATGTTTTGTATTGTTATTGACATATTTGTCATCCCCTCCCCAACTGATATTTGTCAGTTTCTGAATACTTTGAACAGATTAAACATAAATTGTATTAATATCTTAATTTTGTTAGATATGTTTTAATTCAACTATCTAGAAAGAAATTCTGCCACATAAGTTGGAGTAGCTTTTTTGTTAATTTACAAAGTAAAAATTAGAAATTTGAATGTTTTGCATTGTTCTTTATAATTTTTTCATGGCAGACTTGTCATCAAATGAAGCTGTGACTATTTGGAGATATTTTTGGTCCCAAGATTATGTCACAGGCTAGCATTTCTTTGGGTTTCTTTAGTGGTGAGACAGTTTTCATTGCATTGCACAGGATAGATGGGCCGAAACGGCAGGAACATGACTAGAAAGTGCACGTTATATATGTTTCAGTCAGCATGTTGCTAGTGACAGGTGCTCAATGGTTGTTGGGATCCTTGTCAGCAAAGAGAATCCTTTGACATTAAAGTCACCAGCTCAGTCCTGATTTCAGGTGACTATTGGCAGTTCCATCAGTCTGCAGCTGATCGGTGAATGTCAGAGCTGCCGCTGTCTTCAGAGTGTCACCAGCCCACTGCAATTTTGTTTTTTGTTTTTGTTTTTTTAAGGGAGGAGTTATTTAGCTTGTCTTGTTCAGTCTTAACCAGACTTTCAAATTGCTTACCTTTGGGAAATGAAATGAGAGGTCATAGGGAATCCAGGTATCTTTAGGGAATGCAAAACCATATCCAGAGTGATGACTTACATGGAGACTGGAAATGATTACCTTGACTCTAAGCCAATCAATGGTGGGAGCACCTGGGAACTCATTAAATGGCATTTGTGGTGTCTGTAACCTAGGCTTTGAGCTCTATTTCAGGAGAAGTAGTGACAGCCTTTAATGTCTAATTGACCTCTTCTCTTTGTTTCGCATTCTTTCACTTTCCATATTTGCCTCTGATGTGGTCCCTGATGGCAGCAAACAGCACTGCTCAGCATTTTGAACTTCTGTTCAGAGCTTCAGCACCTCAGTTTGGGTAGCTGTGTAATGGTAAGTATTTGAAATTTTTGTATGCTCAATTGCTCATTCTCTTTTTTTCTTCCCATGGGTGAATTTTATCCTGACTCACCCTGTCTACACCCACTCACAGCTTTTCTGATATATAGTTAACTATTGGACCCACTTTCAAACATTTTTCTTAAATTAGAGAGTATGTCTTTGAAACAGTGATATTATTTAGCTATGAGAGCAAGAAGAGAAATACAATGTGGGGTAGAAAGAGTTTGGTTCTGCCTCAAGTCAGATGTTACCTCAGACAAGTTATTTAGATCTCTGTATTTCTTTATAAAATAAGTTATCAGTCATACCAAGTGCCTATAGTTTAGTAAGTTTTTCACAAAGTTAACTTTAGTTTTTAAGTTCTGAGATTATTTCTGGGGATGCTGGTGATAGTAGATAGATTTATTTGGGGTTTTTGTTGTTTTACTGGGCCTTGCAGGTGAGATAAAAAGACGAATATTCTGTGTTGCAATTCAAATTTTAAAAAATTCTACTGGTCCATGAAATCCAAAAGCCTAAGTACTGTCTGACTTGGTAGTCTTTAAAGTCCTTTCAGATTTAAAATTATGATTTTTATGTGCCATTGAAAAGGTCATGGGGTAAAGGGACTACAGACCTCTTCGTGTTGATGTGTAGGTGTGTACGTGTTGCATGCACATGTTCACCCTCATAGGAAATGCATCTCTTAATATAATTGTGAGGAATCCCTTTCTCTTCAAGTCAGATTTAGGAGGTCCCCAACCATTCCAGTTTTGCAGCCACTTATTAGGAAGACCAGAACAAGCAGGATGGTTTCAGAATTCCAGAGAGGTTCTCCTGGTGTCCTAGACTTGGAGTCAACAGGCACAGTCATTGACCTAAAACAGATCCCATTTGAACATCTTTTAGAGCTCAGCAGTGGCTTCAGAGATGCCCCAAGGTTTGGCCATGTGGGCTGGAGAGGCCAGTTATAATGACATATTTGTCTCCATGTCCCCGTAGTTTTTAATTCTGGTGGTTATGCCTGATTAAACCCCGTCTATGTGCTCAGGCCTGTCCTGGTCTCCGAAAACAGTGCTGGGAGCCCACTAATTCAGCATTAGATTAGATTTCTGGCCAAATTCTTGCCTTAGTAAGTCATTTCATGAGCTTCTGTTGGGTCTCTCTAGTGGCTCTTCTGGATGGGCCCAGTGACATTCAAAGGGCAGTTTCTGTGACAGTAAATGTTTTTCCTTTCTCAAACCAGTATTTTCCAACTTTACCTGACTACTGAACCCATTTTTCCATATTATATCTATTAAGATGTAATCGTCGGCAGCCGTCTGTCTCGAGAGACGATGGTGTAGCTTCTTAAAAGTCTATCTGCACCGCCGAGAATGGCTGTGCAGTCCGACTCGGGAGTGACACGGTATCTGTCTCCTCCCGTGTTGAATCGACATCTTGCGATGACGCTGGAGTGTCCTCTCCAGTGAAGCTGAAGCTACAGAGCCTGGGCAGGGTGATATGGAGGGTCTGCTGTTGCCCATGCAGCAGACCCCCCCTCTCTTCGCAGCTGAAGGATCCAAGAGAAAGACGGAGTCAATACAGCTTGGCTTCAGGTGCGCCGTAGGAGTTGCCGGTGTTGACTACAACGTCAAACCACCTTAGGGACTCCGGCTCCGGATTTTCTGTCGGGGTTTACTCCCTTAGCCTTTCCCCTGAAGAGGTATGCCGCAAGGCAGCGGAGGTTTTTTGGAGTCAGAGTTTTCCTTCTCTGATGTGCCCTGACTGGAAGATCGAACCAGCGACACTTAGCTCGCAGGCCGACGCTCAATCCACTGAGCCAAACCAGCCAGGGTTTAAGATGTAATATGCTATGGTAAATGCTGCCTTAGAAAAATAAGCTATTTTAAGATTGAAGTTTGTTGTTACTAGTAAAATATTGTTACCATTGATATTTGTTATCAGGAAATGAAATGTTAAGGACTGGACACTAAAGTTAAGAAATAATGCTAATATTGCTGAAACTACTACTACTGTCATGATTGAAAGATTTCGTACTGGTCATAGAAATACTGTTCGTTCTTCACAGCGGGTCTGGAGTTTACCAGGGTAGTAAGAAAGCTCTTGGATAAACTTTAATACTATGTTTATTTCAGTTTATTTTCTGTCAAATGACAAAGTCAATTTGCTATTTTATTTTTGACTATCAAAATAATAGCAATCAGAATCATGGGTTTCAGAAAGTTTTTAAATCGTTTCTTTCTAAAGAAGCAAACTAGCTGCCCTAATTATTAAAGCTACGGTTTTGTGTTATTCAGGTACACTCACTCAAGTTAGATAGTTATATTTCCCCCATTCTGTTTCACACGGCTTCTGCATGATTCTACCATACACAGTTGCTAAAGACCAGAACCTTAGAAATCACCACTATGTCTAGTCCATAAGCCTTTGGTACTGACTCAAAATATAGCCCCAAATCTGTCCATTTCTCCAGTTCCAGTGCTACTTCCTTAATCCAAGACCCTGTCACTTCTCCCCTGGCAGGCTTCTTCACTGGACCTCCTCCCCCATTCTTACTCATCATAGATCATCTTCCATATAGAATTAAGAGGAGAGTTCTTATTTTGTTTTAATAGAAATCATATTTGTTTTTAACCCTCCACTGATTTTCTTAGCACTTAAAAAACTCCTTCATAACCTAGCCACAACATAACTCTGCCTGCACAGCTGTCTTCTTGCTCACTCTCCAGGCCCATACCGATCCTGGTTCTAGTTCCTTGAATGCACTGAGCTCACCCTGGCAATCCCAACAACCCCCGCTCCTTCCCTCAACTCCTGACATTGCGACTACTCCCACATACTCTGTTTTATTATTTTCATGCCACTTACCACTCTCTGAATTTACTTGGCTTACTTATTTGTCTGTATGTCTTTCCCCAAAAATGCGAACAAAGTCTTTGTTGGTGCACCGTTGCTCCTAGCATCTGGAGTGGTGCTGGCACAACATGGTTGGAAATATGATAAAAGAAATAAAAGGAAATAATCTGGAAGTGTTTGCTATTTTGTTTCCTTTTGATTTCTGTTGATAATTTTGATACCTGATTGTAAAAAAATCAAGTGAACCTCTTAAAATTTAATAACCTGTTTAAAGAAACATTATTGAAGCATATACAGCCCAGGAATTGAAATGTTTCATCCTTGTTTAGTAAAGGCTTATCCTGTGATCTTGAGGTAAATCACCTCCTATAACTGACAATGGTTAATATATCATGATCTAAATTATTTTTTGTTGTATAGCCAGTCCCCAGATGCTTCATTTAACCCAAAACTAGTATGCTCATTAGTACTATCAGCATATTCACATACAATTTTAGAGCCTAGTAAAAGGGTACACCTGTATTGAGGAGATCTTACATATCTACCAAAACTGATTGATTAAATGTAAAATAGAAGAAGGTAGGCCTTGTCAGCCAGTAGCAGGAGCAAGGTCAAAATGGGAGGCCTACAAGAACAACAGGGAATCCTCAACTTCTTTGTGAGAGACTAAGGATTTCAGACTGCTTTGGGATTTCATTCATTAACGTCCTCTGTCTGGAGTTCTGTTAAACAGGTTTTTATATAAGTGATTACTCGTGCTGTCTCATGAAACAGTGTCAGGTCACTTAGATGAGTGCACAGATCTGTATTAATGAGAATGTGGTATGTCTGCATGAAAGCAAGCAGAAGATGATTAAGAATGTTTTAATTTGCTCTAAACAGTCAGTATTTCTGAGCATAATATGTAAAAGATTGGAATTACTTGATTTCCAGATTGAAGACTACGATGTGATAGCTAGCATGATAGGAGCCAAGTGTAAAAAACTGCGTACCCTGGATCTGTGGAGATGTAAGAATATCACTGAGAATGGGATAGCAGAACTGGCTTCTGGGTGTCAGCTTCTGGAGGAACTTGACCTCGGCTGGTGCCCTACTCTGCAGAGCAGCACTGGGTGCTTCACCAAACTGGCACGACAGCTCCCAAACTTGCAAAAACTCTTTCTTACAGCCAACAGGTCTGTGTGTGACACAGACATTGAAGAACTGGCATGTAATTGTACTAAATTACGGCAACTGGACATACTAGGTAAGGATACAATATATAAAAAATTTTAAAGCCTTGACATAAAAGCTAAACTCAGCCTTTTTGCAAAAAAAAAAAAAAAAAAAAAGAAAAGAAACTTCTTGGATACAATAAAAATTTTGTCCTGATAAGACTGCTTGGTTTGCTAGGAAGTACAAGATAGGTTAATTGATATGGAGAGTAATTTTATCTGTGCTTGAGTAAAAGAGTGAGGATAAGAACAGAATTTTATTGTTGTACCCATCAGAAAGCTCCAAATAACCGTTAATTCTTGGCCTAATAAGAAGAGTGAGAATTTAATATGAGCTGTATTCTCCATTTTTATTAAGATTTAAGAAATCCATTTTTTAAATGAATTCAAGATATATATATGTATATGTGTGTGTATATATTGTCGTTGTCGTTGTCGGCAGCCGTCCGTCTCGAGAGACGATGGTGTAGCTTCTTAAGAGTCTATCTGCACCGCCGAGAATGGCTGTGCAGTCCGACTCGGGAGTGACATGGTATCTGTCTCCTCCCGTGTTGAATCGACATCTTGCGATGACGCTGAAGCTACAGAGCCTGGGCAGGGTGATATGGAGGGTCTGCTGTTGCCCATGCAGCAGACCCCCCCTCTCTTCGCAGCTGAAGGGTCCAAGGGAAAGACGGAGTCGATACAGCTTGGCTTCAGGTGCGCCGCAGGAGTTGCCGGTGTTGACTACAACGTCAAACCGCCTTAGGGACTCCGGCTCCAGATTTTCTGTCGGGGTTTACTCCCTTAGCCTTTCCCCTGAAGAGATATGCCGCAAGGCAGCGGAGGTTTTTTGGAGTCAGAGTTTTCCTTCTCTGATGTGCCCTGACTGGAAGATCGAACCAGCGACACTTAGCTCGCAGGCCGACGCTCAATCCACTGAGCTAAACCAGCCAGGACATGTGTGTATATATATACATGGATATATATGGATATATATATCCATATCTCTTCTTGATCTTAAACTCTTGACTAAGAAATATTGTAAAACCTCCATTCCTGAGAATTCTAGTTTTTAGAAATAGTGCTACCCCAAGACAGATCTAAGAAAAATCCTTTTCAGTTCTGAGATTCTCTGTATATCCTTGTTGCAGTTTCTCAGCCAGGAACACTGAGGTTTTGTTACTAATTCTTACCTTAGCCAGAAGTACAAGCAATGCCATAGCTATAACTGTCCACACAATTGCTACTTTGTGCACCTACATAGTGCTTGCACTGTGTTCTCTGGTAATTATTGGTACTAAGAGATTAGTCCATGAAATTCTAATTATATTTTTTCCTTTTTATTAATCATTGAACAAAAGGAAAACCTAAAGATTCTCAACACCTGTGCTTGTGATTTTAGTTTAAATCTCTTCACAGTCCAGGCTTATGATACATTTGTGTATGTTCCTTATATAGTTGCACATTACTTACTCAAGATAAATCTAGGCAAAAATTCTTGCCTAAAAACTTGAGGAGGAATTCTTGCCTGGTATGTTATGCATACTTTGGTCCAGATACTTCATCTAGGTTATGTTTTCCTTAATTTTCCTAGCTCAGGGAGTTGGGCATCATTGTCTTTTTATAGGTGAGAGCAGTTAATATATGGCAGAGCAAGAGTTCAAATTCATGGTTATTGGCTCCACAGTCAGTACCATTTTTTTTGTAACACCACAGCCACTTACCTTGCTTGTTTTTTTTCCTTCCTACCCACCTTAACCTTAGAGTTAGCCTAGAGAAATGTATATAAGAGAAATATTTTGAAAAGTTCAATAAAAAGTCATAAATTCACAGGGGGAATGAAGAAAGAAGACTGGGGCCTTTAAAAAATGGATTAATTGCATCAGGCTTCACTTCAGAGAATAGTGCTATTGTTGCTTAAAATCTGCTTTACAACTCTCCCCTGAAAGGAAGGAAGGGAGGAAAGGGATGGAGGGAGGGAGGGAAGGAGGGAGGGAGAGAGAGAAGGAGGGAGGAAAGGAAGGAAGGAAGGAAGGAAGGAAGGAAGGAAGGAAGGAAGGAAGGAAGGAAGAAAGGAAGGGAGGGAAAGGGAAAGGGAAAAGGAAAAGGAAGAGAAGAAAGGGGAGGGGAGGGGAAGGGAAGGGATGAAAAGCTGCCAGTCTGAAATAGGTGCTACAGAACCACAAAGAAGTCAGTAGCACTGATCCTAAAATACCAGCATAGTCATGATGAACAGTGAGATTGGTTGTCGGGTGGCCTCACTTTGGCTTATAAATGCATGTGTTACTTGACTGAGACATAAAAGAAAAATAGTAAGGGGTATAATCACTTTTTGAAAACATTTGTAACTTTAAGGAACAAGTAACATGATCTGTTAAGCTATAACTAATTACAGATAGAAGATAGCCATCATGCAAATATATTGGGAAATCACATTATTATTAATTACATTAACAGTAAACGTAAACAGCAATTTACTGTATGCTTTTATACTGTTCTGAGCATATATTAACTGACTTACTCCTCACAACAACCTTATGAGATACTTCTGAATAAACAGGCTGAAAGAGGTTAAGTGATCTGCCCAGGGTCTCATGGCTAACAAAGAATCTGGATTTGAACCAGAGTCTATTCTCCTAACCATTGTGCTACATTTCCTTTATTATTATTATTATTATTATTATTATTATTATTATTATTATTTTGGTTTCCTTTCATACTTAAGTATTAGAATCTTTATTTTTTAAAGGATTCTTAGTTAAACCAAGCAAACTGGCAACATAATTGTGTCATGAGTGAATAAAGAAAGCACAAAGTGCCCTGGAAGCCTAGGACAGGGGACCTTTGTCTAGGTAAATTTTCAATCTCTAACTTCCTTCCCTGGCATTTTCTTAGGAACTCTTGGTTTATTGGAAAAGTCAGATTTTAATGACCAAGACTTTGAAAAATAGAAAACAATCACAATCGTAGGTAAAAAAAGACCCACCACATAGCCAAGTATCTTAGTTGAGATTCTCTGGTCTTATATAATAGAAACCCACTCAACCTAAGCATAAGAAAAAGAAAACTATTGCAAAGATACAGGTGTCTCTCTCTCAGATCCCACGGGTAGGAGCTCACTATGGTCAGACCTCAGGAGGTACTGGGAAACCATCAAAAGGCAAGGGAGCTATTTTCTGTTTTTCTTTCCTTTTTCTATCTTGCCCCTGCCCCTGCAATTGTATGCCTTGTTCTTTCATCATGCTTGTCATCTCTACTTCTTTGGGTCCGCATGGCCAAATAGGATAGACCCAGCCCACTTTTACATGTCTTTAGTTCAAGGGATCTGTGGACACTGAAAGCTTTATTGAATTCCAGTTACAAATTTTCAGGAGAATCTGTGTTAGTTTGGTGAGGGACATGGCACAGCCTGGGTAGCACTACAGTTACAGCTTTCAGAGCCCATGTCGGGGGGGAGTAGAAAGGAGTTCTCAGAGAAAAGGCATGAGTTAACATTTCAGGAACTTTAGTCCCCATCTCAGTAGATGTATATAGATAGATAATACAATTGTGATCCTCCCCCCCACCCCAGGAAAGCTGTGGGTAAAGAAAGGTATGTTACAACAGGTGACATCTTAGTGTCTAGTGATAACTTAGCTCCCATCTGAACATTCCATAATCACTTCAGATTTAACATGGACTCATCACCTATCACTTGTCTTCCACTACTGCCACTTTTTACTCACCACGTACTGTAACACTTACCAAGTTGTGTTGTTGTTACTTGCTTTCAACCCTGGTCACTGAGTTCCTTGCATCTTTAGTGCTAGAAACAGTTTATACAGAGTAGTTGCATTGCATAGAATTAGAGATTGAATCATCGTAAGCATTTGCTGCCTGATTTGACCCACAGATTAAGGAACAAGATTCCAACAGTTTTGAACTGTGGTGACAGAAATAGGAATGTCTGGAGGAGCTGCTTGGAAGTGGCAGGAGGTAGGAATAAAGATAGTGGGTAGAGTTTTGATAGAAGATTGCCAAATGGTCCAGGAAAATTCAGTTTGTGTTTGTTTATAGGACTATTTCAGTATGAAGTTTTTTGTTTTAAGAAATATTTTTCTTAACTTTTAAAGGCAATTTATTTTAAGGTTATTGTGAACAATAAATAATAAAGGGACTCTTTATCAGAACATTATATAAATATTATTTAAAGTGTTTTATGTGCTTTTGTTTTTTTAAACAGGAACAAGAATGGTGAGTCCAGCATCCTTAAGAAAACTCCTGGAATCATGTAAAGATCTTTCCTTACTTGACGTGTCCTTCTGTTCTCAGATTGATAATAGAGCTGTGCTAGAATTCAATATGAGCTTTCCAAAAGTGTTCATAAAAAAGAGCTTTACTCAGTGACTTAATATATGTTCTATAATAAAATTAATGTGCTTTTGTAGGGTTTTATCTTAGGGTTGGTTTTGTTTTGTGTGTTGTGTAGCTTCTATAATGATGGGGATATCTTAACCCATTGTTTTAGGTATTAAAGACAAATATGAATATTATGAAATACAGATCGGTATTGCCAAATACATGTGTTAATCTGTGAGAAAAATATGATTTTTATTGAGTGTATTTATCACTTGGATGGCACTGATAGAATTCTATTAGATTCCCTCTTCTCTTGATAATTTCCATTTAGCATGTTATTACATTGCAGATTAATCACTTCCACTTGTAGAGGCTTCTCGATTGCACAAATGAATGGATTTCGCAAAATGGAAATTTCCTTTATACTTGCATCCTTGTCCAAAATGTGCTGTTAGACCTATAGTTTGAGCTCAGAGCTCAAAAAATCTGTTGCAAACTTATGTGAGAATAGAGATCTTGCTTATTTTGTCTTAACCTTTTGATAGCACAAGAAGTATATAAAGCAGCTTGATGTTACTTCATAATTCAAACAAAGTTAATTGTCATCAAAATTAGCTATGTTTAATATTAAACACTGTTTTGCTCCACTTCCAGAGCTTCTGATTCAGTAGAATTTGCATTTCTAATAAGTAGTCAGACAGGTGATGCTGCTGCTGGTTTGGACCTCTCCTTGAGTCTGGTGGCTTTTCCTGAATCCCAGTGAATTCCACATATGGTGGGAATAACTGTCCTTATTTTGTGCTGTTTGGGTTTTTGGTTGAGTTCATTACAAAGCATTATCAAGTCTGCAACAAAAGCTGAATTGCAAAGCCCTTTATTGTTTCTTAACAGTGGTTGAGGGTATTACTTTTTATTCAAAAGAATTTAAATATCAGCTCTGAGCTCAAAAACAATAAAACTACTACTTTAGCAAACTGCTAGTTGACCCTATTGGTTCAATAACACAAGATTGAGTGAAATATATTCCACAGAGTATCTACTGATGAGTAATATAGTATATAACCATAGGTTTTAACACTTTACATTTTTACAGACTTGTAAATTTGACCAATTAAGCCTACTTTTTGCTCCATGTGTATTTTTACCATCACCAATTCTAACACATTTTAGCAGATTCTACTTCAGTTTGTACTGAAATCATGTTTTCTTAACTTAGAAAATATTCTTACCTATAATTACTCCACACCTACTAGTGATAGAAACTAACTCTTCAGATGCTTCAACCTTGGCACTGGCTTATCAAATACACAACAATCACTAGGCAGTATCAGTAATGTATGTCAATTCATCAAGAGCCAAGGAAAACCACTCAGAATCATGTGCCTTTTTATTTTATTTTATTTTTTGAGTATTGATGTTCCCAATGTTCTCAATTCTTTCAAGCAACTGTTAGTGCCAAAAGGCTAATAGTCTTAAGTGAGTTTACTTTGGACAGATCTCTCCAGCTAATGAATCAAAAACAATTTAATTAATTCCCCATTGGTAAAAAGGCTTTCTTTGCTTGGCTAACAAATGAGCCACTCAGACACTTACTTTACAGCTTTACTTTTATTTTTGTAAAGAAATTTTGCTGTGACAAGGTACCTTGTTTTAAATTTTCTAATTTCTGTGGCCACTGCATTCGATAAATTGAGAATATTATGACAAGTACTTAGTTTGGAATTCCAGTGTAAATATAGTGTTCTTTCAGAACAGCTACAGTGTAACTGCATGTTAAACACAATGCTTTGCCATCTAATTCAATATCAAAATAATCCGTACCTCACTGTGCCTTAAACACGTGTCACTTGAAGTTCTCTCTCTCTCATTCGACATTATGAGTATGCACTGGTAATAAAAAACTAAAAATATTGTGGTGTGACAATCTGTGTGACATTCAAAATGCTGGTAGTTATGACTGCATCACTATATTTTGTAATGTGCTGAGCAGCAGTGCAAGTGAAGGGGAGCAGCACCTTGGTCTCTGCTGCAGTTATTCAGCTCTGCCTGTGGAGTGTGGAGGCAACCATAGACAAGACAGAGTGAATGAGTGTGGCCATGTTCGAATAAAAGTCTATTTACTATGGACACTGAAAGTTGAATTTTGTATAATTTTTATTTGTCACAAAATATTCTTCCTTTGATTTGATTTTGATTTTTTTTAGCCATTAGAAAATGTAAAAAATAAATAAAACCATATAGTCTGGATTTGAATTGTGGAGTGAATTTGTGGCTCTTGTTCTAGGATACTTTCAAATCAATTAGTAAACCCAGCTTTGCCCATTCCGAATTTTATAAACCACTTCAGACTTGTTCTCAGCCTTTATCTTTCTCATTTTACTATTTAGATTTTAAAATGTAGAATTCTAATGACTTAGAAAAATCCAAACTTGTTACCATAACAAAAGTTTTGAATATTTTCTTTTTTATTGAAGTATATTTGACAAATGTATATATTATATACATTTATATTAAGAATTGTGTATATGAAGGTGTGCAATTTAATGATTTGATTTACATTGTGAAATAATCAACACATTCAAGCTAATTAACATATTTCTCTTTTCAGATAGTTACCACTATCTGGTAGTGGCATTTAAGCTTTACCCTTCTAGCAAATTTTAATTGCACAATAAAGTATTAACTATGGCCTCATTGTTATACATTAGAACTCCAGAACATACATGAATCATACCGGCCCAGATTAGGGTTGCTCGCTCATATGGTATTTTTAGTTTTACATTTTTGAGGAACCTTCATGTTTTTCATAACGGCTGTACCAGTTTACATTCCCACCAAGAGTGTACCAGGGTTTCCTTAACCAGAGTGAATGTACAGACTATCCATTTAAATTTGAAGCCAAATGACTCATTGTTATTACCATTGTCAGCTGACATAAATTTTTAAATAATTATTTGTCTTAGCATTTGGTAAGGTAAATTATCTTCCCAGTGGCTAGTAATAGATAAGGACATGTCATTGACTTCTGTGAGCAAAATTACAGGATGCTCTCAATTTAAATTGCTTGAAATGAGACCCTAAAAATAAACAATATACAACAAACAAAACACAGACAGTAAATATTCTTCCTTTCCTTTGGAGTGACTTGCTTTGAACTAATATGTAACAGGAAAACTGACTTATTTACAGAAGTATTATTTTGGGGTGCTTCCCAGGAATTAACGACCAAAACCTTGTATTTGTAAGTAAAATAATACTAACCAGGTAGTCAACAAAAATTACATTTGGTTATCATATATATTAATAATGAATGTTTGTTCATTTTTTACTTTAATATATTAAAAGGATGTTATCAATGACAGTAATTTTCATTTTCAAAGCCATTTATCACAAATTTATCTGTTGCATCTAGTCCTCCCCTTTTAGCACACTTAATATTGGTACTTCAGAAGAGCTTTTCTTTAGCCGCTATGAAAATTTTGTCAGTGATCCTTAACAGAATATTAGCTATTGCCAAAACACTGTTTTAGCAGCTATCATTTTATACTTGGAGCCTAGTTCTCTAGCAGTACCTTGATGCCAATAAACAAATGAGGTGATGATTGGCAGCAATAGCTACAAGTCAAAAGGTAAAAGGTAAATTAGAATGATTTGTTATATATATATTTTTATAAATATGGATAGAGGTCAAGATTTTTCTTTTAGCACAGTGGAAATAAGATTTTTGCCTATAGACTTCCGGCCGAGATGGACACCTAGATAGACATTCTGCATCTCCCTCCACAACTAAGAAGGAATGCAGCTACCTCAAAACTACAGACAACCAGAAGTTCCAGAAAATCGAGCTGCATGGAAGTCCAACAAACAAAGATATAAAGAAGAAATACTCATCCAGACAGGTAGGAGGGACGAAGCTGGGGCAGAGAGAGTGGGGTGTGGTGGTGGCAGTAGTGTTGGTGGTGGCAGGCCCACGGAAAATGCAGTTACAGGTTTTAAAAAATCAGGAGGGACACCTAGGGAGCACTCCCAGCACCAGACCAGACTGCACAGCTCTTTGTCCCAGTGCCGGGGAAAATAAAGCTCATTGCTTTTGACTGTGCAAACCAGTGGGGGTTGGGGCAGAGGAAGAAACTGCCCATCTCTCAGCAGAGACCGCTTGTTTAAAGGGTCCGCACAGTCCTAGAACATCTATAGACCCACCGCAGGACAACAGCTAGAGAGGCACCAGTCCCATACGAAAGTGGGAGAAAAAGGGCAAGTGCTGAGCAGGCAGCATTGTACCCCTCCCCCCAAAACAGCACTACAACATGGTGAAACTGGTTGCCCTCTACTGACGAATACCTAAGATTCCGCCCCTTACAACGTAACAGGAGTGACAGATCTACCTAAGACACAGAGGCAAACAAACACAGGAGCCTGTCAAGATGAGGAGACAGAAAAGTATGGCACAAAAGAGGGAACAGATCAAGGTTCCAGTGGGAGAACTAAGTGACAAGGAGATAGCCAACCTAACAGGCACAGAATTTAAAACACTGGTGATGAAGATGCTCACAAGCTTGACAGATATGCTTAAGTATAGGCAAACGCATAAGGGAAGAAGTGAAGGCTATGCTAAATGAAACAAAGGAAAATCCACGCAAAACCATGGTGAAGGGAAGGAGACCGGGGTTCAAATCAATGATTTGGAACATAAGGAAGAAAAAAAGTCAGCCAGTACAGAATGAGGAAATAAGAATTGAAAAAAATGAGGAGAGGCTTAGGAACCACTGGGACTTTAAATGTGCTAACATCTGAACCATAGGGGTGCCAAAAGGAAAAGAGGAAGAGCAAGAAATTGAAAACTTATGTGAGAAAATAGTGAAGGAAAACTCCAAATTTGGCGAAGGAGGTAGACATGCAAGTCCAGGAGGCATGGAGAGTCCCGAACAAGCTGGATCCGGAAAGGACCACACCAAGACACATCATGGTTGAAATGCCAATGGTTGAAGATGGGGAGAGGATCTTGAAAGCAGCAGGAGAAAAGCAGAGTTTCCTACAAAGGGGTGCCTATATGACTGTCAGCTGATTTCTCAAGGGGAACTTTGTGGGCAAGAGGGGACTGGTGGGAAGTGTTCAAGGTGATGAAAATCAAGGACTCACAGCCAGGATTGCTCTGTCCAGCAAAGCAGTCATTTGGAATAGAGGGGCAGATGGAGTGCTTCCCAGATGGGGTGAAGCTAAAGGAGTTCATCATCACCAAGCTATTGTTATATGAAATGTCAAAGGGACTTACTTGAGAAAAAGATCAGAATTATGAACATTGAAATGACAATGAACTCACAACTATCAACAACTGAATCTAAAAAATAAAAACAAAATCCAACTAAGCAAACCAGAATAGGAGCAGAATTATAGGTATGTGGATCATTTGGAGGGTTGTCAGCTGGGAGGGAGAAGGGAAAGAAATGGGGAAATGGTATAGGGATTAAGAAGCATAATTATTTGGTACAGGATAGACGGGGAAGTTGGGAGTAGTATGGGAAAGGGTGAAGCCAAGGAGCTTGTATGCACGACACATGGACATGAACTAAGGGGGCAGGGTATTGCTGGAGGGAAGGGAGGTACTGGGCAGAGGGGAGCAACGGAAAGAAAAAATTGGGACTGCTGTAACTACATAATCAATAAAATATACTTAAAAAATAATAGTCATGGGGATGTAAAGTACGGCATAGGAAATACAGCCAATAATATTGTAATAACTGTATGGTGCCAGAGGGGTACTTGAAATACCAACAAATTGTATATTTGTAAAGTATACAATTGTCTAACCACTATGCTATACACCTGAAAGTAATACAAAATAATATTGATTGTAAACTGTAATTGAAGAATTAAAAAAAATTTTAATGGACCTAAGAACTTACAAAGTATTCGGGGCTCACACTGGCCATGCCTTCTGAAAAAAAAGAGAAAAGATTTTTGCCTATAAATGAATTATTGCCTTAAATTTTAGTACATGTGAATATTATAAATAGTTTGAAAGGAAAAAGACAATTATCTTCACACTGACATTGTAAGAGGAGGGAAGATTATTATCAATGCATCTGGTAAAGTAAATTAGTGCAGTCTTAGCTAAAAAAATGTTAAAGAAAATTTCTAAAGCAAAGTAGTCATGATCAGATAAACTAAGTAGGTAGCTCTTTCTGTTACAAGTGAGAATCTGTACAGACAACTGAGATGTTCTAAATTTTTATTTCTATAAAATGTTCAATATCTAATGGTTTTTATTGTTTGATTTATTCTGTACTTTAGTAAGATAAGCATGAGCATCTCATTAGCTCCCTTTGAAAATTGGTCATGTCAGGACACTGCTGTCTATAACGGAAGGTTTGGGTAAATATGTTTGTTTCATAGCCTCTGAAATCAGACGAGGACAAGCCTGGAAGATGAGCCATCCTCTGTGTGCTGAACACTGACAGTCCATCCTCATTCTGTGAAACGGCATCAGCTCGGATGCATTTTAAACTCTAAAATTACACAAGTTTGCACTTAAACTGTAAACTAACTTCACACTGTAATTTATTCTTTCTACTTTCTCTGTAATTCCACTAAATGGGATTTATTTACTTAAAAGTTTGGTTTGTCACATAATGATAGAGCGTTTTCTCACTTTTACTTGTAAGGTAACATGTATGGTGGTATTTATTAGCTTTTTGTTAGAAGCCAATTCCTTCATTACTGATTAGCTCCTAAGTTGTCCTATAGTTCTTAGTCATGCCCAGACTACTTTTGGTGAGCTAGAATGGAATAAATGACAACAGATAAGATACATTCATCCATTCATTTAGTCCACAATGTGTATACTGACAACAAAGATGCATTGACATCTGTGTTCCAGGCACAAAGTGGGGTGGGGATGGGTTTATAGAATGCATCATCAATAACCGCAGAGCAATTTTCTGAAATTGTTATATGCCAAGAAAATATTCTGTAGTGAAATAAGTATGGGATATAATGGACTCAACAAAGGTAAGATTTTTTGCTGCTAAACTTCAGAACCTTAAATCCCTAATGGACACTGAAGGTGCGATGAGTTAAGGTCTGTAGTGTTTCCTAATTTCTGGTGGAATGCTTGTCAACATGTTTTGAAAACTTAGTTTCTCAGACCACAATTTGGAAAATGTTGCTAAGAAGCATTACATGGCATATTATGAAAAACCTCTACTACAGTAACTTTTAATATATTTTCTAAAGATTATGCATTGTGTTTCTAACAAAGGTATTTTAAATTTATAATTTTAGAAGAAAATTTGGATGTTGATTAATACTTTGATGATGTGATTTTTAAAAATATTTCTGAGCATGATTACTTTTCATTTTGGCCCATGATTTCTATCTCAATTTTTATTCATATATTAGACTTTTAGAATTTGTCTTTTCTGTGAAATATGAACCATAGTCTAGTCATTGGGAATGCCTAAAGGAACTTCTGTACTATCTGATGAGTTTTAATATTTGTATGTGGGATTCCACTCTCAAGTTGCTTTATTTAATTTTTGTATGTTGTGCTAGTTCATAAACTTCTAATAAATTGTGTATTAGTTTTTAAAGTAGAAATTTTAGATTAACTTCTGATTAGTGACTTAAATTTAATATATAATTTAAAAAATTGAGTATAGTAACAATTTACTACAGCATTTGTTTTTAAGTCTGAGAATTAAGGAAGGTGGTAATTTATTACAGCAATTGTTTATTCCCAAATGGATAGTTTTATGTGAACCCTATTTTATGTATAGTCACATATATACATATACATATATTTATTTCAGTCACAGGTAAATGTGTGTTTAATTTCTTTCATTAAACTTTTTTAGGGGGCAATTATATTTCTGCAGTATGTTCTATTGAATATAAATTGCTGCTAAGATTCCAATAAAAGCTAGAGGATTGTTAATATTAACAAGTACTGGCACACCAGTTTTCTTACTTGAGATGTTTTTGCTGATAGATACCCCAAATAAAGAATTGATAGTGTTGAAGCCTTGTTTACTTTGTTTAAAAGTCCTCAAAATAAATCTGCATATTAAAACCTAAACTAGTCATGCCTTTATAATGAGAATAACTGAAAGATGTTAAAATGTGTGTACCTAGCATGTTATTCTTAAAGTTTGTCAGCAGTGTGCCTGACCATGTGTAACTACCCAGAAAAGAGAAACACTGTTCAACTCTGACAACTGTTCTACTTCTTTCAATATGTCTTCTCATACCCCATCTCCGTACACTTCTGCCAAAGTCCAGGGTCTCATTTCCTAGTGTATGTGCCTCAGTTTTACCAGGGCCTAGAGTCTGAGCAGAACAATGTTCCTGGATCATCATCAGACCCCCTTCCTCAGTGCCTTCAGTCCTTGTAAGCCTCTATAAGAAGCCAGAAGCCTCAGTTTTAAATCTGTAGCCTTAAATCCTCGCTCATAAATTAAATTAGGCCATATATTTTTTATGCTTTGAATATTATGTAGCAAATGCTAAGGTGAATTTTTAAGCCTAGTGGTGCATGGAGAAATGCAACCACCAACTCTCTCGTGGAGGGAAAAGCCCTGGTTTGTAGTGCCTTCCAATTCTATCTTCTAAATTCTCCCACAGTGACCGATTTCAGGCTACCACGTGAAGCCACTTAGTGCTTTGTTAGGATGAAATGCACACACTTTGCTTTTTTCAGTTGGCATGAACTGGCTGTAGCTTACCGCCTCCAAATGAAATTATCAAACATTGGTCTCATCTCTGAAAAAATAGGAATGATAATTAACTAGATTTTTCCTGGAGTTGGTGTTATCTATAGTCAAGTTGTCCTTCAAAATCAATGAAATTCTTTCTTGCCACTGAGTACATTAAAAGAATAAATTAAAATAAATTTTTCTAAACAAATATCTAATAATCACTAGTAGGAGGTTTAAGAATAGTAAGGAAAACTGAAACTAATGAGAATCAAATTATTTTTGCTGATTTAAATCTGACATTGGTCATATAAATTGATAGAGCATTGTGTGTTGGTGGGATTGTAATTTTAAAACACATTCCCATATATTTCCATGGACTTTGAAATTATATCCCCAGATAAATTGTGACATTTCCTTTCTGCATGTGGGTGCAATTTTACATTATGAAATTGTCATCTAGATTCATTACACCTATTTTCCAAACACAAATGACCGTAACTCAAATACATACATGTCATATACCAAAATCTAAACTGCATAAAAACATTCCATCACTAATGTTTATACAGGAACATTGAAAAGATACTTGCACATCTTTATAAGAAAGATTCTTTATTTGGGGACCTCAAAATTTTTACTTTTGGGGACTTCCGGTCAAGATGGAGGCTTAGACGGACACGCTAGGTCTCCCTCTACAACTACAGTGGAATACAACTACTTCAAAACAAAGGATAACTAGAAATTCCAGAAAATAAAGCTACACGGAAGCCCAACATATGAAGTTATAAACCAGCAGTGCCATTTGGGCAGGTAAGAGTTAAAGAAGGCAAAGCTGTTTGCGGAGCGGCGGGGCGGGGCGGCGAAAAATCCCGGAGGCAGTCAAGCCCCTGGCGTGCGCGACTCCGGCGCTGGGGAGCAGCCGCAGCATCGCCTTGAACAGTGAGGCCCAGGGGGATGGGAGGACGGATCCCGGTCTCCTAGCTGAATAACTGTGTGAATCCATCTTGGACCCCCGCCCCCACAGAAAGCACCACAGGGCTGCGAAATAGGTCGCGGACAGGCAGGCGACTCCGATCAAGCCCCTGCCCTGCGCGACTCCGGCGCTGGGGAGCAGCCGCAGCATCGCCTTGAACAGTGAGGCCCAGGGGGGCGGGAGGACGGATCCCGGTCTCCTGGCTGAATAACTGTGTGAATTCATCTTGGACCCCCGCCCCCACAGAAAGCACCACAGGGCTGCGAAATAGGTCGCGGACAGGCAGGCGCCGGCGGTCGCTGACTTGTGACACGTACGCAGGCACTGCCCCCTGCCCCCGACAGCCGGCCCAGGAAAACAAAACGCATCTGTCAAAATGTGGCAGACAAATATAGAGATCCCGGTGACACAACTCACCAGACAGCAGATAGAGAACCTGACAGATGAACAGATAAGAAACCTGTCAGAGGCTCAGTTCTGGGCCATTGTTAGCAGGTGGCTTACAGAATTCACAAAAGAGCAGGAAAAAGATATGAAAGAAGCGAAAAACTTTCATAACGAAAGGAACAAAACCACATACGAGACAGATGGTGAGGAATCCAGAGTCCATTTCAACAAACTGGAATATGGAGAAGGAACAAGCAGTCAACCAATGCAGCGAGAGGAAAGGGCAAGCAACAATGAGAGGATCAGAAACCTCTGGGACAGCTATAAAAGGCCCAACATAAGAATCATTGGTTTGCCAGAGAATGAGGAAGATGAACTAGAACTTGAAAAATTGAGTGAAAATATAATAAAGGAGAACTTCCCAGACTTGGGGAAGGGAATAGACTTGCAGGTCCAGGAAGCAAGGAGAGTTCCCAAGAGACTGGACCCAGGGAGAACCACTCCAAGACACATTATAATCAAAATGTCAAAAATCAAAGATAAAGAGAGAATCTTAAAAGCAGCAAGAGAGAAGAAAAGAATTATGTACAAAGGGGTCCCAATTAGACTATCAGCTGACTTCTCAAGGGAAACCCTACAGACAAGAAGGGACTGGCAAGAAATATTCAAAGTAATGAAAATCCAAAACCTACAACCACGAATACTCTATCCAGCGAAATTGTCATTCAGAATAGAAGGACAGAGAAAGTGTTTCCAGGACAAAATAAAACTGAAAGAGTTCATTAGATCCAAACCACTGTTATATGAGAAGTTAAAGGGACTGGTTTAAAAAACAGAAGCTAGGGAGATGAAACAAAGGCAAACGAAACAGGCAACGAGAGTGGAAAAGGAACTGTGGGTAAGGGAAACATAGTGGGGGGAGGCCAACAGGGAGGGGGAGTGGGGAGAGGGAGGGAGATAATATAGGAATTGGGGATCATGGTAGGAGGGAATGGAATAGACGGAGAGAGGTTGGGAGGAACTGTAAGCACAACTAATGGACATAATCTAAAAGGGGGGGACAACTGGAGGGAGGGGGCCACCGGGTGGAGGGGAGCAGAGGGAAGGGAAAGTGGCACAAATGTAATATTTTAATCAATAAAACACATTAAAAAAAAATTTTTTACTTTTGATAGCTTTCTGGATCAGGTACCAGGTGCTTAGTCAAAATTGGAGAGCATTTATGTAATCAGGCTACAATGAATAACAACCTCCAAAATTTCAGTAGCTTTCCATTAACATGAATTTCTCACTCATGGGACATGCAGGCTACTGTATGTAGGTCGTGCTGTGGCTGTCCTCCAGGCTGCGGTTCCAGTTCATATATGCTCCATCTAAGACCCAGGCTGAAAGGAAAAGCCCTACCTGGGTCATGCCCTTCTGGTGCAGCTGCAAGAGAATTGGTAGCAATGGGAAATGGATCTAAGAGTGTTTAAGTGGATATAATACTCATCTAGTCTGTTCACATTCTGTTGGTCAAAGCAAGTAATGTGGCCAAGCCCAGTCACTGAGCAATAAGACTACCCTTCGTACAGGGAGCCAATACAAGTAGTAGTCAAAGGTGTTTGAAAAAATAATTCTGAGCAATAATTCCCCACATACCAAATATTTTCACTCACTCTGTGTAGCCAAAGTATGTCAAAATAGTAGGAAATATCCTAATTTTTATAAAAAAATATAAACCTAATTTAATAAGTACCTGGTGTTAGAATATAAACCTACGTAATAGGTTGATTCAGGATTTTTCGAATGATCTTGATTCTGTCTATATTTCACTTTTTGAAAAATAAAGAGATGGTCTCAAATATCACCTGATTATGTGGGAAATAAAAAATATGATAAACTAATAGAAATGTTCCTAGATAATTGATGGTGTGGCGATGGAAACAACAGAGGGGAGACAGGAGTCACGAAGAGTCTACAGTCAGGACTGCTAATTTTTAGGCTGTGGCTTAACAGAGCTTCAGTTTCCTTATCTGTAAAGAAAGGATGTTGTTTCATCAGTTTCCTAAGATCATTCTTACCATAAACCTTTTATTCTAATGCTTTTTAACTACCATCTAATTAACAAAGTATATTCTCCTGCAATTTTTAATATAGTTTAACTCATTGTTTTTCTTAGAATTATCACAGAGCAATGGAATTTTAATTTTTCTTTATTCGTATCCAACCTTATTCAAAACATGGATTTGAGATAAAGTAATAGACTACAATCTTCTTTGTTTTTAATCTTAGTATTCAAACAAATACTTTTCAGTTACTCTGAGATTTGCTGGTAAAAACATCATTACATATAAGAATCATCTGGGAGCTTGTTTAAAATTAAATTTCTAGTCCCCAAAACCCCTGGAGATTTTGAGACTAGATAAAACCCAGAAAACTACATTTTTAACAAGTACCCCAGGTATCTAAACTACTTTGAGCAGTACAGACCCTATAAATTATTTTGGTAATAATAATTTAAAAAAAAAAAACACCACATTCTGGGATACTCTATACTAAAGGTGTGATAATTTAAAATTAGTTGTTAATACCATTGTCTCAATTATAACATACTTTATATGGAGTTTGTAGTCTGTCTTCATGAACTTTTTGGTTTTGTTACCACATTTAGTGTACTGGCTGTTCATAAAGAAATTTAGAAATGTGGAAATGAAAATACCTTAATATTCCTTTGAAGTGAAAGTGCTTTGATGGGTTGATTTATCTCAGAATGAAATACCACAAAATTAGAGATACTGTTGAATCACATCCAGCCTCCCTGCTCCTTTCCTTGTTTCCTTACCATCGAAGCTCCGCAACCTTAGTACACCTTTTGAAACATATTTAGATGTCATTTCTCTGCTTGAAACTCTCCAGGATAAAAACCAAAGCCCTTATCCTGGCTACCTATAGGATCTTACCTCCCTAACTGCACCCCACTCCCACCTTCTGCAGCTTGCTCCTTGCTGAAATGTTCTCCTTATGTCTTCACCACGCCAGCTCTCACTTTCTTCAGGTCTCTGCTCAAACATTGCCTACTTAGAGGCCCTTATTGAGCATCCAAAATAAAATAGGATATTCCCTTCCACCCATCAACACTAGCTTTTGTACTCTGCCTTTTTTTTTTTTTTTACAATATTTAGGACTAATTGACATATGTATTGATTTGTATCTACCTCTTTACAATTTTTAGTTATGTAAGCACAAGGATTTCGTTGTGTTCACTGTCTCTAGGGCTTAGAATAATATCTGCCACGTAGTAGGTACTCAGTAAACACTTGTTGAAGTTTTTGAAGATTATGCACAGCTTGGCTTAGCTTTAGTATATAAAATAAGTAATGTTTTTAGAGGCAGTTTTATTTTCTCTTAATTTCTCATCTATTTTGAAAGTCAATTTATTACTTTCAGATTTATCATCCCTTTTGCAAACTTTGCTTTCTGTCTTTTTCTAGTCTATTTTTAAATTGTGTGATAACTTTATTTCCAATTATGGCAATTTAAAGTAGATATTTTATTTCAACAAGTTTTAATTACTTAATTGAAATATGA
This sequence comes from Furipterus horrens, assembly GCF_987537825.1. Classification (NCBI taxonomy): domain Eukaryota; kingdom Metazoa; phylum Chordata; class Mammalia; order Chiroptera; family Furipteridae; genus Furipterus; species Furipterus horrens. Next base: position 141,324,805 of record NW_028327176.1, on the reverse strand, counting down.
GACTCCAACTATGAATTTAGTGCTGGTGAAGGGAACCAGATTTACATTCCCATAAAACGGAGCACTTACCTTCATGTGATACCTATATGGGGTAGGGGGTACAGTTCCTCTGAAAACTAAAAATGTTCTTGATTAAGAAGCAAACAAAGCTAAAGGATAATTTATTCCTCAGCATCCTCTGATACATGCCTCCTAACATCAATGTAAGTACTGGTAGAGGCTTTTATGCCATAAAAATATGCGTGACTGGAACAGAGGTTATTTAGACAACAGATCCAATGCACTTTGAAAACGAAAGGAAAAGAGTAGCTGTTGCAATGTTTACAACATTTTTGGTGAGATAAAATTAAACCACATTAAAAGTGCACTTATTCAGACATTTCCTTCTCCCTGGCCGAGACTTCTCTGCTTTTTACTTACTACCTGGTCTGGTGCCTAGAAATGCCCTAGATGCCAGGGTACCATCAGAAGTAAGAGTTTGGATTGCCTCACCAGGTAAGGAACTGGGAGCAGCAGAGGTGTTTGCTGAAGGCAAAGGGAATTTGGGATGAGGAGTGGAAGGCGGTAGTCATGAATACCAGCTCCTTGTTGCAGAAACAAGGACTGATTGTCATGAGTATTTGCTCCTTATTATTTTAGGAATGTGTGTTTGTATAGCAAATAGCTTTGCTTTCTTCCCTCTCTTAGCTCATTATCATGTACATCAGATGTATTGCCATGTAGTATTTAAGTGTTAACTTTACATCAGGAAGAGTAAGCATCATCTAAGACCTTTTTGCATCCTCTTCTGGGGAAAGGGTTAGTAATGCGGTTTTTGGTTGTATGCAGAATAGTTGTATCATGTTGGGTGGAGTTATAACCCTCTTATTCTCTTTATTTGGAGATTAATAATGGAGATGATCTGGGGGTTAATAGCATATGGATTCAGGAGATGTTATGGATGCCAAGTTGACACAGGTGCACTCGACACGGTTAACTTTATGTATCAACTTGGCACCACAGAGTGCCCAGGTATCTGGCCAAACATTATTTTGGCCTGTTCTGGGTCTGGGTGAGATTAACATTTAAATTGGTGGATTTAAAGTAAAAGATAATGCCCTCCCTAATGTAGGGGGGTCTTATCCAGTCAGTTGAGGGCCTTCCTCCAGCAGGAGAGAATTTTCCAGCAGGCTGTATTCACATTTCATCTGCAACATTGACTCTTTCTGCTCCTACTGCAGACTGCCTTTGGACTCAAATTGGAACTGGTTCTCCTGGGATTCAACCTGTCAGCCTACCCTGCAGATTTTGGATTTTCCAACCTTCATAATTCCATGAGCAGTTCTTTATAATATTCTACAATATAAATATATATACATACATGCATATATACACATCCTATTGGTTCTGTTTCTCTGGGGAACCCTAATATACTTCTAAACAAGGCCAAAAATGTTTGTAACCTACAAATTATAAAGAGGAAATAAAGCCATTTTATTAACTGGATTCAAAACATTTTATCAAAGCTAGCAGAAGTTTGCATTACATTTATTTTATTGGGGAGATCTAGTCATTCATTGAGCTTTTAAGTGTTTACACGCTTCTATCAACATCTTGGTGCCTACATTACAAACATCTGCTTTGTTTCTTAATTAATATCACTTTTATTTATAAAACTTTCGCTTTTTATGAACTTGAGACCCAGAATATTTTAATTAAATACTTTATCACTGCAATTTTTGTAAGCTCTACTAGTTATCATAACACTGATGCACAATGAAACTTATTTTCAACTTTATATATTACTGATAATGGTAACTTAATGTTTTTCTTATCAAATAGTACAATGTATTTTTGTTGTGTATGGTGCTACCTAATATCTGTAGCCTGACTGCAAGCTAGAAAGAAAAATTTAAATTATATTTAAATATGTTGGATACTATATTCATTAAATCAATTACATATGAAATTGGGCCACAGAAAAGGGTACAAAATTATGAGATACTTTCATAATCATTTTAGAAACTTCTGTAAGATATTGAGGCTCTGTAGAATAGTTTACAAAACAACATGCAATAAATTAGAGTATAGCATTATTAGGCTTCCTACAATGAAAAAAAAAGCAATTTTTGAAGTTCCTTAAAGGACAAAAGATAATGGATGTTTTTATAGTTTGCATCTGGACTATTAGCATCGTTAGTGGTAATGTATTTCAGAAGCCATTTAATATAATTATGCAGATAATATATTTTCATTAAGAATGTTGTGAGATTTTAAATAAGTACATTTTTAGATGAAATCTTTTAATCTTCCAAGAGTAGTTTCCTATGAAGTTCTATTACCTCTACATTAAAAAAATAGGGGAACTGTAGGTTGAGACTAACAATCTTCACTTTTGTAACTCACTTAAAAATTTATATAACTGATTTAAGTTGCTAAGTCAAGATAGAAAAGAAAAAGAGCTCTCCAAATACCCTTCCTTTTTTAGTTCTTAGACTAGAGATATGTAAAATATAAGCATTACTGTATTAAAAGTACATTAATTATAGTAGATACTTATTTTTCTATTAAAAAAATTTAACTATATTTTGCTTATTCAGCCACCTTTTAACCCTTCTTGAACCACCCCCTAACTTTCTTTGGGGAAAGACCCCTCTCAGACTCTCAGGACATAAGGTTTGGATGGAGCTGATTCCTTGGTTTTAAAAATTGGAACGTGAACTTGGAACTGATCAATCAGAACACTGAAATTCTTACAGGTGTGTGCACATGCACACACACACCATGATTAATTTTTTTAAAGGGCAATAAGACTAATTCTGGGCCTCAGGTGCAACTCTTCAAGCTGGAGCACCTTACAGTACAGAATACAAACCTACCATGATCAAGCCAGCAGCTCTACTCACCAGAGTGAGCTCACCTGCCAGGAGATCAAGAGAGCCTGATAGTCTTGATGATGCCTTTTGTCCCCTGGGTCAAGTCATTTCAGAAAGAAGGTTTATGTTGCATGATCCAATGAATTCATTTTATGTTTTGTTTGTTTTTGTTTGTTAAACCTGTAGATTAAGTTTCAGTTATTTGCAAATGAAAGAATCCTACTAGTCATATAAAACTTTTAAAAAAAATATTCTTATAAGCAACTAATTCACCCATTTCCTATAAAGGGCAGGTTCCCTTAGTCTTTTCCAGTGTTCCCTCTTAGTAGTACCAATCCTCTTGTTCCTGCCAGATCACATCACCTCACGCTATTAAACAATGCTGAAACATTTTCTTATGTTACCCTTTCTGGCTTTGAATTCTCCAACTAAGAATTCTAATTGAGTCAGCTTACACATAATATTCATATGCTTTTGTTGTGCTGGAAATCGGTATGTATTTGTATACTTGGATTACAAACTGTAGCAATTATAAATAATACTGGTATCAGAGTAGCTCAGGATTCCCCACACACTTAGCACCAAGTACAGTGTCATTTGGATTGGCTGTTTGAAATTTTTCATGTAGTGTAAAGTACTTCATTGATATTTCACATACTTCAGAGGACTGAGGCAGGCAGGAATGGCACCCCAAGAATTTTACTATAATACAGAACTAGTAAGGCTTCCTTTTGTGAACATTTTCTTATGACTTCACCTTATCAGTGCAAATAAGCCAGAGCTAAAACACAAAGCCATCTCATTTTCTTTTTCCATTATTTATTGCATTGTAACCACTTCAAAATGTATGGCCTAAAACAATAATGGTTTATTATTTCCCATAATTCTGAAGACTGTTTGGCAATGTTGTTCTTGCTCAAGCTCACTCCTGACTGCATTCAGCTAGCTGGTTGGCCAGGCTGAGTTTCAGTTAGGTTGTTGTTTGAGGCACATCTCTCCTTTTCCCTCAGCGATTCAATGAGTGCAAAAATAAGAGTTTCAAGGTTTCTTAAAGCTTAGTCTTGCAAGCCATGTAGTCATTTCTATGGCTGCATTTTCCTGATCAAAGTGAAGACTACCGCAGCTTATACATGGCAAAAGTACAACAGTTTATTCTTGTATTATTTATTTGTTATTGTATTACTTATTATAATTAACCTACTTTTGCCCACCCTGTGTAGAACTGGTTAGAGTGGGGGCAGATAACTATTCCTTGACAAGAGGAGTAGCAAAATCTCATTGCCGAAAGTGTGAAGGATGGGGGTTTTGTGACCATCTTTGGAAACAATCCGCTTCACTGTTTGTATTTATAATTGGAAAATAAAACTAGCATGCCTTTTATTTCAAAATTCTCATGATGCATACAGTAGAATCCTTCCTGAACCATTTAATACTTGTAAAAGTACTCAAAATGAAAGAGAAATGCTTTTCATTGCAAGTAAATATTTCTGAAGTGGCAGGTATTGTATACACATATGCCAGCCTATTTTCTTTGATAGGTTTTGCTCTTATTGAAGAAGGTAAAAGCAGTCCTGACAGGTGTGGCTCAGTTGGTTGGGTATCATTCTGCAAATTGGAAGGTCACAGGTTCAATTCCCAGTCAGGGCACATGCCAGTTGCAGGTTCGGTCCCTGGCCAAGATACATACAGGAGATGACCAGTCAATGTTTCTCTCTCACACTGATATTTCTTTCCCTCTTTTTCTCCCTCCCTTCCTCTGTCTCTAAAAATAAATAAATACATTTTTTAAGAAGGCAAAACATAAATATTGTAATTACTATCCATTCTGTCTTTTACTCTCCTCTATAGATTTTTGGCTTTTGAAGAACATAACTCGTTTAGAGAGCCATACAGGCCTTGGAACATGTATATTGCATTTTATAATTCCTAAATGTGTAGCAGTGTATCCAAGATGCATGTCTGTTGTATTTGAAATATTTAACATTTTTTCTATGATGTGTGGTTTATTCATCAGTTTTCTATAACTTACACAGAGTTTTAAAACATTAAAAACTCTTAAGAATAAAAATTGTATAAAAATGTAAAGAAATTCTTGGATGGGAAATACTGAATTCAGAATGGGGGTTACTTCTGGTAGGGCAGAGGAAGTCATCAAGGAGCCACAATGGAGGAGAGAATGACATATGGCAATGTTTTATTTCTTATGGCATGGTAGGAATGCAGGCATTTGTTATATTTTCCTTTATTTTAAATACTACAAAGTTATAAAGAGAATTTTATACTTCAGAATTTTATACCTGATTAAGATACCATTATAATCTATGGTACCTGAGACTCTTACAGAAATAATTTTTAATGGTTTCTAAAATGTTGCCTTACTGTATAAATAATTCTGATAATTCAGCCCCCATGCAAGACCATTTCATAATACTTTTTTCTCTCCTTTCCAAATTAATTATGATAATGACAGGCACAGACATAGGTAGGTAGCATCCAGCAGCTCCTCCACCATTTACATATACCTTCTCATTTGGAGCCAGTGGCCTCTCCAGTCCACTTAGTTGCACGTGAAAGGATTTTTATGTGGTGCATTTTGTAAAATATGGCAGGCAGTGAGGTGGGCTGGTGGGAGTATGTCTACATGTGAAAAAAAAAATACAAAAGGACTCCAGAAAACGTTAATTACCTTAACTAATTATAGCTAAATCTTATTCTGACAAATATTGCAGAAAATAGTTTCTCATTTTCCCCCCAAATATTAATTTCTAACAAATATTTTCAGGTAAAAAGTTATTTTTTGAATATTACTTAGCTTAAAAAACAACAAAAAAACCCAAGTCGGCTGGTGAGCTTGATTTTAAAAGGGAAGTGGAAAATAAAACCAATGTAAGGTGACTATCTGTGGTATATGAAAGAAGAAGAGAAATTATATAGAAGTCAGTTCATGTTCTGTCTTTTAAGCCAAGCAGTCTCACTTCCTTTACACTATATTCAAGAAAACATTGACATATTTGTATTCTATGTGGCCTCTATTCACATCGCCTTCCTTTCCCCCCCTAACTATACCATTCCAATCTTTTGAAGGCTAGAACATACCAAAGAGAGGTTTTTGCACCTTAACTGGGAAGTCGTATTCATATAAATAAATATATTTTCCCAAAATCTAAACGCTCATAATTTCAGTTGACATGTTAAGTAAGGGAAGTTTAGTTTATGTCTAAATTTCTTTAAAACAGACCCCTTCCTCTAACTCCCTTAGAAGCAAATAAGGATTGGGATAAAAATATGTGAGAGAAGACGCATGAAAAGAGAAGGGGTATGGTTCAAGCAGGCCTCTATTGGGAAGTTACAAGAAGCCCTGTTGTGGTCCTTCTAAGGTTTCTTGGCACCGTGGATAGTGCTTACTTTGCATGAAAAATGTGTTGCCTCGAATTTGTGGTTTTTTGTTTTTTGTTTTTTCTTCCTACTTTCTCCGTCTTTGTCACAGAAACACCACCGAGGAAAGGGCCTAGCACGTAGTAGGTACTTAATAACAATTCCCAGAACTGAAATTAAAATGATTTTTACTAGGGTCAGCCTTCTGGCTAGGTTTAATAAATGGATAAATGTTGCGGAAAACCTGCTCTCATGACGTCTTTATGATACTGGGCGTGTGTGAGAAACAAGAGACAAACTAGTGAAACGAGCACATCTGAAACGGAATACAATTTCTCCAGTTCTTTTGTTCCATCTCCATTCCTGTCCAAATTTAATCATGGTCTCGCCACTCTTCACATCTCCTGTTGACCCCTTCAGCCACTCCGGCACCGTCCTCTGCCTTTCTTCCCTTTTCACACTACTCTGACTACTCTGAGCCTGGCTACCCCCAGCCCCTCCTAATCTCCCAGCTCTTTATCGTCTCCAACCTATCGGATACACTGCGTCCCTTCCTGAAGCACGATTTTCATCGGATCACTCCTCTACAATGTCTCCTAATTGCCCTTTGACTCTAATTAAAACTTCTTCAAGACCCTCTACCAATTAACTCTGCACGCTGGCTCCCTCAGCAGCCTTCTCCTGCTGGTGGCGGCTGTGTTCTCCGGCCCAGCGGACCAAACCTGCTCACCCTCTGCCTTTTCCTGCTTCCCTGCCTCATGTTGTGCCAGACGCCTCCTACCTAGAGTGCCCACTCCACTTCTTTCTTCTTTGTGCCAAACACACTCCATCTTTAAAAAAAAAAAAAAAAAAAAAAGCTAAATTACCTTTCCCTTCCAACTTTGATTATTCCAACTAAGAGCTCTAATGAATTAAAGTTGGTTCTGTCCTTTTGGAAATGCGTGTGAGTTCATGTACCTGCATTATCAACGTCTTGTTTCAGGGAGCAATGCCCACATGTCTTGGGTAAGAGACTCTCCTCATTTGGCATAAGTCCTGCTGTTCTCTGGCTACTGGTTTGGCGTTTCCTATAAGCAGGTAAAGGTGCATCTAGTGTGGAGTCCTTGGCTCTTGCCAGTCAAGCTCGGAGACGGTTCTGGTGCTGACCCCAGTCCCTTCCTCGCGCTCCGGGCGCTCTGCCCTCTCCTCCCACCCCGGGGCGGCGGGACAGGGGCAGTCTCCGGGGCCTCCAGACGGTCAGAAGGAAACCATCCAGGTGGAACGCGGCTGGGGCTGCCGGGGGAGCGGACCGTAGGCCACAAGGCATTCGGGACCGGGCCACCTCCTTGGCCACGCGGGTTCCGTGGTACCGCGATGCGCCTTGCTTAGCGGCTCCATCCCGGACCGCCTCTCGTCTCCCTAGGAGAACTCCTGGGAAGAAAAAGTGTTTGAAAAACTTAAACTGGCACAGCCCCAGCCGCCCCGCCTCGCCAACCGGGAGAGGACGGAAGTCAGCTTTGGGGAGGTCTGGTGCAAACACTTCCTCCGCCTGCATTTCAGGCTCCCCCTGTCCTCCCGCGCAGGGACTCCCGCGCAGCGCCTCATCTGCACAGGGGCCCCCGGCTTCAGCACCGCGGGAAAACGCCCAGAATTCCCTCCCCCACCCCATCACCCACACTCATCTAGGCGCCTCCAGGGGGCCTACAGGCGCAAGCAAAGGGAGGGACTGGCCGGGGCCACTCCTCCTGCGCTGGAGTGGCGCAGGGACCCCCTAAGCCGGTGGAAGGAGACTTAGGGTGCTGGAAGGGCGCTTTGAGTGGGATAGGACCCCCTGAGTGGAGGACCGGCTTCTGCCACAGCGACCCTCCGGGCGACTGTGGGTGCCGCCAAGTTCCTGTTGGATCCAAACTGTATTTCCAAGCCCAGAGACTGGACGTGACCCTCAACCCTTGGAGCTCTCCACAGGTGGGAGTCTTGGATCGATTCATGATAAGCTGCTGGTGGTTAGTGCTGTTGTTGCTTGTGCTGCTTTCTGTGTGTGACTGGTTTTAATTGTATGATCCCAATATTCGCTATAAATGACACCCAGAGAAGGACGCAATAAACGTCAAGAGGTTGTAAGATGTTAAAAGAATGAAGTGGTTTGCAGGAGTACTGGGCTAGCCCTCGCATCACAGCGGTGCTACCATCGCTGCAATCACTGGTGTGGGCACAGGAGGCCCTAATGATAGTTCTAGTTACAAGCCAGGGCCTGAACACGCAAAATATCCTGTGCAGTGGCGGCCCTGATTTAAAGCTAATCAGAATCCGTGGTGCCTTTCCTGGATAATGCAATTGAGATGGCTGTGCGTGCATTTCTCTTCCCCCACGCTGGTAGACATACGGCTGCATCATTATTTTTAGGTTAAAGACATTTCTTTCTGGACAGTCACAGCAGAGGCCTCCACTGGAGTTGGCAACAACAGCACTCCACATTGGACTTGCCCTCCATGCACTTTCATGTACATTACTGCATTGGAGCTTTACTTAAATCCTGTTGTGAAGAAAGAAGTGGTATCATCCACCTTCTGCACATGAAGAAGCTGAGATTTGGAGGTGTCAGCTGACTCTCTCCAGGGTGCTCACATGTAAGTGCAGGCCTGGTACAAAAATGTAGGTAGGTATTCTGATTGAGGCCCATTTCCATTCAGGTGAAAATGCCTACAATGTGGGAAAAGGACTGATTAACCAGGCACTGAAGGAAGCAAAGTTCAGCTCTACTTGCTGAAATGATACTTTGGGCAGATCTTGGGTGGGGGCTGGGAGGATGTTTTTCTTATTTTGGAAAGTTCTTCCATGGATAGGTGTCTGTTCAAGTGGCAGCTAGAAACTGGTCTGAACCCCAAACTGAACAAACCTACTCTACAGGAAGAAGTCACAGATGGAACCTGGGCTGAATTAAAATAGCATTCACTGGGGCTCGCATTCTCCTGATAAAGCATTCTACCTGATACGAAGCTTTGTTTCTAACCTGCTATTCAGGTCTTGACGTATCTTGAAAAGCTGGGGGCTTCTCTGAGAGACTGAAGACTTACCTATCACAGTCCCAACGTGTAGGAACCAAGGATTGGGGGAGCTATTCTTTCCTCTTACCTTTGGGAACTTCTCTGGTATAGAATGTATGGTCTTTCCAGTCAAAGTTTTTCAAATCTCTACTCAGAAACCACCTGGACCTGGATATTTAAAAACATTTTTATGAGTCATATGCATAGAGTCACCTTCATAAGTATTTGTCTAGGAGAAGTTGAGGAGAAAATGTAGTGAGGAGAGAGGGAGGAGGGGGGCGGGAGAATTGGATCTGAAAACATTTGAACAGATTAGGCTATAAAATCAAGAGTAATTCCGGGCCGATGCCACTGTGGGGCGCCAAAGTTCTACTCCGCTTTGGCCTGCGGCCGCCTTGGGTGCCAAGACAGAAGTCCTGGGGAACAGACGTACTGGGGGAAGTGAGGGGGGAGGAAAGAGGGAAGGGAAAGGAAAGGAGGGGTGGGGCTGGGCTGGGGTGTTCTTTATTCTCCAGTTAAAGTCGCCTGGGAGACTTTGTTACATAACAAGTCTGTGCGTGGAGGGAGGAAGAAGACTTTGTTTAGAAGGAAAGGAGGGTTTGAGTGGGGGAAAGCTCTTAGACGAGAAGAAGCTCTCGGACCACTGAGCTGACCAAGGAGCACAGTTGCTCCTCTTCGCTTCAGAAATTCTTGGGCTTCTCAAACTGGGGCCATGACCTCTTTTAAAGGGGGCATGCAAGGAGGAGAGGTGGATTTGGAGAGGATCTGCTCCCCACAAGCACACCAGCTACCCCGCCCAATCTCCCCGCTCCCTAACCCTATATGGAGGCTGCTGCCTCTGGGAAGCCGGGCTCTTTCTCCTTCTGGGCGCCGCGGGGTTGTCCAGTTCCATCTGCAGCCTCGGAGGACTCCTCAGGCGGGGTAAAGGGCGGCCTCCCCCAGATGCCAGTGCCTCGGATGCTCAGCCCTCAGCTGCCAGGAGACGCTGATTTCATCCCTGCACGGCTTTCGGGGCGGGCGGCGGAGGACAGAGGGAGGGGGCCGGCGGGGCCGGGGGCGGGGGCGTGGTGGGGTGCGGAGGCGGGAAGCTTCAGCCGCGATGAGGGATGCCGAAAGCCCCTGCCTCACCGGAGTTTATTACATCCCAGGCACCGGCAAAGGTTAGGAACGTGCATTTGGAGACGGGATAATCCGAGTTTAAATATTAACAGTAAAAGCAGAACCAGTGGAATATTTACCTAGAAACTGAGCAGATCTATTGCCAGAGGAGAAGAGCACAGAGGAGGTCAGGCTCCCAGGCCCGGTGCCCTGGAGAGGCGCTTCCCGGTGGCAGCGCCATCAGGCCAAGACCCACCTCCGGAGCTTCCTCGGGTTGTGGTTAAGGGTGGTGGGCCGCGGACTCCCTCGCTTGGCGAAGTCGGTCGGAGTCTGCAGGACGCAGTCCAAATCTTCTGCTTTGTCATATTCTCCTTTTTAAGGGCCTCCCCGACCAACACAAAAGGTGGCGGAAAGTACTTGGATCAATAGCAAAGATTGTTATTTAGATAACAAATTAATCTCCCTGTTATAATACTTTTTATAGTGAACTTTGCACCCCTTCCATAAGAAAAAGAAATTTAAAGAAAAAAGTCTCAAACAGGATTAAGGTTTTAATTACAATTCCCTATCGAAATAGTATGTTTGATGAGCTGATCTTATCAATTAATAGTAACATTAAAGCTCAAGAAACAGATTCACAGAAAATATGCTTAAGGGTGTTTTTTTTTTTTTTAAAGTAATCGCACCCAGGGAACTAGCGGGACAGCAAGCCAGCGAAGCGGCGTCCGAGCAGGTTTAGAATCTGCGCCTGCTCGGACTTGGCCCGTGCGGGGCGCGCATCTGGGGCCCAAGCTGGGGCAGAGGTGGCGGCCAGGAGCTGGGAGAGGCAGCCGCGGGAGTGGGAGGGAAATAAATAACAGGCGCCTCTTCCAAGCCCCGGCCCACATCAAAGTTGGGGCCCCACAAGGGCCATGCAGTTCACTGCGTTTGGGTCAGCGTTATATTCCAGGGGCAAATAAAGTAATTTGAACATGCACCAACAGTTTTCCATAAAATACGAGTTAAAAGAAGTAATAGAACTAATCACTGTCTCCTCAAATCAAGTAGAAAACATTTCAATGCACTAATTAGAGTAATTAGAATAATAAGCCTCTGCCTATATGTGGTAAGACAATGTGTACAAACAACTTTATTTAATGTATACTGGTAATCAGCGATGCGTGCCTGCTTGAATGCTTAGCGCAATAAAACTACCCTCCGTCCGCCCAAACAATCAAATACAAATTAGTTTAATGATTGTGCCTGCTGAATGTCTTAGAAATCCACAGGCAGAGGCGAGTAAATAGAAGCATCCTTGTTTGCGTGCGTCGCTGCCCGGGCTGGCCGTGGGGCTCGGTGAGCGGCCGCGGGCAGGCGCGGCGGGAGTAAGCTGGAGGCCTGGCGCGCCGGGCGGAGGCCGGGCCCAACGCCAGCACAGACCTGCGCCCCGCCAGAGCCCCTGCTTCTGCCCCTGGCCGCCTGCCCACCCTCCTCAGCCAGCTTCCCGCCTCGGTGACCCAGGCACACTCACCAATCCCCAAGAGCCCCTGTCCCCCGCCGCCCCTCACCTCCTCAGAAGGCAAAAGACTGCCTTAGAACTTCCAGCGAAGGTTATAAGAATTGATTCCCTCGCACCAGAAGACTCCACCCTGGGGCCTTGGACGGATAAGAGAAGTAGGAGGGCGTCCGTTCACGCTGCTAGTGCCCAGGCCGCAGGGAACCTTAGGCCTCGCGTGGTGGGGCGCTGCCCCTCCTTGCTTGCTACCCTCAGCTCTGACTTGGGACGATGGGCTGTTCAGCGGGGCTCCCAGGTTCCCTTCGCTGGGGAACTGGCTTTCCTCCAGTGTAGACACAAGAACGACTTTAGGCCCAGCAGGGAGGGGTCGGTTGCCCAGGGTTTTGAGGTTCATTGTCCTCCATGCCTGAGCGCTTGGAGAGTAGGTTCCTCTCCTCGGGAGGCAGGGAGCAGAGGTCAGGAGTGGCCAAAAGTTGAATGGGTGTGAGCAGAAGGAATACGCTTCAGAACTTCCTTTCCTGCTCTGGCTCCTTGGCCCTCCCCACGCTCCACCCCCCAACTAACAATCAGAAAAAGGCCAAATTAGACCACAGGTTAGCTGATCCTTTTCCTCCCCAGTTTTCCTGCAGTTGCCTCCTCTACTCTTTCATACTGGGACACCTTCTCCCACAGTTGCCTCTCTCATGCTGAAAGCAATGACAGCGCCCAACTTTGCAGTCAAAGGGAAAAGCTACGCAGGCATAAAGCTAAGAGATTCGGTCGCCCCTAGACCTTCGACCCTCAGTCACCTCTAAGCTCATCTCTGCCCTGGTCACGCCAATCCCCAGCGAGGCCCCACCAACTCACCGCGGCGGCCATACCCATGGTGTATCTACCCTCCTCCAAACCACCACCTCCACCATCAGTCTCGAGTGGGCGAACTCACCACTCATGCACGCCCTCCCCCACCTCCGGAGTCTTTCTGGAGAGGGAAAGTGACGGAATGGCCCCAGAAGTCAGGGCTGTCGAACTTCCCCCTAAGAGTTAGGGTGTCCTAGCTGCGGCAGCCGAAGATAATCCAGAATCCGTGTTCTTGGCAAATAGTCAGGGGCTGTTCAGTGTCCCCGCCCGGCTCCTCTCACTTTCTCTCCCCTCCCTGTGAGGCTGACCAGACGGTCTGGGCCTTCCTTTCAGCAGCTAGAGCTTCCCTGAGGTGGGGGCTCACAGCGAGGCTGGGGTGCCTCTTTTGCGCCCTAGCTCTGAGCAGGTGCCGCGGGCAGCACACTTCCCCCGCCCGGGCCAGGGGCTCTAACAACTTTGAAGGAATATTTTGTTAGGGGAGCAAACAAACAAAAAGTCATCATTGCCATGTCATTCTCTTCAGAATCATGTGCTGTGGAACATAAAAACTCTTCTGACGGAATGAGATTTCTCAATAGGAGGAGGGAAAGAACTCCCAACACTTTCTACAGGATTTGTCAGAACGTTAAAGCCCAGTGATTTACAATTGCTAATTTGTGTTACAAACCCGCAAAAAACTTTTCCTTTTACCTACTCTCCTGCCAAACTCGCCATGTTCTTTTGTGTGTGGCATTTTTTTTTTTTTTTTAAGCAACGAACCCAGAAGAAACGTTGGTTAGAGGAAAAATATATGCCCCAAATGAAAAGGATGCAGATTGAAATTTGCAGCGAGGTTTTTATCACCGTCGTTGTACACACTGAGAGTTCATCATACACAATTTATAACAATCAAAATCCCCTTCATATTGCTCAGATGGGGTTCTAATGTCCCCCTTCCTAAAATCAGCGACAAGTGAATCTTTGTGGGGCATTTATTTGCTTCTTTTTTTTCTAGATGACAGCTCCCCATTCTGAGAGTAGAGAGCTGTCTGCTGCTAGCTACAGCCCACTCCAGAGCCCAGGCTCTTCATGCAGGAACCGCACACGGAAGTCCCCCCGCCCTCAAATGCCAGACAAAGAGCTATAAAAACTCAGAAAGACATGTAAGGAATAAACTTTAAGATATAGATGCACTTTTACTGGTGTATTAAATAACATTTCAGACATTTTAAAAAAGAAATACATCTTAATGTTATCAACAACCAGAATTCTAGGAACAATAAGAGAGGCCAGTGTTGTTCTGATGGGGTATGATATTTTTTTCTAAGACCTCTAATGGCTAAGCCAAGCAGAGCGGTTATTAAGGTAAAGGGAAAGTGCTACATATAAAGTTAATTAACTTTTTTTCTTAAAAAAGAAACAAACAAATTTCCTAGCTTCCCACCAAATACAAGAACAATGTGAAAATATTCTGATTGTTTCTTTATCTCCATAGCTAAGCAAAGCCTTAAAGAAAATAAAAAAGCCAATTTCTGGCACTCCTGTACCCACATCTAGATAAGTGGGCATTGAAATAACTATGGCCCAAGTTCTACAAAGGTGGACAAGTTTATTCTATGTTTTGCTAGCTGAGTGGCAAGCCCCTGCCACTTTGGAATTACTTCCCATCCTGAATCAAGTGGTGGGGATAGGAACCAGCAGCCCTGGGTTTCTCCTACCACCAACTACCCCCTGTTAATAGGTTATGTATCACTGAAAAGGTAAACTTTCCTGAAAAGAGAAAGTGTTCATATAAAATTTAGCTGTACATCTCACTTAGTCTTATTGTCAAGATTCATTTCTAGTACCTAAAGATGCATCTTTTTCTTTCATTTTTAAATGGATGCTGTCCCTTTTGCCTCACTGAACTATACAAGTAGACGCAAAGAAACACTTTTACCTTTGACCCTTACTTCACCATCCTTTTGACTTTTTCAGTACAAGTTCTGTTCTTTGCCTCATTCTTTAACTTGTCTAGGAATTCAATAGAATCTAGAACAGAGTTGTACAAACTGATTGAAAAATCAACAAAGACAAATCACAGAGACCAGTGATAAAAAGATAATTTCTCTCACCCAGCAGCCCAGCACTCCTGGACCTGCCTCCATAGTAAGGCAAATGAAAGGCAAATTAATGCAACACATAGACCTACTTGTGCAGGTACCAGTGCACTCATATGCCATTTTCTCCCATTGTTACTGATGCATCACTTTATTAATTGCTTTTGGAGAGAGAAGTAGAAAGATTAGTGCCTTTATTAAAGCCATTTTACCAGAAAAATTTGCCAACCAGTGTGCAGCTCCCATTGGTAGGAGCAGGGGGACAAGGAGAGGAGTGTTTTTGTTGCTGCATATGAAATATAAAGAAGGTAACTTCGTGGGAACCGAGAATGTTCAGAAGTGCCAAGCATAGTATTATTTGTGGCCATTCCCTGCATCTGACCTTCGCATAACTCTCCCCCACGATCTTTTCTCCCTCATCTTACACCATAAATTTTAAAAGTGACATATTTTAAGGAAACAGAAGCTCTTTCAGGATGGCTGTCTTCTGCATTATTGTCTTCAGGGAAAATAAAGGGTATGTCATTGTGTCTAGCCAACATTTTAGGGGTGACTTCCCACAAATTTCTTGCAGTGGCAGTGATGGAGTTTTTCACCTTAGCGTGTAATATATTCCCCCAAATGGCATCGAAACGGCCTGAGTAGCATTAGAATCTGACCAGCAAGCATGGGTCAAAACCATGGCGCATCCATTTAACACGTGATGGTTTCTAGTCGGTAGCCCCTGTGGCTAAGAACAAAAACGCCTTCTCAAGGTCC
Source organism: Furipterus horrens (assembly GCF_987537825.1). NCBI lineage: Eukaryota > Metazoa > Chordata > Mammalia > Chiroptera > Furipteridae > Furipterus > Furipterus horrens. The sequence continues at coordinate 141,309,282 of NW_028327176.1, read as the reverse complement.
ACTAAAATGCCCTGCAGAGGGCAGATGCTGCTTGTTTTCTGCCCACAATGGAGGATGCTATTGACCCAGAACTCAAATCTATACCCAGCTTAAACATTTTACCTATCAGCATGTCTGTGGTCACAAAACACTTCTTCTTTCTGTCACTTCGAGTTCAGACTATTGATAAGATCATTTGGCTGAATATGTTTGGAACTTGTGCAATATTGACTAGGAGTTAGAAAAGATGATCAGGTGTAATAAGCCCAGAAACTACCATTCAAAATAAACATTTATACTAAAACCAGTGTTCCAAGGAGGACTTTAAGTACATCAGCAAACTTGTAAACTAACCCAATACTGTTTGAATTTCTCACTAACCTTAAAACTGATTTTGATAAGTGTAATATTCATCTCTGACTACCAGAAACACTGTTATTAGCACCACAGTCTTGAGTGCTCAATATGTTTTTCTTTTCTTGCTATTTGCTTGCCTGATGAAAAATAGACAATATTGTATAAACCATTGCAAAATCCATCTTTTTCTGTAAACCTAACAGGTATATAGGATCCATCTCAAGACCACTTGGTAAACACACACATCGCATATTGTCAGTTTTTCTTTGTTGAAAGATATTTGTAAGTTACTAAAAAGAGTAATTTCCTTAACTAAGCCTTGCTTTTCTGTAGATCCCAAATTATGTGAGGACATGTGGGTAAAGATTAAAGTCCATCTAGTTCCATTAATATTCTCCAAAAAAGTGAAATCGGATAAGGTAAAGCTAACCTGGAAAGAAGATGCAGGGATATCTGCATATATTTAAAGGGCACAAACATCTCTTTGTCAGACCATGAAATGGCAAACAAATTGAAGCTCAAACCCAATGACCATTTCAATTTAATGTTTTAAGCATAGTAGCTGAATGGTTTGGGGTTGATTTTTATTTTTGGCAAAGAAAAGTAATTCAGAAGAGTAGTCTTACTTTTTAAAAAGCCTCTGGAAGTTATCATTGTGAAACCTAGCAGTATGTGCATAAAATTTATTCCAAAACTTTATGAAGTATAAAGGAAAGGAAGTACTTTACATACAACTCAACTTAGTCAGTATAAGGTCTGGGGTTTCCCTCCCCCCTAAAAACTTGGCACTATTTTAAAATAAAATAAAGATATTTCAATAATTAGAACAAACTATGAAGGTATTGTGCATTTCTGTTTTATGTAGATAATAAAATATTACTTTAACATAAATATATAAGGATCTCTGTGTTTTTATTTTCCCCACAAGCACAACCAAATGTACCAAAACAAAGTATTTTTAAAGAGACCAAACAAAAAAATTACATCCCATATAGATTTCGCTCACCTACTCATTTAAAGCTACAGAAAAACAGTTTCCAGAACCTTTTTGCTTTAAAAGAAATAAATATACATTGAGGCAGGCCACTTAAAAATGATATGAAAATATTTCCCTGGGTAGCATTAAAAAAAAAAAAAGAAAAATAGACAAAGAAACATTTAAACTATTTCTGCATTTCAAAAGACAGATATTAAACATATATACATAGTGGTAAGGTTCAGTGGTAACTTTCATCTTAGTAAGCCTCTGAGAGTTAGAGGAGCTATAGACACAACCCCTGAACCCCAGCTTCTAACCTTACCCACTTGGTAATAAGAATCTGAAAATTCATTTCCTCCTTTTACCCTTGGCTATTTGCCCTGCTCTGGATTGCTTCACTAAAGGCTAGTCCCCACACCTCAGGAACAAGCAATGTGATGCACCCCAAGCAGCTCCGCGCCCATCTCCTTGTGACATTCATTGGGGGAAATGAAATACAGGCAAATAAATATGCCCATTAGAAGTCAGCATTTATCTTGCAAAAACATTAAAAATGAAACAATCACTGATGTTTGAAAAGACAATATAAAGCCTATTTCCTAAAACCTTAACTATTGAGTGCAATGCTAATCTGATGCTGAACCATAATTTTATGGCATTGAGATTTATTTTAAATAAAAATTTATCTAACACATTACCAGGAAAAAAGCCCCAATCTTTTAAGATTAATAAAAAGTCTTTTCCCTTTTAGCGCCTTTTTGTGCTGATTATTTTAAAAATATTTTAACTGATCACAGTTTAATGGCATTTATTTTCAATATAGTTACAGGTTTTTTCACCTACATTTCCCAGTAGATTCTATTGTTATGGGAGTTAACCGTTTTCCATCAAGATAAGGTCAAAAACGAATTTAAAACTGTTAACAGAGGGAGAACAGGAAGGATTGAAAATAGCATATTTCCCCATTTCATTTGGCTTCCTTAGTGAAAGGGGGGCGGGGGAAGCTGTCCAAGTCAAACTGGTATTTTCTGTAATGAATTACTGAGAAGAAGGTGTGGGACCTTAAATATAATTTGATAAACAAATGAGCTAGTGAAAACAAAACCAGTCTGAGTGAAAACATTCTCAGTATGCATGTGGATATTTGTGTGCTAAGAAACACAGTCTAGGCATACACCATTAAGTTCCCAGATTATTTTATGTTTTTTTTTCTTAAAGAAGCTATTACAGGAACAAAGTTTAACTGCTGCTGTCAGCCCAAATAATTCCTCCTAAATGAAGTTATTAAAACTGAAGGCAGAGAACTATACAGGGGGTGTCTGAAGATACGTATTTCCCTAGTTCTCTTCAAAGTGCCACTTTCTGTTGGACAACTCTGAAAATATATTTAACCTTCATATATACTCTGAGCTCTTTCACAAAGGACCCGCTTGATAAAATGAAGCAATCAGTCACTCACTATCGATTTTTTTTTCTTTTTCTCATCTCTGCAAGCACCCCCCAGAAACACTGCCTGAAAATGAAGTTTACTTTGTGTCTGGTCACAAGAACCAATGCTTGACTCTCATTTTTGTATTCCAAACTGGATTCTTGCTTTGGATACAGAGGGTAGACCATGCACATTTCCTGAAAGCAGAGAATTAATTATTTTGTATGAAGCCAATCGTTTTTGCTTTGGTAAAAGGAGCAAATTAAAGTTACACCAATGTAAGGGAGGAGAGGGTATCTGGAGGTAACCAAAGTTCACAAACAGTAAGAAGTGGCTACACAAGAACGTTAGAAATGGAAAGTGGCCAAGAGCTGGCTTCAACTCTCTCCTCTGAAGAAAACAAAACAAAACAGAGACCCCAGCAATTTCAAAATTAATGGTGGGAGGAAAAAATGTGTTCATGAATTTGTTCATGTAAACTTCAATTTTCTTGCAGTGCAAATTTATGTGGTTAGATTTTGCCTACATGAAAGAACGTGTGTGTTTTTTTTCTCTTTCCTGATGGGGATCCCTTTAAGTAAACACAGCAGCATGTGCCAACTCCAAGCATTAGGAAGCTGTTTTTGTGTTTATCACGGCTTGGTGGATTTTTTTTTTTTTTTTTTTTTTTTTGGTAATTTATGTGGTTTTGCCAGGTATTTATCTCAGTTCTCCCCACCCCCCTTCTCTCTCTCTCCCTCCCTCTCTCTCTCTCTCTCTCTCTCTCTCTCTCTCTCTCTTTCTCTCTCTCTCTCTCTCTCTCTCTCTCTCTCTCTCTCTCTCTCTCTCTTTCCCTCTCTCACTCTCTTTCTCTCTCGCATTCTCTCCTTACTCTAAGACACACTCACTCCATTGCCTGGGTACTAGCCTGTAAAGGTCAAAACACATCATTACACCTGCTACCGTTTAAAGGATAGTCCAGTGCCTTACTTGCTTTCCTTATTTTTTTCTTTTTAAGGGACGGGGAAATAATAATTAAAAATAAAAGAACAATCAGAAGTTAGAGAGGGAACAAGGGGGCTGAGAAGGGGCGGTGGACCGAAGGGGAGGGGGAGCCTCACGCTCGGCCCCTCCCCCCCGCTCGAGTTCACTGGACGGGCGTCTGCACCCCGTGGTGTGGTGGCGTGTCCCTACTCCCCCCGTACACATCCTCGGCGCCTGGCAGAGTCCCTCCGGGAGGGGTCATCCTTTTCTCTTTCTGTCTCCTGTTACAAAACCAAACTCTCACCACCTCCTTCTCCAGCTGTAAGCTGTCCGCGAGGGAGGTGATCTCCTGGGCCGAGGGCTTGGGGCATTTGAGGAAATGGCTCTCCAGAGCCCCCTTGACGCTCACCTCGATGGAGGTCCGCTTTTTCCGCTTGCGCCCCTGCGCCGCGATCTTGTCTATGCTGGTGGGGCTGCCGGAGGACGAGTCCGCCTCCTCCAACCACTTGTTCAACAAAGGCTTCAGCTTGCACATGTTCTTGAAGCTCAGCTGCAGGGCCTCGAACCTGCAGATGGTGGTCTGCGAGAACACGTTGCCATACAGGGTGCCCAGCGCCAGCCCCACGTCCGCTTGGGTAAATCCCAGTTTGATCCGCCGCTGCTTGAACTGCTTGGCAAACTGCTCCAGGTCATCCGAGGTCGGCGTGTCCTCGTCCGAGTGCGGGTCGTGGTGCCCGCCGGGGTGGCCCGGCGGACCCTGCGGGGGCGGCGGCGGCGGCGGCTGCTGGTGCGGGTGCGAGTGCGGGTGCGGGTGGTGGTCTGCGTGGTGCGGGTCCTCGTGCGCGTCCCGCAGGCCGTGGTGGTGAAGCCCCGCCGGCTGCGCGCCGGCGCCCAGCATGCCGTTCACTGTGAAGCTGGGCTGCGAGTAGAGCAAGCCGCCGTTGGACGCCCCCATGGAGGGCGGGAGGTGCGCCGCAGCCGCCGCGCTCCGCCATGCCCCGGGCCCCGGGTGGTGGTTGGCGGCGTGGTGCACCAGATGCGGTGGCCGCTGCTGCTGTTGCTGCTGCTGCTGCTGCTGCTGCTGCTGTTGCTGCTGCTGCTGCTGCTGGTGCTGCTGCTGCTGCAGGGCGCCTGGCCCGTGCAGCTCGTCGCCGCGGCCGCCCTGCTGGACCACCACCGAGGGCTTGATGTCCGGCTGGCCCAAGGGGCTTGTGGACCACGGGGAGCCGTCGCCACCGCCCCCGCCGCCGCCCCCGCCCCCACCGCCGCCGCCGCCGCCGCCGCCGCCGCCGCCGTGGGACAGCGCGGTGATCCACTGGTGAGCGTGGCTGAGCGGGTGCCCATTGCTCTGCAGCGCGCCGTAGTCTCCCTGCACCAGGCTCTGCGCCTCGCGGTAGCCCCCCGCGCCCTGCTGCATGCCGCCCGGCGGCTCGGCGTGCACGATGGAAGCGCTGGAGGTGAGCAGGCTGTAGTGGTTAGACGCTGCGGTCGCCATGACTCTCGGAGCCGGACTGAGCGCTCTGGTTAAAGGAGCCGCGCATTTGACAGTTACTTTTTCGCCTCAGGCTCCTCTCCACGCTCGCTCTCTATCTCCTCTCCCTCTCCCCCAGCGGGCAGCTCCGACGCCCGCTCCGACGCCTTCTGTTGCTGCTCCTTCTATCACTGCTGCTGCCGCCGCCGCCTCTCGCCCGCCCTCGCTCTCTTTCTCCTCCTCTCCCTCCTTGCTTCGCTCACTCTCAGACTAGCTCTGCGCTCCCCCCTCTCCCGGTTCTCTCCAGCTCTCTCCAGCTCTCTCCCGCTCTCTTGGCAGAGCCGGCTTGCGGCGGCACGCGCCTGGGCCCCGCCCCCTCCGCCCCCTCCCATTGGCTCCGCGCCCTTTGATTTACGTGGATACCACTAGCAACCTCCCAGGCCGGCACCACCGATTGGCGCAGAGCTGCCCCTCCTCTTTCCCCCGGGCGTGGAGTCCTCCTAGCCCTCCTCCAGTGCCTCCCAGCCACCCGATTCAGATTCTCTTAGATCTCACCTCCCCTTCTCCCCCACCCCTGGTCTTCTCCGCCTGTCTCGGATGGGCCCCGCCCCCCATCTGTCTCCCTAGCCGACACGCTGGGAGGGGCTGGGGGCTGAGGGCCGGGGCCGCCCCTCCCACCCCGCTCACTAGCGTTCACAGCCACTTGCAAGACTTGGGTGGGTGGTGGTGGTGGGGTGATCGGTATACCTTCTTCTCTTCCCTTTAGGTCTGGGCGGTTGGGTAGAGGAGTCTGGTAAAGAAGGAGGGAGAAAGAGAAAGGCTGAGTTACACCTAGCTAGGAGGCGTCCAATTTTTATTCACCGTGGGCCACACAAATATCAGCGTCTCTTAATCTGAGGGCCAGAAGGATACCTGTCCCTCTGTTGAAGACTCCTTTCCCCCCACGGTTAGAGTACCAGTGCACAAGTGCTTCTTGCTATAGGGTGTGCGGACACTTTTACCCCAGTAAAGGTCTTCTTCTTACCCTGCACCCCGACGCCAGCGCAGGCTCTCTTCCTTTTAGGTTCCAGGCCCAGTGGTTTCCTAGCCCCTCCGCGAGAGGCTCCCACCAGAGGCAGGCTCAGCCCGCGCATCAGCTTGTGAGAGATTCCTGTTAAGGCGTGGAGTTGCCTGCTTTGACAGCGCAGCCGGCCGGACTGAAAGCAAAACAAAACTCTGAAAGTCTCTGTAAGATTCCCACACTAAGGCGCGCGCGCACAGTTTTCACTTTAGAAAACTGGGAGACTGTGCGCGGACTTTGCCTTTGGCGAGGCTACAGGAGTGCTGGCAAGGGGTACTCAGCCTCCGGGTGCAGTGGAAGCACCAAGGGCAGCCCCGAGTAGCCGAGCTGCTGGGGCTGTGTGAGCGCTTCCCTGAGATCCAGGCGCTCTTCGACTCAACTTTTCCGTTAGCTGCTTCCATGGAAAAGAAGCGCATGTGATGGAAGATGGGCTGATTCTAGGGGAACTTTCCTAATCAGTAACTTCTGCGGACGCCAGTTAGTGGGGTTGATCTAACTCAGCTCTCAGGCGCTCTCTGGCGAAGCTGCCTACTTAGTCTTCAGCCATGAACTCCACAGCGAGACTGTGGGACCGTGCACTAGCGGCGCCACTTCACCCCGCACTGGCGCAACGCGCTGTCAGTTTCCTAGCCTCCCCGGGGCAGGTGCCCGCAGCAGGAGGGATCCTGTGAGTGGGCTAGGAGAGGCCAGGTCGCGGACGCAGGCTGAAGCATCGGGCCAAGCTTACTGGCGCCTATACTTCGAAGAGACTCACAGGTTGCTGCCGGAAAGGGCAGAAAGACTCCAAGGAACTTGATTGCGTTCCCCTCGTTCACGCTTGGCCTCGCGCGTTGTAGCTCAAACGTTGGCGCTGCTGACAGCCCTGGGTTTGTGAAGGAAGCCAAACCAACGCTCAAGGGGAGCATTTTGGGGCTTCTGAGCATCTTAATCTAGACACCAAAGTAGAGCGGGCCAGAGATTCATCATGACTAACGAGGAGCGGAGCTCTTTGGGGAGTGGCTGAGCTGTTTATAAATCACCATATTGAGCACCCGCCAGGACAAGGCGCTTTGGCTGAGAATTTCCACGTGCCCTGTGTTTATGAGCGTGTGTATGGGAGAGAGCAAAATGGCTAGGGGAGGGTCGAGCCCACAGGCTGCCAGCTGGACGGACCTGCATCCCCCCCACGCGCGCACCCGCGCGGCGAGGCGAGGACTCACACAGTGTTGTGCATGATGCCAGCGCAAGCGCGGAGCCACTCTGGCTGTGCGCCTGAGGGCTGCTAAGAATCCCGTAACTTTGCACAGCTAGGAAAAAAGGAAAAAGTCCGAGCCTCAGAGAACGCAGACTTCTTGGCTGGCCCCGCGGCTCCTCAGCAAGGAGTGAAGAGACCTGGCGGCGGGCAGGACCACCTCCTCCTGGCAGCGGCCTCGAGTCCCAAACGCCGGGCGCTGCTCCCCTGGGACTTTGGGAGCTCACAGGCCTTTTGCCAGCCGTGTCTTTTACTGGCCAACCGCTCCCCTCTCACCGCCCCCCCCCCCCCCGCCACCTCTCCCCCTCCCTCCCGATCTCGGGTTTGGAGACTTAGAGCCCACAGATGGATGGATCCAGCAGTCAGGAAGGGCTGTGTCGGGATACCCAGCGGCTTCTTCCCCTCCCCCTTTAGGGGCAGGTGTCTGCCTTTCTCTGGATTTGATTTCACATTTCTCTAGGGACAAGTCCCTCTGAAGCCGTGGGGGGATACACTCGAGCTAGGAAAAAGGTTTCCAGACGCATAACTGAGCAAAGCGAGGCAGCCGGGCTTGGAGTCATTTTAAAAGTCTCCCCCACCCTTCTCTCTTTCTGCCTTCCCCCGCCCCCAACTCCGGGCTTAGGGCGCTGTTATGTGTAGGTGGGGGTGGGCAAAAATAGGTTGCACGTGTACATCAAAACTTCCTGTCTGCAAAGGGACTTCAGTGGCGATTACTGCTACGAGATACAGCCAATGTTGACGTCCCGTGTCTCCACTCCACCCCCACCTCATTTTACTTGCAGGCGACAGAGCCAAAACGTTCCCAACCGGGTAAGCTCTGGTAGGTCTAGGGGATTAACACACCCAATAAATCTTCGGGAGTACACAAAGCAATGTTCTACCCCTGGGCCTCAGCCTCCTCATCCCACCCCACATCCCTAGAGCCGGGCCAATCGCCGGGAGGGCATGGCTACGCGCGCACTGTGGCTCTGGGTACAACAACCCCTGACACCCCCACCCCCACCTCCCCGCCCTTTGCCAGAGGCCCGGGTGGCGCGAACGCCGAGTTCTGAGTAGCCTCGGCTTCCTGTCTGTCTCTCCACGCGGCTTCTCCCTGGGGCTCCGGAAACCTAGGTTTTAGCTCCAGATGGGGGCTCCTCCGTTTTCCTCCCCCCATGCCGCCCCACCTTCGCTTGCGCCTTTCTGTGCTTCTGACCCCGCCAGGGCAGAGTCCTTTTTCCACCCGCATAGAAGCACGTTGAAGGTGTCTCTGGGAGACACCTCCAGGTTTTGATTCAGCTCATTCCCTTTCACAGTTCAAAGCAGCTGTTCAAATACAGAGGCTGCTTACGTTGACGTGGAGAGGATTTCAAACAACCCTAAAATGCTTTGAACTGACAAGGTGTCTCGATGTTTCCCTCACTCCAGCACAACTCCGGAGATCACTCTCTAGGACAATGGATGAATAGACGTTTCTGTTGGTGCAGGCCTCGCTGCCTCGGGAGCAGATAGCGGGGTCCCCTGGGGCCCTTCCTCAAGAACAAGCTCAGGGCACCAGAGAGAAGATGCTGGTAAGGGTGCCAGTCCATTCCCTTCCCTTAGGTCCTGAGGAAGGGCTCTCTCTCTCTACTCAGTATCCTGACCTTGTGAAGAAGTGGTGAGAACTCCCTCCTGCACTGGTGCTCAAATGCAGAGGAAATAGCTCAGCTGATCCGAGCTTAATCCCTACATTGTAACACTCCTGGAGAGTGAGGTAGGCCTGTCTTAGCAGCCCCAGTACCTCCAAGGCCTCCAAAGTCTTCACCTGATTAACAGTAATAGGACCAATCTCTGCACTCCAAATCGAACTCTAATTTATTAACTCGTTCATCTAGCAAACACACTCACATCATATGTAAAATGTAATTTATTTATTTCTATATACCAGGATTTAACAGAAAAACCACTATACATTGAGCTGAAATAACATGATTATTAGAATAGAGGTGAGATGGTATTCATTTGATAATCTTAATTTATTATCTATGTATTCCTATGATAATAGAAATAGAGAAACAAAGCAGATTTTGTTAGGAGGTGGCAACTAGTTTAAATGGGTAAAATTGCCTTCTGGTGTTTTCTTTTAAATGTATCCACCCTGGAGGAAGATTGTTTGAATCCCTTCTCCTCCTTCTCATCTTACTCCATCTTCTGCTTAGTCCCAGTCATTCATTTCCATGCTTTCTTCTGTGAGCCCACAAAAGCTGTCTGATTTGGTGGAGAGCTCCCCCATATTTGAATGGAACCTCTTTGCTAAGGGCCTACAGAATGTCAAAACTGAGGCTCCCACTTCAGAGCTGCAGCTTTAAACAGCCAATCCACACAAAGGGGCAGCTGGCTGCTTTAGAAAAACCTCCTTAAAGCTTCAAGAACTGCAGGCTTGGGATGCATTTATAAGAAGCATGGAAAATACTTTTCCAAGCTGCCAGTTCTTGTGTGAAATACAATCAACATTTACCTTTAAAAGGGACAGAAATTAACATCTTGATGTAGCAACCCATTGTCTCTTGAATTTTAAAAAATCCCATATAGATTTATATGTTACTATCTATTCATACAATTTACAAGTTTCCAAATGTGCATCTGTTTCCATGTTACAAGCGGTATTGAATAAGGAAAAGTTTTCTGAAAGTTAAAACTCCCATTCTTTATATGCTTGGCAATGCTGTTTGTCCACACCTCACTTATAGCTGATTCTACTTTATCTTCACTGCTGTGTAAATCAGTGAGATTTGATGTCCTAAGTTCATGTTTCAAATGAAATTATTTGAATTCATGGATATTAATCTCTTTCCCTTTTTATTCCAGTTCTGAATCTCGTCATTAAAAATGATCCCACCTTTGTAGTCCAAAAGTGAATATTTTATGGGCAGGCAAGGCATGAAGACTTCTAAAACCATATCACTCAGGCAGTCTAGCTGTTTCAGGGATTACTTTGAGTAATTTATCAAAGGAAGCCTGTTAAATTTTGAGTGGTGAATGAGGCCTTACGGGGGAGAAAGCATAAAGGACACATTTCATCAATGTGCAAGATAAATTCTATTTGCAGTTAATACTGCTTGTTTATCTTGAAATATCAAGAACAGAACATGGGCTATTGGTGGCTCCTAGTTCGCTTCCTGAAAATTCGTTGTCAAAGGAATAACAGTTAAATGACTCCCTAACAATGGAGCCTGAAAGTGTCCCTCCCCACCCCCAAGTTCCCTACCCTGCCTTAAAGCAGGTAGATGGCTGGCCACTAGAAGGGAATGACAACTCTTTTATATATTAAAGTGATTTCAACAGAAACCACCTTAGCTTTAAAGCATTTGGAGATGTACTGAGACGAAGCTCTTGCCGCAGTCCCTTTCCTCTCTTATCTTCGGGAGAAATCTAAGAAGCGGAAGGCGAGGGGCTGGAGCAACACCGAACATCTGCGCACAGACGCGGGGGAAGGGCGTCCTCAGTTATTTCATTGGTGCGGTGTTCAAGGGCTAGGTCTGAGTGTCCATCGCTGGGGGAAACAAGGCTGCATTGGATCAAGGTTGAACTTCAGATTCTTTATTCCGGCTGCAGAGAGCATGAATGTAAATTTCTTCTAAAGTGTACCGAGTGCACTTAGCAATTGTGTTGTTAGTGTCCTGGGGATAGCAGCCAGCGCGGGAGGGGTGGTGCACCCGGGCAAAGATTTTCTGGAGCGCAGTTAACCACGGCGGTAATAGTTGTGGGCCGGGACCTTCTGCTAGGTCAGAGTTTCAGAACTGTCATTCTAGGCATCTTTGGACTTAATGAAGTTAGAGATGACTAGTTTTAAAAGAAGGATTTCCAGAATATCGGTCCTGGGAATGTAGAGGCTGACATTGTTGGAAAGAAGACGCAGAAAGCGGAAGCCTTAGCCAGGACGAAGCAATGAAACCAGCTCACTCCTCCTGCCTTTGCTGCGAGTTTTCGATGGTAATCTAGGGCAGCCAGGTCCCTGCATTAAATGCAAAATAGGAAAACAGGACACGGCCAAGTCACAGGCCTGATCATATTAACGCCCTAGGTCAGAGGCAGAGAATAATGAATAGGCGCGGAGCTCAGTTCGTGGAAGGGAACTTAATTAACCTTGGGAGAGTGAAAGAAAGTCAGAGATCATGCTTAGGACCTTGGTTTAGGATGCTTATATTTACGTCAATGTGTTTGTGGGGGGTGGGGTGGGGAGAGGGAGTAGTCTGCTTTGTGCATTTTACTAACAATATTTTTTAACCCTGAAAAAAGCTAGCTGGAATTTATGCCGCTCGGGGCCATTCAGCCACTCACGCAGTCCCGCTGAGTACTCCGTTGTGGGAGCCCCTGAACTCCCTTAGGAGGTTCTGTGTCTCGGTCTCAGCCTACATGGGGGATCAGCCCGCTAGGGAGAAGCGTTTGCGGTGCCCCCGCGCCCTGGCCTGACCTCCCAAGGGACTGCTAGGGAACACAGCGGGGTGGGGGTGGAGCCGTTCCGGCCACTGAGCCACTGAGCTTCTAGGCAGGGCCTGGTTGCGTTCCGGGGGAGGAAGATGAGGGCGAGAAGCGGGAGGCCGGGCCATTGTCCAGGGAGGGCGCATTTTTGTCCTGATGCTGCTGGTTGCTATAGCGAGGAGGGAAATCCAAACAGAAGAGCTCAGTTCGCCTCCCTTGGGCCTGGGAGCAGCATTCCCTCCTCTCAGCCAAAATAAAAGTGCCTCCCAGGGCCTGGCACCCCTTACCCGGAGAGTTGACTGTGGGCTATAGGAAGGGGCCCAGAGTATCCCAGAACTGAGCAAGGGGAGGGGGTGTCCAGCTACGCAGGGAACGACCAAAACGGTTACTGCTGGAGCTGGCCAGATGCACCAGCCACCTCTCGCTCTCTCTCCATTCGCTTCTGGCCCCACACCCCCACGCTTTTCCCGGCGTATTATATATATATTTTAGGGAAAAATATCACAACCTTTTCAAACTTGTGAAACTTTCCCGGTGGATGAAACCCCTTCTTGGTCGGGGCTGATGGCTGCGTTTAGGCTTTGGAAGCGCCGTCGGAAGACAGCGATGGCGCAGGAAGGAGAGAGAATACCAGCGGCAAAATGACCTGCCTGATACCAGTTTAAACATCACTCAAAGGAAATTTTGCTAGACAGTAGTGCAGATGCAAATTTCTACATTTAATAGAGACTCTTATTTTGCAGTAGTTTTTTTTTTTAAATGTCTTGCTATTCAACTTTGAAAACTGTGTGAAGGGAAGGTTACAATAAAGGCTCTTTATGGCTTATAATTTCTCCAACAGTATAGCTCAGAATAAGTGGGGAGAAACAGCAATATTTAGTTAATTGTGAGCTGTTAGCTTTAGAAAATTTTGAGTTGGTATTTTAAAAGGGGGGGGATTAGTTTACTGTAGATCAGGTAAAAGTTATTTATTTATGGGGACAAGTTATCTACACCAAAAAGGATTGGATAGTAAGGACTTTAAAAAATAAATTATCTCTTACTTTCCTGTGGCTTTTATTAGATTCTATCTCCCTCTCTTCCCCACCTCCCCTCTTTCTGCCTTTTGCCTAGAAGCTGCCTGAAAAACTAGAGAGAAAACTTTTATTTGACTAGAGAAAAACCGTCTGAAAAGCATAGTGAAAAGCATTTCTCTTTCTCCTCCATTCAAATATACCATTTCCTTTCCAGTGACAAGTCCCATAAAAAAGTTTACATAACTTTGTAAGAAGTTCCTTAATTCATAATAATAGTCACATTTTAAAAAGGCTTGAAAGAAATTATGTTAATGAAGAGAACATTTGCAGTAATTTGGTGATAATTATCAGAATCGCCACAAATTCGCAGAGGCTTGAACAATACGTGTTCAGAGAAAAGCAAAACACATTATTTTAATAGTCTGATATGCAAACTATGGACCGTTCAATTATGAGGCTTAATAATGCATACATGATGTGATCTTGTTATTGGGATGGGAAGGTCTGCGGTGAGTCACTCATAAGACCAAGTGTGTGCTCTCACATCCAGTAAAATCCATTGCCATGGATCAGGGGCCCCTGCCAAATTGCATTTAAGAGAATAAAAATTAATGACTGAGAATTTGAGCGTTAAATTAACATTAATTATATGACCTGCATGCTGGAAAGATTAAATTTCTTACACCCTAATTAGATAACATCTCCTCATATATCAAACAATTTCCATTTCCATTTCCAGGTTTCAGGAATACAATGCAAGATGGGGAGAGGCAGTAGTTGAGGGCTTCCCTTTTCTGAAGTTGGGTGTCCAGCCACCAACTCCACTGCTGTCCTTTTTTCCTTCCGTTGACTCTTCAGCAGGAAGAGCCCTCAGGTTGGAGGTCATCTCCTACTGGCTGCGGTAGTTGAGAGCAGAAAGCTTGGTGGGAGGTACCCAAGTAGACCTGGAGTATCAGAGGGACCTGTTGCAGCTGCCCCACGTACGCTGCGCCACCAGGCAGTGTCAGAGGCCAGGAGATCTAGGTGGTAAGAACCCTGCAGGGACAGGGAAGGGAAGAAAGCCCAGCCCAGCCTAGCCCAAACGCACCACGGACCCTTTTAGAGTAGAAACTTTTGAACTAGAATTGCCAGGATGTAAGTAATCCTCAGTGTTGTATCTGGAAAAGAAAAAAGATTTTCTTAGGGAAAGAACAACCAAAGGCTAAGACAAGAGCACTCATTTCCTTTTTGAAGAGGTTTTTAAGAGGTTTGTCCATCATTTCCCCAGCAGAGCCCTGACGTTTAGAAATCTCACACCATCCTAACTACAGGAGCCCACTGTGGTGAGGCCAATTCGTTCTCTCTCTGATCCTGGCCGAGGTGAACACTTGTCGGGCGTGGCCACAGGGTGGGGAGTGGATAGGGGGTATCTCTCATATTTTAAAACCTGTTGCCGATGAAAGAGGGCATGAAAAGGGGCAGGGAAAGGGCAGGATTAGGTCAAACAGCCCCCGCCCGAACTCTAAGGACAGATGGTCGGTGGTGGCGCATCCGTTCTCTCTGTTCCTAAAATGCGTCTTGGGGGTCCCAGGGCTCCATAGAAAGCTGCATACACATTTGGTTTGGAAACAATGCCCAAGGACTTCAGCTCCTGGGATTAGGATTCGGTGTTTTTTCAGGGATATTCCGTGTGGCCCCAGACCTCTCACGTTTCCTCCCGCCCCTTCCTCTTTGCCTCACTTTCCCTAGGGACAGTAAAGAATACCGGGGACCTTTCGGACAGCTGTCCTGAGCACCCGGTGGGATGAGCCGGGCAAGATTAAAACCTCAAGGCGGCGGATTCTAAATCACTCAGAATAGAGTTTTCACGTGTCAGTGTTTCCATTCAGGCACTTTCAGGCTTTTGGAAGAAAGGGCAAGTGAGAGTGAGCGTGAGTTTACGCGATCGTAAATCGAGTGCTAGTGGCGGGGGAAGGGGGTGTCAGGAAAGTTGGCAGATGCGGGCAGAGGAGGGAGCTCTGCCTGCAGGTTCCCCTTCCCTTGGGACATTCGAGAACTGAAGAGAAAAGTAGTGGCGGACCAGAGAGGGGTCGGGGGCGCGCCCAGGGGGCGGGGCCTGGGGAGATGCTCCCCAGAGCTCAGAGCCTGGCAGGACCCTCCCGTCGCGGGCCTCCTGCGCTCTGCCCAACGAGCGCGCACACTTGGCAGGTAATGAGCGAACTACAAGCTCGTTGTAAAATCCAATCCAGTCTCTGGGTTGCCTTGAAAGTTAGCCTACCCCTTACTTATCCCGGGCTGGCAAATTTCCGCTCAATTTCGCACGGAGCCTGGGGCGGGTGGATTGTGGGGCAGGGAGGCGGGGCTGGACTCCCAAGCTAGCAGGGACGCCTGCAAGCAGTCAGATCAAGGCCTGGGCTTCTGGAAAGTCTGGAGACTTTCGAAACCTCGAGCTTGTTCTCTACCTCCGCCCACTCTCGCTCCTTTCGGCTGGGTTCTCTGGGGGAGGGCGTACGGATGCGGTGGGAAGGGGGTGTGCAAGTGAAAGAGACGGTCCATCCCGCCTTCCGGAAAAATACAGAAATGTTTCCCTTTTGGCAGATAAACGTCTCTTTTGGCAGGTGCGCAGAATTACAGCGTAGCAGCTGCTGTGGCAAGAACTTCGCAGCCCGGCTACTTGGTCAGAGAAGCCACCGCGGGCTCACCGCAGCTGGGCTCTCGGTTGCTCTTTCAATTTGACTTGTGTTTCTCCATTACACAGACACCCCGCCCCCACGCCCCCAGCGTGCTCTTGCTCGAAATGGTTACTACTTTTAGAAATTGGAAAATCAATACTAGTTTAGCTTCTTCCATGAGATGATGCACTAACCTTACAGGGAGGGAAACGGCCAAAGGCCTGGCTCCAGCCCCGGGAGAATTTTACACAGAAATTTACAATGAACGACACTTGAGCCCTGCTCTGGTTAGTAGCATTACAATAAGCCCAAGACATACCTCTTACGTATTCTCTGTCTGCCCTTGGTTGAGGTTTGGTTAAATGATCAAAGGCTTGCACCGTGGGTATTTAGTCTTCCTATTTTCTTAAACAACGTCTTGAATTGTTTCCTGTTAGTTTTGAGATGCCATTTGCAGCATGGACAGATTTCATATGCCTACTTCAGACTGTCTTCAAAGTTCTAGTTTAAAGAACATTATGTAAACCTCTCTCTATTTACATAAGAGCTTTAACTCAAACCGCTCAGAAAACCATTTATTACCAAGGGAAACCCATGCAGGGGAGCAGCATAACCGACCTGTATCTTTATGGCACTCTCCAGAACAGCAGTTAATTCTTTTTGAAAAAAAGAAAGGAAGAAAAAAGTAGATGTAAAAGGAATTGGAGCATTTTGTATTTTTATTCAGCTTGACTTTATATCATCTGAACACTATTTTTAAGGTCAATTCAGCCAGCAGTGGCATTTGTGGAATACACTTTTAATCTATGTGGTCAGCATTTATCTAGGCCACAATCCCCTTCAAATTTAATCCCAAATGTGAGAGCAAATGTCATTTTAGTTGTAGAATAACTTAAGTACAAATTTTACTAAAGTCTAAATTACTGAAAGGATTCATGAATATATGATCACTGTAAGCAAAAGTCATGCAGCAATAAAATAAATAGAATAAATTTTTTTCTTTTTTTAACTACTAATAATTTAATGAGATTCTTTCTCCCTTTCTCCCTCCCCTCCCCTCTCCACCAGAACCCTCCCTCTCCTCTTATCTCTTCTTCCTTCCTTTTTCTTTCTCTTTCTCTCTCTCTTTCCATCTACTTACTAAAGGTTTTGAAAGGTTTTTAGTGTTATACACTGTTATAATTTGTTTTAGGAAGATGAGGCCTGGTGAGATAGGAAACATTGTAAAAAAAGTACAAAATTGGGATACCATGAAGGACAATCTCTTGTTCTAAATCACATGGGAAGTTAGCTTAGGGGTATTGCTCTATCTCTGCTACTGCATTAGCAGAAAGAAAAAAAAAAGTCATTTAGATACTGGCACTTTCATCTCATTAAAAAAGATTGACAAAGGTCCTAGGGATACTTTTCTTCAACTATTAGATGATAAGAAGCTGGAAATATTTCAAGAGAGTTCTTAGATTCTGAGGTTCTTCCTGGTGACCACTTTCCATTTAAAACAGTCTCCTCTCTTCTGCAAACCCAGGACAGAAGCTGTTCCACAGCCATGATTCCAACATGAAACCTGTCTTGTTAGGGGAAGAGACTAGATTTCCATACATCCTCCCACAGGATGTCCCTTCTAAGATGTAGTTAAGTGGTATTGTGGGTAGTGTTGTTACCAAGAGAAATTGTGGATCAGACATGGGTGTCTCAAGTGTCCTATCACTTGCTGCCCCTTTCCTCACTCTTCCCTGTCACCCTAAGCACACAGGTTCCTAGTCTGCCCTTCCTTTGTGATATTTTAACCCACTGAAACTCTTTCCTCTGAGAGACTCCTTACTGTTGCTTTCCTTGTCATCATCAATCTGATAAGGTAATCAATACCAAGGTGTTAAAAGCTGATAAATGCTTAAATGGCATTTATATGTTTTTCCACGGCAGCTTAGAGGGTCCATATTATAGGCCACAAACAATGAATCTTGACTTGGAATTTAAGATACTTTAAGCAAGAGAAATTTGTGGTACTCCCCAAAATATAGGTACATGGCCATGAGTCATCTTTTGTATCTCCTCTTTTTAAAAAAATTGTATTTATTTATTATTAGAGAGAGGGGAAGGGAGGGAGAAAAAAAAGGAGAGAAATGTCGATGTAGGAGAGAAACATTTATTGATTGCCTCTCATATATGCCCAACGGGGGACTGAACCCACAACCCAGGCATGTGCCTTGATGGGTAATTGAACCTACAACCTTTTACTTTACTGAATGACAGCCAACCAACTGTGTACTCTCTTTTAAGACCAGCTCTACCTTTGTAATCTACCCAGATGTAAAATTTCTGCTGGAAAAACAGTACTGTTGTAGAATTCTTTATTAGTAGTTGAGCAGAGTTGGAAATGTTTTAATATAATTGGTATTGTATTGAAGAATTTATTTCTTCTAGTAACAGATTCCATGAGCCTGACTCTACTCTCTGGGGAAAATGATCATGATAGGCCAACAAAACTATTTGCATCCCATTGTGATTGATTCAGCAAGTGCACCTGATCAGAGCAGGCCAATCAAGGCCAATGAACATTAGCCTCATAATTTTGGCCAGAATGATGAGGAGAAAAAAAAACCAAACAAACCCAAAACTAAAGTTCTGATTACCACATATATTAAGGTATAAACCTTCATTTTCTGGGAATTCTGTTGTGCAGGGAATATGCTTGGGAAAAAGCAATACAAAAGAAAGGAGGGGGAAAGTAATAGAAGATGATATAATTGAGCCCCTGGATTTAAATGTGCCTAAAATCTCCTCTTGGATTTTTTTGTTTTGTTTTATTTTATAAGCCAGGAAATTATTTTTACCCCTGAAGTTAGTTTGAGTTTCTGTCACTTTAATTTGAAATAGTCATGACTGATGTTTCTCATATTCTTAAGGGAAGAAAGTTGAGTTAATTGTGCATCTCAGTTCATGGCACATTATCATAATTGGTTCATGCAAAGCCCTTCTCATATCTATCTTCCTTCCTCCTTTCTCTCTCTTCCTCCATGTATAGTGTTACAATGACCAGCTTATTACATGTTTTTTAAAGAGCTTATGTGAAAGTTTCTCCTATCTATCTATGCATCTATCTATCTATCTCCAGATATCAGGTGAACTTGCACCATAAAGGTTTCAAATACTTAATTTGACTGAATACTATGCCAGGCTGTTTTCTCAAATTGCTATACCAGTCTACGTTTATACCAGATGACCCCTCTATTCCTGGGAGACAATGCAATTTATTGTACAAATTGAGACATTTTTGACAACAAAAGCAGATATTAATAATTATGCTGGACAACAAGAGTAAACCATTGTTTCAGACAAATTGGGATGTGTGGCTACCCCCAAATCCTTGCCAGCTTTCCCATTTCTGCTACTTTAACAAGTATGAAAGTAACTTTCTTTGTTATTTTATTTTGTTTTTCATGACTATGTTTGAACATCTTTGTTATGCTTGTTAGGTTTTTGGGTTTCCTGTTTGGTAAATTATTTATTTATATACATTTTCCATTTTTCTTTGGTCAAATTGCTACAGGAATCACTGGTACATTCTAGATATTAGTAATTATCAGTTATAAACATTGTTGACATCTTTACTCTTTCTGCTTTCTGCCTATTAACATAATCCAAGGTATCCTTCATTGAACAGAAATCTTTACTTAAAATTACATTCAATTATCAGTATGGTGGACACAAGGATATGCTGTTCAAAACCCTCATCAAAGAGAGACCTCTTGCCCCAGCTGCTGGGAATGCTGTTGGCACACATACTTTAGTTCTCAACCACTAATGGCTTCAGCTGGGTTCCCAATTCTGTTCCATTGGTCTATATGTCTATCCTTTTCCTAGGACCACACAGTTCTGATTACTGTAGCTTTGTAGTACATTTTGAAATAAGAAAATGTAATTGTTACAACATTGTTTTTCTTTTTCAAGATTGTTTAGGTATTCTGTGTTCCTTGTAATTCCAAATGCATTTTAAGATCAGCTTGACTGTTTCTGAAGAAGAAAAAAAAGCAGTAGAAATTTTAATGACTACTCAATCTGCCAGACAATTTGGGGTGGGTTGTCATTTTAATAATATTAAGTCTACCATCCATGAAACATGGGTATTTTTCTATTTATTTAGGTCTTCAATTTTTTTTCAACAATGCTTGGTAGTTTTCAGTGAACAAGTCTTGAACTTTGGTGTCATTTATTCCTAAATATTTTATTATTTTTAATGCTATTGTAAATGAAATAGTTTACTTAATTTTACTTTAAGATTACTCATTGCTGGTGTACAGAAATGAAACTGATTTTTATATATTAATCTTGTATCTTGCAACTTTGTGAACTAAGTTATTAGTTGTAATGGGGCTTTTGTTTATATTTCTTTAGTGTTTTCTCCATATAAGATCATATTATCCATGAACAGAAATAATTTTGCTTTTTGTTTTCAATATGGATGCCTCATTTCTTTCTTTTTAATTGAATTTAATGGGGTGACATCAGTTAACAAAACCATACAGGTTTCAAGTGTACAACTAAACAAAACATCATGTGCACACTGCATTGTGTGTTCATTGCCCAAAGTAGTCTCTTTCCATCTAACTTATTCCCCCTTTGCCATCTTCCACCTCCCACAACCCTGGTCTTTTATTTCTTTTTCTTGACTAATTACCTTGGATAGTACTACCAGTACAATGTTGAATAGAGGTGGTAAGAGGACACCTTTGTCTAGTTTATAATCTTTAGGGGAAGCTTTCAGTCTTAACACCATTAACTACAAAGTTAACTGTGGGTTTTTCATAGCTGCCCTTTATCATATTGAAAAAAATTCCCTTCTGTTCTTCATTTCCATTATAAAAGGGTGATGGATTTTGTTAATTGATTTTCCTATGTCTATTGAGGTTATCATGTGTTTTTCTACTTTTTATTCTATTAATATGTTGCATTGATTGATTTTCATATGTTGAACCAACCTTGCATTCCTGGAACAAATCCCACTTTGGTCATGATATGCAATCACTTAATATGTTGCTGAATTCAGTTTACTAGTATATATTGCTGAATTCAGTTTAGTAGTATTTTTTTACATCTATTTTAATAAAGGATACTGGTCTGTAGTTTTTTTGTGATGTCTTTTTCTGGTTTTGGTGTCAGGGTACTATTGACTTCATAGAATGAGTTAGGAAGTATTCCCTTCTTTTCTATTTTTTTTTTTTTGAGAGTTTGAGAAGGCTTGGTAATAATCAGTTTTTAATTGATTATTAAGCTCACTTAGCTTGGCTTCAGCCTGAATGGTCATTCCTGCACTACTGTGTGAAGTAAGGACTCTCTCTCTCTCTCTCTCTCTCTCTGTATGTGTGTTGTGACCTATAAGAGCAGACTCTGTACAGGGCATATATTCAGTTCTCAGTTTATAGTTATCAGAAGAACTTTGGATTTTTCTTTGTATTTGACCCAGTAAGGTCTGCTCATAAATAATCTTGCTAAGTTAAGTTCAGCTGGGACATCAGTCTTACTGCCCTATGTCTTTGTACTGTTACATTGTTTCATAATAGAATGTGAAAATTCCCTTAGATGCAAGCAGTGGCTCTCTAAGAAAAATAAATCAACTTATTGTATAGACATAGTTACCATAAAATCATCATCATTCAAATACTTGGCTTATTTTATGTTTTAGCTTTTATTTTATACACTTATTTTAATTTTTATTTCACTTTTAACCAATGGGTATTTTTACTCACATACACAACTTCCTGTGAAAATTTACTTTGAAATGTCATGATGATCCTCCCAAAACATGTAATGGGTATGAATTTATCAACATATATAAATAATAAGAAAAATACACACTTTTAAACTATTTTCTGTGCCGAAGAAAGAATTTTGGAGGGTAAATTCAGTAAAAATTTCATCCTCAAACAATGAAAGTCTCTGGATTTACCTTTAAGAGTTCAGGAACATTCCAGCCTTCTTTAGAGAAGGGGAGCAAGCAAACCTCTTCTAATTCACACTGTTGGGGGAAAACAAGAGCAAGCATTCACTGAAACTGGAATTAGGCATCATTGGCTACTCAAAATAGTTTATAAGAAAGGGCAATCCAATAAATAATGTGTTGTTTACATTAGTGTTTATGAGCTGTGAGACTGTCCTCCCTGGATGATGTGCTCAATTCTTCTAGGAGAGCCGAAGGAAGTCCAGACAAAAACTAAAAGGAATGGATTTTTCCACTTGCTTGATTTTCACTGAGCATTAAGTCAAGACCAAATTGCCTGTTGTAAACTGACTATTCAGTACAAGGTTATGTATTTATAGTGTTAACTCAGTACATATGAATGTGGAACTCTTTGTTCTATTTTTCCATTTAAACACATGAGCAAAATCTAATCTTTCTCTACTATTGCCTTCAACTTAAAAAACATTCTTTAATTGACTGAAGAAACTTTTTTCCTTATTTCATGTTATTTTTCTTCAGCCAAACATTGGACTCAATATATATCAGAGGATATAAAGAGAAATAAGGACACTATGTTAGGAGATAGAGATAGAAAACAAATACAACTCTGCAATTCTCTCTATGGGCTCACAGCATAGGTGGGGGAGATGGGTAGGTAAATATTACAATGTGATCTATGACATGTTTCACTCATTTACTGGCTAAATTTACCCATTCATTCTATTTAATGTGCCTGCTGTGTGCCAGGTACTGTGCTAATCCTCAAAAGCAATGGTTGTCAGCCTAGGTTCATGTTAGGAGAATCACTTGGGAAACTTAAAAAAGATGTCTTGTTTCACTTGCAGAGGTAATTGTTTAAGTGGTTAAGCTTAGACACTAGGAGCTTGAAACACTCCCCAGGTGATTATTCTGTGCAGCCAAGTTTGAGAACCCCTGCTCTAAAGAGATAAAGATATTTACCTTTTCCCCAGGAAACTCATAATTTCATGACAGACACAGATAAGGAACCAGGCAATTATAACCCAGTGTGAAGAGCTTTATGACTATGGTGAGTATGGGGAGTTATGGTCACATTTTTTCTCCCATTTTATAGATGAAGAATCTGAATCTCACATGTTAGCAGATTTGTTTAATATCATAGACTGAGTAGGTAACAGAGCAAGGATCTAAATCTAGATCAGTTAGATTTCATTGACCTATGAATCATTAGATTAACTCTCAATAGAAGGAAACTATACCTCCTCATAGTAGGAAAAGATAAGAATTAGGACTATTTATTTTCATTATTTTACAAAGGAATTCACAGTTCTTTGTTCTATGGATAAAGTACTCACATGAATTTCTAAAAAATTTCAAGTGAAAAACGATAACAAATAAAAAGGTCTAGTCAAGAAACAGGTATAAATGACCCATGGACATGGACAACAGGGTGGGGATTGACTGTGGGAGTGGGGGGTGGGGTGTCTGGGGGCATGGGAAGGGCAAGGGAGAGCAATAGGGGAAAATTGGGAAACTGTAATAGAACAACAATTAAAAAAAATACCCTTGTGAGTCCATGTTCTCAAAATATTTACTGAACTAGTTATTCATAACATAAGGGAATCCTGGGAAGGCAATATTTTTACATTATTATTCTTATGTTTCTTGGAATATCCACCTGATATATTTAGAAAACCATCCTAATAATTTAGTTATCATTCTTATGAAATAATAATAATGAATATAAATCTGGAATAAGGGTAGGGGTATCTTTGATAATCTGACTCATAATGATTAAATCTTCAATTATACAACACCATGTAATTTGAACATTCCCTAGGCCTTCTGAAATGTGCTGTTCTAGTTAGAGTTTTTGCTTCCTCAGAGACTTCACAGCATCCTCTTATTTTTTTATGCAGGAATCTGTAAAAATCTGAATGCAAAGTTTCTGTTTAAATTATTCTAGTTTAGGTTTTCATTTTTTACAGTATTTCTTTAGGAAAACTTTTGCCTGTGGAAAAACATCTCAGCTCATCATAAAAAGGGTATACGCAGGCAAAAAGCAAAATAACTTTTCTACATTTTGTAATGATGTTTTATGTATCAGTGAGGTTGTGCATGGCATGTGCAAATTGAAAACAAAAAAAGTGAAGCAGCATCTCTGTGATGTCCATCTGGAGGTTTAGTGAGTAAAGATTATCAGCCAAACTCTAGAAGAAACACTTTGACTTTGCCCAAACAAGACTAGAGCTGAAGCTGACAAAAATATGAAATAAAGTAGAATTTTACTATTTTAACTAGATTGCAGTAGTAACTTAGAGAGAACAAGGAAGTCTAGGTAGAGAGTCAACTTCTAAAAGCTAATTTTAAAAGGAAAAAAAAGAACCCAGGGGTGCAAATACATTATGAAAAAATAAATATTTGAGTGTCATTGAGATATTTAATAGTTATATTAGAATGCTTTTGATGCAGAGATTTCAGAATGTCTGAAACTTAAAAATATCACAGTGATTGCAATTCTGCATATCTGTAGGGGTTCTTTTATATACCATATAGCTTTTTCATTTTTATCTGTGAGATTCTACTGAGGTTATATTGAGCTGATTGTATGAAAAGGTCCTACAAAGTTCAAGATAAATTTTGTCCTCTAGATCTTACCTTATAATAATAATAAGCAATGGTTACTGCTTTTGGTCATTGTATGTAACAAAAACTTTAGTTATTTCCATCAGTGGGTTTATACATGTAAGACAGCTTATTTCTGGGTCATACCCAGGAAGCAGACATTTGTCTTTTTTTTGTATCTGAAAGAGACTGGGGTCTGCATGAAATTTAACATGGGTAACTCAGCATGAAATACCCCACTATGGGCATTTGATTCTTAGGAAGCAATTTAAAGATGCAAAGTTATACATGTGCTACGGAGCTTGTCTTGTATACAAATTATCTGTATAAGTAGGCTGTTATAGGAAGCATGCAAATAATGACTCCCAACCCCAAACCCAACGGTTTTAACAAGAAAGTTCTGTTATCCTACACACCAAGTAATCCTGAGACAAGGTAACTCTAATACTGTTAGTTCATTGGATCCTTGATTCACTAACAACCCAGGTTCTTTCCATCTTTTTTTTTTTTCCCCAGCTATCTCTAGTTTTGTCTCCAGCTAGCTTCCCTCAGGGTTAAAAAATGATTGCTGTTGTTTCAGGCATCAGATGAAGATACAACAATATTTGATAGTAGGAGGATCTTTGTTCTATGTGTCTCTTAAGATTTAACTTTTCCTGAAGTCTCCAGTGGACTCTGTTCATAGACCGGAGCTGGGTGATATGTGCATGCTATCAAAGGAAACAAAATCATCCTAATTGGATTCCTAATGAGTCATATGAGGAGGATGGACACTTGAATTAAATTGTGGCCACTCTTGGTAAAGAAGAAAGTGGAATGGCTGTTAATTGGGAAAAAATTGGTGACTCTTTGGGGGAAATAAAAAAGTGATAGAGGAGAATGAGAGAGAAAAAATATAATTCAGGAAAATAAAGCTCAGAGATGATTCTTTATAGGAACAGATGGACTTACAGCTATAGGAAGCAGGTGGCAACAGAGTAGAAGGACTCTATTTTTAGCCAACCTAAGTGGGTCTCTATGCACAGCAGCTCAGGAATGTGGGTAAAACAGAATGGGGAATCAGAAGCTTCTTGTACTGGTCACTGAATTGGTATAAATTTTGTTTTTGTATGATTAAGCCAGTTAACATGATTTTATAATAAAATAATGAAGGTGCAGTGTTTAAGTGATTTTCTCAGGTTCGTGTGATAAATGTGGTTATTTTTTCCATCCATGCAACCTGGAAATGTGGGAATAGTCTAGAGTGAATGCCTAATTCTCCTCATAATCCATACATTCATTCATTCACAGATAACTTATTGAGCACCTATGTCCAAGTACCATTTTAGGCTCTGGAGTTGATATATATTTTTAAAGATTTTATTTATTTATTTTTAGAAAGAGGGATGGAGAAAGAGAGGGAGAGAAACATCAATGTGTTGTTGCCTCTTGCATGCCCTGATCTGGGGACCTGGCCCACAACGCAGGCATGTGCCATGACCGGAAATCAAACCTGCAACCCTTTGGTTCACAGGCCAGAGCTCAATCCACTGAGCCACACCAGCCAGGGCTGGAGTTGATGTCGAAGTAAGTATAGAAATCTGTATCTACATGGAGCTTACACTTTAGAGGGAGGAGACAAACAATAACCAACCAAATAATATATAAAGAACAGATGATGATAGCTTCTATGGAGAAAAATAAAGCAATTATAGGTAGGGTGAGACAAGTTTGGTATTTTAATTTTATATGGTGTGTTCAGAAAAGACCCTATTAAGAGGGTTTTTAATCAGAAACCTCAAAGAAGGAGTGGTCATAAGGATATCTAGGGGAGGAATGTTCCAGACAGTGGGAATAGAAGTTACAAGGTTCCTAAAGTAGGAGTTGTCTTGAAATCTGGACCAGGGAAAAGAAGGAGATAAGTAGTGAGGGATGAGTTCAGAGAAGTGATGGATTATGCAGGGTATTGCAGGCAATTGGCTCTCAAAGTGTGGTCTTCAGACCAGCAGCCTCAGCATCTCCTGAAAACTTGTTAGAAATGGAAATTATTGGGCCTCACCCAGGCTTCCTGAATCAAAAGCTCTTGTGGTGGGGCTCAGCAATGGGTGTTCTTAACAAGACTCCTTGTGATTCTGATTCTGGTGCAGCTAAAGTTTGAGAACTAGTGTTGTAGGCTATTTTAAGGACTTTGTATTTTATTTTGGGTGAAATGGGAATCATTGAAAGCTTTTAAACACAGAACATAACCAGATTTCCATTTTAAAATGATCATTCTGACTGCTTTGTTGAAAATAAACTATAGGGAAATGAAGGAAAAAAGCAAATAAAGCAGTTGGAGATTGTAGTAGTCTGAACAAGGAGGGATGTTGGCTTGGACTTTGATGGCAGTAGAGGTGGTGATAAGTGGTTGGATTCTGAATATATTGTACTTTGAAGATAGAGCCAACAGAATTGCTGATGACTTATATGTGAAGTGAGAGATAGTAGATAAGAATTATTTCAACATATTTGCCCTGAGCTACTGGAAGGACATTATAACTCTTGGCCATGATGCAGAAAATTGCAGGGGAAGATGGTTTAAGGGTTAAAATGAAGAGCATGGTCATGTTCAGTTTGAAACAGATATGCCAAGTAAAGAATTCAGGGTAGTGATTTGGCTTGGAGTTAAAACTTGCAAGTTGTCAGGGCATATATGCTATTTCTAGTATGGGCCTGGATGAGATCATTTGGGCAATAAATATAGATGGGGAAGACATCTTAGACCTGAGCGCTGAATATTTAAAGGTTGGAGATGAGGAGAAAACAGCAAAAGAGATTGGGAAAGAGTAATGAGTGAGATTATAGGAGAAAGGAGAGATGGGGCCCTCTAAGCCAAATTCAGAAAATGATTCAAGAAAAAGGGCATGACAGCGTGACTGGGATAGGATGAGTAGAGTATGGCACTTTCCTTGGGTGCACTATGTATAGGCGGTACCTAGAAACTCAAGATCATTAATATCTTAATATAATATTTAAAGAATATAATTTATTTAGAAAATCTATGATAAACAAAACATCACAATTTAAATAAAAAGAGAATCTGACCCTGTACTCGTACCACTTACCTTACCTTTTTCATCTGGCCAGATCTTCTGTTTATTTAAAATTTTGATATTTTATCATCATGAATTTTTGTATTTATTGTCATTTAAAATGTTACATTAAAATATTCTTTATCTAGATTACTGAGATTTTGGCACTCCCTCAAATTTTGTACCTGCAATGAATGCCTCACTTACCTATTCTGTCAAGATAAAGACAGAAGATTGATTAGATTCAGGAATACAGTCAGTGGTAACTCTGACAAAAGCTGACTCAGTGGTGTTGGGAGGATAAAATATAACCAGAGGGGGCTGTTCAAGAGGGAACGGGAGGAGAATTGAGGACAGTGAACTTAAACTATTCTTCTAAGTTTTGTTAAAGGAAGCAAAAAATTGGTCATTCGCCATGGGGGATGTGGGGTCAAGTATGGGTTTTATTTCATATGGAAGAAAATTACAGCATGTTTGCATGTGGAGAGAATGATGGAAAAATTGAGAGGTCGATAATACAGAACAGGGGACATATATCATAAATGGGAGAAGCTGGACACATGTGAATGTGAATGTGTTGCTGAGAGGGCCCAAGGCTTGGAGTGAGAAAAGGGATGTAGTTTCAGTTATACTGGAAGAAATTAAGTCTGCTTGCAAAGGATGGGTACATTAGCTCCTAAAACTAACCCTTATAACTATTGTATGTGTAATATATGTAACAGAACAGTCAAACATTCTTGACAAGTATGTCATCACACATACAGAAGCGTGGTCAACATGGGTCATTCTCATAATATCCTTTGATAAAGGGCCATGTCATATGTCATGAAGCAAAATTGCCTAGGTGTTTAGCCTTTTGATATTTAATATTATGTAAGTCTAGATTTAGGCTTCCAGGGAAGTGGGCATATGAGTATTCTTAAATTTGCTTTCCATCTATTGGATTTTTGATTAGAAGTCAATGTCAAACACATCAAGGTGATTCTGTCAAACACATCAAGGTGATTCAAACTTGGTGTACTTCAGCTGTGCTCCATTGTGGATTAAGGATAGAGCTCATCTCTTTGGGAACCAGGTGGAGATAGCATTTATTAAGAAAGTTAGGAAGCTTACTTTGTGTTCTAGTCCTGAAATGAAGTCTCTTCACCCCCTTATGGAGGGTCAGAGACAGAATTACAAGCAAAGCCAGGGTTTGCCTCAGAAGGCAGGTGAAACAGTGTTTGGTTAAGACTAACCCAGGAGCATGGCAGAGAGAATTTTAGCTTTACATTTTTTCTTCAGAGAAGGTTTTAGCAGACATCCATAGCCATATGAGTTGCTGCAATGCCTCTTGACCAGCGTGTCATCCTGACGGACCTCCTTGGGGTATAGAAGACACCCCTCAGATGAAAGAACACAGTGGACTCATGTATGGAATTTTTTGTTATTGATGTTTTAAAGGTTGGAGGTTATCAGCCTGGATTGTAATTTTTGTTAAATTTTTTTTTTTTTTTTTTTTTTAGTTTTTTTATTCTCAAAGGTAAGTGGCAACTACAATCATTTGCCACTTAAGAAAGCCATCTGATGTTTAAGGTCAGTCAAATAAGCAAATGCTACAATTACAATATGGGCAAACTCAATGTTTTGTGTTTCATAAACTAAATAAATGTGCACTGACTAAATTTTTCAAATTTCAGCTTCTGAGGCTGGTGGCAAGTAAACCCCGCGGGAGCGTGTGTCTCAAATGCCCTTTATCCTTTTTTTCCTGTCATTAATGAAGAAACTCCATGAGAGTGGGCTGAGGAAATGCAGCCAAAGGACAGGTGATCCACCTGCCCAAGGGAGCCTGGACATATCAAAGACGCTGGAGGGAAGGAGCAAACCCATGTCCTAGATGACAAGGGGGAAGATAGAGTGCCGAGGAGCCCAGAGATACGTCATAGGATTAAACTTTACAGACACTAAAGTTCCACTTGGGAAGGGTCACACACTGCTATCCTGGGATTCAAGTGCCAGGATTTTTATAAAACTGCCAACAAGTCCTATCTTTAAGAGGGAAACTATTCAAGTCTCTGATCTCTTAGAGATGATGATTCATCTCTAAGTCATTTAATACTTTGAAATTTGTCAGTGATATAATGGGAGCAAAGTTTTTCCTGTAAAGAAGACATAGGCTGTTTGTTCCTTGCAAAGGAAGTGAAAAATGAGAAAACCATCTGGCATTTGCTCAAAATATCTAGATAATTGAAGCCAAAGTATCTTTTAGCTTAATTTTATATCAATGAACATCCTTTATGCCCCCTTATACATTTGCTGTGTAGAAAGTATCTTAGGAAAAGGGCTTGAAATTTTCTTTAAGAATTTTGAAATATAATGGTTATGAATAAGATTAAATTGTATTCTTCATTATTCCTAGCAATTTGGCTATTCTTGAATTTAATACATATTTGTATATATGTTAATTAAAGAGATATTCTTTAAGAGTCTTTATAGATTGAAAACTCCTACCTTTATTGAAAATTTCATAGCATTGATCAGATATTTTTCACAGGTGATGTGGTCTCTCTGTTATCTCTCAAAATTTGCATTTCAAAGCTGATTGATAGACCAAGTGAGATGAAGTTGATGTCCTTTTCGCACAACAGAGATGTAAGATGAATCTCTGCTTAGAAACATTATTTACTGCCAAGGTTATTTAATAAATTTAGTTTTGCATTTCTAATTCAGAATCACATGTTTTGCACCACACATTAAAGCTCTGTTACAAAAGCTCACATTTATTGGGAAAATGAACTGTATTTAAAACACAGTATCTGCACCCTCCCTCACTTAAGTGTATAAAGTGTTGTATTTTTATTAATTAAGATATGTAATTATGCAATGATATCTTCTCATGTCAACAATGAGAACCACATTTTATTCCACCTTTTAATCTGGGTCTAAATTAATTTTGTTTTACTGGAAATAAATTTCAGAATTTTGGGAAACATTATAACTCTCTAGTTAAAGAAAAATCTTTATTTTATGGGAAGCATCATATTAACACCCAATCAAACTTGAAACTATTAGGTAAACTAGTGCCAGTAGATTTAGCTGGCAGCTGGCTTATTTAAATCTCTTAACTGGTCAGTATTTGAAAATTGCTGTCAATTTTGTGACATATATTCTCTAAATTCCATCACCCTAGATGATATAAAAAGATTACATTTTATGTCATGCCCTATGAAGTTTAGAAATTAAATGATCCAATTAGGTTCTAGATTTGAAGAAAGCAAATTTATCCAGAGCACCAAAAATATAAAAGTTTATGGTTTTTCTGATAAATTTATAACAGAAAGTATATGAGAGGAACTTGGTTTTGACCTTATTCTTCAAGTTTCTTCTTCTTCCTCTCTTTCTCCCTATTTCTCCTCCTCTCTCTGCCCCTTCTCCTCTCCCTCTTTGAGTTTGGGGTTCAACTTTATTTTCAACAAAAATGGAAAACATCCATTAAAGACCATATAGTTCATTAGCTAAGTAGGAAATGAGCAATGGCTTTTCTTAATTGAAGAATAAACATGAGTTCTAATTTATATTTTTCTTCTTTTCCTTAGGCCACTCCTTAATTAGCCATCAATTGAACATAATTCTGGTTGGTCATATTGGATGAACTTTGCTTATTTTTCTGTATTTTAAAATACTTAATTTAGAAAAATTCTCTAACTCTAAGCAACTACAAAACTGGAAAAAATATATAAAACAATTTTTACAACATTGACCTTAGAATAATCTCTAGTGCAAAGTAAGATTTCAGTATTTATTAATGATCAAATGGCCATTTACAGAAAAAAGGAAAGGACTTTGCCAGAAAATAGCAGCATGTTTCATCTTTTCTACCAAAATGTCTACCACAGTGCCACATGCATATCAATTTATATGATTGGTTGCCAAACATCTAAAGATGACACTTTGACAGATGAGAGGATGACTAAAGATTTTGGCCACATCTGTAATTGTTTTATTTTTGTTATATTTCTGTGGCAGAAAGATCCAATTGTTTCTTGTAGGTAATTCTTATACAACTCAGTCAAATAATTAATACCCAATTAGGTTGTCAGTCCTGAGGGGGTGAAATTTCGCCTGTTTAGTTATTGTCAGTTTTCAGTTATGGGGGAAAGAAGATGTACCTCTTAGAACGAAAAATTCCTCTGGGCTTGTGGGCTCTCAAGAATGACTCTAAGGCTTTAGCAGAAGGTCTCAGCATTTCTATAATACAGTAGTCCCTCTCTATATCGCGATTCACTTATCACGGCCTCACTGTATCACGGGATTTAAAAAAATATTAATTATTTATAGCGGATTTTTCGCTATATCGTGGGATTTTGTGGTACTGTACATGTATGTTGATAAAGTTACATAGGTTTAAGAGGGTAGAATATTTTTAAGAACATAAGTAGTGTTTATAAAAGTGTGGAAAAGGTTAATAAGGGAGTAAAAAAAGTTAATAAGGGACTGGGAACTGTTTATAAGTGTGCGGGAAGGGCTGATAAAGTCTTAAAAAATATATAAATACTAAAATAAATGTAAGGTTCCTACTTTGCAGATTTTCACCTATCGCGGGGTTCTGGAACGTAATACCTGTGATAAGTGAGGGAATATTGTATCTATATAGTGAGTCAAAAGATGGCACCTTTCACATGGAGAAAAATTTGGAGTAAGAAAATAGGGAGCCAAAGCTTTGATGTACCTGACTGTGTGGCTACAGGAAATGCACACAAACACAGATATTAGCCCTCCCCACCCCTCCTGCTGTCCTCTCTACTCAGGATGGGTGTAGAGTAGGGTGATGGGAGCAGTGAAGCTTAGAGAAAGTCAAACATGGCAGAAGGGGACCACCTCCTTTCAAGATAACTCCTTTCAGGTTTTGAGTTTTTTTAAATGAGAGAGGTGGCCTCTTTAATACTTTCCTTCCTCTGGTTGACATTTACAGTTTGAATTTGCTATGCATTTGGCTAGTAGTCTTTACAAGGCACCATGTTTGAAGTGGCCAAGAGTTATATTTGCATTGTCTTGCTATTTGCTGAAATCACATCTCCCTGTTTGAGGTGGTTGTTATATCATCTTTTGAGCTCATTGAGGGCAGGGGCCATATGTTGTATTTCTTTCATAATCTGGGAAATGATTTCTTTCATAACACCTCTGCAATTGTGTTACTTACCAATGACCTAGGCTTGACAGCAGCAGCCACATTAGGAGCAACATCAACTTCCATTTATTGACAGAAAATATATTAGATAGTCTACAAACTTATAATCTATGTTGCTACTACGCTGTCTTTCATTTTCTGTGGTTTTCTTAGGCTTCATGATACTTGATAGAGATGTTTTTACTTTTTACCTGCCATGTTAGTTCAGAGAATGGATAGAGACAGGGATAGGGTTGATGGGTACAGGGGTGTGGAATGCACAGATTCATTATCAGTTAAATCTACAAGTAGACAGATTTAACCTGTGGCCCAAAACACAGTGGGAACAATAAACCATAAGTCCTGCTGATGGAAGTTCAAAAGGGAGCCCTCTGTTTAGAGAAATTAAAAGGTGGGGAATGAATATCAAGCCTTCCTAACTAACTTCTGATAGTCAGCTGTGGATCAGTACTTTAACGAACTGTGAAGATGATTTTGGACCCTTTAACAGTTTGTCTGTATTTTTTGTATGTCTCTCCCATCAGGGTAAGAGTCACAACAATATTAATTAATATTGTTGACACTATTACAAATATTCCCATTCCCTACCCATTGTCCCCTCCACCCAGCTCTGACCCCTCTGAGATATGTCAGTTTGTTCCATGATGCATGCCTCTGGTTTTATTTTGTTCATCAGTTTATTTTGTTCATTAGATTCCACATATGATTGAGATCATATGGTACTTGTCTTTCTCTGGTTGGCTTATTTTGTTCAGCATAATAATCTCCAGGTCCATCTATGCTGTTTCAAGGGTTAAGAGTTCCTTTTTTTTTTTTTTTTTTTTTTTTTATAGCTGAGTAGTATTCCATGGTGTAAATGTACTGCTTCTTTTTTATCCACTCATCTACTGGTGGACACTTGGGCTGTTTCCAGATCTTGGCTATTGTAAAAAATGCTTCTATGACCATAAGGGTGCACATATTCTTTCTGATTGGTGTTTTGGAATTCTTAGGATGTATTCCCAGAAGTGGGATCACTGTGCCAAAAGGCAGTTTCATTTTTACTTTTGTGAAGAAACTTCATATTGTTTCCCACAGTGGCTGCAGCAGTCTGCATTCCCACCAGTGGTGCATTAGGGTTCCCTTTTCTCGGCATCCTTGCCAGCACTTGTTGTTTGTTGATTTATTAATGATAGTTATTTTGGCAGGTGTGAGGTGATAGCTCATCATAGTTTTAATATGCATCTCTCGAATGACTAATGATGTTGAACATTTTTTGTATGTCTATTAGTCATTTGTATGTCCTCTTTGGATGTGTCTATTCAGGTCCTTTGCCCACTTTTTGATTGGGTTGTTTGTCTTACTGGTATTGAGCTGTATAAGTTTCTTATATATTTTGGAAATTAACCCCTTATCAGATATATCATTGGCAAATATGTTCTCCCATACAGTAGGTTTCCTTTTCATTTTGTTGAGGGTTTTCTTTTGCTGTGCAGCAGCTTTTTAGTGTGATGTAGTTCCATTTGTTTATTTTTTTGTTTCCCTTGCCCTAGGAGATATATTGGCAAAAATGTTGCTATGCGAGATGTCTGAGATTTTATTGTTTATGTTGTCTTCTAGGATTTTTTATGGTTTCATGACTTACATTGAAGTCTTTTATCCATTTTGAGTTTATGCTTAAGAGTCACCACAAAATTTACCAGTTTTTTATTGGTTCTTTTCCTAGAGGTTATTTTAATTATATTTTCCCCACTTTTGTCATTCAGGTATTATTAAACTCCAGGGCACGAGTCAAAATTTTTTTCACTTTCACTAAAATTTGGCTGCATTATATGATTTGGGAAATAAGTATTTTGTTATATTGAGATTTTCACTGTGGTGTTATTGGGAAACAGTATAAGAAAAGTAGCATTGCTTTGGGCTAAAACCAGAGCACACCCAATCTCCCACTCTATTCTTTGCACCTGAAAATTGACTTCAAATTAACTTTATAGTCATAATTTCCCTCTCTTCTCCATTTCATTGGGATCAATCACTAATGCGCTTATTCAACATTCACAGAATGTTTACTTTGGTCTAGGGTCTGTTCCCCAGGTCCTCAAAACACAAAAGTTAATCAGAAATGTAGTTTGTTTTCACAGAGCACTCTATTTGAGTAAGAAATAGACATATATATATATCAGTCAAGATCCAGTCAGAAAATCAGATATGGGTATTTCAATAAGGAAGTTAATATAGGGAATTGGATGCACAGGTGTCAGAGGACTAAAAAAGAAGAGAAGGTAGTTACTTGAGTAACTGTAGAAAACAGATATTATTTTTATAATGGGGAACAAAAGAGACTTAGTTAAGGTTACCAGGCTCCAGAACTCAAAGAAGGACCACACAGAACTTCCGTTCATACCTGTGAGGGCTACTATGAGAAGGCTGGTTCTATGGCCATCCAGAGAAGCTGGGACCAGCTGCTGCTCTAGAGAATGGCAAGCAAATAGAAAGGAGCAAGTGGTGTCTCCTTTCTCCTATCTTCCAATCTCCATCTAGTCCCTTTGTTGGCTTAGTCTGCTAAAAAATTCAACCTGCCCTGGCCAGTTGGCTCAGTTGGTTTGAGCATCATCCTGATATGCGAAGGTTGTAGGTTCAATCCCCAGTCATGGCATATATGAGAATCAACCAATGAATATGTAAATAAGTGGAACAACAAAACAACAAATTGATGTTTCTCTCTCTGTGTCCCTTCCTATTTCTATCTCTCAAATCTAAAAATATAAAGAAAGAAAAAACGTTTAAAAAGATTCAACCTGGTAAATATGAAGATCTAATTGGTTTCATTAAGTGATTTGTGAATTGGGCAGCATCCCATCTAGCAACCAGAAGGGTGCTCCCAGGGGTTGTATCAAGTGGAAGGTTTTTATAGGAAGCAGGATGGAGCAAGGGAGCTATTAACAAAAGAAAAGAAAGGATTGGAGAGGATTTCTGGCCAAGATGGATGCATAGACAGACACATTGTGTCTCCCTCCACAACTCAAAACTAGAAACAACCAGAAGTTCCAAAAAATCAAACTGCATGGAAGTCCAGCAAACAAAGATATGAAGAAGAAATACTCATTCAGACAGGTAGGAGGGGTGGAGCCAGGGTGGAGAGGATGTGGTGTGATGGCGGCAGCGGTGGTGGCGGCAGCAGCGGTGGCAGCAGCGGTGGCAGTGGCAGGCTGGCAGAAAGCATAGTTACACATTTTTAAAACTCAGGAGGGACACCTGGGGAGCATTCCCAGCTCCTCACTGGACCTTGTAGCCCAGGGTCCCAGCACCGGGGAAAATCAAGGCTCATTACTTCTGACTGTGCAGACCAGTGGGGATTGGGGTGGAGGCAGAAACTGCTGGTCTCAGCAGAGTCTGCTTGTTTAGAGAGCCCCCACGGCCCTAGAGCATCCGCAGACCCACTCACTCTGGGAATGATGACCAGGGCAGCAGCTATAGGGGCGCCAGTCTGGTGCAGAAGTGGGAGAGGTGCCCAGGAAAGGGGGGAGTGCTGGGCAGGTGGCATTGTTCCCTCTCGGACCCCTCCCCCACATACAGCGCCACAACGTGGCCTGTACTGACAAATGCCTAAGGCTCTGCCCCTTACAATGTAACAGGAGCGACAACTCTACCTGGGATGCAGAGGCAAACAAACACAGGAGCCTGTCAGAATGAGGAGACAGAGAAGTATGGCCCAAAAGGGGAAATGGATCAAGGTTCCAGTGGGAGAAATAAGTGATGAGGAGATAGCCAACCTAACAGATGAAGAGATAGACAACCTCACAGATGCAGAATTCAAAACACTGGTGATAAAGATACTCACAGGCTTGACAGATGTGCTTGAGTACAGCAAACACGTGAGAGAAGAAGTGAAAGCTATGCTAAGTGAAATGAAGAAAAGTCCACACAAAACCAATGGTGAAGGGAAGGAAGCCAGGGTTCAGATCAATGATTTGGAACATAAGGAAGAAAAAAAACAGTCAACCAGTGAAGAATGAAAAGGCAAAAATTAAAAAAGTGAGGAAAACTTCCCAAATTTTGCAAAGGAGATAAACATACAGGTCCAGGAAGCACAGAGAGTCCCAGGTGAGCTGGACCCAGAGGGGACCACACCAGGACACATCATGACTGAGATATCAAAAATGAAAGATAAAGAGAGAGTCCTGGGGGCAGCAAAAGAGAGGTGGAGAGTTGCCTATAGCAGGTTGCCAATAGGACTATCAGCTGATTTCTCAGAAGACACTTTGCAGGCAGGAAGGGACTAGCAAGCAGTATTCAATGTGATGAAAAGCAACCTACAACCAAGATTACTCTATCCAGCAAAGCTCTAGTTTGGAATGGAAGGGCAGATGAAGTACTACCCAGACAAGGTGAAGCTAAAGGGGTTCATCATCATCAAGCCATTATTATATGAAATGTCAAAGGGACTTACTTAAGAAAAAGAAGATCAAAACTATGAACACTAAAATGACAACAAACACAACTATCAACAACTGAATCTAAAAAATATAAACAAAATCCAACTAAGCAAACCAGAATAGGAACAGAATCATAGGTATGGGGATCATTTGGAGGGTAATCAGCTGGGAAGGGGGAGGGGGAGAAATGGGGAAATGGTGCAGGGACTAAGAAGCATAATTGGTTGGTACAAAATAGACTGGGGGATTTTAAGAATAATATAGGAAAGGGTGAAGCCAAAGAACTTATTTGCATGACCCATGGACATGAACTAAGGCGGGGTGGGACTGTTGGAAGGAAGGTGGTACTGAGCAGAGGGGACAAAGAGGAAAAAATTGGAACTATGTAACAACTATGTATATTTTTTAAATATACTTTAAAAAAAAAAGAAAAAGAAAAGAAAGGATTATTTTTAGACCAAGATTCTTTTGGAGGGAAGAAAAAGGTAAGGTTTTTATTTTTTATCATGCAGATTGCCTCTTATTTCTATGGGCATGAGGTGGGAAATGGAGAAGGCCCTCCTGACAGATTACCTAATTAGTGTTGACCAGAACATTTTAGACTGGTTGATTAAAATTTTATTTCTAGGAAAGGTTAAAACAGCAATTAGGTCAGGTATTAAGTCTAGGTTTGGTATCATAATCTTTAGTACAGTAATGCCATACTGGGCCTGTGACTTTTTTCTTTAACAAGTCTAACAGGGTGACAGTGACAAAGGAATCTGGAAAATGTAATTGGGGGAACCACAGCCCCATCATCACAGAGAAGCATTTAAAAGGGTAAAGAAAAAATCTAAACAATTGAGATAACATTAAACAAAAATTGAAATAGAAATAAACTGTTAATAGGTAGGTCAAGTGGTTGAAAGGCACAATGGTTAAAGTGAGAACACAAGATAAGAGTCAAGTCTACCCTTAACGAGAGTCAGTGAGCCTTGAGAGACAACAAAATAATAATACACTCATTAGGCAGAAGACAGAGTTAGCACCAAGGTTTGACACAAAAGACAGACGTTTTGGGTTTTTCCAAATTATTCAGAATGGTTTAAGATCAGGGTTTAGAAAGAACACACCAAAGATTCATTTATTCTTTTCTTTTTTTTTCCTTTTTATTATTGTTGTTTCTATGATTGATCCATATTGTTATTTTTAATGACGTTTAATATTCAATTGAATAAATAAACCATAGTTATTTCCACTATGATAGTGGAGGTTTAGGCTGTTTCATCTCATCCTCCTCTTCCTCCTGTTCCTCTTCCTCTTTTTTTTCTTTTTTTGCTACCATGAACAACACTGTTCTCAACATTTCTGTGCCTGCCTCCTGCTGGACATGTGCAAAGTTGTCCTCATACAGACAAATGCACATACTTCATAACAGAATTGTCAGATGTAGAAAATGTGAATGTTAAATTTACAAGTTCTTGCCATATTATTTTATAAATGGTGCTCATTAAAATTTTGTTTTAAACTAAAGAATTATCCATGATTTATCTCTAACTCCTGCCTAATCACAGTATTCCTGGTTCTTGGCTGCTTCTAAGAATCACTTTGATACATTAATTTTGAGACCAACTAACCTCTCTTTATTGCTTTATCTAATTATGAGGAAGATCATCTTTAATTTATTCCAGTGAAAGGATCTCAGATCCTGTGTTGTGTGACTCAGAAGATGAAGGAAATCCCTAACTCCTCCCAGCAGGTGAATGTACTGTGAACCTAATGATGCTTAACCTTTAAGACCTTTTATTAGACTGGGTCCCTTCTAGCATCATTTGAAACTATTCACTTCTGTATACATTTTTTATTCAAAACATAAAATTCTTTTTCTTAAAAAGGCTCTCAACCTGTATAAGCTTAAGGTCTCATGAAACCTGAATCTGTCCTTAGTCTCTTTTATATTATAATCTCTTTACTTTAGGGGTTAATTCACATTTTATAACCCTGGTCTTCCTAATCCTCTGCAATAGCTTTCAAGAGACTTTTTTAAAGATTCAAAACATTTTCCCCCTGAATATTTTTAAAATAACATCAAACAACAAACTAGTCATTTAACTCAATAATGGGCTCTTCCTAAGGGATATCACCCCAGTTTTGTGAAGTTACTTGGAAATAAGCCACAATCCTAACAGTTTCAACATAGTGGATTAATTTAATTGATTTCAGTCATTCTTGGAACTATTCAGTTTATTTTGGTTATGACATGGCTCTACATGCCAAATCAGATTTAAGGGTCTAATGTATGGTATTAGTGTTTCATAGACTGGTCCCAGGGCTTCCCTATAATCTGCCTGATTTCTCTTAATTAAACTACTAGACAATGTCAGGTGTAATAAATCAATTATGTATTTATGAGAAAGCATTGTGCCCATAAATAACTAATAACCTACTGGTGGTTATTAGTGTGTTTGATCACTAATTTAAAACTATCTGTATTTAGTTCCAATCACTGACACTGATATATGATGGAGCTGAACTGGAATATCATCTTTGCCTGTCTGGGCAGATTACTTCTCATGAATATAAGTTGTGTCAGAGTCCTTTGATATTTTTCCAGATCCCTATTAACAATTAGAAAAATTACTGGTTCCTAACTAATGCCAGAGTCTTCTCTAGGACTTTTATATGATGGCATTTTTCCCACATGGATAACCCAAATCCTCCTTATTGCTATTCACCAAGGGCACCAAAGTCTTCCAACCTTTCTACCATTTCTATTTTTGGTTCCTCATAAGTGGAGTGGATCAGACCAGACTTCCCCTGCATGCTTTGTCTTTTCTGTCCCAACCTGATCAAATGCTGTACTTAACCTTCAAAAACCCCTTACATGCCTGAGCCCCATCTACCTTCATTAAAAAATACCCACTTTTGTATATAATTTTTGTTCATAGTTAAAAAAAAATTAAATAAAAGGGACCCCAGATGGGCACATTTATTTTTAAATAATTATGTAATATGAAGAGAGATTTTAGTGTACAACAGTGTTTCTTAAGTTTAAAAGCTCTTTGGGACTTCTGGTCAAGATGGAAGTACAGGTAGACATGCTTCATCTCCTCACACAACCATAGAAAGAAATACAACCAGATCTCAAAAACAAGTAACTTTTAGAACCATCAGAAAATTTAGTTGTATGGAAGTGTGACAATCAAGGATTTAAAGAAGCCACACTCATCCAGATGGGTAAGAGGGGCAGAGTTGCGGAGAGGAGGTGGGGAGGTGGTGTAGCTCAGACAAGTGGGGTGGCAGCAGAACAGACCATTGCACATTTATATATAGTGGATAAATATTGGGAGTGGTACCCTGCGAGTGTGGGACCCAGCACCAGGCCAGACTGCATAGCCCAGTGTTCCAGCAACAGGAAGATAAATCTCCATTACCTCTGGCTGTAAAAACAAATGGGGTTTACTGCTTAAAGGACCTGCACGGTCTTAGAATGTATGCAAATCCCAATGGGAAGTGGGTGGAGTGACTGGAAACAGGGTGACTGCTGCCAAATTGCCAGAATCCAGGCAGTGGCATTGTCCCTTCTTCAAGCTATCCACCACAAACAGAGCCACAAAATGGTGAAGTGGGTGGCCCTGCCCTGGTAATTACCTAAGACTCCACCCCACACAATTTATAGGAGCCTTTGCTACATAGGCCACACTGCTAAGGGAGTAAAAGCAGCTCTACCTAATACACAGGGAAAAAGAGAAAAGAAAAGAAAAAAAAAAAAAAACACAGGGAGGCTGCCAAATTGAGGAGGCAAAGAAATATGGCCCAAATGAGAGAACAAAATAAAACCCCAGAAAAAAAAAAAAAAAGAAAGAAATACAATGGAAATAGCCAACCTATCAGATGCAGAGTTCAAAACACGGGTGATAAGGATGCTCAGAGAACTCAATGAGTATGGCAAAATAAATAAATAAACAAAGGAAGAAATGAGGGTTACACAAAGTGAAATGAAGAAAAATATACAGGGAACCAACAGTGAAGGAAAGGAAGCTGGGATTCAAATCAATGGTTTGGAACAAAAGAAGGAAATAAACATTCAACAAGAACAGAAAGAAGAAACAAGAATGCAAAAAAATGAAGAGAGGTTTAGGAACCTCTGGGACAACTTTAAATGTACCAACATCTGAATAATAGGGGTGCTAGAAAAGGAAGAGCAAGAAATTGAAAACTTACTTGAAAAAAATAATGAAAGGAAACTTCCCTGATTTGGCAAAGGAAATAGACATGTAAGTCCAGGAAGCAGAGAGAGTCCCAAACAAGTTGGAACTAAAGAGGAATACATGAAGACACATCATAATTAAAATGCCTAAGGTTAAAGATAAAGAGAGAACCTTAAAAGCAGCAAGAGAAAAACAGAGATTACCTACAAAGGAATTCCCATAAGACTATCAGCTGATTTCTCAAAAGACACTTTGCAGGCAAGAAAGGACTGGCAAGAAGTATTCAAAGTGATAGAAAGCAAGGACCTGCAACCGAGATTACTCTATCCAGCAAAGCTATCATTTAGAATGGAAAGGCAGATGAAGTGCTTCCCAGACAAGGTAAAACTAAAGGAGTTCATCATCACCAGGCCATTATTACATGAAATGTTAACAGGACTTATTTAAGAAAAAGAAGACGAAAACTACGAACATTAAAATGACAACAAACCCACAACTAACAACAATTGAATCTAAAAAATAAAAACAGGAACAAAAACAAACAGCCAGAACAGGAACAGAATCACAGATATGGAGATTATTTGGAGAATTGTCAGCTGGGAGGAGGAAGGAGGAGAATGGGGGAGAAGGTACAGGGATTAAGAAACATAATTGGTAGGAACAAAATAGACAGGGGGATGTTGACAATAGTATAGAAAAGAGTGGAACCAAAGAACTTATATGCACGACACAAGGACATGAACTAAGGGTGGGGGAGGTTGCGAGAGGAAAGGGGGGTACCGGGCAGAGGGACACAAAAGGGGAAAAACTGGGATAGCTGTTAACAGCATAATCAATAAAATATACTAAAAAAATAAAAGCTTTTCAATTCCTCAGAATGTATCCACAGATTTCAATTCATGAAACATTGATGTATAAGGATAAAATCTGACATTTATCAACTGAGATATCCTCAAACTCACAAGGTGAGGCCCTTTCCCATGCTCCCTCTATCTGGACCTATCTACCTCCCCTCCTCTTGAGTGCTCCCTCCTTCAGTCCTAGCCTCCCTTCAAGCATTTCTGCTGATTATACCACTCCTTCTCAGAAGAGGAGGGGCCTTTGTGTTTCTTAAAATCTTCAGCAGCACTTTAGTCTCTGACAGGGATGCCTTGATCTCTCTTGCCACCTCTGAAAGTAGCACTATAATCCCCTGACCATCTCAGAATAGATAATGGGATACTCAGCTAGAGGTAGGGTGTTCTTAGCCACAGAATAGCAGCCCAGTTAATTTGCACAAAATATATTTTTCCTATTTCTCTCTTATGTAACACTTTCCTTCTGGCAAATGTAAGACTCCTCAAGCAATAACAACTTGCATTTATATAGTCTTATGAACATGAACTCACATAAATCACATTCATTAGTACCTCTCTCCTTCAGAGGTCCCTTTCCCAGGTGGCTAGCCTGCCTCCAGCCTGCCTCCCAACCTCTGTCTCACTTCTATTATTGGTATAATCGTACTTGACCCTCCCAGGGGAAGCCCACCTGCCCAATCCTTTCCCTTACTCTTCCTGGAGTCTCACACTCATCTGGCTGAGGTCCAGGACTCTCCTTGCCTGCTGTGTTGAGCCCTCCTCCCTTGCCCTGCCACTTACCTGTGTCTCCCAGTGGAGTCACTTTTCTATTGGGCTTTGTTGAGAGGACTGAGGTCACCTATGCTCTGTGGGTACCAATGTCTTACCTCTTCTCCAGCTCAAATATCTGTGTTTTTAAAAAGCTATCCTACCTTTTTCATATTGGTTATCTCATCAAATGAATACAGTATAGCAGGTTAGTTAAGAGTGTAAGCTGGGGTTGACTCGGGCTTGACTACAAGACTTCTTAAAAAGTTCAAAATATCCTCCTCCTTTTGTCTCAGATCATTTTAACTGAAGGTCAATTTAAAAAAATTTTTGCTAGGCTTCACTTTGCTCATTTGTAAGATGAAATTAATAATAACCATCATTTCACAGAAAAGTTATGAAGATTAAGTGAGAAAATAAATATAAAGGATTTACCACCGTGCTTACCACACAGTCCATGAACAATAAATAGTAGTTTTGCTCCCAGACCTATCCAACAACATTGCTGTTTGAGCTCTCTGTGCTAGGAGAGTGTAAATGGTCACATTTTGTGTAGCATATTTAAATTTTTTAAAAATGTGAAATGTTATATTTTATGTATGTTTGATTTATTTTTTGATTACGGCTTTTATTTATTTTATTTTTAAAATTTTATTGTTCAATTATAGTTTACATTCAATATTATTTTATATTAGTTTCAGGTATGCAGCATAGTGTTTAGACAATCCTATACCTTACAAAGTGATGTCCCCAATATTTCCAGTACCCACCTGGCACCACACATAATTATTACAGTATTATTGACAATATTCCCTCTGCTGTACTTTACATCCCCATGACTGTGCTGTAACTACCAATTTGTATTTCTTAATTCCTTCACCTTGATTAAGGCTTTTAGCATGATTGTCTTTCTTTAAGTGTTTGATAAGATTACATTGTCTTCCCAGCACCTCACTTTCTACATAAATTGCAATTCTTAATAAATACTCATTCATTTTATTCGTCCCATTTTATCCCAGGACAGGAATCATATTTTATCATTCCCATTTCAAAGATTGGGAAATGAAGGCATTGAGAAAAAAGGTAACATGCCAGAGGAGGTCACAGAATGACTCAATGGAGAAGATAAGGCATAAGCCTGGACCTACTTTGCTCTTTGTGCAATTTTGTATCGATACTTAAAAAAAAAAAAAAGCACCAAAAAACTAATCAGAATCTTCTGAATAGTAATCATGTGCTGAAAGATAGTGTATTCTTTTTGCATAAAAGATTTTCTGCATTACAGCAGGGGGCCCTACCCTGATGTGTCAGGAGGAAGAAGAAAATTCATTTCTTACACCAGCCTGTCAGCTGCCCTTTATGATTGAACCATATACCATTAGACAATCACAAACAGTGACAAGAGCTTTTGCTGTGTAGCGGTTCTTATGTTTGAATTGCTTTGCTGAAATGCTGCACTATGCTACTTTACTGGAAAACACTACAAAGAGCAGTTGTGCAGGACCATGCAATATTTATCATTTAGATGTTTAATCTGGGTGTTTTAAATACTACTTCGATTTTGTTACAATATGTTTGATATTTAAAGTTTTTTTAAAGAGCCATGTTAGAAGTACAATAAATGATATATTTTTAAAAATTAAGTAAATCCTTTGTTGTTGACATAATCACATCCTAACAGTGACTGAAACTAAAAATATTCTCAAATTTTAAATATACATAATTTTGATGATGTATTTGTGGCAATTTTGCCAGAGTAAATCCACATCCTCTGCAGCTGGTATAATTTTTATATCTACCTGAGGGGAGACTTCCCCTGTAGAGATACAGAAGATATGGGCTCTTATATTAACTCCCAGTAGATTACAAAAAGTAATCAGGACCAAATGGAAGATATCCTTTTCATCATATATTTTCAGACTTGAAGTACTATTTTTTTCCCCCTGCAT
Source organism: Furipterus horrens (assembly GCF_987537825.1). Lineage (NCBI taxonomy): Eukaryota > Metazoa > Chordata > Mammalia > Chiroptera > Furipteridae > Furipterus > Furipterus horrens. The sequence continues at coordinate 141,264,771 of NW_028327176.1, read as the reverse complement.
ACTAAAGCAACTAGGGACCTTTTACATTATCTCTGGTCCCTCTATAACTCCTTGAGTAAGTGTATTGCAAATAAGCACATCTATCATTGAAGACTGTTAGTAAAGAATGTGGTATTTATTCAGACGTTTCAGAGACACAATATTTGAAGAGTTTTTAAATTGCTTATTTGGTTTAGAGCCATATTCACTTCTTGACCAAGATATTGTTAAGTGATGAAAGTTAGAAAGCTTATCATTTCACTGATCTCTGTCATAACCAATGAAAATATTAATTTTAAAGAAGTAAAATGTAGGAGTAGGCTATACAAATTTTAGTCATGAGTTTCATGTTTAAATTATTAGAAAATTTAATAGAGCATATATTCCTAAGGTTAATTTTAAAGGCTCTGCATTTCTTGAGTCAACATGAATATTATAAAGAGATTTCAGAATGAAAAATTAGTACAGAATAAAGCCCACTGTGAAGAATCACTAAGTACCTGCTAAGATAATAACCTATTATAAGATACCTGGTTATACCATGGATGTGATCATGGAGGTCAAATCATGTTCCCTGTGTACACAATGATGTGTAGTGCATCTCTTCTCTCGTAACTTGGAAAGCATACAGTAAAAGGATTCTGTGTGTCCTCTGACTCCTGCATTAAAACAGGATTCTCTGTAGCTAGGACATTAAGACATTTATGAATGCATCAATAGCAACTGAAAAATGGAGACTGGAAAATGCTTGTGGTTGGAAAATTCATGCTTACACATTTATTTGTTTATGATTTTACCCTTATTGCCAAAAGGGCATGGAATGGCTTCCATACTTAGAGCAATGACGTGAATATATTAAAACAAATATTAGCCCTTTAGACAAACATTTTCTCACTGGTCTTCTCTCTGTGAAGAGAATAAGGTTAAAAATGGTTTGAAGTTTCTTAAGTCATTATTTTCTGTGGCTTTTCTAAAATTAGAGTGTCACATTTTCAGTAACTGTGTATGTATTTACATAATTTTATTATAATTCAAAGCATACAACCATTTTACCAATTGCCTTTTTGTAATTAGAATGTTATATCTTCACTTTGTTTTGGCTTTCAGTGAATACAGTAACATCACATTTCATTAGCAAATACAGAACGGTATTTCCTGATGCAATTAGACAAGTGTATTTGGTGTTTAACATGATTTTCATCTTCATTAGAGAGAGAGATGAAACTTATGAGTCTCTTTTATCACTTTGAAAACTCTTCCACCTTGAAAAATATCTCTGTGTAATTTTATAGTTCCTGTTTGATTTTGTGAGGCAGCGTGTAAGCTGGCTCTATGGAAGCAGCAAATTATCTTAGTTTGCCTAGTGGATGATTACAAGGGTGTGTTTATGTGTAAGGTATAGAGAAATCATATATGGAAAGATAACATAAAAATGATTATTTGGCTCAATTGATGAAAGTTTTGGGTGTTAGACCAGCATATTTGACTGGGGTCTTGCCCATTTTCTCAAAACTGAACTATTTTTGGACACTGTCTGGGTGGTCACGCAAGGCCCACTTTGTGGAGGTCAATAGTAGTTTAGGGTTAAATAGAAACCATATAAACTAGTGGATGGATACTAGGGAGGTAGATTCTGTAATGGTCATTTGTCACTATATCTCCTATGTGAAACAGGAATGATTTATTCACTCTATTATATTGAGCTATAGAATCAACAGTGGAAATAGGGTTTTGAAGTACTTTTAAGTTTTCTTTAAAAAAGTCACCAAAAAAAAAAAATAAAAACAAAAAAAAAAAATAAAAAAAAACAAAAAAGTCACCAATCGTGTTGCTTATCCTCCTTCCCTTTTATTGGAAAACTATGGAAAATTTATATATTTCTACTTACATCACCGCTATGTGGTCAGCTTTAATTTGGATTTTTATTTCTATATAAGATTGTCTATAGCAAAAATGTCATTAGAAATGGTGTTGAGTATAAATTTTATAGGATTAGGTACTAATCATGATAATTTAAATTGGTGTTTGAAAGTACACAGAGGTTGAATACTTATGATATTTTCCACATATAAGAATGATTATGGTATTTACTTGAAATTAAGACAGTTATGTTTTGTGAGGTCTTCCTCTGTGGTGATTTTGAATTTTATTCTTAGGTCAATGGTATAGACCAATATCAAGGAGCATTTGTGACTGTCTCAAAATTATAGTTTGACAGGATAAAACATGCTCTTTTATTGCATCTTAGTCTAGTTGTCACATAGATCTTTTAAAATATTTATTACATGTTGTTTTCTCAAGAGATTTAAATTAATTTATAAAAATAATGGCAAAATACAAAGCATTAAAAATAAGATTAAGGAAAATAGGAACTAGAATAAGAGTCAACATCAGAAACAAAAATAGAACATATTTGAAACAGCTGTGCTCTGTATGAAGGTTTAAGCTTTCTGGTGGCCTACGTGAAAAGGGAGAATTGGGTAATTGTTCTAGATGAGGAAATAGACACCTTCTCTGGGGCACTTACAATTTTTCCTGGCACCAAATCCCAAAAGAAGTTTCTCCCATACACCCTGAATGATGCTCTCAATCATGTTCCTAAAGCCAGTACAATAAACAGTTTCCAAAAACAAGGCTTTTTTCTTCCCCACTGATATGAATGAAAGCTAAGGGCAGGCTACAAAAGAATAGTCTAGTATAATTCATTTCATAAGGGATCAAGACAATATGGAACTAATGAGAGTTTTTAATAACTGCCTTGTTTCCTGTAGGAGAATGGATAACTAGCAAGTCCTTCAAATTCTTCTCCCATAGCTACAGACAGTTTGAGGCTGATTCTCTAGTGAGGTGTTCTAAGTTGTGCATTGAAGTGATGAATGCTCACAACACTGTGGGTGCTTACCACATACCCACAATCTCTTCAGGAGCAAGGAGTTCCTTGTATAAACATTTCCTGCTTTGTCATCTGATCTTGCTACTCTGGCCACCTTGCCACTCTTGGCTAAGACCATGTTTCAGGTCAGCATGTGAGAGGCCTGAAAAGATAAATTAATTCCATTGTGATTGCTCTACCTGGATAAGGACTGATTACTCAAATAGAATCTTTGCTCTTATGGAGTGTGACTTTAAAATAAAAAAAAGAGATGAAGACCAAAAAAGTGGCTCTGGAGTGAGGAGATGCCCTGGAAGGAGACAAGCAGAAGCCATGTGGTAAAAGCAGAAGGAGAGGGAAACTGATGTCCACAAAAGGCAGACTCTTAGAGCTCTCTGGAGCTTTTAGCACTGAAGGGGAATCATAAATGATATGTACTTTTGTTGTCAGTCTTGTTTGGGGGAATTTTTTGTGCTTCTTTACTCTCCTGGGCATCCTTAAGATAAAGCCCATTCTACAAGGTATATTTGGTAGGTACAAAACAGACAGGGAGATGTTAAGAACAGTATAGGAAATGGAGATGCCGAAGAACTTGTATGTATAATATGATCCATGGACATGAACTGAAGGGAGGGTTGCTGGAGGGAAGGAGGGTACTGGGTGGAGTGGGGCAAAGGGGGAAAATTGGAATAACTGTAATAGCATAATCAATAAAATATATTTTTTAAAAAAGGTAATCTGCATATGTTTGTTCTTTGTACCTGAAAAAAATTAAACACAAGTGTTGAACTATGTAATCAGGAGATTAAATGACAAGATAGTTTATTATTCTTTAATGGAATTAAGGATTCTAACAAAAATTCTTACCAGGATGAATCACTATGTACACATATATTTATGTCTTTTTGTCATTAGTGATAGAAACACAGCAACTAAAAATTCTTTCTGTTGTAATTCTAAGAAACACCCATTGAAGATTATTGAGGCTTATGTTTTTTGTTAAATCCATAAAAAAAAAAAATCTAAGAATTGCACATAGAAACCTTGTAATGTATTTATATTAATAATAATTGGGATTAAAAATATAATGTTTTAAAACAGCATAAGATTTCTTAACACAGCAGTTCAAATGTTAAGGAACACAATTTGAAAGCTAAGGTATTCTATGATTTAGCATGTCATAGGGCTATTCTGATTAGAATAGGAACAAATTGGTGGGCTATTTTTTATGTGTTATGTTCGTGTTTTGGAAAAACTCTCATGGTACAATAATCAATTCCATTTCCAACAAGAGGAATATGGGATCTGGAACTTCTGAGCTTTCTTATTATCTCTTCCTACTATAAAATCAGAATATTGAGTTATAGTGAGATAATTGTAATGAAGCGAAGTACATTCATCCTTTAGCTGACTTGAAGAGCAGTCTGCTAATGTGGTCTCCTTTCTTTAACGATTCAGCCCAAATCAGTGATGACCTTTCTAATGAAACATAAAACCTACAATATGCAACCTCACTAATATATTCTAATGCAATTAGGTCACACAAAAGGCTTGTTAACTTTGTAATGTCTGCTTTCACCTTTACTAGAATTTCTAGTTATACCGAAAGTATATCATTCCTCATTGTATCACTATGATTCTACTCCAAATAAATAGGAATTTATTAAATAAAAGTAAATGTCATTACTCTGTAAAATATGAGTGTTTTACTATTAAAAATTTATGAAAGGTAGTTAAGAGTAATAACTTGTTTTACATCTTAATAGCCACGTTATATTGTATATTATTTTTACATTTAAAAATGGTGTATATTTTAAGCACAATTTTAGGAATGTATTAGTTTCCCATTTCATAGTGTTTTGTAGTTGTCCCAGTAAATGTTTTCCTCCTTAGAAATAATGATCTTTTTGAGCTCCTGATGCTTGAAGGGGAAGGGGACCTTGCCTTCCTAAATAAAGATTCACACTGACGCCAATGCCCTGTGGTGGTCAAACTTGTGTTCTGTGAGCCGCTTGTTGAAAAGGGACTTTTCAGAGTAATACCCGAAGTTCTTTCTAAAGTGCATTAACCATCTGCCCTATTTAGAATTGTCTTAGTCATTAAAAAAATCACTCACTGACCGCTTCATGTAGAGTTACTCTTTTGCATGAATGAATATGGGGAAAAGAAAATCAAAGCACTTTGAACAGCAAGCACACCATTTTACTTTCTGATCTGGCTACACATGGCCACTCAGAAGCCGAAGTTTCTGGAACCACCGCGGGTGCAGCAACCTGCTGGCCAATGATTCTCTAGAGGTTACCTACTTTCGGTGTGGAATTTATGTAACACAGATAACTGTCTGCCAGGAACTAAACTGAGGCCATGGAAGTTACTGAAGGTGTGAGGTTAGATCCAGCGCTGGCAGAAGGGATCCCAGAGAAGATTCCGGAGGGGATTCCGAGGCAGGGCGCTGTGCTGACACGGCACCCATGGCGGGGCTCCTGGCTACACATCAGGGCTGGCTCCACTGAGTCAGCCACTACCAGGGATGTTGCTGTAGGCGCAGCAGAATCTCTTAATGTACTGAAGAAAAAAGGGGGCGAGGACAGCAGGGAAGAAAAACCAGAGGGAAATGTATAAAAAATTCACCACATATATTAGCTGGGCCTCTCGCGCAAAAACTGACAATTCCATCTGAATGTGAATCCCAGGCCTCCTTCAAGTGCCTGAAGGAATTGCATCATGTAATCTACAAAGTAATTATTAAAAATGCATAGATGGTTGCATAGGTACAAAAAAAAAAAAAAAAGGCAACTTGTCTCCAGGAAAACATTAAAAGGTCTGCATGTGCAATGAATCGGAGTCTGTTTGCTTCTAACAGCTGCTGTTTCGGAAATTCCTCTGAGGATATTTAAAGAGCAAGTTTTGTAGATTGAGGTGGCTGCTCCATTGTCGTGGACAGTTGAAACCAGAGTAGGCTATTGAGGGGAGCTAACGGTTTTGGCACTGGTTTTGGGTGTTAAGTATCAACTAACATGTTTATGCCCGCCCTTCGGATGTCCACATACAAAGACTTCTTTCTCTCCGGTCTGGCAGGAATCCAGGCCGATCTTGGAATGCTCAGTCCCGCGCCCATCATTAATGGCACTGTGTTAATCGTGGGGCTTCATCTCAGAAGCCCCTGCGAAAGGAATGCTCACTGACCCACAGCATCCACATTTCCGCTTCTGTGAAAATTGCATGCACATGAACCTAGCGTTCTGAAACAGAATTAAGAAACAATCAAGTTCAAGTTCACTAAAACTACGTAGATATTTAATATTTTAGTCATGCTAGTGGGTAGGTTTTTGAATCGTTTCAATAATTAAAAAAAGTCTGTGTTATATTAGAGATGCATGAGATAATGTTGTCATGTATTTCATACATCATTATCATATGTGATATATATGATTCTCACCATTATTTCTATGGAGAAAACTGTTAACATATTTTATTCAACAACATGTAGCCTGCTTTAAAAAATGATAGTTTGATGTGAAATAATATGTTCAAATTGGGTTTTGATAAAGTGGATGATAAGCAGGCAGGCAGAGAAAGCATTACATCGTTCCTTACATTTGTAAGCTGAATGCTATAACTGTGCCAGTATAACTAAAAATAATTCTACTTTCTTTTGTGATCTATTTGGATTTAAAATGATCTTGATGTTTTATTGGCATTAAGACTGAAAATTTTAATGAGATGTATGTTTATAAATTTATTAGCATAAAATCTATCAGTAGAGAAATACTTTTACTGGATAAATTTGACAAATAACATTGTGTAAATTTAAAGTGTACACCAAGTTCCTTTAATACATTTACATATTGTATTGTATTTTCATTGTAATGATATTTATCACATTATATAATATTATTGTCTATATTCAATTTATTATTCATTATATCTCTGTGGCTTATTTGGTGCTTGTTTCAAATCTGTACCCTTAAACACCACCAGTCTTATTTCCCCAACCCTTATCCTCTGCATCCTCTAGTAATCACCATTTTATTCTCTCTGTCTCTTTTTTACAGGTTTGATTTTAAAAAAAGATTCATATATAAGTGCTATCATACAGCATTTGTCTTTCTCTGCCTGACTTATCTCACTTAGCATAATGTGCTCATAATATTGTTTCAAATGACAGGACATCCTTTCTTATAGCTGAATAATATTCCATTGTATATATATATACATACCACTTTGTTTTTATCCATTCCTCAATCAATGGCCATTTGGGCTGTCTCCAGATCCTGGCTACCGTGAATAGTGCTGTGATAAAATGGGAGTACATAATTTTTGTCAAGTTCTTGTTTTTATTTCTTTGAGTATACACCTTTAAGTGGAAATGCTAGATCTATTAAACATTTTTCTTTTTGTGGAACCTCCATATTGTTTTTCATAATGGTTGAACTAATTTACTTCCCCACCAACAATGTGTAAGGGTTTCTTTTTCACCACATCCTTGATAGCATCTGTGGGCTCTCATTTTCTTGATGATAGTCATTACAGCAAGTGTGAGATGATATCTCGTTGTGGGTTTTATTTGCATTTCTCTGATGATTAGTAATGTTAAGCATCTTCTCATGGACCTGTTAACCATTTTGATGTCCTCTTTGGAAAATTGTCTGTTTAGTTCTTCTGCCATCTTAAATCAGATTTTTTGTTATCGTTGTTAAGTTGTATAAGTTCTTATATATATTTTGGATGTTAATCCCTTATTTGATATATGTTTGCATATTTTCTCTCCCATTTGGTAGGCTCTCTTTTCATTTTGTTAATGGTTTTATTTAGAAGCTTTGAATTAAATGTAGTTCTACTTTTTTTTTTTTTTTACTTTATTTTTTGTGAGGAGAAACAATTTGAATCATTATACTAGTAAGCAATTTTAAGGGTATTTTTTTTTGAAAATAAAAAAGGGAGTATATAGTTGTTTGTGAATATTTCAAGTTGAACATCTTTGATTTGTTATTTGGGGAAAGGAGTTAAAATGAACACGATTTTGCCCCTAAATTATTAGGGAGCTTATATAATATAAACGATTCTGATTTACTTAAAATTGTGACTTATTTAGGTTACATGTATAGTATTATGGTTCTTTTCATGTGCTTACTATATATTATGGTTCTTCTCATGTGCTTACTATATTTATCTTTATGACTGCAAAATGAGCCTTGAATCTTAAGAGGACCCCCCACCCCCATACATGCCAACTATTTTGCATATTTACGCTGTCCAATTTACATTTTTTTCCTTCAAGGTACTAGTGTAAGAAAAGAATAGTGAGAACTGGGATAATTTGCTTACTTCTTAAAAAATTCCTCACGCATTAGCTTTATTTATTACTTCCCCAGTTACATTGCCAATGCAGTGACTTTTTCAGGCTAGCACAGGCATGATTCTTCACTCTTTAGGCTGGGATGGTGGTTTTAAAAATCCCTGAAGACAAGGCTTGGGCTTCTTGTCTGGTGGGACAACATCTGTTGTGCTCAGTTCTGTATGCCTGGCACATAGCTGGTGCTCAAAAAATACCTTTTAAATGAGTGATTGAGTAATACTCTATGATTTTTGTGAGCATGGGAGGGAACATTATGCCTCTCTTCTATTTGTGTATTATGCAGAAACCATAGCATTTGACAGGCCTAGAGCCTGGATAAGGGTCATGCAGGTTTCATAAGTACAGGCTATGACCACTGGGGCCTTTGCTTTCCTGGTTCTCTAGAGACAAGGCTGCTATAGTAGTCAGACTGAACAACCCTCATATCCCTGTTGTGACTAGGAGAATGATTTCTACTGGAGAGGAGAGAAGAGCAAGGGAGAGGAGGGGAGGGCAGAGGTATCTCTTTTGTTTTTAGTACTTTTCCCATTCAGCTCTGTTTACCCTCTCTGATCCAATACCCCATTGATTCTTTTTTTTTTAAAATCAATATTTTATTGATTATGCTGTTACAGCTGTCCCAATATTTTTTCATTCCCCCCCCCTCATCTGGTAACCCTCTTCCCTTGAGAAATCCTTTCCCCTTTATTTCATGTCCATGGGTCATGCATGTAAGTTCTTTGGCTTCACCCTTTCCTGTGCTATTCTCAATATCCCCTAGGCTCCACACAGCAGCTCCAATGTTCTTTATACATTTCAAATATGATGAAGAGACCCCACTTCTAAGAGCCCACTTAGTGGCTCTTTTTTGACTGATGGAAGAATGCAAACTTTTAAACGTGCTATGTCCCTTTGTGATCTCGCTCCCGTCCATATCTGATTTCACCTCCATCTCTTGTCTCTCTTTCCTCCAACTGCAGAAGTACTTTTTCAGTTCTGCAGATGATCCATGCACTCTCCTCTCTGTGGGCATTGTCTTGCTTTCTCCCCTCCTGCTCATTCTCTCATCTCCAATTTTTATTTTCCTGGTGACACCCTACCTGATTTTTCAGTTTTTGTTTATTGCTTCAAAGAATCCTCCCATGATATTCCCCTGTCCTCCAGAAAGATCTGAGTTGTGCTTTTACTGTGTACTGCTGGGGCACACTGAATCTCCTCTGTGATAATACTTAGAATGCTATAGTTTGATCACTTACTTTTCTATATCTTCTACGATTTTATAAAATCCATGGGAATAAGGACCCTGTCTGTGTTGTTCACTGTTGTATCCCCAGTACATAGTACAATACTTATTACACAGTAAATGGTAAACAACTATTTGCAGCAGAGAGTATAGAATGATGACAAAGTAAATGAACATGAACCATACTGTCTGGTTTACTTGCTGTATAGCTTTTGGCAAGTTACTTAACTGCTGTGTGTCTTGCTTTCTTAAGTAGAAGGTGGGGCTTATAGTAGTACTCACCTGACATGGTTGTTGTGAGAACTGAATTAATACATGTAAAGTGTTTAGAACAATGCCTGTCATAGAATAAGTACCCAACTAACTATGTACTACTATTTGTTAAAATATTTAATATGGTCATTTAAAAGTAATGGAAATATACATATGGCTATCTCTTTAGCTGAACATGGTCATATCTCTAAACACCTTTATGAACCAGTTGTGCACGTTAAATTGAATGTTACTCAATTAGTTTGACATGTTATAAATAATATAAACATCAATCTATATTTTTTCCTTTAAGTGATGTAGAGAGCTCAACTGTGTATCCTCCTGCACAGTGACCCGTGTGGCTTTATATTTTTTGTCTGTTTCTACTGTGCCTACTGTGACCCAGCAGTTTCAGCAATCGATTTGACTATCAAGCTGACAGTGTCTGATTTTATATCCATCTCTAAAACCTAGTGTTATCAGGCTTACTGAACATTCAAAACAGAGCTTTCCTTAATTTTTAGGGTCTTGGAATGATCCATCTACATAGTGTCACCTAAAAGGAGGAGGCAGTCACATTCTTTTTCAATAGGGAGATTTCCAACCATCTTTAGAAGTAAGAAAATAGAAGCTTGCAAAGGCTTACTTGTTTGTTTAGAGACACGCATCAGTTAATACTGTAGCCAGGAATAAAGAACCAGTACTGTTGAATTCACAATAAAACATTACTGCAATATATTATCAGGAAAGAGAAACTCAAGTATGAGAACATGAAATAGGGTGTTCCTTTTGAAACTACAACCATTAGTTTATATTACATGGTCCAGTTTTCTCATAAGGTGAAGAGAATTGGTGAAAAGTGGTCCTTAAAAGTGTGTTTGTATAGATACATGTTTGTCTAGATATACTTATATAAACTATATAGCCTGTGTAAATAAAGTGAAGCATTGGCAAAGACATTAGACAACTGTCACTAGTTCTTCTAGTTACTTTGTGGCCAGATCTTTGTTCAGTTTTTAGTTTCTCTCCTGTGACCAGATAGGTGAAAATCTTTCATTTGTGTCCTTGAAGCCTTGAGTGAGAAACATTAGGTCCTACAATATGAACAATACTTTCTTCCTTCTTTCTTTATGCTGTCAGACTTCTGCTAGGATGAACTTTTTAGCTCAGACAATACTATCTATTGCTTTCTCATTAGGTCCTTGACAACCTAGCTTTTGATCTTCTCACTACTTGCATACAAATGTTGAAAGTCACCTGTGATCTTCTGACATTTTCTTAGCTCTGATTCACCTTTAACTTTGTTTCCAGGTAATGCCGTCCATCATCTCTCCATTGTTGAAACATTCCTCTGCTCTGGTGGCAGCAACCCTGAACTTACCCAGGTTATGTTATTCTGGTTCTGTCCTGCCTCATCTTTCTTAGTTTCCTCTGTTGGCTCCTTTTCCTTCTTACATGTCTGACAAAGAACTCATGAAGTTGAAGTTTCTTTTTCTTCTCTAAGTTTTTCCCTTTGAGCATTCCATTCTCTTCCACAATGTACCCTGAACTTTGTGAAAGAGAGGAATCTGTTTTTGTTATTCTTATATCTATTTCTAGTACTTAGCACAATACCTGGATCATGGTACATGTCCAAAAAGTTTGTTACCTTGAACATAAGCTGTGAAGATGATCCTAAAATATGAATCAATATCTTTGACTTATATTAACTTTAAGTCCCAAATAACATTACCCACTCTCTGTACATTTCTAATACTAATTAAGATAGCTACTGCTATGAAGCACCTGTTGTGTGATAGCCAGTCTGCTAGATGACTTAAATGCATTATTTGTACTCTGCACAACAACCCTTTAAGACACATATTTTCATCAGTACTTAATGTCAGAGAAAATTAACATCCACTTGGATATCAAACTTAACGTGGCCAAAAGAACTCATGCCTCAAACCTGATCTTATCAAGTCTTCCCCATCGCAGGAAGCAGAAGCTCATCTATACAATTATTTTCCACTCACTGCTTTGATTTCCCACATCCTATCTGTAAATATGTCTAGTTGTCTATAAAAAAAAGAAATCCTAATCAGTCTGATTTGCTTCATTTCCACCACCTGATTCCATCCCAGGCTATTGTCATCTTTTCCAGATTAGTATAGAGGCCTCCTAACTGGACTTTCCTTTAATTTAACCACCCTTTATTCTCCTCACAGCATCCCATGATCCTTTAATCAGATCATGTTACATGAGTGATTACATCCTGTTGTAACTTCAGAAACTGCCTACTATCTGAATTGATGGAATTGGCACCGTGGCTTTATTTGTATTTAAAAACTTAAGTTAGTTAACAATATAAACAGGATTGATTCACTTATGACAGAATTGGCGTAGGAATCCATAAGCACACATAAGAGGCGATTATTTTATTAGAGAATTCTATACTTTATAGGAACATAGAATTCCTTTAAGTAGCAGGTACTTAAAATATTAGCTCATTTACCATAATTTATTGACACAACATTTTGAGCAACATATTAATTATTTAATCAATGTGAGAAATATTCATATTCACATATAGATAATGTATGCCTCTTAAGTTTTGTTATCCTATCAAAAAAACAAGTGCAAAATAATACCTCTTGTGGTATTTGTATTGCTTACAATTTTAATTTTTATTGAAATCTAACTAGTGGAAGAACATAACCAAAGAGATAAGTAAGATAACCAAGGGAACTGTCATTATGGTTCCATGGGTCTGGCTTTTAAACCACTATTATGCATTTGGGATCAAAGTACCCAGTACTGGCTGTGATACTTAGAGAAGTCACCTGCTTTTGTAGTTTCTGGACTCAGGCACACTTGTTCAAGAAGCATAGATTTGGATACTAAGTATAAGTCCTGCTTATCTTGTCATAGTATTAAGAGTATCTAAACTATTCTCATCAACATTCATTCATGTTTATGTCTTTGAAAAAGTATTTCTAATAAAACCCAATCATTTTTGTATTAGAAAATATGACTTTTAATGATTAATTATTAATTATTTATCAGTAAAATAAATATTTATCTCTCTTTTATTTAATGAAAACAAGTTGTAAGCTAAGAGTTGTTTTAAGTGTCAATGCCTACTTAATTGGTACAATTTTCAGTTCATTGAAAAATATTTACCAGTACTATTTGATAAATGATCTGAACTTGCTCTCATGGAAAAATGAAGGTTAAAAAATACCTAAACTTTTCTTACATAAAAGTGGTTTTAGAGGATTGTTTTGTAATGCTGTTGGGTTTTTCCTGTGGTTTGTGACAAACCTATGTATGTTTAAGAACATTAAAAAAATTCTATCATGAAATTATTGACTTTAATGGAGAATATGCTCCCTGTAAGATCTCTTTGTTGGTTACTGAAAATAATATAGTGACTATTCAGCAATTAAAATAGTCATATTTCATATACCATTCAAATTAATTGGAAGAAAAATGAAATATGAGGAAATTACAAGCCAAATCTCAATCAGGAGTAAGATTATACTTTGGAAATTTAAGGTGGTCAGACTCTTTATTTTGCTTATATTTTTCTTCTTTATTCCCCTTTTCCTCCTCTGTCCCCACTCCCTCCTTCCCTCCCTCCCTCCAAAAAATAATGTTTGTGAACTTCTCTTCCTCATCTCAGCTCTTATTCCTAACTGTTACATACTAGGTGATATTCTACCTCTGCATGAAATTTATCATCTTACTTCCATGGCTTCAATTGTGCCCATGACAATAACAAACAAATCTGTATCTTTAGACTTTACCTCTCATCAATACCTGAACTGTATTCCTAAGAGTACCTCAGACTCAGTATGTCCCGAAGGGAATTTACTGACATCCTTACCCAGACTTCCTTTTCTCACATTTCTATTTTTGTTACTTCTTGGTCAAGGGACTCACCATATTCCTACTGACTCAGTTTAGAAACTCTGTCATCCTAGACTCTGATCTCCACCTCACTCTCCACTTTTCCATTTCTGAGGTCACCAATTCCTATTAATGTTATCGCTAAATACATTTTCATTCTATGTCTTCCTGTGAAGACCCACTGTTGTGATTAAAATTCTCATCATCTCTTGCCTGTGCTTTTGAAACAAAATAACAGGTCTTCTTGCCTTCAGTTTCCTTGGTCTCCAACTCATCATTTATGCTGCCACTAGAGTGACATCTCCATAATCTGAATCTAATTGTGTTATTTATTTCTTTGCCTTACAACCTTTGATGGTTGCACTCTATCAAGTTCAAACTCTATTGCAGGACATACATAGCCCTTTACAACTTATCTTTCCATCCTTGGGGGCAGTGCTGTGTAATGATTAAAACCTAAGCTGCAGCATAGTGTTTATAGCTAACAATACTGCATTATAAAATTCAAAGTTGCTAAGAGGCTAGATCTTTATTATTTCTACCACAAAAAAGAAATGGTAATTATGTGACCTGGTAGAGGTGTTAGCTAATGCTACACTGGTAATCATATAGCAATATATAAATTATCAAATTAACATGTAGTATATCTTAAACTTATACAATATTATATGTCAATTGTATCTCAATTAAAAAAAACTGTGTAAAAAAAAAAAGAAAACAAAAACTGTGTTAGAATATGGCTCTTTGTGTGTGTACTTTAGTTTTGCCCATATGAAACAGTGTGCATTTTATTTACCTTATCTAAACAATAGCTTTCTCATCTGTAAAATTTGTATTATTTTGAAAGGCATTTTGAAGATTAAATGAGCTAATACATGACACTTGGAAGAGTAAACATTAGCTAAATAATGTTAAGTAAATAAAAAAGTCTTCCTTCATGCGTACAGTAGTCCCTCTCTATATCACGGTTCACTTTTCGTGGCCTCACTGTATCGTGGGATTTAAAAAAAATATTATATTTAATTATTGCATATTTTTCACTATATTGTGGGATTTTGCAGTACTGTATACATATGTTGTTAAAGTTACATAGGTTTAAGAATGTAGAATATGTTTAAGAACATAAATAATGTTTATAAAAGAGTGGGAAAGGTTAATAAGGGACTGGGAATGGTTTATAAGTGTGTGGGAAGGGTTTATAAAGTCTTAAAAATATATATAAATACTAAAATAAATGTAAGGTTCCTACTTCACAGATTTTCACCTGTCATGGGGCGGGGTCTAGATCTTAATACCTGTGATAAGTGAGAGAATACTATATATGGAATTGTACACTGTTCCCCAAACAGCCCCCCATTGTCTTGCTTCTGAAGATTTGTGCCTGGGCTTGTTACCTTCAAGAAGCAGTTTAAATGTTCTTTCTCTTAAATTTTTCTTGAGATAGGCTAAATGCACAACTCCCTCCCGTATGTTCCAGTGGGACCTCATACAAACCTTTATTACAGCCCCTGTTGAATTGTTTTACAATTGTTTATGCATGTGTCTCCTCAAATAGACTATTGGAGAAGTTGGCCTGATTCATCTTTTTATTTTCTTCACTGCCTATCACATAAGAAGTGTTCAATAAACATTTGTTAAAGGAATAAATTAATTGTGGCACTCTCTTCTTTGGACTTGTCATTTTAGTACCATAGAAGTATTTTTCCCCTAGAAGACAATAGTATTCCAAAGGAAGGTTTAATAGTTCTGTGACTTGAAAAAAATATCTGCTGTTTGATAGATGAACATTTCTTCTTCTCTGGGAAGTTCTATCCTGCTGATGTGAGCAAAATGAGTATAGTATTACCCTGATTAAAATTAGCTCAGGTTAGGCTTTATTTAATTTTTATTTAATAAATATAAAATATCTAGACAAAATATTTAAAAAGAAAATTTATTCTCTTCTCTTGTATAATTCTCTTGATGCATTGTCACCTTTATACACTTGAAACTTGTTGATTACCAGGAAAGTTCTCTTATACCTTTGGTTAGATATTGTGAGAATTTTTGAGTCTGGTCTTGCAAATATCATTACTGTTAAACTGTAGCAAAAATGTCAAAGTAGGTAAAGTTTGGGTTTGGTGCATCCACACTCATTCCCCTGGCCTCTGTTTGCTCCAGCCGAATGCCAGCCACCCTTCTCAGAACTCCGGCTTTCCCAACCCTTCCTCTGTATGGAAACTGAGTGATTATTACACTCAATCTAAAATGAAGCTGGGTTCTTTGGGTCTCATCTCAAGTAAGTGATCTGCAAGATAGTGTCTAGGAAGTAAGGCTCTAACTGAAAAAAGAGGCTTCGTGCCAGCAATACCATAGTTTTCACCAGGACTGTCCAAGAGACATTTCATGAGTGAATAGCCCCCTCCGAATCACTCTGCTATGAGTAAAGGAGCCCCAGAGACTCAGTACTCTCAACTGTCATTGGAAACCAGAATGAAAAAAGAAAGATTCCTTTGTTCTTTGTGGTGTAGTAAAAGGGGCCCAGACATGAGGTGAGGAAGACCTGGATTTGAAACATCTTCCACAAGGTCCTGTAATAATTGTTATTGCACAACCTCATTCTGAGTTTCAGTTTCCAGCTATGCAATGAGAATGATGCTGCCCTATCTAGGAAGCATTGTTGTAAAGGTTAAATTAGATAGAATGTTGGTCAACTGCTTCGAAAGGGCCAGGTACACAGAAGTATATCATCAATAAAAGATGCACATATTAATTTTTTCCCCCATTCAAACTTTAGTTGATGGCTAACTTCATCCTGGGTATTGTGTCAATGGCTGAGGCTATAGGTAATTTCATATCTTTATTTTATCCTAAATCTTTATGCTTATCAGTACTGAAATCTTTTCAACACTTTCCCCAAATACCTTTCCTCTTTATGGTTAGGCTCCATTCCCCTGGGGAAGAGAGTAAATAATGTAAATGGAGAAGAAGACTGTCATTGGGACACAAAATTGATAACCTATCCCAGAATGCAATGTGCCTCTATGAAAATGATTTAGAGACTGTAGAATCTGTGCAAGTTAATAAAGGAGTATTAACAGCTCATTGAAATCCTTTGTATTTAATCAGGGGAGAGGAAGAAGAGACAGGGGAAAAAAAGGAAACCATTTAAGAGCTAAATGTTCAAAGGTAGAAATGTGAAAGGCCCATAATGTTTAGCTTGGATTCTCAGATCCAAAATATTGTAAGTTGTCTTTACATTTGATGCTAATCCCTTTTCCTCTCTGAGTAGCTCACCTGAATCACTTTTAAAAGAGTAGTTAGTAAAGGTTCAGAATGAAAACCATGAATTCTCAACTTAGACCAGCTACTGTGCAACCATACTGAAGTGCTGACTCATTTAAAAATATAAAACCAAGATTATTAACATACCACCTTTAAACACTTTTCGATCAATTAAGAATATTTGATAACTAAAAATCAGTGGAAGAATATTTGCTCCTCTTCTTACACAATTTCAGTGGCTTATCCTGCTGTATATGTTGGGAGCACATATTGCTTATATCTCTAAGTAGAATCTTTTTGAGACACTTTCATAGACCTTTGATTAGCTCTCAGTTGCTTGAAGGTTATAATTCAGGGATCATTCAGGGACTTAGTCATCTTCAAAACACTAAGCAGACTTCTTTAGGAGAAAGCTGTCAAGTTTTATTTTTTATTTTTGGATGAATTTCTTAAGCAAAGGTTTCTTTAGTTTTATTGAAGGAAAATTGCATTACCCTTCTCCATTTATTTCACTTTTAAACAAACAAATATCTCTTCCTGAATTGGGCTTTACAGTATAAAGTTTGCTATATCCTTCTGTCCTTATAAGTATGATGATCAAGTTGTATGCATTAAAGATGATATTCATGTTGATGGGATCAATTAAATGCAAGTGCAATTATTTTAAGTATATTTTATTGATTATGCTATTAAAGTAGTCCCTCTTTTCCCCGCTTTGTCCCCTCTATCTTTTACCCCCTGACTCTTAAGCAATCCTCCCCCCACTTAGTTCATGTCCATGGGTCTTGCAGATAAGTTCTTTAGCTTCTCCATTTTCTATATTATTCTTAACATCCCCCCTGTCTGTTTTGTTCTTACCAATTTTGCTTCTTAATCCCTGCACCATTTCCCCCATTCTCCCCCATCCCTCCCCCAGCTGATAAGCCTCCAAATGATTTCCACACCTGTGATTCTATTCCTGTTCTGGATTTTTGCTAGCTTGTTTTTGTTGGTTTCATTTTTTAGATTCAGTTGTTGATAGTTGTGAGCTTGTTGTCATTTTAATGTCCATCATTTTTATTTTCTTTTTCTTAAATAAGTCCTTTTAACATTTTATTAGTAATGGCTTGGTGATTATAAACTCCTTTAGTTTTACCTTTTCTGGGAAACACTTTAGCTGCCCTTCCATTCTAAATGACAACTTCACTGGATAGAGTAATCTTGGCTGTAGGTCCTTGCTTTTCATCCCTTTTAATACTTCTTGCCTGGAAAGTGTCTTTTGAGAAATCAGCTGATAGCTTTATGGGAACTCCTTTGTTTACCTACAAAGGAGCTTTTCTCTTGCTTTTAAGATTCTCTCTTTATCTTTAACCTTTGACATTTTAATTATGATGTGTCTTGGTGTGGTTCTCTTTGGATCCAACTTATTTGGTACTCTCTGTGCTTCCTGGACTTGTATATCTATTCCCTTTGTCAAATTAGGAAAGTTTTCTTTCTTTCTTTTTTTTTTCCAAATAAGTTTTCAATTTCTTGTTCTTCTTCTCCTTCTGGGATTCCTGTGATTTGGATGCAGGACCTTTACGCAGTGAAACCTGGAAGTTTCTTCTGCTGCCCCAACCCCCACTGGTTTTTATAGCCAGAGATAATAGGGGTTTATTTTCTGGTGCTGAAACTCTGGGCTATGCAGTCTGGCCTGGGGCTGGGATTTGCCTGCTCATAGGGTATCCCTCCTGATTTTTATCAATCACATGTGAATATGGGACCATCTGTTGTGCCACCACTACTTGTCCAAGCTACACTACTTCTCTGCCCCATCTCTGCAACTCTGCCCCTCCTACCTGTCTGGATAGATGTGGCTTCTTTATATCCTTGGTTGTCGGACTTCCATACAGCTCAATATTTTGATGTTTCTGGTTGTTATTTGTTTTTGAGATCTGGTTGTAATTCTTTACATGGTTTCACGAGGAGGCAAAGTGTGTCTACTTACACCTCCATCTTGACCAGAATTCTTACAAGTACAATTTTTTACTTATTATGATTACTTCATTTGAGCAGAGCTATAATTGGGAAGTTGTGACAAATGCTTAATAATATTAAATAAAGCAAAAATTTTACATCCTTACACAACAATGTAACAATAATGAATAATGAATCGGTAATGAATATGTCCAAATTTTCATGTAGGATTTTAACTTTAGTTTAAGCAGACAATTTTGTACTACATAAAATAAACTGTATATAGCTTGAACCAATTTTATGTTATTATTAATTTTAATCCAATTATCCAGAGCAGTGGTTTTAGTAAGTGTGCATTAGAATCACTTGGAGGGCTTGTTAAAACATTGCTGACTCTCCCTTACTCTGCTTCCCTCTACCCCGCTCCCTGTCAGTGTATCCCTCAGATTTTGATTCAATAGGTCTGGAGTGGGGCTTCAGAATTTGCATTTGTAACACATTCCCACATGAAGCTGCTGCTGCTAGTTGAGAACCACACTTTGAGAGCCATTGATCCAGAGATTGTGGTATAAGAGAAAGAAAAGAGTTTTAGGAATAAGATTTCAGTACCTTTGGTTTCTCCACATATAAGTTGTGTAATCAAAAATGAATTTTCTTTTCACTAGGGCTTATATTTTTACTTATGAGGCAGGAATAAGTATGCTTGTTCTGCCCACTTCCCATGGATAGGAGGATCAAAGACCACACTGTGGGTATATACAGGTCAGTATTAGCATTGACACAGAATAGAATGCTCAATTGAAACCATTGGTACTTCTCAGGCTATTATTTACAAAATGGAACTTTGAATTAATTGAGAAGACCTGTATTATAAAATGGAAATTTAAACCTCTCAGATTTTTAAGAGTTATCTTAATTTACATGCCGTATAAATAATAATATTTGTAGAGAACCTCAGGACTCCAATAACATAATCAAGTCAGAGGAGCTGGTTAGAGACAGTAAATTAATCTTCTTTTAGTATGAATTAGTATAGAAACTTGGTCCTGACTCTGCATTTACTTAAGAAGACCTATATCTTCTATTTCTTTTTCTTTCTCTCATTCAGAAAGCATTACTGAGGGCCGACTGTGTGGGGGGCACTGTGCTAGGAAGTGCATTTATAGAGATGCTTTTATTGTGCTCACAGTCTGTAAAGATACTTACTTATAATTCAAAGTGATAACTGTTACTTAGAGGAATGTGCTGAACTGTGCAGGAACACAGAGGACGGAAGACCCGATTCTGCCTGAAGGGGTCAGGGGAGGCTTCCAGTTAATGTTGTTGCTCTCTCTAAGAAGTGAATGTGGAGAGCACTTTGAGGCAGCTGCAAAGTCTCAATCAAATATGCCACTCTTGTAATCCAAAAGAAAGAGAGGAAATAGTGTTTATTTAAGAAAAACAAATACCTAATAACAATATATAATTCCTTCCCTTTTAAATACTTTTGCTCCTGAAGATGAAGCAGGTTCATTCATTCACTCACCCAATCTCTATATTATCACCCAAAATCATAACTAAACATTTCAGGGGCTTTCAAAGCACTTAAAAGAGAATTCCAATTGATTATCATGGCTGATAAGATCATGCACAATATGGCATAACATTGTCACTTCCTCTCTTATCTCCTCCCTTTCCTCCATGATCTCTTGAGCCACATTAAACTCTCTTGATCTTCTTGGTTCAATTGCCAAACCACCCTGTTTGTCATTTACCTCAATACCTTTGCATTTGTTGTTTCTTTTACCCAGCTGTTTGCATGACTAGCTCTTCTCATCTTTCTGTCTCAATGTGTATGTTTCCTCTTGAAGATATCTTTTCTGCTTATTGAATCTAAGATCTATCCCCCACATTCCCAGAATCCTTTATCAGACCACTCTGTTCTGGTCTACTGTAGAATCACAAGGGTTAAATGATATATTGCTTTGCTACTTGCTTGTTATCTGCGTTCTCTATTCTGTTTTGTCTCCAATGTCAATCACAATGCTTTGTACAAAAGAGGTTTGTGATACCCAGTTGTGTAATGAATAAATATTTTTAGAATACTTGCCAGGGTTAGAAAAATGATTGTCAGTACCAGGTCTGAGATGAAGCTGAAAATTTTGGGGGACTGGACTATGCAATGAAGAGTAAGTTAAATGGGGTCTTCAAACAAGGGCTCAGTCTTCTGCCTAGCAAGACTGGGGCTTCTGAGCTTCTTTCCTTGGACTTTGCTCCCAGCAATAGCAAAGGGGAATCTGCCTACTGGCAGCATAGCCAGGGCACCTGTTGTCACTCTTTTGCTTCATCAAACAACACCGTTCCTCCTGTACTGGGTGCTTCTGTAGAGGGGCAAATAGTCTACAGGGATCATGAGTCTACCTAGATAGAGACATTTCTATATGGCTGGCCAATAATCAAGAATTTATTGAGTTACCATAGTGCATAAAATTAGATTAAGTAGGTTATATTACATTTTAATTCAATTCAAGAACCTCTCTCTCTCTCTCTCTTTTTTTTTTTTAAGAAAATATCTTATACTTAGTATTAGCCTGGGTGGCAAGGAAAGGGAATAAAGGTTTTTGCTATGTAGTTCCTGTTCTTAAGAAGCTTCTAACTTCTTAAACTTCTAACTTCTAACTTCTTCAGGAAGTTTGGTTAATAGTTGTTAAATCATAATGTGAAGCAGTTTGTAACTGTAAGATAGAATGAGCACATTGGACTTTGAATGCTTTAGGACTAAATGTTATATTCTTATAAAATTGCTTTATGTCTGTTGAAGAATAGCATGATTCCTGATATAAAGGAACTCATAGTCTAGATTGAGGCAGTGTTGTTTGGTAGAACTTTCTGCAATACTCTAAATGTTTTATAATCTGTGCTGTCCAATAAGCTAGCCAGTAACCACATGTGGCTTTAAGCACTTGAAATGTGACTAGGATGACTGGGGAACTGAAATTTTAATTTAAATTGAAATAGGCACATATGACTGTTGGTTACCATATTGAACGGTCAGGTCTACAGGAAAAGAACAGAATTGTGTCCATTGGAAGTTTCAAGAGAACTAACTCTAAATATGTCTGTGTATAAGACAAGTTCTTATTATCAGAAAGTAACTTACCAGGGATAGCACTGTACATAATACATGCTTGTTATTATCATAAAATAATAATTCTGATTAATATATTTGGACCATCTGTATTATCTTTAAAAAAGGTGCCTTAAAGGAATGTTTGTTTCTATTTATAAAGCATATATTTTTGAAAATACTCTATTTCTTGAGTTTGTAAACTTTGGTGCTGAGACTTCTACTATTTTCAAATGATTGTGATGACAGAAGGAAAAAAAGTAATTGGAATTTTACTTGAAGTGAATATTGTGCAGAATTTTCTTTTGCTAATTTAAATAAATCAACATTTTTCCTTGTATGTAAAATTTTTGAAATAAATGCAGAATTGTCTTAAGAAAGAGCTCATAAATATCCATGTACTCTCTGGATATCATTTAGTTAAAGGGCATGAGAAGGAAGGAGGGAGGAAGGGAGGGAGATAAGGAGGGAAGGAGAGAAAGAAGGAGAGAAAGAAAGAGAGAGAGAAGCTGAACAAAGAAAAGCTTTTTAGCTAAAATTTGGGGTTAGAGGACTGTCAAAGACGGTTTGCATAATCCATTTATCACAACTCATCCAACAAGCATAGTCTAGATCAATAACCCACCAGAATCTATTCAGTCACCCACATGACATAATCATTCACCAATCCTACCCACCTCACCCCCCAATATCTTCTTACCTATCTTGCTTCACTTTACCCAGAACACTGGGGAACCCTGAGTCATTCCTGCAAAGTATTGATGCACAAAATCGAGGCTCTCAGAGAAAAGTTAAGAGCCTTCTGCAAATAAAAATCCAGGCCAATCCACCAGACAAAACCTGTCTGGCATCCCAAGTTAAAGTTGTTATTTGAGAAAAGGGAGACAATTTTATCTGGACAGATCAGAATAACTTTCCTCCTGTTTTGTAGAAAAGGAGCAATGGAATTTTGAAGAATGATTCTAATTGTGATTATAATAGTTGGTCTGCTTTGTCTCACTGCTCTTGATCCCTGGCTTTTTAAATTTATTTTATTTATTTTGAGATTTGTCTGCAACCAGCGTCCTTCATTAGGTTTTACTGGATTAGTTTTGATCACAGGAAGTAACATGAAATATACAATGACACTTCATGCTCCTTGTAGGATTATTTTGTTTTAGGGTGAAATGATCTTTTAGTATTTCCTTAAAGTTTACCAG
This sequence comes from Furipterus horrens, assembly GCF_987537825.1. Lineage (NCBI taxonomy): Eukaryota > Metazoa > Chordata > Mammalia > Chiroptera > Furipteridae > Furipterus > Furipterus horrens. The sequence goes on along the minus strand of NW_028327176.1, from coordinate 141,241,692 downwards.
AAAGCATTTATTTGATTTTTAAAAATTAAATGGAAAAGGCAGAAAAAAATTAAATGCTTCTGGAAAACATTTATCAAAAAATAAAAGCTGGCACTGCTGTAGCTGGTCAGGGCAAAATCACAAAGAGATTAAACAGAAAAGATGCTATAAGCTCCAAAACAGAATCACAGCTTTGCACGTCTCTGAGTTCCATGAATGTCTGAGAGACATGGCCAACAGCTGGTGCTTCCTGGCTGGTGTGAGCAGGATAGGAGGTTTCAGAAGTATGTCCGCCTTAGAACTGGCCCTATGTCCGGTGAAAGGACACCCTGGGGTCCAAGGAGAAAAACTTCTTCAGAGAATATTCTTATCTGAAAGTTGTAGGATTCTTCCTTTAATAAAGATATGGGTGTCCCAAATAACTTTGATCAGCTTGTCTTTTCTTTCCCACTTACTAGAATAGAAGGTTCTTAACTTGGTGGGTTGTGTGAGTGGGTTTTAATGGCTAAGGGTCAGGAGTGTCAGAGTGTGTTCAGTAGCTGTTTGGTGAAGGTTGCTTTTAGGTGGTGATTTTTAAGTGCCTTAGTGGGCATAATATGGACAAGTTTAGGTGTTTAATTGGGGGCCTCAGACAGCTGTCATAATCCTGCCTGGAACTAGGGAGGAAGAAATGTAAATGATGAAATTCACATAGAAAATTAAACTAGTGTGTGTGCTGGAGATCATTACTTATATGAATCACACAATGAATATTTTATGTTTGACAGCTAAATTGGTTACTTTTTTTAGGATTTGAATCTGTTATAGAAGTATAAATTTCATCAAAATTTTGTTCAGGAGCTTGTTAACGTTTCTCACCCCCAATACATGCAACTCATATATTACATAAACACTAGGTTATTGATGAATCATAAATGGTGAGCTAACTTCAACCTGTTTTTAACTTTTCTTGAATGTAATAAATTTACTACCCCCCTCCCCCAGCCTGGATTGGTATACTTAAATCAAGATGTTATTCTAAAAAATCCTCAGTTGCTTTGAGGTTCTTCATTACATCAGACTTACCATGTGGCGGGGTGGTGGGAGTATACATAGTATACCTCTCAGAAGACCTCAGGAGGGCCAAAGAGGTGAGCTGGTCCTTAGAGCAGAATGGCTGAGTGAGCTACTTTGCATATTGTAAACATCAACCAGCTGGGTCTAAGAAACAGAAATTGTGCTTCTACATATGGATGCTAGTGTTAGTTTAAAATAGGGGGGTATAAATTTCTTTCAACAACACTGATGTTTCCTTGGATTGAGGGTCTACAAGATAAAGCAGATATAAAGATTGTCCAAAATCGCAACTCAGTGCTCAGCTCCAGCAGGGTGAGTCAGAAGCTTCAGACCAACAGGGGGAGGATACCTTAGATATGCCTGAAAAGAAACATTGGGAAGAGTATAAAATCCACCATTATTGTGAACAATGGTTCCATTACATGAAGGGCTGTTAAGTGCTTTAATAGGACATTGAAATTGAAAACGTGAAGTTGAATAGTCTGTGTGCTTCAAAATATGACACCAGTTTAAATAATCCCTACCCTATGGGAAAATCTGGCAAAGACTTGGATGGTGCAGTCACAGATGCTTCAGTGGTTTGAAAGACCTTATGTGCTGGTGGCCATTTGTGTTTAACTTAGGTGAAGAGAATATTTAGAAAGGGAAAGGAACAGCTCTTCTGGGGGAGATATTGAGAGCCACATATATGCTGATGGGGGAACAGTGGCTTGTTTACCAAAGAAAAGGTTAAGGTGTGCAGAGATCAGTGCAGCTGTTTATCCAAGGAGATATATATGAAATATTCCATAGCAGGGCTAGATCCCAAAGCACACAGGCTCTGGAGCCAGACACCTAAGTCTGGGTCCCCACATGGTCACCGGGCAGGTTCTCAGCATCTCTGCTATGAGAATAATAAACACACTAGGTTATTATGAAGATTAAATGACCTATTATTAGTAAAATGTTTTCAACAGTGCCTGCACATAGTAAATACTATATGTGTTCATTAAATGCATACATTCATACTTCAGGCGGCATGACATTCTTTACATTTGGACCAAGACTGGTGTTCAAGACGGAAGTTAAAAAGGTGAGTGAAAATTATTTTTGTATTATGTTGCCCAGCATTGCAGGCACACACACTTTTCTCCAGAGCACACATATTTAAGTATAATAAGCTCCTTGTCCCTGGAGCTCCCCCAGCTGGGGGTTGTGGAGATACAGATCCTTAAAACCTGGTGCAGGCTTCCTGAGGAAGCCACCTCTTGAAACTGAAGAGAGTGACAGGCTCTCAGTTCTATATCTGAGAAGTGTGACTATCGGATAATTCAGTAAGAAGCACAGCCTGGGAATAAGAACTTTAGTTCAGGTCAGACTTGCAAAGCAAAGTGAAGCTATGATATACCTCTGAGATGAAAGCCAACACTGTTTGGCTTTCATTATTAAGGGTATACCCCACCCCTGTTTCTGTAAGCACTGTGCAATGTATTGATGAGTCAAGCTCCATTTCCTTCTGATAAACCAGCCAAGTTTAATTCTCTATTCATAGGCTTGGTAAGGATAAATCACTGGCAGATCAGAACCACTATATTCTGATGTCAAGATCTATTTTTGCCTGAGGGAGAAGGCTTGGATTGGAAGAGTATCATTTTGACAAACTACATAAAATATCTCTGATTCAGCAACATTTTTGTGCCATGACAACTGAAATAAAGATGAACTAGGGCAGACTTTTACCTTTTAACTTTGAGAAAGTAATCCTGATGATTCACTTTTATTCCCAGACAGGTGGAAACCCTTAAAGAAAGAGTCTCCAGTGCCCTGAAGCTGTGTTGGGCGCACTATGGGATTCAGGCAGAGCAAAAGTTAACAGGATTTCATGGTGTCCCAACAGCATGTGGAGCTGGTGTTCGTGGGATGCATTTTGTTTCTTATGAAAGGTAATATCTCTTCTGAGAAGTGCTTTAAGACTATAAGGCATCACATGAAAACACTGTTTCAAAACCTCAGTGGTAGTGGGTGGAGCTCATGAATGCTGTGCTTGGTGAATAAGTAGAATGGAGAGAAGCTGGTCTATTGTGTAAAAACAAAGCCAAAAAAATGGAAGAGAGGCTTTCCCTGGGTTATTTGGTGTACACAGGCACAAGGAATGGTAAATTGAAAACCATGCTCCTAGAAATGGTATGTTTTGGAAGGCAAGTGTTGGTGGCTTTATTACCTGCAGCTTAAGATGACTCTCACCTTGACTTGTCTCAGGCATACTCATGAGGTGCACTGAAAAAGCAGTTGTGCCCTTGTGCCTCTGCGAAGGCAGCTTTAACAGAGTCCCTGTCCCCTCCTCCGTTTTCACTTTACCAAGGATGGAGATAATCAGAACCAAACCAGCACCGCTCTCTGTGTAAGCTGCAGAGTTGGGAGAAAGAAAATGGTCTTTGACCTTGACAGAAAACCCTGAGAAGTTCATCAATTACCCCACTGTTTCTCTTTTCTCCCAACTTGCTTTGATCTGCTCATTTGCCAGAGCAGAACCCACATGGGTCTTCTACATGGTGACATTTTAAATTGTTTTCAAGAAGGCTGCTCCTTAATGGTGTGAGTGTCTAAGTCAACCTGAAAATGATCAAAGATACCTTTCATGTTTTGGTTAGTGGATCACTAGCCAGTCTGAACTTCTTGTACTCAGCATCCTGTCTGGAACACACTGAAGCAGGGCCTCAGCTAATGTCAAGCGCTATGAGGCCAGTCAAGGTATGAAAGAGCTTAGGATTGCTTGTGTTTGAGGAGCTTTATAAGTGGCTTCCATACCCACCACCTTCATAGGTAACAGAGAGAAAGGCAAAGAAGTCAGGCAGAGGATTCAAACTCCAGCTTTATTCCCGATGGAGGTGTTGGAGATTCTAGGTGAGGTGTGTGAACAATGAAGGACTCCCTAAAACTGAGCCCTGAGTGGGACTGAGTTAACCTCCTCATCCCAGGCAGCATGGGAGAATTACTAGCAGGACAGAGGGGTGGAGCTAAAAAGAGTTCTTGTGGTGAAGGCGGATCCCAAATGGAGCTGACCTAGTGGCCAACACATGTGTGCCCAGTTCTTTCTCCTTGAATTGGTGGTTCTCAAAGTATCATCCCAGGTTCCCTCAGATCAAAATTATTTTCATATTAATGATGAGATTATTTGCATTTTCACTCTCTCAAGAATATAGAGTGGAATTTTTCAGAAGCTACATACATGTAAGAGCACAAAAGACTGATATGGAAATTTACCCACCTTCTCTTAAGTCAGACATTAAAGAGATTTGCAAAAGTGTAAAGCAAGGCACTCTTCTCACTACTGTTTTGTTTGGCAAGTATATTCTTTCATAAAATGTCGGTCATGTTAACATATAGTTAATTTATTATTGTTTTAGAAATGATCTTTAAAATTCTGTTTTAATTTGTAATGCAGTAAACATCAATAAATACTCCCCTAATAACTAAAAGCATTGAGTGGTTATTTATGAACTTTAAGACTGCACAGGGATATTGAGACCAAAAAGTTCAAGGATTACTGTCTTACATTGAGATGCATCCTGAATGAGGGGAGAAGAGAAGCCAGAAGGTGTTGGTTTGGTGGATTTACCACCACAGCAGTGCCCCCTCCCTCCACTATACTAGTAGGCTTCAGACACCAGGGAAGTGACTGATTGGGATCATTGCTCTGATGTTTGTGAATAATGATGCTGGGGAAAGTAGGGCGAATCCCTTTCAACTTCAAATGTAGTGACATGAAGTTCTTTGACATTTCTCTGGATGGGGAATAGTTACCAGCTGGAAATGTTAACCTGGATTTCGAGGCAGGGATTTTCTTCATGTATAGAAAACCTGTGCAGGCTAAAGGGCAACCTAAGAAGGACCAAGCAGACAGAGCAGAAGACCATGAAAACAGCTTATCTCTCTATCAGGAATAGCTCACATGCAATGCGACTTTTTAAGTATTGTTTTCTGTTACCTAAGAGAGAGACATGAGGGGATAATTATCAGGATCTATGCTTACACCAACATGGAGAACATTTTTTCACATTAATTTTCTCTTCTTATTTGGTATTTCTTCTTTATAATCTAAGGAGGGTTGGGGTAGGGAGAGGACATCCTTTAAACAGAATAAAGTAATGCTTGTCCTTTTATTAAGTCTTGACTTGGATTGGGAGTCATTTGCTAGAGATATGAAGAAAGGCCAAGTTTTACGATGTCCAGATAGCCTGATCCTGGAGGTAGTAGCATCCCGACATTGTACAACTCAGTATTTATTGCATAAATGATACATTCTGAGCTTTGGTATCAAAATTTCAACATCTAAGGTACTTTCAAAATCCCACTCTACTCGCATGTGATTAAATAAGAATGATTAAATAATAACAATTGAAAGAAATGGTTACAATTAAATTTTTATCATCTGAAAGGATATGCACACATGCATAGTAGCTAACACACTGACCTCCTACAATGAAGCAAGATGTTTTTAAGAAACATCTACTCCAGGGAATATTATTATGCTTGCTTTATATATGAAGAAATAGAAAAACTCTGAGTAATGAGAGCAAGATCTGAACCCTGGCATCCCGACTCTAGCCCATTCAGTCAGGCCTCAGAGTCAGTGGCTGAGTATGTTGGAAATGACTTCCCCTCTTGCACTTGGGAAAGATGAGTTCATTCCCTTTACATTATTATGGGCACTCAGGAGGATGTGTTAGTACTGATAGGTTTTGCCAAAAGTTAAGTTTGGAAGCCACCATCCAACATCAGTGAGTACCCCACAAAGCATATGTGGTATAATCACCCCCATTGGTTTGCTCCTCTTGTCTGGGTCCATCTTCACTGTTGCATCTCAGCCCAGAGGGATGAGGTGTATCAGAGCTAAGAAAGAATCCCCATGGTTGCAGAAAACTCCTATATGTTTCTTCTTTTTCATCCTCAATAGAAACAGCTTTATCTTGCTGTCTCAATAATTTACCTGACGCATTCCCACTGAAAAATAAATCTGAGCAATATAAAACAATTGTAAGCAAGAAAATAAAAAATTGACTCCTTACCTCCTTAAGGTGGTAGCATTAATATTTTGGTGAACATTCTTTCATGCATCTCTTTATATATATGTATGAACAGAATATCATTTTATACAAATAAGATCATATCACCTGTTATCTTTTAACATAGGACTTCATATTTTATTTTTTGTTATTTCTCTCTCTTCCTCTTATATTTCTGCCCCACTACAAATCATGTTCCTTTACCTAAAGGAACCAATGTTAATAACCTATTGTATATTTTATTCAAACTTACAATATAAAATATATGTAACATGTAATACATCAATCATCATTGTTTGTTTTTTAAAATGTATACATATACATACAAAGATTTTTACCATTGTTTTACAAACAGTAGGATCAAATCCATATTAGGCCATATCTTGCTTTTCCCACTTAAAAAAATCTCATGAATATTTCTTAAACCAGTTGGTATATAGCTAATTTTTTATTTTAATGACCATATTATATCTCATGAAATCGAGATAGCTAATACATTTTCAACCACACCCTACTGATGGGCATTCACTTTTGTTTCTTTATATCCTAAATTAATTTTATGGTTCTTTTCAGCAACCTAGGGATGTCAATAATCTTGTCTCTGATGGAAAACTAGAGGAAGTTATTTCATATCTTATATTTTTGATATTGATTAAAAACATCTTCAATATCATCAATTTAAAGAAGATGAACAATGCAAAGTGGTTAATACATAATAGTGCTTCTGACAAAGGGAACCTCTTTCTTTAACCCTGAAACTATATCATTTAATAGGAAGGTTTTAGTAACATTGTTTAATGGAATCCTTAATAAATCACACAATTAGAAAAAGCACATGAATAAAGATTACTGCATTATTAAAAAAAAAGTGTGCGAACATCCAAGAGGCTAGCAGTGGCCAGCAGAATTGAATTCCTTATGAATGGACTGTTTTATAAAGCAGACCAAATAAAGCTGGCCAGATGCTTGTAGCTCTGATATAGGATTGCTTTCTCATTCATGGATTGTGATGGGCAATAAGGAAGAGAAACAATACCAGTCTGGGTATTGTGTGTGATGCATGGGGTCTGATTGCAGGCAGAATGGTTCAAGGGATCTTGGAAATAGTGATCCCTATCTCATTGTGTTTGGGATCAGGATGAAAATGAAAGTGAAACAAGATAGAGCAGAAAGAAGTGAAGTTTGGAATGACTGGTTTTAATAGAATGCAGAAATTGTTTAGAATAGGTGAGGACCTGATAGAAGAAAAATAAGACTAGCAATAAAATTTCTCTGAAAGTCATGACAATACCTGAGTGCATTAGCAAACTAGCAATTTAAGAATTATAGCTGAAACAAGATAAGAGAAATAATAAAGTATTGGAGGAAGTAAAGTTTAAAAGAGACCTAATAAAGTTATTAGTAGTTAAAATCTGTTAAAGAAAGAAAGTAAAAACAGAATAAAACAAAATCTAGTGAGAAAAGGCACCTGGATTTCCCCCAGACACAATGAGGCAGTTGGAGATTTTTTGCCATGGAGATTGCTGGGCTAAGTGAAGGTTGCATTTTGTAAACTGGAATCTATTTTCTCAAAGAAAAAAAGAAACAAGCAATGTACCAAAGAGGCTGAGATCAGACTCAAGGAAATGTGTGTGTGTGTGTGTGTGTGTGAGAGAGAGAGAGAGAGAGAGAGAGAGAGAGAGAGAGAGAGAGAGAGAGAGAGAGAGAGAGAGAGAGAAAGAGAGATACAGAGAGAGAGAGACAGAGAGACAGAGAGAGAGAGAGACAGAGACAGAGAGAGAGACTTTTTGAATAATGAAGACCAGTTGTGTCTATTCAGTGTTTCTTCAAGAGTAACCTAAGGTCTATCAGAGAAAAACAAATCTGTATCAAAAAAAGGTCTCTGTCAATGAACATTTAAGTTGTTGTATCTTGGCTATCATGAATAATACTGCTGTTATGCCATTGAGCTCATGATTTCAAAAAGTTTTTGGATAAACACCCAAAAGTGGGATTGCTGAATCATTGGGTAGTTTTGTTCTTACATTTTTGAAGCACCTCCATAATGTTTTCTATAGCTGCTGCAGCATTTTGTATTTCCACCAAAGTGTACAAGGGATCTCATTTCTCTGCATTCTCACCAACATTTCTTGTCTTTTGTTTTCCTGAAAATAGGTGTGAAGTGATATTTCATTACAATGGAGTACTTACTATTCAGCCTTTTAAAAGGAGGAAATGCTGCACTATACAACAATATTTGAATCTTGAAAACATTTTATTAAGTGAAATAAGCCAATCTCAGAAAAACAACCACTACATGGTTTCACTTACATAAAGAATCTAAAATAGTCAAACTTATAGAATCAAAGAGTGGAATGGTTGTTGCTAGGGGCTAAGGAGTGGGGGAAATGAGGAATTACTAGTCAGTAAACATAAAATTTCAGTTAAGCAAGATGAATAAGCTATACAACAGAGATCTGTTATACAATGTAACTACAGTCAGCAAAATATATTGAGTGCTTAGATATTTGTTAAGAAGGTAGATATCATGTTGAGTGTTCCTTCTATAATAAAATAATAGAAAAAGGAACTCCTCAGTGTTAATGAGAAGGACTTCTAAAGGTTTAGTTGAACTTTCTATCATAAATCTAGAGTTTTTAAAAAATAAAATAAAAATACCCTGACCAGTGTGGCTCAGTTGGTTGGGCATTGTCCTCCAAAGTGAAAGATCACCAGTTTGATTCCTGGTCAGGGTACGTGTGTAGGTTGTGGGTTCAGTCCCCGGTTGGGGTGCATGCAAGAGGCAACAAAGTGATGTTTCTTTCTCCCATCAATGTTTCCCTCTCACGTCGATGTTTCCTTCTCTTTCTCCCTCTAAAAATAAATAAATAAAATATTTTGAAATATTAAAACTATTTATTGGCCATTGTTTACAAGTACTTATAATAAAGTATACAATAGAGTTGGATAACATTCTGAGTACTACAAAGATTATCGTCGGCAGCCGTCCGTCTCGAGAGACGATGGTGTAGCTTCTTAAGAGTCTATCTGCACCTCCGAAAATGGTTGTGCAGTCCGACTCGGGAGTGACACGGTATCTGTCTCCTCCCGTGTTGAATCGACATCTTGTGATGACGCTGGAGTGTCCTCTCCAGTGAAGCTGAAGCTACAGAGCCTGGGCAGGGTGATATGGAGGGTCTGCTGTTGCCCATGCAGCAGACCCCCCCTCTCTTCGCAGCTGAAGGGTCCAAGGGAAAGACGGAGTCAATACAGCTTGGCTTCAGGTGCGCCGCAGGAGTTGCCGGTGTTGACTACAACGTCAAACCGCCTTAGGGACTCCGGCTCCGGATTTTCTGTCGGGGTTTACTCCCTTAGCCTTTCCCCTGAGAGGTATGCCGCAAGGCAGTGGAGGTTTTTTGGAGTCAGAGTTTTCCTTCTCTGTTGTGCCCTGACTGGAAGATCGAACCAGCGACACTTAGCTCGCAGGCCGACGCTCAATCCACTGAGCCAAACCAGCCAGGGGGACAAAGATTATATATATCTGTATATATATCCATGTTTACTTATTTATAAAATAGTTTAAAAATTGTTACAAGCCATTCTCTACTTTCAATAGCAATACAGGCAGATTTCATTCAAAGTTCAACAAAACTGCCTATGAATGTTGCATTTTGTATATGGGGTTATAGCTCTCAAATTCTTCTGCTGAACCAGTAACCGAAATATGAAGATTGAGCCTACATAGAAGAAATGAGTTAAAGTAAAGAGTTTAATAAATCTAGAGTTTGGAGTGTAAAAGCAATGCATATCTAAAATTGGCATGCCAAATATGATGACCTCTTTTTTTTAGCCCATTTTGAGCCCCCCAAATTAGGAAACTTATCACTAAATAAGTGTCAATTGGTGAAATACTTACTTTCAAAGTTATGGTGGCTATCTCATGCAGATAAAGTTGTAACTATTGTAAAAGCTTAATTAAAGAAACCTAATTTACATGATAAAATCTGCTTTAATAAATTAAGCTATGACTTTTTTACTCTATGGGATACTATGGTTTTAGTTCCTTAGAACCATAAAAAATATAAATATAAAAGAAGTTAAAAAACCAGTATGACATGGATATCTTAGACTTTTTGGCTTACATTAAGCAAAAATTAAAGAATTTGAGAGCTATAACCATGTACACAAAACGCAACATTCATAGTCAGTTTTGTTTAACCTTGTATGAAATCTGCCTGTATTGCTATTGAAAGTTGAGAATGGCCTGTAACAATTTTTAAACTATTTTATGAACAAGTAAACATGGTTATACATCTTAAATATAAAACCTGAGGTAGCATTAAAGATGACACTTGTACAGAGAAAATGACACAGCTTTTGTGTAGATATTTTAGCATGTAATTTTCAGCACACAATCCATATAATCAAAAGGCTTGAAATGACTGAAAGGTCATCAGCCCCATCCTCCTGTTCTAGGCAACAGTTAACACAAGTTACTATGCAATGATAGCATAAGCAGGTGAGGTGAGGGTGATGCCTGCCTTACCTAAAAACAACATTATTTTCATTTGAGTTTTAATGTAATGAAAAGTCTTCTAGCAAATACATAACTCTTTGGAATTTATCTAAATCCTGTATGGTAAAATTTTTTTATCAAATTGCATTTAGCTTTATAATTTGTATCATCATATAGTACAAAGAAATGGTTTTATGTAGCCATCAAGGATGCATATTGAAATAGAAAACATTTTTTTAATGACAAAATTCTCAGAATTTGTGCTATGGCTTAGAAAAATTTTGTATATGGCCCTTGATTTTAAATTTAATTACCTCTTTCCCTAGCTTTTATTTTAGATTGAATTGTGAGTCTGCTCTGCAATTTGAGACAACTTTTCTTTGAACATATTTTCATAGAAGAGTTTTCCCCTGAATTAAATCAGCTGGGTTTTGAAGTTATAGATGGCAGAGTAGAGAAAGACCGTAGAATATACCTCCTCCTAAAGCTTAAAACCGTTGGAAAGTTTGACCCCAAATTTCCAACAACAGTCAAGTAAGGAAAAGGGTATGCTTTTTATTAATAAATTACAAAAAATGATGGTGAAAGAAAAAGATGGAAAGTTCTAGTGCAGAAAGATATTAGTCCTTACTTTGCTCCCAGTTTTCAAGAAACAATGCTGAAAAAAGAAGGCAACAGGGGAAAAAAAGAAAGAAAAAAAAAGAAAAGAGAAGAAAAAGAGAAACAAAACCAATTCTTTCTAATATCCTATTTTAAAGAAAAGTGAACTGAAAGCAGTTTTCTCTGATAAAGTAAAGACAAAACCCTCTAAAACAGAAAACTTATATGAGGTTTGTCCACCCATTCTTAGTATATTGAGAATGGTTTGTGCAACATTGATGTAACCTGGCAGCCAAGGAGAGTCGACTGGAATGCACATGTGTGAACAGTGATGACTTCACTGTACTAGTCAGTGGGAGAGGTAGTTGCTGTTGAGTGAGCATGTGTACTGTATGGCTGTTGCATTCAAAATTACTGAGTAATAGAGCAACTACTCTGCATCAAATTTTTCAATAAGCTTGAATATTTCTTTGTAGAAACTATTCAGATAATTTAGAAGGCCGCAGCTATGGGAAACTGGCGATTGGCAGCTTCATCATGATAATGCATCTGTTCGTGCATCATGTCTCATTCAGATTTTTTGAGAAATATCAAATCACCCAGGTGACTCAGCCCCACTATAGCCTAGATTTGACACCCTATGAGTTCTGGCTTTTCCAAAACTAAAAAATCACCTTTGAAAAGGAAGAGATTTCAGATGATCGATGAGATTCAGGCAAATATGATGGGCAGCTGATGGCGATTAGAGAACTGTGTGAGGTCCCAATGCCTACTTTGAAGGGGACTGAGGTGTAATTGTCTTATGTACAATGTTTCTTGTATCTTCTTCAATAAATGTCTCTTCTTTTCCTATTACATGGTTGGATACCTTATGGATGGACCTCATATACCTAGTAGAGATAAGAAGCATTAGAAACCAGCCCTTGCCATTTTCCAGGGCATTGAGAGGGTTGGATACACTCATGACTAAGTAGAGTGACTATTACACTGGACATTTAATGGAATTCATCAAAATATCCTAGAACCCAGATTCTTCAACAAAAGTTATATTCAACCTCAGTAAGCATTGACTGTTGCTTTATGTGATGATTACTTTTATGTAAACTTGGCTAAACCATGGCACCCAGATATTTGGTCAAATGTTATTCTAGGTATTTCAGTGAATGTATTTTCTTAGGTAAAATGACATTTAGATCAGCAAACTTTGAGGAGAACAAATTACTCCTGAAAAATGTGGGTGGGCCTCACTTAATTAGTTGAAGGACTGAATAACAAAAAGATTGTGCTCTCCAGGGGAAGAAGAAATTTCTCCATCAGACTGCCTTCAGACTAAAATTGTAGCACCAGATTTTCCCCAGGCTTCCAGCCTGCCAGCCTCCACAACTGAGTGAACCAATTCCATGACAGTAATACTTCTCTCTCTCTATAGGTACCTATATATAGATCTATGTGTAAATCCCATTGTTTCTCTGAAGAACTATACATCTTAGTAAGGTAAAATCTTATTTTTCATTTTTACGAATTCAAATAAAGATGCTTCTGGTTAGCAGATGACCTTCTACTTATTTAGTTAGGGACCCAAGTGCTTTTCATCTCATGCCTTTAATTCTAGGGTCTTGACGTTTTCTACTTGAAGTTCAGGTAAAGATCCTCTTCACTTGACCAGCAAACATGGAAAGAGAGAAGGAGGGTCATTTGTGGGAATTTTTTATGGGTTGGACCTAGCACCAGCACACATTACTTTGCCCACAGCCAGTTAGGCTGGACTAAGTAGTGGGCTCACCCAACTTCCAAGGAAGCTGCCAGGGAGACTAGGAAATATTGTGTATCCCTGTGCCAAGGAGGAAAAGGAAATGGATTTTTGCGAACTTATAGGGGTCTCCCTACCACATTCTTTTACCTAAGGTATGCTCAGATTACCAAATGAGAAGTGCTTTAAAACAATCAAGTCTTACACAAATGTGTGCTATGATTATTATCTCAAATATTAAGGTTCTTCAAAAAAGACTAGTTTTTCAATGAGTTCAGTACCTGGTATAAATGATCAAGAAATATACTCAATATGAGGCATTTAAACGAACTACTAAAAATAATATTTATTGTTCTTACTGATGATAAAATAACATGTATATTGTAGAAAATATGCAAAACAGAGAAAAGCATAAAGAGAAAATCCCAGGATTTCCCAGTCTTTGTACACACAGTCTATTCAGTTAAAACTCTTGGAGTTGTAACAACTCACCAAACTGGTTTAAATAAGAGAATGCACTGGCTGCTGGAACTGAGCAGGCCAGGGTCTATCTCTGGCTATATGTGGTTTAATCCAGCAAGACTCTGACTCCACTTCTCTGTGGTCCTTTAAGCTTTGCCTCCTCTTTACTCTGGCTTTGGTCTCAGGCTGGCTCTCTTGTGAGGGCAGAAGTGGCTGTAGGAGTTCCAGATGACATGCTTTTATCTTGTAGTAACCAGAGAAAGACAGGATACCTTTCTCTGAAGAGCTGGGAAGCTGTTTTTTTTTTTTTTTTTTTTGGTTAGCACATGGCCTTTTACTTATTTAGTTAGGGACCCAAGAGCCTTTCATCTCATGCCTTTAATTCTAGGGTCTTGAAGTTTTCTTCTTGAAGTTCAGGTGAAGACCCAGATAAGAAAAACCTCATCTCATGGACCTGAATTAGGTTATATGCCCATTCCTGATCCAAACATGAAGTAGGGATTTGTTCAGGTCAGGCAAGGCTCATCCAGGAGCTGAGTGAGGGGGCTACTCTCTGAGCACACAGGGTGCATAAGGAAAGAACAGATACCTGAAGAAAGTTGGAGAATTGGTATCAAGAAGAGGGAGGGATGAATATTGGATAGTCTAATGCAGCAAATGCCTCCAGACACCCATAAACACAGACACACACACACACACACACACACACATATTACTTTAAACAGAATCAGTGGTATGCTGTGCATACTTTCTTATATAGCCTGTTTTATTTTTCCACTTAAGGATACATCAGAATCATTTATCCACGCTGTTTGACATTCTTTATAATGTGGTTGTCAGTGGCTTCAATTCTTCCATCATGTAATATCTACCATAATTACTTAACAAACCTATTAATAGATACTTGGGTAATTTCTAAAGTTTTTTTTGGTGTTACATTGCAATGCACATCCTCATACATATTTTGTGTATATAGCTACATTTTAAAATATAATTTTAATTTTATGTTATGAACATTTATTTCATCTGCAAATCATTTTTATAGCATATTACTAATTTCACAGCTAGCCATGAGATCTTAAACAAATTTTTTAATCTCTCTATGCCTCACATGTAAATGGTTTTAATAGTAGCATCAATTTCATAGGTGAGGATTAAATAAAACAATGCATGTAAAATCTTAGTACAGTATATACTAAGTGCTCAGCATTATTTACACATTACCTCCACTGCCTTTTAGCAACTGGCAGAATAGGTTCTCAATGAGTATTAATTTGATGAATAAATGAGATAACAGTTTAAATGCTTAGTCTTAATGTCATGTAAATTAATTCTTCTTGCCTTATCATTTAATTTAATATCTATATTTAACACCTATCATTATTGTTTTTTGACAGTAACATTATTTCATTACACTAATTTATGGATGAGACTGTTGGGAAAAGAGCACATATTTAGTTCATGGTCAAGATCTTAAACCCCTTGAATCTCATATCTATGTAAGTAAGGTTTTTCTACATAGTGGGCTAGTCAGTTAGAAGATAGAGTAATTATCTTTTACTTCTGGTATCACTCAATTTTGACCAATTATTCTATATATAAATTTATTTTCAAATAACATAGTTTACTACTCCATAAACACTGACAACTTAGTATAGATTAAAAAACAGGCACTTTTATCTTCACAGACTATATTAATATACATTTATATATACTTAATATACAGCATTATCTTTTATGAAGTTAGGTATTCTTCAGATTACACTTATCTTTAACAAATTTGCATCATATAAATTATCAGGAAAGATAAAAAATTTTCAAATAAAACAAAAAAATACTGAATTCTTTTATACACTAAGGGGGTCATTATATCTCTTTTCATTTTTATATATTTTTAACTTTTCTAATAATTTGCATTATTTAGTATTGTGAGACATATTGATACATTTATTTGGCATACATTATAGGTACATCCAAAAGGAAGAATTTCTTGTCTTAAATATTCTATTAGAATTTATATGGCGATTTGTATGGTGACTTCTCAGTATATGAATTCCAGTCAGCCCAACAGCATTTTAGTAGGTACTAGTTTTATATTTGAAAACCAATCAATATATTAACAAGGCAAGTAATTAGCTTCATTATTCTCTGTTGGTAGGTATGTCCTCCATAATATTCTGTTCAGCCTTGGGCAGGGTCAAGCTTGGGACTGGCCAATGTGTGTCTGCTTATAGGATGTACTGGACCTGAGATGTTGAAATTGAGCTTGTTTCCAGAATGTTGCTGTTGCCACTGCCTTTCACACGTCTGCACAGCATAGCTGGAGTTGTGCAGGTCAGGGTTAGGGGGTTCAGGGAGGATTGTGAAAAAATCTTCTTATTTGCCTTCTTCTTCTCTGATCCATTGAGTCAGGGTTAGAAACTTGCATTTTTTTATGGAGATGTCAGTTTCTACACAGGGCTGACTCTGATGGATGTATCAATAAGCATCATATAACAACTTGAAAGAAATCTGGCCTTTTTTCTCCATTACATGCTTCCTTTCACTAAGAAATGAAATCTTAATTTATATTAATAGCAGTTCATTAAATTTCCTCAGGCAGGTGTAAATTTTAAAATGTTCTTTCACATCAGGATGTTGCATTAATGTGTGAATTTGTGTTTTAGCTCAATTAGTCTATTTTTAGAAATATTACTTTAGAATTCATCTTCGAGGCTTAGTTTTCATATCACCCAAATATTCAGGAAGAAAATATTGAGTGCTATTCTTCATTTAATGGATAATCACAAATTGGAATTGTTAGTGAAACTGCATTATTAAATGTAGTCTCAAATTACTTTTAAAATATGCAGGACCAGAGGACTAAAAATATAAATAGCTTTGATTATGGGTCAAATTCTGCATAATTTCATTGTTTTGTAACTTGATATCTTGAAGGGGAAAAATTTTAACTTCAATGGACCAGGCCAAAGATAATGAGACTGGTATTTTTTTTAACAAGCATTTAAAATCTTAAATGTTTACCCAAGCATTATTTTTATTCCAAAAAGCCATCTTTAGTTTATTTAATAATGATTGCTCAAAATATGTTTGGAGGTCTTTCATAATAGTCATTTTCAAGTCACACTAAAAAATGAGTCCAATTCTATATTAGTTTTTAACAAAATAGTATTAATCGGCTCATCCAAACTTCTTATTCACAGATTCTGCACTAAATAAATTTTACTCCCCCAAATCAAATCCTCTCTTTAAGATCAAAGGATACAGATTTTCCAGTTGAAAATAGTCAAATGAATGTGCTACTAGCTTCTGAAGTCCAAATATTTGGGACAGTGGCAGCAGTTCTGCAGGACAGCATTCCTTGGAAAAGGGCAGTTTATATTTGGGTAGAAAACTTTTGATGAGCTTGTTAAAATCTGTCATGTAACTCTGAAGTCCCATGTTCTTAGAATTTTATGTGAGTAATTTTTTATGCCAAGTTTGTTGAATTTAGAGGACTATGTCAAGCCTCCTTAAAGTTCTAGGTTTTAGACTGGAATGTATCAGTCTGGCACTCACCTCTGTTTCCTTGCATTAGTCCTTGTCTCCATCTTTGAAATAATTTCAAGCAATTAGGGACAGAGGTGACATATATTTACTTATACATCTTAGGAAGAAATTGTGGCATCAAGAAGCACAACTGGTATGAACAATTAAGCCTGTCACTATGCACATATGTAGGTACCAAGTGCCAATAAGATGAATTGGGAATTTGGATATTGTGCTGCAGTCACATCACTGCCCAGGTTACACAGTTTGTTGGGTTCATGGAAGAGGAAGAGATGAAATATACACCATTTTACTTAAGACTCTAGGTTATACATGGTAGAAAATTCAGTCTAAGCTAAATTAAACCAAAAAAGCTGTCTTATTGGCTCATATAACAACATGGTTCAGGAATACTGCTTTGTAATCATGTCTCAAAGAAGATGATCAGAAAGTGGTTTATATCTATTGGTTTTGCTTTCCTTCCCAGACTTCATAAAGACGGTAGTAGCAGTTCTATTCTATGTGCTTCAAGGTTCAAGTCCATCTGGACAGGTTCTTTGCATCTGTCCCCAAAGTCTCAACAAAAATCTCATTGGCTCTGATTGGATCACATGCTTGTCTCCAATTACTTTGAGAGAAATGAGATGAGCCAATTGGTTTAGACCAATCAAAACATATCTGGAATTGGCAGCGGGTTAATGCTGCCCAAATACATGAGTTGAAAGTAAATTTATCATTGTTTCCCAAGGTCAATTTGGAGTATGGATGCTGTCTGGTAGAAATAACAGATGTCTCCCACAAACACACACACCTGTTATATTTCTACTTTTTTCCCCCAGGTGCTATGTTAGTGCTTTAGATATATAACTTTATGTATAGCAGATGAACTGTTTTCTTTTGGTGATTCCATCTCATCTGTAGGCTAGTCCTGCAGTGTGTGCATATGTCTGTGTGAAATGTGAAATGTGAAATGTGAAAGGCTATTACTTCTTGGGGTGACCTAGATATGGAGCTCCCAACCTTAACTTAAATTGATTCATGGTTGTGTTTTTCAATGGAAAAAAAATTGCTTTATAACATGATTGTGTGAATTAATGGCCTACTTGATTAAAGAAACAAATGAAGCTAAGTAACATTTGATGTAGGTGGAACTAGATAGCTTTCACCTTCTATAACCACCTCTTCCCATCAACTACAGAAAATGGGTGACACTATTTTCAAGCTATGTATATGTAATATACTATTCAAATATAAGTGAAAATAGTTATTTTGTATCTACTGTCTAGCACAGAGCCAGACACCAAATAGAAGAATAATTGTTGACTGATGTTTCAAAAAATGTGGATGTCTAATTTTCAGATTCATAAGCCGCATATAGTTTCTCTGAATTCAGGCTGCTATTTAACAAGTCTGAATGGAATTTGTGGAGAATAAAGGGAAGAAGGTCTTCTGTGGAAGTAGGTTTTTTTGTGGCTGAGTCAGGTGTGGCAGAGGATAGAGACATCCAGTTACTGAGCATATCTCCTTTTCTTGTAGTCCTGACCTTGAAAAACCTACATCTTCCCACTTCTTCATGTCAGTCTCTATAGTACAGTCGGAAGTGAAAAGGATGCAGTTTTGTCCCAGTATCTGTACAGAATTATTCAACAAGTAATATTTTAATAACTATGTAAGGTGTTAGATCAGTATTGGAAATATCACAGGGAGCACTTTGTAAAGTATGCAATTGTCTAACCACTCTCTTGTACACCTGAAATTAATATAAAATATTATTGAAGGTAAACTGTAATAAAAAAAATTTAAAAAGTGCTATCAAGAAGCAATCACTTCAATAGATTAAATCTATCTTGTTTTGAACACCTGCTTAAAAGAAAAGAATTAACCAACAGGATAATTAAATAGTGGCAAAGGGAGAGTTATATTTGCTTGATCAAAAAATCTGTTCTATTAAAAAAGTATTAGAAAACTTTATGATCATGTTATATGATATCTGCCTTCAGATAAGCTACATGCTCCAGAAATTAGTGTGGCTTTCACATTTCTACAGTTTTTCAAAAAAGTTGCATGATCCTGAAACTATTCTCATAATACCAATACTGTGGTTGTGATGTGGCTTCTGTGAAATCAAGCCCTCTCGGCCCCTGGACACATTCAGTCCAAGAGGTAGTCTCTGAGAGGGGTGAATTTTTCTTTCAGGGCTATAAACCAGTCAAAATTCACAAAAAGAAAGATTTAAATTTCTACATTGGGAAAGGAGTTGTTAACACTGGCTTTTAGAGCGATGAAGCTGCAATTTGGTATTCTGAATACATTCTCTGTTATCCCCTGCCTCCCTCCACTCCCTCTGTCTGAGCACTTGCATTTAGAAACTGGTAGAACTGTTGTCTACATTAACATTGCCTCCTTTCTCCATTGATTTTTGTTGTGAATAGGCTTCCTTGAATTCATGGTCATCTGCATCTTTAGGGTTCCCCTAAGGGATATTGGATTTCCTGCTAGGAGGACTAATCAGAACCATTAATCAGCCACGAAAATAAGCACCGGCCTATAAACTAAAGGCATGAAAGAAATCAGGAACTGGCTTATTGAAAATTAGGCAGTAGGTATAGAAGAAATACATTTATTTTTAAATACTGTGTAGATCCATAAGGGACTTTATTTTTTTAATTGAATTTATTGGGGTGACATTGGTTAATAAAACCATACAGATTTCAAGTGTACAGCTCTATAACAAATCTGCGTACTGCATTGTGCCCTCACCACCCGAAGCCAAGTCTCTTTCTGCTGTCATTTATTCCCCCTTTGCCCTCTTTTACCTATGCCTACCCCCTTTCCCCATACTGTTGCCTCTGTCTATGAGGTAGGTTTTTTTTATTTTTATTTTTATTTTTTTTGGCTTAATCCCTTCACCATTTTCACCCTCTGGCAGCTGTCAGTCTGGTCTTTGTATCTATGAGTTCTGTTTCTATTTTGTTTATTAGTTTATTTTGTTCACTAGATTCCACATGTAAGTAAAAATGATATGGTGTTTGTCTTTCTCTACTGACTTATTTCATTTAGCATAATACTTTCCAGGTCCATTCATGTTGTCACAAAACATAAGATTTCCTTAATTTTTATGGCTGCATAGTATTCCATTGTGTAAATGTACCACAGCTTTTTTATTCACTCATCTACTGATGGGCACTTGGTCTGCTTCCTAATCTTGGCTACTGTAAATAAAACTGCAATGAACAAAGGGGAGTATATATTCTTTTGAACTAGTGTTTTGGGTTTCTTCAGATATATTCCCAGAATTGGAATCACTGGGTCATAAAGCAGACCCGTCTTTAACTTTTTGAGTTAACTTTATACTATTTTCCACAATGGCTGCACTAGTCTGCATTCCCAGCAATAGTGCATGAGGCTTCCCTTTTCTCCACATCCACATCAACACTTGTTTGTTGATTTATTGATGATAGCCATTCTGACAAGTGTGCGGTGATATCTTACTGTGGTTTTAATTTGCATTTGTCTGATTAGTGACATTGAACATCTTTTCATATGCCTATTGGCCATCAGTATGCCTTCTTTAGAGACATGTTTATTCAGGTCCTTTGTCATTTTTAAATTGGATTTTTTTTTGAGTTGAGTTTTATAAGTCTTTATAAATTTTGGAAATTAACCCCTTATCTGATGTATTATTGGCAAATATGTTCTCCCATACATTGGGTTGTCTTTCTGTTTGGTTGATGGTTTCCCTTACTGTGCAAAAGCTTTTTAGTTTCATGTAGTCCCAGTTTTTAATTTTTTCTTTTGTTTTCCTTGCCTAAGAAGATATATCAGGAAAAATGTTGCAACAAGAAATGTCTGAGATTTTACTGCCTATGTTTTCTTCTAGGATTTTATGGTTTTATGACTCACATTTAAATCCTTTATCCATTTTGAGTGTATTCTTGTGTGTGGTGTAAGAAGGTGGAAGCAGCAAGAGAAAAGTACTCGAGGGAGTTCCCAGAAGACTATCAGCTGACTTCTCAAAGAAACTTCAGGCTAGAAGGGATTGGTAAGAAATATTCAAAGTGATGAAAAGCCAGGACCTACAACCAAGATTACTCTATCCAACAAAGCTATCATTTAGAATAGAAGGGCAGATAAAGAGCTTCCCGGACAAGAAAAAACTAAAGGAGTTCACATCGCCAAACCATTATTATATGAAATGTTAAAGGGACTTATTTAAGAAAAAGAAGTTCAAAACTATGAACAATAAAGTGGCAATAAATGCATACCTTCAACAATTGAATAAAAAAAAAAAAACTAAGCAAACAGGAAGAACAGAGACAGAATCGTGGGTATCAGAAAGCATTTTTTAATGGGTGCCAGAAGGGAGGGAGGGGTTGGGAGAATGAGTGAAGAGGTGAGGGGATTAAGAAGTGCAAATTGGCAGTGTCACAGAATAGCCACGAGGATGTTAAGTACTGTATAGGAAATGAAGTAGCCAAAGAGTTTATACGCCTGACCCACGGAGGTGAACAAAGATGAGGGGATTGATTGACTGAGTGAGTGTAGGTTACTGGGTGTGGGAGGGCAAAGGGAAAAATTGGGACAACTGTAACAGCAAAATAAATAAAATATAATTTAAAAATAAATAAAAAAGGTGATTTATTTTTATTTTTTTGCAGTTATCTGTCCAATTTTCCCAACACCATTATTTAATAGACTGCCTTTATCATTATAGGTTCTTGCCTCCTCTGTCAAATATTAATTGACTATAAAGGCATGGGTTTATTTCTGGGCTCTTTATTCTGTTCTATTGACCTATGTGTCTGTTTTAGTGCCAGCAGCATGCTTTTTTGATTACTATGGCCTTATGGTATAGTCTGATACCAAGTACTGTGATACCTCCAACATTGTTTTTTCTTAATATTGCTGAGGCTATTCAGGGTCTTTTGTGGTTCTGTATCAATTGTTGGAATAGTAGTTGTCCTAGTTCTGTAAGATATGCCATTGGTGTTTTAATAGGAATTGCATTAAATCTATAGATTGCTTTGGGTAGTATTGACAATTTAATGATGTCAGTTCTTTCTATGCATGACTATGACACGTGTTTTCACTTATTTTTATCTGCCTCAATTAAAATGAATAGATTTAATGTTTGGGTGGGTTTGGGGTTTAGAACATTCTTCAGGGACAAGTAGAGGGTACCAGAAGGTGCTTACATTCCCCCAGTCTATGAACAGGGCCTCATGGCATAGTGAGCAGAACCTGGGCTTTGGCCTCAGGTGGAAGGAGTTAGAATATGTGCTTTGCATGCTATTGACTTGCTGACCTCCATTTCTATATCTATAATTAAATAATGCACTATATTATTTTAACGTCTACAATAACTTTTCTCAGAGGGCTGTTGTGGAGATTAAATAGTGCAGTAAATATCACAAAATAGGAACTCAAAATTGCTAGTCTTTGACTTAGTTTGGGTTTTCCCTTAAGCAGGTCCTTAGACATAAATTTGAGTATAAGAAGTTTAAGAAGAAGTGTAAGGAATACTGGTAGGAAAGTGAGGGAAGTAAAGCAGAGAAGGCAGGTGGCTAATAGGGAGAGCTAGCTATTCAGCCAGTTATCACTGTGGGCAATTGTAGCTTAATCACACAGGGAAACTCTGATAAATGGGACAAAGCACGCATTTCAGAATTCTTGCATCCAAAGGCAAGGAAGCTGGGGTATTTATGCATGTCCTGAGAGAGATTGCTTAAGTGTGCTCCCAGCAAGTGTTGATTCCTTAGAATTTTCTTATACTTCCAGGTTACTGGTCATGGGCAGCATGATTTTCTGTATTTTTTTCAGTATTCCAGGGGATATGTCCTCAGGCCTAGATGTAGATCCCAACAATTGGAAGGTAACTGGAACTCACTGAGAGTGCTGAGTAATTTGAAGGGTTACTGGCTTGTTGATGCCATCTGCAGCAGAGGGGAAGGTGTTTGTCCGGAAGAGTAGAGTAAGTGGGATACTTCCCACAGCTGATTTATTGCATGGATTCCTGAAGATGTACTCCAGGAAAATGAGGATGTGACTGAGAATGAGCAATCTTAAGATTCAGGAAATAGTAGAAGCAACCCAGGTAAGCAGTGAAGGGGATCCTAACATGAGGGGAAAGTAGCATATCAGGGGAGCAATCTGTTTACGTTAGAAAGGAAATAGCAAGGGTCCTGGAAGGGTGGTTTCTGGATAAAGGGGGAATGGATAAAATACCCAATGAGATGAAGAATTAGGGAAAACAATGATATAGACTAGTAGTTTCTAGAAAGAAAAACAGTGAAGAATTCCATCCGGGAAAGAAAGAAACTATATGTGAAAGCTAATGTAATGATAGTTTATCACTGTAGCTTTCCAAGGAGCAATATTTACATAGTCAAATTTCTAACTTTTCAAATCAACCTAGAGATAATACAATTATGATTATGATAAACCCAATTATGATATCAGAATGCAATGTAAATATTACCAGCAAGGGTAAAAGGTGGAGCATAAAGGAAAGCTAAATGGAAAGCTTAAAGGTGTTTATATTGTCCTCTTCCAAAGTGAGGAGTCAAAAAATATCTATAGATGTTAGAACAAAAAAATGAAGTCTATAAATATTTATATATCTGTATCTGTATCTATATCTATGTCTATATATCTATGTGTAGCTATATCTGTTTATATCTAGAGTTAGACCCTTGAGGTTACATGGGAAGAACAATGACTGGAAAACAAAAGGGCAGGAACTTGCCAACAAACCCAGTTTTTAAGCCATTATTTTACTTTTGGAGTATTGGCATCATATCTAGTTGAATAGCTTTTATTTGCTTTTTAAGAGTAATGCGCAACCTATATACTATATGTCTAATCAAGTGAATAAGGGTACATTCATGGAGCTATTTTTCTTGAATAATTTCCTAGGTCTCTAATATTAATGTTTCTGCACGTGAGGAAAATGGATCTGGTTTAGATTATGTATGTGAGAGTGTGTGCATGTGTGTACATATGTGTGTGCATGAATGTACATGTGTGCACACCTTTTTCTTCCTCATGTTATCACAGCACTTTTCGATCCTATGATTTGCTGCTTTGTCTACCATCTCCCATTCCCCTGAGTCATAGCCTCCTTGAAATCCAACAGCATGTCTTCTTTTACTTGTAGCCTTAGCTTATAGCATGACTCCAGGGATTACAGGGGTCAACATTATCTTTTTAAATGAATAAAAAATATATTTTCCTTAGTCTATGTATTGTCATTTATACTTCTCCTCTATTAACCCAACATGTCCTATTTTATCTACTCCAATTTATTTATAAACAAAATCTTTTTTTAAACCCCTGCAGGGCTTGCTTCTTAGAATGCTTTCCTATTTTGCTTCTCCTCACCCAGACTTTTCAACCCCTCCCGATCCTGGCCAGTCCACAGGGATTTACACACCCTTCCTCCCTTCACTTCCTGTCTGTCTCCAGTCTCTCTTTTGCTTCCTGCTGACTTTCTCTGCTTGTGGTAGATTACACTAGTACTCATTTCTTCTGATTGTTGGGGCTGATATTGGTGGCCTTGATCTTCAGGGCCATTTCATTTGACACCTTTTCTGTGTTTTGCTTTATCTGAAGTTATTGCTCTATTTCTGCCGTTAACTGCTCTCTCCTACTCTCCCCTCCTAAAGAGTCTAACTCCAGTCATGGACTCATACATCTTTCTCACCATGTTCTCCTACCCATTTTCTGCTTACTTCTGCCATTGCCCTTAAGTTCATCTTCATCTTTGTCCTCAGCTCTGTCCCCACTCTTATAACTCTTTGCAGTCTTCTCACTCATAGTTTCTTTCTCGCCATGACCTGCACTGTTGTCCTTTGGCACCCGACATCAGCTACTTAAGCAGCGCACCCATCCTGGATCCCTAGATACTTAGGCAGTGTTCCACCTCCGTTAAGATAACTTCAGTCTGGTGGGCTGAATCTAAGCCTGCACATTTAGATATACAAGAAATGTAACTTTTGTTTTCATTCCCGAAGTTAATTTCTACTCAAAATTTTTCTTTTCCACCCAACTCTCCCTACCCTGTTCCTTCCCTTCAGCATCCTTCTCTCAGTGTAGGAATATTTCACCTAGCCACAGGGTGGGGTAGCCTAGTTCTTTCTCTTTGGGTCTTTTCTCAGAATTTGGTGTTTATATCCCAATCCTGAGCTAATAGAGAAGGATACAGAATTGTGATGATTGTGTCTGTCCCAAGCTCAGATGATTACATGTCAGTATTTTTTTGGTTTCCCTCCAATTTCCCAATATCTTCCCTCTGTTTTTTTTAACCAGATATTCATCTATTTAACCCTCTTCCCTGCCCCCCCTCCATTCCCACAGTTCTTGGCACATGGTAGATGAATAAGTATTATTGGTGAATAAGCACATGTTACCATTCATTTTTTTTGGTTACCCTCCTCTTTTTTTGAACTATTCTGTCCCTCTTTTTTTCCCCAGTTCCTAACTGTATATATATCTCTTATGATTATTTATGACTTTTGAATATTATTCTTGTTCTTGCTCCAGCAGCAGATGACTCCTGGATTTAAAACTCCATGGTCAAGTCTTTCTCTTAAGGCCCTTCTCTATATTTCCAATCCTCTACTGAACATCTTGATGGCTCGCCAACACTGCACCTTCAATATATCCTCAACTGAAGTCATGACATCTTCCAATTCAACTTCCAACCCAGTTGACTCTCCTTTGAATTAGATAATCAAATGGGCTCATTTGGTTAGATGAAAATGAGGTGATGACTGTAAACTACCTAGCACAGTGTCCAACAGCTTGTATGTGCTCAATAAGTGTTTGCTATTACTATTATAATATAAAGAAATTGAGGAGCTTTTAACTACTTAGACTTGTGAGGTTAATAGTTTTTCCTTATAATTTATCTTTCATGGTGATTAAAAAAAAAACAATTGCAAGTAAGGGCAGTTACTATTATTTAAAACTAAAAGTCATTTTTAAGATGAGAAAAGATAAAAAAGAATGTTTAGGCTGAAGCGCCAACTAAACATGTATACTTTTCTCTTAAGTTCAATTAAAAAAAAAATCCAGATTGCTGCATTGGGCATGGCATATTCTACTGACTGAATACACCCCATGAAAGGTAAAAATCAGTCAGTTACCACGGCAGTCATCAGGATTTGAAAATATAACAAGGAAAAGGGATTTTCTTAGGTTGCATCAGTGATTCATTGACCATTAAAACTATTTTGCATCATGGAATTGAATATGTGTAGAATGTAAATAGGAAAATATTTTTAAAATTGTTTAAAAGATTTTGGAAATAACATAAAGACCTCAATGTTTCCTGATAACTGTTGGTTAGCAAAAGACTGACATCTATTCATTTGTCTGTTCTAAATTTCAACTGTATATATATATATATTTTAAATTAGATGTTTAAAGGCTAAGTGGTATTAAATTCAGTATAAGCATTATAATTATTTACTTATTCTTGCCTTGGAATTTCAATATATTAAAAAAGATGCCAAAGCTATGCCTCCAGACTGTATACAGCAGATTAAATACAACATGGAACGAAATTACCAATATTAATCTGAATTTTTAACATAAAAAATAGAAAGAGGAAAAACTAGAACATTCTTTGAATCTTTAATTGGAGACTTGAATCTTGATCTTAAGTTTGCAGAGTGCAGAGAGCCTGCAAGGTCCCCCTTCTCAGTCAGTTTTATTTATGTGGAATCTTTCATCAAAAGATCACAAAGAGCTGTCTAACCAACTATAAAGAGACATAAATCAAAAGGAAAATGAAATGCTCAAACAATAAAATTATACATTAGAGCCCCATTTAAAGCAGAGCAGTTTAAGATGAGAGAAAAGTCTTGGCTGAAGTATACAGAACATAAGTTATAATGGGACACTATTTCATAATTTGGTGAAAAATGAAAAAGGCCCACTTCTAATAGTGGAGAGCCTATTATTAGGAATGATCACTTGCATATCAGTGCTTTAATGAAGGGGTGAAGAGCACAATAACATGAAGTGGAACCGACGAAGTATGGTGGAACTCTTCTTGCTGTTCCAAGGAGGAAAAAAAAATTTTATTTCATAAATGGGCATTGTGCCCAAATATCATGCTCTTTACCATGCCTATTGCCTACTGCTACTGCACCTTTCTTAGAAAGCTCTGTGCTAAAGTCCCAGAGTACATATATAATATACATATATTTATGATATATATCCACCACACAGGGGTTTCAAGGAAGCCAAGGTGATCTTTCAATCTCTGTTGTCATCTTTACTTGATTCTTCAGCACAAATTAATTCAGTGTCTCTCAAGACTCAGGATTTCCAATTTAGGTAAGAAAATATTCATTTTAATGTCTCCAAGCATAGAGAAAATATGAGAATCTTGTAATACTACCACTTTGAAAAAATCCACCAGAAGTCCCTTTAAGCTTGCTTATATAAAAAAGCTAAAGAATTTTGAGACATCAGTCTTATGTTTTATTGGCATTATAATACATATCAAGAAAATGTTCTTTGGCATAAAGTTTATAACATTCAGATTACACCCTACATTCTGAGTTTTAGAATTTCAAATATCTCTAAATTTCCAGTCTCCTTTTGTTTAAACGTGGCTCTTCACATAATTTATCTTATTGCTTCAAGATTATGCCTGACAACCTATGGGAATAAAATTTACACAAAGTGTGATATTTACACCTTTGTTAACATTAAACTTCATGCTCAAAGTGATATACACTCTGCATGTAATATATCCTAAGTTTAAATGATAATGGTAAAGATATAAAATTTTAGCTTTTTCTTCATTTTATAATATTAAGAATATGTGGTTTATTGTTTGAGTGCTTCCCAGAAATTAAGAAATGGCAAGTAATAGACTAATATTCATGTGAAGGAAGAAGAAAGAGGAGAAAAGAAGGATGCAACATGGGTATTAGATCATGTCTACTGCAGGGGACCATCTCTCTGAATTGGTGACATTTGACATAAGACTTAAAAGAAAAAGAGGAGCCAGTCATGTAAGTAAGCAGGGAAAAAAGAGCTCTCAGTAGAGGGAAAAGAACGTACAAAGGAAGGAAAGAGGTTCAAATGTATGAAGAACAGAAAAAGTTCAGTGAACCTGAAAACAGTTAACACGAGGGAGAGTTTGGTAAAAATAAAGATTCATAGTCCAGATATCAGTTACATTCTTGGTTGTGAACAAGAGAAGGCAGCCATGGCTATAAAAAGCAGCAAGGTATTTATTGTAATGTAGTGGTTCGCAACACGATTGTGAAAAACACGGAGAAATAGGCTTGGGAAATGAGCAGGAACCAAGGAAGGGTAAAGGAGAAACTACCTCTTTAGAATATGTTGGTGTTTGTGCCTCCAGTGGACAGTTAATGATGCTAATTGATGTCTATAAGAAGGTCTTTCCTATCACTTCAGCTTTATGGCCTCCTCTCAGAATTCAGAATTCCACCTGGAGGGACTTAACTGGCCAAACATGGGTCATGGCTATGTGCCCCAGCTGGCCAGGGATGGTGAAGAAATGCTTGGGTGTCTGGCTTCAGGAAGCCTCACACAATGGGATCTGTTGCCACATAGGAAGGGAATTTAGTTGCTGAGCAGCTAAATGGTTATTAGTCCCTAGTAAGAAATTTAGATTTTGTTTAGGTGAAATGGGAGATCAATAATAGTTTTTGGCAGGAAGGTGGCATAGTTCTATGTTTTATATGAAGATCACTTCTGTTGTTGTTCTTGAATGGTCTTGGAATAAATGAAGTAACACTAATCTTAAGCATAAAGAAGAAAAGTATCAACACTAGAGAGTCTAAATATATAATGTCAATATATATTCCTTTTTTTCACACAGTAACCAGATTTTAAAATTTGATCAATGAGGTATAAGTGCTTTGAATATTTTTGCTCTTACATTTTAACTGCCTCTAGCTTCTCATCCTTTAAAGTCAGAAATTGAGGAAGGTTTAGTTCCAACCTCTGCTTTAACTTGGGAGGACTAAAGCAGGAGATCAAAGAACAAAACAAGGACTATATAAAGCACTGGAGCATGCACCAAAAAACTTGGTAAGGTTTCAGTAAAACTCAGAAATAAAACTGGACAGAATTTTTTTTTTTTAAACAAAGAATACAAAGCTACAAACAAAGCTTTTGGCCCTGTGAACAGTGCTATGTTAAAAATTGCTACTCTTTTCATTGTACCTTCTTTGAAAGCAATTTAGGAGAAGTAGAAATAATTTAAAATACCATTTTTTCTAAAGTCATAGATTTTCAAATCACTGGCAGACGTGATACAAATTCATAGTAGATGTCGAAAAGAAAGGAAAATTCCAGTTGAGAAAGTACTGAAAGTTGCTGCCCGTTAGTTTCTCAAAATGAACAGTAAGGAAATCATCTGGAAGGGAAAAAGGTTTCCGGTTTTCTTTGATGGTGTCATAGTAGTAAAATTCAGGTAGCTAACATATTTTAAAAAGCACAAGGTTAGTAATGCTGATGTGGTTTAATGAATTTATTAAACAATTAATAATTCATAAAACAGTCTTTTTGTAACAAAAAGTGAAAATTTCCCTGAATTTACACTTGAGATAAAATAATAAATAGAAGACATTTAATAAGTTCAACTCTTGCCAGAAAAGCAAATTGAATTATACAGTGTGACATGTAGTTCATCTAACCACACTTGCACATGTATGTGCTCATGTGCACACAAGATTCATACAACAAATTAGAGGTGCTTATTTGATCAATTTACCAATTGCCCTTCAGACTTTAGTTTTTAGAGCCAATTAAGTTTATATTTAGGAAATAGAAGAAAGAGGAAGGAGAAAATATTTGTCAATATTTTCTTCTAGTTAAAGTGCTTGATGGTTTATATGTGTTTTTATTTAAATCTCATGATAACCTTTCAAGTAATAATTATTCAACATTATTTGAAAAGTGAGGAAATTAAGGGCTCAGAGAAGCTAAGAAGTTTTACAAAGTCACAGAGCCAGTATATATTCAGAGCCGAGATTGTAAGCTATGTTTGACTAACTTTCTATTCATATTCTTCCTGTTATTCTATGCTGCCTCTCCGAATTAAAAAATAAAATTAAGCTAATGTAAGTTAAGGCTAGAATGTGTTCTTGTATTAGATTAAACCACATGAAACTCTAACATTAGATTGTTTCGACCTACAAAAATGGCAATAACAATGTTTTCATTGAAATTAAAAAATCTGCAAATAATGGATATACTACTTCACTGCAAATATTGGTGAAATTTATTTTGCCTTCAGCCATTATCTGATGATAACATGATATTCATGCAATTAACAATAGTGTGTCAATTCTAAAAGTATTAGAATGGTTTTGTGCAAATAAAAGTGTTAAAAGTGACATACAAAGTCAAAATAAAATAAGAATTTAAAATGCCAAAAGAGATAAATTTAAACGGATCGATTAGATTTCTCTAATTTGCCCATGGTAACACAACATTAGTAAGCATTAAGGGTACTTGTGTGAAATTGGTAACAAATTTCACTCAGACATAAAGTAGCAAACCCATTAATTTATTAAAATAATTATTTTAAACACATTTCTCTGGAACTGCAAAGGTTGAAAACAAAAAGTCACAGATATATATTTTAAGGTGGAACTGATTGAAAATTCTAATTTAAAAGTACTGAACTATAAACTGGTGAAGTACATTTGCTTTTCTGATCAGGTGCATTAACTATAGCAGTCTTGAGTAAATCACTCATCATAACAAGAATGCACTGTATAAAAATTGATGGACAACTCAAAATTTAAAATGCATATTTTCTTACATATTAAAACCTTTGAAGTAATGAACTATGTAAGCTATTGTTATTAGATTAAAAATTAAAATAATGAAGAAGCAATATTTTGATTTGTGCTTAAACTAACTCCCAAGTTGATTTGAAGGTATGTGCTTCGGTTGTAAATCTCAATGACTCTAAGTGGAAAATATTGAACATATTTATTGAGACATCAATTTTGGAAGAGCTCAGAGTAGATAATTATATTAATTATTAAAAGAATTAATTTATCAAAAGCTTATTCAATACCTACTATGTGTCATCAGGGATTCAAAGATTAATTAGACATCTCAAGGAAGTTTCAAGCTGCTTGATCAAGAAAATGTGAATATTTTTGTCCTTCAAAGAACATGTGGTATATATCTTAGTGAGAAAGGTAGAGAAACTATTAGAAGCATTTTCTTGGCACATAGAACTAAGAAAATGATAGTGCTTTCTGTTAATATATTGATTATCTATAATAGAAGGAAAAATTCCTTTTGGTGTTTGGACTTAGGGTAGAGTCTCAACATTGCCCCCTCCAAAATTAAGTTCTATTTTGACCAAGAGGAACTAGAATTGGGAGGAACCTGAATATAGAAGCAGTTTCCTAGATTTTTATTTTTCCTACAATCAAAACACATGAAAGCATCATTTAAATTGTAAGGCATTTGTAAAAATAAAAGCATTATGATTGTTGTTTCCAGCAAAAGATGTTTTTTGCATAGTGAACTTGAAGCAGTAAGTAATTCCAATCACCTCGTTTGTTGTAAGATGACTTGATGGAGAACTAATTTAAGGAGACCTGAAAGAAGTCAGAGTTTGCCTTTGAACCTATATTAGAGTGACTACTGAATGTCTGTTAAAATTTTTTATTTTGTTATACAAGTCCTTATCTTAATGTTACTGTCCCATAACTATGGACACAATTGGTGTACATACTGTTTTAAAAAAAGTTTGACATATGGGTAGCTAGAGCCACTGCCTGAATTTATCTCCCCCATGAATTAATTTGGGAACTGGACAGGCCTGGAAATTTAGAAGACATGGCTTTCAATGTGAGCCCAGAAGGGCCAGTTAGTTTGCAGATTCAAGGGTTGGGAAAGTCAGACTCCTCCAAGTGTAGTAGAGTGAGCACTGAGTGTTCTGATGGGAACCCAACCAGGCTCAGGGTGAATTCTGTTATCCCAAGAATAGAGAAGTACCTACAGTTAGTCTCCTTTTGTCAGATAATATTCATAATTCTCAGTTCAAGAATCACTAGTAGAAATTTTCAGGTCAGTGCTTAAGAAATTCTGGCATCTCTGGTCTTTTCTCTTCTAGTGTGAGTCTTTGCCCTGTGAAAGATTTCTCAGGTACCTGGGTCAGAAGTTAATGGTCTTAGTGTAGTGGAAAATTGGGTGAGTATATCCTTGCTTCTTCTGTTTCAACTTTAATAGAATGAGATCTTCTTTTTTGATCATAGTCCCTCTAGGAACTTCTGAGGGAATACTTTTCTGCTTTGTCACACCGTGATACATAGAATAATGATAATATTGTACAGTATTGTAGAGTGAGGTATTGAGGCTCTTAATAGCAAGAGGTGACTTACGGTCTTGCCCAGCCTCTATGGAGGCTGAGAGAGTCTGTATCCTTGTATTCATTAATAGTTCAGAGTAAGCAATTTTTTGTTTTAGGATAACCTTGTCTACTACCTAGTAAAGAAATGGTAAATGCTAGCTTATAATTATGGTGGTGAATATTTACTTTGTGCCTAACCCTGTTCTACATACTCCATATGCATTAATTTTGTTTAACTTTTAATAACCCATGAGGTAGGTATCATTGTTATTCCCATAATACATAAATAGAAACTGGGGTACTAAGAAATTGGCCAAAGGTCACATAGCTCTGTCATAGTAATTGACAGAACCAATATTTGGACCTAAGCAGTCTGGTTCCAGAATTGTAGTCTTAACCACTACACTGTATTTCCTGAAGAAAGCAGCTGCAAAAGGGTGAGCTAAGCCAATATCTATATAATGTCAGCACCAAGACTTTTGAGCCCCTAGTGCTTTGAGAAGATTCTTGGCAGCAGAAAAATTCCATCAAAAGCAATCATCAGATCAAGGCTGGGGTTGGGATTGGGAGAAGATAAATTTTTACAACACAAAGCTGTGACTGACTTTAAGCAATAAGAATATAAAAATTAAGTTATTTAATTTTGAGCATAATACCTGTAACCTTCAAAAACACATGGTAATTGGGTGAAGAACTCTTGTATAAAATGGTTATCTCTAGATAAGAAGGAGGTCATCAGGTAATCAGGAGATCTAGGTCCAGAGGAAGACAGTGCCAAGGGGGTCCTTGATTATGGAGAGATGTTTCTATTCCTGGCCTGGCAGAATAGAGGCTGTTTAAATTCCATGTGGCAATCCAACATAGAGCTGAAGAGAGTGTTACAGAAACAAGGGAGTCCAAAAATCCCCAGAGCTTGCAGCTGGGGGATGGGGAGAAGGAAGCAGCTTTTGGAATGCCTCCACATGCCTGAGGCTGGTGGCTAGTGTCTTTGTTATGCAAATGGATTTAATGCATCCAAAGCCTCAGGTAGATGGTAGTCTTGAACCAGGGGACGGTATGGAAAGCACACAGAGCCTACGTAAGGGTCTGTGAATGGTCAGAACTGTTTGCAACGCCCATTGCGTCAGATGACGCAGTCAGGGATATATAAGCAGCTGCAGACATTTTAGCTGAGACACTCTCGCTCTCTCGCTCTCTGACTCGGGCTCTCACTCGCGCTCTCCCTCTCGGGGTCTCGCTCTCGCTCTCGTGTGCTCCCTCCACGTGGCTTGGTGAAGGGGCCTTCTCCATGTGGCTTGGAGAAGGGATCTCCAGGCTGCGTTAAAGAGGCTCTCGCCATGCGGTTTTGAGAAGGAAAGGAGATCCGCGCAGTTTGCAGGAAGAAGACAGTTTGCAAGGAGGCTGAGAATCCAGGTGGTTCTGCATTGAGAGCTGGAGGGCACCACAGCACAGAAAGGACCTCCCCAATCAGATTGAATGATTGGCAGCTGCTGGTAAAGCTGAACTGTGTTTGGAAAGTAGGGAAACAGTTTCTCTGACTTTCCTAAAACTAGCCTGGTTTGGAAGGGGGGGAGGCAAGGATATGTGTTTGTGGGTATTTTAAAGAGTATAAGACTTAACAACAGAAATCCGCAAATAACTAAATCTATATAACTGTTAAATAAACAATTCTTTTTCTTTTCACCAAACTTTGGTATTGAGAGTTATAATTTTGGCGGCGGGCAATCGGGCCCCTAACTAAAGAGCCCGTGGGTTTGTTTTCAACTGGAGCAGCCCAGGGGTTCTGTAACAAGAGGGTGTGGTAGGAATCCCTGGTGAGGGGGAGGGCTGGGAGTTGGAAGGTGGAGTAATTATGTTGAGTCCTGGGGCACTACCCAGTACCTACATAAATATAACTCAGCCTCAGAGGGCCAGGCCAGACTTGGTTTAATGACTCCTTTTTTGTACAGCCCCCTATGACAGAAACAATCAATCTGAAAATCTTAAGCTTTCCATCCCTCCTCTCCAACCCTCAAATCATCCAGTTAGAAGTCCCCACTGCTTCATGCTGATAAGGATAAGGAAATGAGAAGGACAACTTATGGTTAATAGGAGATAATATCAACAGTTGATAACTCATAGTAAGTTAATTAGTGTCTAAATTGCTTCATTCTTAAATTAGCCCTGAGGTTTCTTCAGGAACAATTTCCCTTGAGGGTCATGAGGTATTCTGGGAGAAACTAAACTAATATATGATCTTGAAGCCTTCTTCTTCCTATGCACACAACTAAAGATCCCTTTCAATTTGGTGTGGCCATGTGACTTGAGTGCTGGCCAACCAAATGTACAAGGGCGTGGAGGATACCTCTTCTAAGCCAGGACCTTAAACACTGCCCTTACAATCCTCCTTGCTCCCTACTCTCTGTCTTTTCTGATCTGCTGGCCAGAAAAGTTCCAACAGAGGACTAAGGGATGGAAGAGTCAAAAGATGGAAGGTGCCTGTATCTTTGGATCTCCATAAGGAAGAAATCCACTTCACTGATCGGAACATAAAATTGGACTTTGTGAAGGCAAGAAATGAATTTCTATCTTGTTAAACCATTGAGATTTCAATGTTTGCCCGTTACAGTTGCTATCATAGCCTAATTTAGTGTAGGTAGTAACAGAAACAATGTGTATATATAGTGTTTTTATGCAGCATATACACTTTACATATATTAAATCAATTAATCCAAATTAAAAACCTACCTATTATTTCTATTTAAAAATAAGGCACAATGCAGAATGGCCATCATCAACAAATCAACAAGCAACAAGTGCTGGCGAGGATGTGGAGAAACGGGAACCCTACTGCATTGTTGGTGGGAATGCAGACTGGTGCAGCCACTATGGAAAACAGTATGGAATTACCTCAAAAGATTAAAAATGGAACTGCCTTTTGAACCAGCGATTCCACTGCTAGGATTATACCCGAAAAATCCTAAAACCCTAATTCAAAAGAACTTATGCACCCCTATCTTCATAGCAGCACTGTTTACAATAGCTAAGTGTTGGAAACAGCCTAAGTGCCCATCTGTAGATGAGTGGATCAAAAAATGGTGGTACATTTACACAGTGGAATACTATGCAACAGAGAGAAAGAAGGAACTCCTGCCATTTGTGACAATATGGATGGAACTAGGGAAAATTATGCTTAGTGAAATAAGTCAGGCAAAGAAAGAAAAATACCATATGATATCACCTAATACAGGAAACTAAAGAACAACATAAACAAATGAACTAAATAGAACAAGGAGCAGAATAACAGTCAATAGGGGGGAGGGGGGAGGGAGAGAAGGTGGATAAGTAAGGGAAGGGTCTAGTCAAGGAACATGTATAAATGACTCATGGACATGGACAATGGGGAGGGATATGATTGCGGGAGAAGGGGTGGGCTGGGTGGGGGAAGCAATGGGGAAGAAATGGGACAACTGTAATTGAAAAACCAAAAAAAAAGGTACAGTAAATGTTAACTTCCCCAAGGTCATGGAACTTGAGGTCATATAGGCAGTATTTAAACCTTGGCATTCTAGCCTAAGAGACTGTATTCTAATGTGTTTCATCATCTGAAGAGCTCCCTCTGATCTAGAGTTCTTGTAGAAGAGAAAATAGGTTACCTTTGATCAAGAAAATGCAGTATAATTTTGACCCATCCATGAATCTCCTGATTGCCATGGGTCTCTGGACCATAAATACAGGTAAAAGAATACAGGAACTGCTCCAGGGGAATGGAGAGGAGGATCATGGGGGTTAAAAGAAAATAATGAATTATGGTCTGAGCTTTGAGAACCTTGAAAGAACTGAAGGTAGTGGACAGATAGGCTGAGTGAATGGTGTCCGGTGCCCCAAATGAAGGCCACTGGGAATGGAGGGAAGAGACTCTTGCACTTAGAAGGTTACTGCAGCCCCAGACCTCACCGAACCTGTCCTGCCAAGGAGAGCAAGGTGTGGAGGGAAGGAGGGCAGGGGCTGGAGCATTCCTTTATCTAGCTTCTCAGCATCCCTACTGGTTCTGAATCTTACAAATGCTGCAAGAGCATCAGAACTGGTGTGAAGTTACTTAAGACCCCAACTTACAAGGAACATTTCCGAAAAAGCCAAGGGGAGGAGAAAGTTAATCTTTCTCCTTTCCTTTCTGTCAACTATCAAACAGATAGCGACGTCAAGAATCCTGCCGATATTGGCCGTTCTTTTCAAGTGGGCAGTGCGCAGCTCTTGTACTACAGAATGCTTTGCAAGAACTTCCCAGGGCAACACCCAATGATTAGAAGTTTTGCTTTTCATGTCGTTCCATCAAGAACAGCTGGCCGTGGACCCCAAAGAACTTCACAGAAATTTTGATGAGGGGTGTCTGGATGTTACTGATTAAATGGGTTGTTGGAACAGCTCATTTTTTATCCACTAACATTAAAAAAAAAAATATTTATTCTTGTAGTGATCTAGATACAGTCTCTGCAAAACTGAAGACATAAAGTGTAACTTTATTTTGTTGTCTATGCCTTGGAATAATCTTACTGTTTTTATTCAGTTAGCTTTTATTGAGCATATGTTCCCAGTGTAGCACTTGGGTAGATGCCATCAGTTGAGGGGTGGGAAGGGGTGGCCTCTTATGAACTATTAATTGGTGTGGAAAACATGAACCCAGCTCATAAAATGAGTAACAGAAAAATGCAGACAGGGAAAATGCTGAGTATGAGGTAAATAATAAAGTCCTCTTTGCTGTTCAAGACTGGTATTTAGGAGTGTTTATGGGTGCAGAAGGGTTGGGGATGATGCGGATGAGGGTAGACTTAATGAGTCATATTTAAACCCTATCCAGCAGCGATCAATGGGTCTGGTAACCTGACACCAAATAAATTAACTTAATGGTACCCACCATGTGTTTCCCTGTGGGACGCTCCTGTACAAGTTATTGCATCAATCCTTTAAATAAGGAATTTTCACCTTCTTTACATTAAGTGTGAGTGGAGTTCTGTGATTGACAGCAAGCATCATATGCACACACAGTGTTTTGCAAAGGAATACTGGGGATGATAGATACTTTTTGACATTTCAAGGCGGCCTCTGTGTGACTTACTGCTAAGCACTAAATAGCTGCCGCTTTTGTTTACACCATTCTTGAACTACCAGTTTCAAACTCATTGTTTGTAAAGCTCTTTGGGATCATTTGTATATGAAGGGTTTCATATAAAACCAGTGTTTAGTCCTTTCCATATTATGCCTTTGGTGCCTGACACATAAGGGTGCTTTTGTACGCAGCTTGCAGGAAATTAAGCACTCAACTCCTATTAACGCCACTAGGAACTGGGCTCCTGGCGGTCTATCTAGGGGCTGTGGAAAGGGGCTCACAGCTATGTGAGTAAATTGAAACAAAGACAAGACAGAACTCAGATATTTATTCAGCTGTTGAAAGTTTCAAGGGCAACTAGGCTACAAATAATGTGAATTATTTTATTGAGAATTTGTGGAGAAAGAAAGCTTAAAGTACCTCTTTCATTTCATTTGCTGGTGTTGTGTGAATAGCGTGTACACATGTGTGTGCGCATGCATGCATAAATAATGAAATGCCTATTATCAGCACCTGGTTATCAGGAAATTTTCAT
The DNA here is from genome assembly GCF_987537825.1 of Furipterus horrens. Taxonomy (NCBI): domain Eukaryota; kingdom Metazoa; phylum Chordata; class Mammalia; order Chiroptera; family Furipteridae; genus Furipterus; species Furipterus horrens. The sequence goes on along the minus strand of NW_028327176.1, from coordinate 141,203,786 downwards.
TAATTCATATAATTGTACTTCACTGAGGAAGTGATGCTATTAATCTGTATCATAAGCCTGAGATCCTGCAAAATCCATAAATTGAGTCTTATTGAGTTTTGGTATTTATTGTTTTTGAATTCTTTGAGCACAGCTAACTTCTGTGACATGTATGGTGACTTTCTAAACAAAATATAGATTGTTCAAAATATTTCACATTAATATTATGTTGACTAAAAGGGTTTACGTTAAAAAGCATACAAACACATATCACATGATAAAAGTATATAAATAGCTAATGTTTTTCAAAGATGTACAAATAACAAATTCTGCTTTTCATGCCACTTATTTATTTTCTGTTTTTAATACCTAAAAAGTGTTCTTTTCATTATTTTTATTGTTGACACTATTACAGATGTCCCTGTTCCCTCTTTTTGCCCAACCCCATTACATATATTATATAGTATATAATATAATATGATCTATATTATATATACAGGTATATGCACACATACATATATATGATGGGTTTGTTGTTCATTTGTGACACAACAAATCAAAAAAAAGTTGGTTGAAGTTTGGAAAATTATGATTGGTTTTTCTTGCTTGTAATCTAATTGTTAGAAAATCCTCTGGTTATAATAAAAAATGATAATACAGCAGCCAGTAATACTGTAGATAAAGACCAGAGAGACTTAAAGTTCTCACATGTTGTGATTCCCCAAAAGTCCTTCTGGCACACTGCAGCCATCATGGTGGATACTGAAGTCTGAACACAGTGTGAGGTTCCCTCTGCTCAGTGATTTTAAGGTAATAGATTCTGATTTTTCCACGATGACCTTGGGAAATGCTGTTTAACTTATATAACCCAAAAGTTTGCAGTCCTCATCAATATGTGGGTTCAAATGAGGTCACTTATTATTGATGTTATAATCAAAATACTTGTGTGACTTCGGAAAGTCACTTAACCTTTTAAAAACCTGTTAGCTCATCTGTAAAATGAAGATAATGATAAGAGCAACATCATTTTGTCTGTGGATTGAAGATGATGACCCATGTAAATACTCTGACAGAGTACCCAGAACTTAAAGATAAATATTAGTAATAAAGATATTAATCTATTACTGATTGGTTTATGCTCTATTTTTAGAAGAGAATTTGAGGTGATAAAATAAAAATCAAAGGTAAAGTAGGACTTATATATTAATTTTATTTATTTCCAATGAAGCTTCTTAAGAGCAAAATACCTGAAATCAGCAGGCATTTGAAGTGCGCGAGTTGTCGATATTTCAAAATTTTAATTCAAAAACATCTTAAAAAGTTGAATCTTAAAAGGTAAACCATTTAATGCATCTTTAAAAAGTCAGTCAATATATGTTTTGAAGATACAGTTTTACAGTTCTTTCCTGCCTGCCATACAGCTAAAATATAGAGTTTTCATTTTTTTTCTCTCAGACTGAATTGCAAATAGATTTTTGTAAACCATTCACTCTGGAAGAATGCTTTATTCTGGAAAAGGCAAGTGCTGGGAAAAACTCAGCAAGACTGCATAGCTTACTCTTTGAAAACGAACACTTGATAAGGGTGTTAATTCGACATGTAATTCCACTTAGTAAAGGGATCATTGAACAGAATGGATGCAGTGATTAAACCATGATTACACACTGTAACCATAATTATTTTGCAAAGCAAAGGTACATATAACAAATAAAGGGAATATTTGAGCATAGGCATAGAGAAGAAGAAAAATCCATTATTTGGATTAAAAAGGGTAAATATGTGTGAAAATCAATGGAAAAGAAGCAGTTTGGAAATATTTGCATTGAAATATAATAATTAGAAGAACAGAAAGCATCAGTTATGACTCACTAGTCACAGAAAAACTCTCTTGAGCAAGATATTTTAGAATGTAAAAATTGAGAAAATGGAAAGGATAGTTGTTTGTTGAATGAATGAATCAATGACAGCTGATTGAACTAAAGAGGTTAGAGATCTTTAAAAAGCATACTGTGTTTGCTGTCAAAAGAAAAAGACAAAAGTAAGACATAAAGTTTAGTTTAAAGCTAATTTTACCATATTTAAGGTGTTGAGTTAAATGCTTACATCGTCTCTTCAACAATAAAAATAGAGAAAATAGTAAGCAATGTTGACATTTGGAAAATAAATAGCAATGAAGACTTTATTTAGAAATAGCCATTAAATTATAGTGAATAAGGGGGAAACTTTCTTTTCCATGCTCCTCCAATACACCTTTAAGGACTGCAGCGAGGGTGTCTTCATTCACACCAGATCCGATAGCAAGCTCTACAACCTGGCCTGTCTACGAGCCAAGACCAAAGTCAAAGAGGTGCTCATCCGTGAGATGCTCTTCGCCGACGACGCAGCCTTGACATCACACTCCGAAGAGGGACTCCAGCAGCTAGTCACTTGCCTTTCCCACGCATGCAAGGAGTTCGGACTAGCCATCAGCCTGACGAAGACGAACGTTATGGCTCAAGGCACGGGGACTCCCCCATGCATCACCATCGATGGATACACCCTGGAGGTTGTCAACGACTTCACTTACCTCGGGTCCACCATCTCGAGCTCTCTGTCAGTTGACTTGGAGGTCAACCGGAGAATCGCCAGGGCAGCCACAGTTATGGCCAAACTGAACCGGCGAGTGTGGAACAATTCCAGCCTCACTGAGAAAACCAAACTGCGCATCTACCAAGCCTGCGTACTCAGCACTCTCCTCTATGGCAGCGAGACGTGGACCACCTACGCAAGGCACGAAAGGAAACTCAACAGCTTCCACATGAGGTGCCTGCGACGCATCCTGCATGTCGCCTGGCAGGATAAGGTCCCCAGCACCGAGGTGCTGAAGCGAGCCAACATGAGCAGTTTGCATGCAGTTCTTAGTGAGAGACGCCTCAGGTGGCTCGGCCATGTCAAAAGAATGGATGCAGGCCGTATTCCCAAAGACCTCCTCTACGGCGAGCTAGCAGAAGGCCAGAGGATGACAGGGCGCCCAAAACTGCGGTTCAAAGACATCTGCAAAAAGGACATGACACAATGCTCCATCAATCTCAACACATGGGAAGTTCAAGCAGACGACCGCCTAGCCTGGAGGCTCGCGGTCAGGCAAGGTACGTCAGGGGCAGAGGCTGCGCGCAACGAGGAGGCGGTCCAGAAAAGATCGAGGCGGAAGCAGCGTCAACAGCAGCAACAACAGCCATCTGCCTTCACCTGTAACAAGTGCGGCAGGGATTGTCACTCCCGAGTCGGACTGCACAGCCATTCTCGGCGGTGCAGATAGACTCTCAAGAAGCTACGCCATCGTCTCTCGAGACGGACGGCTGCCGATGAAGGGGGAAACTAATTATTCATTTCCTTATAAGTGGTGTATTGCTCTGTCCTTGTCATGTGTGGAAGGCTTAATTGCAAGAGGCCGGGTCAGCCTTAAGGAACTGTGAGTCCAGGCTAGGCATAAGGCCTGAGATGTGAAGGGGAGACAGATATGCCAACTATGGGAACACAATCCAGAGATTACATCAGAAGTCAGGAAGGTCAGTATGGAACAATGCGGAGTGGGTCTTTGGGGCTGGAACCTAACACTTGTGATAGGGCAGTGAAGGGTGGACTGCCAAACCAGCTGACTGGTGTAGGGAGAATCTGATCTGAACAAAGAGGTCATGGTTTTTTAGAACCTCTAAAGGTCCACTTTTTTATGACTATGATCAAGAAATCCCAAGTACCTTTCAAAAATTTTTTTGCATGGGTCTTAATAGATCTCCAAAGTATATATGGTATTTTAGTATGTCCCAGTTTCATTATTAGGGTTTTATTTGCACTTAGTTTCATTGTAAAGGAATAAAGAGTTTTAAACTGGGACAGAATTCTGGTCTCTAGATGTCAAAGAGTTAGTTTTCAACAGATAACCATTAGCTTCTAGGTGCCTCCAGAGTCTTACCTGACCATGAAGTTCCCATTCTTTAACTGGCATCACTTTAATCCCTGGAACTTGTAACCTTGTACCAAAGGGAGCTATCTAGTCAATGGTGGAGGTCACTTCTGCAGATTCTGTCAACATTCATAACATGCTGGCAGTCACCACATTTAATAAAGCCAACAGAATTTAGTGTCCTTAAAGCAATGACAGAAATGAGTTTTACAGATACCTCACATGCCCTGTGCTCTGCAGCCATTCTCCATAACCTCCTCCCACCAGGACCACATAGCTAACCTCTTGGAGCTCATGATCTGGAAGGTCTGGCTGCCCTGGAAAGTGGAAAAGCATTCCTGCTGCCTGTACCTCCTCCTTTTGCTGGGCCTGGGGAGCCTGCAAAATTAGAGCTTTGCTGCTGCTCCTTCAGGTTGTTTTACAATTTGCCCATTACTTGCAGGGCTTTGGATTGCTACAATCTTATCACTTTCAAAAACTCATCATTACTTGTTCTCTCAGTGTGAATCATTTGTAGTTATGAGGAAAACCTCCCTCTGCTTTTAATCTCGCACTGGGGCAGGGTTTCATGTTGTACTTTTCAAGTGTACTTCCACAAAAGAGAAATAAATAAGCATTCTGATTCTCTCAAGACCAGAATACTATCATAACTTTTTATCTTTTACTGCTCTACACTCAAGAATAGGTAGAGAGGCATTTTTATTCTCACATTGAATTACAATTAAATGTAAGTGTTAAATTTGGATTGACCAGGAAAAGAGGTAAAGAAGCTCAAAAGATCTCTTGGATAATCTTTGTCATCAACAACTGCTTACACTGAACAGAACCATATTTCTGAAAATCAAAGTTACCATTTCAAAAATCATATATGTCATGTAATCATATATATGCATACACACACACACAGAGATATATATATATATATTTAATGTGTTTTGTGTATATATAGTATTTTGCAAAGGAAAAAAATGTGCATTCTTCTTATTAGACTGAAAGCTGCCTCTATAGATTGAGGTGATAAAATAAGCTTTTACAGTTCAAGTAACAACGGTAGAGTCAAATAAAACAGATATGAGGGACTTCAAATATTTGGCACTCTGCTGGAAATTTCACTCTACAAAGCAGAGCATCTAATCTGATGCATTCTCTGGTTAGATTGTAAAAATCGGATTCTATTTGTGAGGTTACAGCTACTGAGAACCTGAGTGGCCCTTTCTTTTTATGACTGACCCCAAATATTTGGCCTTAGTCAAGAAAATTTGTTTTGGAGAAGCCTAGGGTTATCATAGAACACAGAGAAACTTTGTGTGTGTGTGTGTGTGGGGGGGTGATTTAAGGAGGCTGAAGTGGGTGGATTTATTTTTTAAAATAGATTTTATTGATTATGCTATTACAGTTGTCCCAGTTTTTTTCCCTTTGACCCCTTCCATCCGGTACTGCCCTTCCCTCCAGCAATCCCTCCCCCCTCAGTTCATGTCCATGGGTCATGCATGTAGGTTCTTTGGCTTCTCTCTTTCCAATGTTATTCTTAACTTCCCCTGTCTATTTGGTTCCTACCAATTATGATTCTTAATCCCTGCACCATTTCCTCCTTTCTCCCCCTTCCTGTACCCAGCTTATAACCCTTCAAATGATCCTCATACCTATGATTCTGTTCCTTTTCTGGTTGTCTTAGGTTATTTTTGTTTTTGTTTTTTTAGATTCAGTTGTTGATAGTTTTGAGTTTGTTGTCATTTTAATGTTCATAGTTTTCATCTTCTTTTTCTTAAATAAGTACCTTTAACATTTCGTATAATAATGACTTGGTGATGATGAATTACTTTAGCTTTACCTTGTACGAGAAGCACTTTATCTGCTCTTCCATTCTAAGTGATAGCTTTGCTGGATAGAGAAATCTTGGTTGCAGGCCCTTGCTTTTCACCGCTTTGAATTCTTCTTGCCAGCCCCTTCTGGTCTAAAAAGTTTCTTTTGAAAAATCAGCTGATAGCTTTATGGGAACTCCTTTGTAACTCTCTTCTTTTCTCTTGCTGCTTTTAAGATTATTTCTTTATTTTTAACCTTTGGCATTTTAATTATAACATGCCTTGGTGTGATCTTCTTTGGGTCTAGCTTGTTTGGGACTCTCTGTGCTTCCTGGACTTGTATGTCTATTTCCTTTGCCAAATCATGGAAGTTTTCTTTCATTACTTTTTCAAATAAATTTTCAATTTCTTGCTCTTCCTCTTCTTCTTCTGGCACTTCTATGGTTCTGATGTTGGTACCTTTGAAGTTGTCCCAGAGGTTCCTAATCCTCTCCTAATGTTTCTGCATTTTCATTTCTTCTCTCTGTTCCAAGTGAGTGTTTATTTCTTCCTTTGTTCCAAATCATTGATTTGAATCCCAGCTTCCTTCCCATCACTGTTGGTTTCCTGTATGTTTTTCTTTATTTCACTTTGTATAACCTTCACTTCTTTCTTTATTTTGTGGCATACCCATCATTTCTCTGACCATCTCAATCACCAGTGTTTTGAACTCTGCATCTGATATGTTGGTTATCTCCATTTCGTTTAGTCATTTTACTGGGGTTTTGTTGTGTTCTTTCACTTGGGCTATATTTCTTTGCCTCCTCAATTTGGCAGCCTCTCTGTGTTTGTTTCTGTGTATTGGGTACAGTTGCTTTGACTTTGTGTCTTGATAGTATGGCCAAATGTAGTAGGTGTCCTGTAGGGTCTAGTGGCACAGCCTCCTCTATTACCCAAGCTAGGTACTCAAGATGAGCCCTTTTTTGTGGGCTGAGTACACCCTCCTCTTATAGTTGAGCCTTAGTTGCTCTTGGCTGATTAATGGGAAAGATTTACCCAGGCCAATCAGCTGCAAAGACTGTCTGTGACCACTGACCACCAACCTCTGGTCTCTGTGAAGGATACGCAGTGCAATGATGGGGTGGTGATGTTCTGACATGGTCTGTAGCTGTCCACTGGGTGCACTGACCCTGGGGTTTCCTGGGTGGTGCAGGCCAAGGTCAGCCCCCACCTGTGTTTTGCCTGGGGCTTCCTACCTGAGCTGTAAAGCAATCGGAGATGGCTGCTACTTGTGCTGGGCTTAGAGGTTCCCAGGAGAAGCCAGGTTGTGAATCTAATCTCCTAGTGCTGGGCCTGGATCTCACTAAGGCCAGCTGCTGCTTGTTTGATAGTATTTAGGAAGTTGTGAAGCAAGAGCCAAGACCAGTCATATATATGGAAAAGCAGCTTGTGTGGACCCATAAGTTGGATGGAGCAGAGTCTCTGGGGATCTCCCATGTGGGTCAAACAGGGTTAGCCAGATTTATGGTGTCTCAGATGACACCAGCTTCCTGGCTCTGTTGGGAGTGTGTTTAGAAAAGAGATAATGGCCTCTGCTGGCTGTGATGCCAGACAACTCAGTTCCTCCTTGTATACCACTGGTGCTTTTCAAGCTGCTGCCCTGGTGCTGGAGCTCAGAGGGAGTGTGTCTGAGAAGGTGAGTCCATGTGTGGGTTCTTTATGAGGAACTGCTTGGGGTTCTAGCAGTTTCTTCCATGACTCAATCCCCACTGGTTTTTGCAGCCAGAAGATGTGGGAACTTATCTTCTTGGCACTGGAACCCTCGACTGGGGGCCCTGGTGTGGGGCTGGGATTCCTCACTCCCAAAATATCCCTCCAGAATTTTTATCCACCATAGGTGAGTGAAAGACCAACCTGTTTCGTGTCTGCCCCCTCCTACCTATCTCAATGGATGTGGTTTCTTTAATTTCATAGTAGTTAGACTTTCATTCAACTAAATTTCTGATGGTTCTGGCTGATGGTTGTTTTATATTTTAGTTGTAATTTTGATGTGGTTATGTGAAGAGGCCAACCATGTCTGCTCATTCTGCATCTTGACAGGATCCTCCCTGGTAGTCACGAGTGGGTTTAGAAGGAACTATTTTGGCCTCTTGTTTGGATTAATAAGGAAGAATAGTCAAGAATGTGAAAGTGAATGGGCCGATAGAAAAAAAAATCCTGCTCAGCTTAGATTTTTAATATAATAAAGGGCTAGAAAACTACACATTGTCAGATATAGAATTTGTAAAAGTTAATTTCTTTAAGCTCCAAATAAATGTAGGTATGATTCTCTGATTAAGGACACTAAAAGAGTAGCAACTTAGGTAAGATGAGAGTTTTTTTTTAAGGAAAATATGATGTGATATTTAAAAATTATTTTGATTGAATAAAGGGTAGAAGGCATAATTGCTGAAAAGATGGAAGTAGCTGCCCAGAACCTCTCAAATGAGCTCCAGACATGTGCTAAAGATGGAGAGAGTGACAGTGATAAGGTCTTATAAACTAGCAGTGACTTGTGGAAATACAACATACTTAAAAAATAATTGTTTATTTTTTAATAAATGTTTGAAGGATGAATAAACTAAGGCCAAATTTGCTCTGCACCTTCTTCTTTGCATCTTCATTCAGAAGAATAACTTCCAAGGTAGATAGGGTGGGAGTGGAGAATTGAGGCTGGGGAATAGTCATTTGTCATTGCAGGTGATTGGTAATTTGATGTTTATAAGTCAAGGGCTGGCTATTTTTGCATATAAAACTCCTCTGTCTTTCTGCTAATAAATTGCCTATGTACTCGTATCTGCATTGTTTAGTACATTTTTTTCAAAAGGAGTGTTTTAATTTTTGTTATCAGCAGCTATTATGTTCAAGCACATTCTGGGATGGATGTAATTTTGAAGACTGATTTTCCTTGTTTTTACTTCTGCTTGGACAGAAAAGTCTAAAGTCTAATCTTTCCAAATATGAGATAAATGGCCCAGAATCATTGTTTGGTTATTTTGATTGCACCCTGGTCATTGAATTGATTTCTCATTGCAGACAAGGATTACCTGAGAAACAAATGGGACTCGGGTGATAATGACATTCTTTAATTCTTCAATTCAATAGTTAACCAGCTAGGAAGAGCTCAGTGTCCAGTTAGACTAAGAAGGGTGGCATGAGTATACAGAACTATAAACAAAATGGTCCAGAAAACCAGAGGCTTATGAACTTTATGTCTGTGCCCCACTGCAGCGTTACTTAGAATTTACGGTTATGCCAGCCTGTGCACCCTTAAAACATTTTCTCAAATATTTTAGGATTTTTACATAAATATTGCTGCAGTATGTATCATCAACATTTAGTAGCTGTTTTTCAGGAATAGCCAAATGACATTATTATAGTCTGCTATCAAACCAGGGAGGTAGGGAGGAGACCAAAACTGATCATTGCAGATAAAGACAATATACACAGCAGAGTTTATGCCACAGAATTTTTGGATGTTTCAACATATTAGCAGCATATTTGAGTCTTCTGTCTTCTTTTGGCACAGTGCTTCTCATCCATTTTCATCCAAATATTCCCAATGATAGAGGTGAGTGATTATGTATTTACCTCATAGATACCTTTTTTGAAGTCTTGTGTTTGTTTTGAAAAACTTGTGTGGATTTTGTATTCAATTAAAAATGATTATAAAATAATGTTTTGCCTTTGCACACTTCCCAGTTGTCTTAGTATATATAAGGATCATCTGGAATGCTTGCTAAAATGTGAGTTCCTGGTTTCTCTCCCAGGTCCTGATAGGTGTGTGAAAAGTTAGGCTTGGGCAGCAGTGTCCCAGGAGATTGATTCTGTTTAGCTGATCCAAGTAGCATGCTGAGAGAAATTTAGCTCTAGGAAGTAGCCTTGGGGTTTCTCAATTTGAGAAGCACCTCTTTAAAGGCCCTAAGAATATTCACCACAGAAATGAGTAATTAAGTCTCAGCTTTATTAACCACTCCTGCCCTTCACTCATCCTGTGGGCAACCAATCTGAACTCCTAGCTTTCTTACAAGGCCCACATTTGTCTATCTTCATGCTTTCACTAGATGTGTTCTCTGCCAGCCACTCCCTCAACCTGATGGAGACAGCTGCAAATTATATTGGTCCTGCCAGGCTCTCAAGTGCTGACTTCCCCACAAAGAGTCCATCCTTTTCCACTCACTCAACTTGCCATGACTTTTCTCCTGAGTGCTCTTCAATGTTTATATACATGTCTTATCACTCCTAAAACCATAGGTTCCACAGTGGAGCCCATGTTAGATATATTCCTGGGTCTCCAGTAGGTTGTACCTACCATGATACTTTGAATGCAATAGCTGCTCAATAAACATTGGTTGAATGAATGACTTGATGAGAAAAAGCTGGGAGATAGAGTCAAGAAGGACACAAAAAACAGAGGAAAGAATAACTGCCTACTTAGTTCTGGTAATGTCATTAATTGGTACATGTTCCTTTTCTTTAGAGATTATTTCTCTCAATCAGTTTGAAAGGGAATCCAGAAATGATTATGGCAGTGATGCTATAAAAAATGGACATTTGGATCCTTAAAATGTACAACACAAAGAATGAGCTCATGTAAATTATGGAATTTAATTAATAATTATGTATCAATATTGTGACAAATATACCAAAAGATGCAAGATGTTAATAATAGGGGAAACTAAGCAGGAAGAGTTTGAAGGGATAGATAAGTCTATACTTTCTGCTTAATTTTTCTGTTAACCTAACACTGACCCCAAATAAAATTAATTAAAAATTGGGCATTTGGTAACAAGAGAGAGAAAAAGGAGTAAGGTGAAATGATAAGAAATTAAACAGAATTCACCCAGTGCTTGTCATGAGTGGTATTTCAAGAGTAAGAAAGTGAGCCCTGCCTCACTAGAGTTGGGAATACTGTTTCATGATTGTTTATACATAACACTTCTAAAGAATTCTTTGAACTTAGCTTTTTCATTAGTGAAATGAGATTTTCACTTTTAGAGATGCGATAAAACGCAAGTATCAATAAGGAAGCATGAACCTTATAATAAACATTGCCCAAGAATTCACCTTGTTATAAATTAGAGTAGAATTGGTAAAGCAAGTGTATTTATAAGGGCAGAGGTGGAACGGAGCTGTAGGGAGGATACAGTCCACGAAGGAGTTTAAAGAATGCTTTCAGTTGAATGAGGAGACATGTTATGGCAGCAGCCAATCATGGTTTGACAGCAAGAATGTTAAGAGAAAGAGAGGAGAGAGTAAGCAAGCTTTGTAGACCTGGGCTCACACATATTCAGCAGTTCATTTCAGAGGGACAAAAATAACAATTTTCAAGTTATGTATAGTGTAAGTATCTAAATGATACAATGTAGAATGTCATACTGCAGATTCCTTCAGAATTATGCAGTCAGCATAACCTGCAAATTTGAATCATTTTGTTTTAACCTTTAGCAGGGTTCTCCATCCTCCATTTAGTATGGCAGCAATTCAGGATCTGCCTCTATTTTGTTGCTAAGCCATTTTCATGTACATTAATGTATATAAAATTACATATACTTCACATGCATTTCTCCACAAATAGAAAAGATATTTGCACCTAGTGCTTTATTTGACTTTGTCTTCCTCTGTTAATATGGAGAATATCATTTGTAGTTCATGAGGGTGTTTTACCTACACCATACAGTTGTTGAGTGTGATCTCAGTGCAAACATTCTAGATGCAACTGGTTCAGGCTAAATCTTTTCAGAAACTTGAACAGCACCGCAGTGCAGTGCTTCTCAAATTTTAACATGTAAACAAAACATCTGGAGATCTTGTTAAAATGCAGATTCTAAATTGGTAGTTCTGGGGAGGGGCCTGTGATCCCAAATTTCTGACAAATTCCCTGGTGGTGCTGATGCTGCACAGCAGGGGTACGGAGGAGCTGCCTCTTACTCTATGACTGTTATCTGATCTGATTAAAAAACAAAACAAAACCTTTAAACTGTGAAACCTCCAGAGATAGGGAAAAAGTCTGTCTTTTTTCACTGATCCTTTCAGATTCTCTAAGGATTAACATCCTGTTTCCTTTCTTCTGTCTACAAGGCAGGTGGGGTGGGTGCAAGAAGTTCTCATAAACACCTACAAATGCTGTACATGTTACAACATGTGGTTTTTGTAAAAAAGATTGTGAATAGTCAAAGAGTAAATACAATTGCCAGAGAGAAGGCTTCATACTTTCTACGAAAGAGATTAAGGGTAGCAAAACTGGCATTTGGTTATTTTATTTTTAAAAATAATCTTTAACTTTTTAAATAAAAGTTGGCATACATTATATTAGTTGCAGGTGTACAGCCCGGAGATTAGACATTATATAATTTACTAAGTGATCATCCTGATAAATCTCACACCCATCAGACCCCACACATAGTTATTACAATATTATTAACTCGCTTTCCTATGCTGTACTTTACATCCCCATGACTATTCTATAACAAAAAATTTGTACTTTTTAATCTGTCCACCTTTTTTACCCTTCCCCCTAACCCCTTTACCAACTGGCAACTGTCAAAATGCTCTCTGTATGAGTCTGTTTCTGTCTGCTTGTTCATTTTTTTTTTTTTTTTTGTAGATTCAGTTGTTGACAGATATGTATTTATTGCCATTTTAGCATTCATATTTTTCTTCTTCTTCTTCTCCTTGTCTTTCTTTTTTTCTTCTTCTCCAAGAAAACACTTTAACATTTTATATAATACCAGTTTGGTGGTGATGAACTCCTTTAGTTTTTCTTATCTGGGAAGCTCTTTATATGTCTTTTGATTCTAAATGATAGCTTTGCTGGGTGGAGTAATCTTGGTTGTAGGTCCTTACTTTCAATCACTTTGAATATTTCTTACCAAACCCTTCTGGTCTACAGAGTTTCTGTTGAGAAATAAGCTGACAGTCTTATGGCAGCTCCCTTGTAGGTAACTAATAGCTTTTCTCTTGTTGCTTTTAGGAGTCTCTCTTTGTCTTTAACCTTTGTCATTTTAATTATGATGTGTCTTGGTGTGGGCCTCTTTGGGTTCATCTTATTTGGAACTCTCTGTACTTCCTGTACTTGTGTACCTATTGCCTTCACCAGGTTAGGGAAGTTTTCCATCATTTTTTTTTTTTTTTTTATATAGGCTCTCAATTCTTTGCTCTCTTTCCTCTCCTTCTGGTGCTCACCATGATGCGAATGTTGGATATACTTGAAGGTGTCTCAGAGGCTCCTTTTAATATCCTCATTTTATGGATTCTTTTTACTGTTATGCTTGGGTGTTTTATGTTCCCTTATCTTCCAAATCTCTGATCTGATACTCTGTTTCATCTGCTCTACTGTTGATTCCCTGTAATAAATTCTTCATCTCAGTTAATGCATTCTTCCTTTCTGACTGGTTCCTTTTTTATGGTTTCTAGTTCTGTTTTTTCCCCCCTGTTTCTTTGTTGAAATTCTAACTAAGTTCCTATGCCCTTCCCCTAAGTTCATTGACCATACTTATGACCAGTTGTTTGAACTCTGCATCTAGTAGAGTGCTTGTCTTCATTTTGTTTAGTTCTTTTTCTAGCATTTTTTTCAGTTCTTTCAGTTGAGATGTGTTTCTTTGTCCTTTCATTTTGACAGCCTCCCTGTGTTTGTTTCTATATATTAGGTAGAGCTGCTATGTCTCTTAGGATTTACAGAGTGGCCTAATGTGCTAGATGTTCTGTAGAGTCCAGTGGTGCAGCCTTCCTTGATCACCCAAACTGCACTCCAGTGGGCTGTGTACACTCTCCTGTTGTAGTTGAGCCTTGATTTCTGTTGGCACATCAATGAGAGGGATTTACCTCCAGGTCATTCAGTTGCAAGGACTGGCTCTGACCACCAACCACTACATTTGACCACTGTGGAAGATTAGCTATACAGGGGCCCACCCCACAGAGCAGGACTTACTTCAGTGGGGTTCTGGTGCCTGCTGAGTCCACCCCTTGAATGTGTTGCTCAAGAAGGTGGTTGGATGGTGCTGATTCAATATGGTCTGAAGCTGTTTACTGGGTGTGCTGGCTCTGGGGCACCCCGGGAGGTGCAGGCCAAGGTCAGCTGCCATCTGTGTTCTGCTTGGGGACATCTGGCATGAGCTACAGAGCAATTTGCAGATGGCCGTTATTTGTGCTGAGCTTGCAGATGCCCAGGAGAGGCCAAGCTGTGAACCAAGGCTAGCTGCTGCTAGTGCCAGGCCTGGGGCCACTTAATGAAAGGTATGGGGCTTGCTGAAGCCAGGCGCTGCTTGTTTGAGAAATTTTAGGAAAATCTGAAGCATGAGCCAAGATAGGATATTTGTATGGAAAAACCACTGGAAATAGCTTGAGTGGGCCTGGAAGTTAGGTGGAATATGGTTGAGCCTCAGGGAAGTATCAGAGTGGGGCAAACAGTGTAAGCCAGGTTGATGGAATTTCAGATATGGTGCCTGCCTGCCGGCTCTGTAGGGGGAGAGTTCACCAAAGGAATAATGGCCTCTGCTAGCACTTCTGTCTGGAGAACGCTGCTCACCCCAGCTCTCACCCTGATGTTGGATAATTCATTTCCTCCCAGTATGTATCTGGTGCCTTTCAAGTTGCTACCTCAGCACTGGAGCTCAGAAGGAGGGAGTGAGTCTGAGTGCCTGTACATGGTCCCTTTAAGAGGAATTGCCTGGGACTAGAGGCCCTCCATCTCCCTCAGCCTCAATCCCCATTGGTTTTTAAAGCCAGAAGTTGTGGGAACTTCTCTTCCTCGAATTGGAACCCTGAGCTGGGAGGCCTGATATGGGAGCTGGGACCCTTCCCTCCTCAAGGGGACTTCTGCAGCCCAGATATCCTTTCCAATTTTTATCCACTTCATATGGTGTGAGACCAGCCCATTCCATGTCTCTGCTCTTCCTACCAGTCTTGATGTGGCTTCTTTTTAAATTCCCTAGTTGTAGAACTTGCATTCAGCCAGATTTGAGGTGGTCCTTAATGAGGGTTGTTCTACAGTGTATTTGTAATTTTGATGTGGTTGTGGGAGAAGGTGAGTACCTTGTTTACTTACACTGCCATTTTGACTTAAAATCACATTTAATTATTTTAAATAACAAAAGAGGTGTTCTTTATGATCACTTTTTAAAAAAAGGTAAAGTGATGATGAACTGGCAATTAAAAATGGACATTTTCATGAGGCTAGAGATGATTTCTCAATAGTCCATTAATATGGATCCTCTGCCCTCTGCAAATTTTCTCACAGTTTCATGACTAAGCTCTGTATAGAAAATATAAAATCGCTTATATCATTATTTGTTGTGTAAATACATTCGGTGAAAACAGATGAATCAATGAACTCATGAAGATTGTCTGCAATTCCTAATTTTCTTGTCAGATGAAAACTTGAACCTTCAGAAAGCACTTTTCAGAGAAGCTGAAGTCAGAGTAGGGGAGGGGTGGGAGAGTGAGAGTAATGGGAAGGAAAAGACAGCTTCAGCTGGGAGAATTCACTCTGGAAGAAGAAAATGTGCTCTGCTCCCCAACCTTGCAGGTAGCATGTTTGGCTGCCACAGGAGCACATTATTTGTCTCATCCCCCCCCCCCCCAACACTGAACTAAAGAATGCATTGTGGGAAAACCCTTCGTGACATATGACACACTGCAAAGGAAGATCACAGCATGAGGCAGCATCAAGGGATTGACATGGCCTTGATGCACTTGGGCACAGCATGGGGTCGCCTGGATGAGTGGCTCTTCCAACGGAAGCCCCGGTGCAATTTGCACAATTCTCCTGAGAGCTCCGGGTGAAGCCCCAAGCTCCTGTAAACTGGGCCAAAGAGGAGAGCAAAGACCCTGCCCCCTGCCTGGAGATACACAAAGGGAGGCATTTCAAAAGGAGCTTAGTAAAAAGAGGAAAAATTATACACAAATATTAGAGGAAAATTGGAATGGATTTTTAAGAAGAATCTAATAGTAAGAAGGAGAGCAAAAAGGATGGGAAGAAAATGGGAAGTGCTGGAAATTGCTTGGCAAAGCACATATCAAAATGATGTGCTAAACTTTCCTTTTTCATTTTCTTTTTTTAAGACAAAGATCTTGGGAATGCTGCAAATGAACCTGATTTGTTTTGGTTAAACAGTCTTCCCTCTCCTCAATTTCTCATAACTTTTCAGTGGTTGTATATGTCCAAACAAAAGTAAGCATTTAGGAAAAGGGGGAGGGGAGCCCCGCAAACCCAACCAATGTTTCTAGTCTGTCTCTGAGCAAAAGACCCTCCTCGTCCCATTTCCCCTTGTTGTTCTTGCTTATAATAATATACCACTTTTTTCCATCGGATTTACATTTCAAAATTTTTGTATTGCTGCCATACATTAATTATTAATCTTCCACCAATCCCCTCTGTAGAAGCCTTTTAAACTTTGATTTGACTATCCATTCTGAGGAAAGTAAGCTTTAATCATGACCCTTTTCTAGTGGATATTTTCCTTTTCTCACCCTATAAAGAATCTACCTGATCCATTGCTAGATAAGTACTTAGAAAAATCTCAGAGATTTTAAAAAGCAGCTTACAAATACTTGAGATTGAGAATGGCTATTGTTTTCCAGCATCACTGAAAGCTCTTTGGAAGAATCTAGGTTAAGTCACAAACAAGAATTTTATTAAGATTTAATTGGGGTTAGGGTTGGAAAAAAATTAACCAATTTCGTTTTGACTCAATTAACCAGCTACCTACTGTTTAAGCCAACCCAAACTGTCAGATCAGTTGTTTGAGGCCCTGCCTTTGATGGAGTCTTTTCTCTGCTTGTAACCCTGGAGGTGGCATCAGTGTTGCTTATCGATTTTATTTCACATTTAATCCTAAGTAACAGACCAAATTTACCATTTCAAGTTATATTTTAATATGACTTCTTAATGGTTATGATTTTTGTAACTTATTTCTGTCTCTAAAATTGACTTACTACCTATATCATCTGTTCTTAATATTTTAAGAGGATCACTTACCTCTCTAATAATTTTATAAAAGCTATAAAGGTGACGTGTGTGTGTGTGCACACTTTCTTTATACCATTTCAAGGGGTTCCTAGGGCCCTGAAAGATTATGCATGAACCCTTTTCAGTTTTTGCATCTTAGATCAAGAATTCATGATAGTGATATAGAAGTTCCCGAGTGTTTCTGCCCCACTTTTTCATCTCCATCTTCATGAAACCCAGCTGAAGGCTATCACATATAAATGGTCCCAACATGGTGTCTGTGTCAGTTGCACAGTTTTAGTGGCTGTGCAGAATTTTGGGTGACAACTCTGTTACTCTTTATTATTGCAGCTGGATTTACTTGGTGCTCTATTCTACTTGTGGTCCTCTTGATTTCACTTCTGTTGTTAAGAAATGTGTTTGAAGTTACAAAATATAGTTTAAGGATCACAGCTCATGGAGGAAGAACCATAAAATTAGGAGGCAGATGAAAAGGCTTTACGGTTCTCCTTGCTATGACATAACTGCATGACCTTGAGCTAGTCACTTCATCTTTTTGGACTTCAGTTTCTTAATAATAGCCACTGGTTATGGAGCAAATGCTACGTGCTGTCCAAAGGCTTTACATGTATTATCCCATTTAATTCTCACAAGGACTCTAAGAGACAACTTCTGTTAACCTTAGTTTAGAGTTGAGGAAACAGATTTGGAGAGGTGAAGAGGGCAGAGCCTCATTTTGAACTGAAGTGAGTTTGATTGAAGAGTCCAAGATTAGTTTTCTACTGTCTATTCTATACAACTTCCTTTGTAAAATGGGTGGTGAGACTCTAAACCAACTCAAGTCTTCCACCATTCTAAAACAGGTTACTGGGAGCCATATTGACTAGTAAATAATATAATATTTTGTAAAAAATTATTTTAAAGACAGCTTCATTAAGGTATAACTGACAAATCATAAACTGCTCATACTTAAAATATACCTCCTGTTGAGTTTTGACCTGTGTATACATCTGCGAAACCATCATCACAATCAACATAATGAATATACTCATTACTCCTGAAAGTTTTCTCTTACCCCTTTGTAATCTTTCCTCCCCAACCTTCCTGTACCACCTTTCAAGGCAAGCACCAATCCACTTTTTGTCACTACAGATTAGTTTTCATTTTCAAGAATTAAAAGAAAAGTAATCTGTTATTGTGATTTAATTTTCCATTTCCCAGTGAATAGTGATGCTTCGCATATTTTTATGTGCATATGCCTTCTTGGTGAAGTGCATTTTCAAATAATTTGTTCATTTTAAAAATTGAACTGCTCATTGAGTTCTGAAAGGGATTTATATAGTCTGGATATAAGTCCTCATTAGATATATGATTTGAAAACATTTTATCTCAGTCTGTGGTTCTTAGAATCTTCTGTAGAGCAGAAGTTTTTAACTTTCATGAAGTTCACTTATTAATTTGTTCTTTTATGGATCACATTATAGTTATATCTAAGAACTCTTTGCTTAGACCAAGGTCACAGAGGTTTTCTTCTCAAAATTTTGTATTTTTAATTTTTACATTCAGGCCTAGGATTCATTTTGAGTAAACTTTTGTATATGGTGTGGGGTATGGATTGAGATTGAAGTTTTGTTTTTTTATTTTTTTTGCAAAGTTAATTAATAAAAATATATTTTATTGATTATACTGTTACAGTTGTCACAATTTTTTTCCCTCTGCTCCCCTCCACCCAGTGACCCCCCTCCCTCCAGTTGTCCCCCCCTTTTAGTCCATGTTCATTGGTTGTGCATATAGTTCTTCTCAACCTCTGTCTATTCCATTCCCTCCTACGATGTTTCTTAATTCTTGTACCATCTCCCTCGCTTTTCCCCTCCCCAATCTCTGCTGACCTCCCCCAAATATATTCCCCATACCTATAATTCTTTTTCCACTCTTGTTGCCTACTTAGTTTGCCTTTGTTTCGATTCCCTAGTTTCTGTTGTTGGTTGTTGTGATGCAGTTTTCATTTTAATGTTCATAGTTTTGATCCTCCTTTTTCTAAACCAGTCCCTTTAACATCTCATATAATAGTGGTTTGGATCTAATGAACTTCTTCAGTGTTACTTTGTGCTGGAAGCACTTTTTCTGCCCTTCTATTCTAAATGACAGTTTCGCTGGATAGAGCATTTGTGACTGTAGGTTTTTGATTTTCATTACTTTGAATATTTCTTGCCAGTCCCTTCTTGCCTGCAGGGTCTCCTTTGATAAGTCAGCCGATAGTCTAATTGGGACCCTTTTGTACATAATTCTCTTCCTCTCTCTTGTTGCTTTTAAGATGCTCTCTTTATCTTCCATTTTTGACAATTTGATTATAATGTGTCTTGGAGTGGTTCTCCCTGGGTCCAGTTTATCTGGAACTCTCTGTGCTTCCTGGACCTGTAAGTCTATTTCCTCCCCCAAGTTAGGGAAGTTCTGCTTCATTATTTTTTCACATAATTTTTCAATTTCTAGTTTTTCTTCTTCGCCCTCTGGCAATCCTATTATTCGAATGTTCATTTGCTTATAGCTGTCCCAGAGGTTTCTGAGCCTCTCCTCGTGTTCCTCCCTTTTTGTTTCCTCTTTCTGCACAGGTTGACTGTTTGTTCCTTCCCTATGTTCCGATTTGTTGATTTGACCTCTGGTTTTCCTCACCACTTGTCTCATATGTGTTTTTGTTTGTTTCAGTGTGACTAGCTTTCATTCCTTCCCCATCTTGTTCAATATCTTTTGTTAATTCTGTAAGCCACCTTATGACTATAGCTCTGAACTGAGCCTCAGAATGATTTCCTATTTGCTCATCGGTTAGGTCCCTCATCTGCTGCCTGGTGAGCTGCGTCACCGGGATTTAAATCATGGTCTGTTCCAACCTGTCAGTTTTCTGTTTACCTTTGTTTCCTGGGTGGGCTGTAGGGGATGGCGCCCTGTGCACTCATCACTACCCTGTGACTGATGACCTTTTTCACTGCTCTGTGGCGCTTTGTATGGGGGCGGGGATCCAAGATCGATTCCAGCTGTTACTCTCCACTGAGAGACTGGGAGGCTGCTTCCCCATGGCCTCACTGTCCAAGGCAATGCGGGGGGGGGGGGGTCTGCCTTCCCCAGCATTAGAATTGTTGGAATCGTGAGCTGCTGGGTCTCGACTGCAGCTGGGATTGCTCCCTGGGCGTTTCTTGCAGTCCCACCGCTATCCCCGCTGCTACTGCTGACAGCACAGCCCAACCTTTCCATCCCGATTCCTATTTCACCTGTCCTACCCATCTAGATGAGCACTGAACACTGCTGGTTTATAACTTTATATGTTGGGCTTCCATGTAGTTTTATTTTCTGGAATTTCTGATTATCTTTGGTTTTGAGGCAGTTGTATTCCTACTTAGTTGTAGAGGGAGACAGAGTGTGTCAGTCTAAGCCTCCATCTTGGCCGGAAGTCTGACGTTTCTTGTAGTGAGAAAGAATGCAGTCCTTTCAGAAAGGTAGACTAACGCTTCTTACAAGGACATTTGGTCCAAAGCAATGGAGGCTTGGTCTAGGTGTATCTATTTAACTAATATATCTTAAGGGTCTTAATATGCCAAAGAGTGTTACACAGTGGGCAGACAGAGAAACCTGTGTTTCTGTCCCTAGGAGCTTTTCTTTACTGCAGGCACTATAGATAGAACAAAGCCCAGATTCAGGAATTTTTGCTTAATGCCTTATAAAGAACTGATTGCTTTTGAAATGAGAGTCATGCTTTAGCAAGAATCTGGCAGCTGTATGTTATATATACAAAACAGGGAAGAGCCTATGAAATTCAGCAAAAACTTTCAGGATTAGATGTGAAAGGCCTGGTTTATGGCACTGAGGGTGTGCAAGGAAGAAGGAAGTTTCAAAAAAGAAGAGTTGACTAGATTGGGAAAGAGACTTTATATACAAGGTGAAGAAAGGAGGCAGCTCATGATGACTTGAAGGCTTTGAGGAGGCTTGATTGATAGAATGCTAGTACCAGGAATAGAAATAGGGATGACAGAAGAGGAGCTAGTTTCAGAGTGCAGATGACAAATTTATTTTTAGGTGTTTGAATTTTGAGGAGACAGTGGGATACCAAAGTAGATATGTACAGCTGTTGTTAGAAAATATGAAACTGAAGGAGAGTTCAGAGCTCAGGATATAGATTTGGGAGTCACCTGATAAAATTATAGTTTAATTCACTTTCCAAATTATTGTTATAAAGAGCTTTTCATATATACTGAACTTGGCACTGGGATATAAAGACACAGAAGTGTGGTCTGCATCCTTGAGGAGCTGGTGAACAGATGATGTAACACAGTCTGATAAGGGCTGGGATAGTAACACTGATGGTAGAATGGCAGCACAGTGCAGTGACACCCAGCTGAGAGTGCAGGGTACTGGGAAAGCTTCCTGGAGGAGGTGTCATCCAAGCTGTGTCTTTGAACAAGTTGAAGTTAATCAGGAAAAAAAGCAGGTAAAGTGTATTAGAGATCAAGGAAAGAGAATGTGAAAAAGTACAGAGGCAAGAGAGAGCATGAACTATTTGGGATATGGTTGGAGAAATGTATATTTGTGAGGGAGAGAGAAAAAATAAAGCTGAAGCGGGAGCCAGAAGTTAAGCTATGGAGTGCATTGTAGGGCACTTGGTGACTGGAGATGTTCAAAAGCACTGAACTCCATTCTGTGGGTAATGGGTTTCCTCTGACTATTAAGTTTGAAAGCAATAAGCCAGACACAGAAAGAAACAACTGCATGATTTCATTTACACATGGAATCTAAAAAAAGTCAAATACATAGAATCGGAGAGTAGAATAATGGTTGCCAGGGGTGAAGTGGAGAAATGTGAGATATTGGGTACAAAGTTGTAGTTATATAGGTTTGATAACTCTAAAGATTTATGTAAAAAAATGATGACTACAGTTAATAATACTGTACCGAATGCTAGAAAATTGCTAATATTTGAGAAGATATGCTAATTAGCTTGACTGTGATAAATACACCAACATGCGCGCGCACACACACACACACACACACAGAGGCACACAGGGGTTGGCCAAAGTAACTTAAATTACCAGCTATGACTACCTAAAAGATAAATCATAAGTAAGGATATGAAATAACAACAACAATAATAAGACAAATACCAGTAGAGACCAAAAAACAACCCGCCCAAATGGAATTATCTCCTGAAGGGTGGGCCCCTTGCAGTACAGGCTTCTCCAAGGGGGTGAGTGTTCTAGGATCCCATCTGTATCAGTATACCTGCTGGCATTGTTATGAGAGTCTGTATTTGGTTTTAGTAAAAATTTTTTGAAGACATTTTCAACATATTTGCCAATTTCGTGATGGATGATTTTGATCACACCTTCCCACACAGTGCAGAGTGTTCAGCAGTTTTTGACCAAAAACGACATGACCCCCATGCTGCACCCTCTCTATCCATCATATCTCACTCCAAGCAACTTTTTTTTGTTTCCCTGGCGAAAAATATCTTCAAAGGAAAATGTTTTGCCAATGTGAAACAAAAAAGCATCAAAATCGATGAGTTCAAAAACTGTTTTGAGCAGTGGGAAAAAAGTCTCGATAGGAGTATTGCATCAAATGGAGAGTACTTTGAAGGTGACTGAAGTTTAAACATATAAGAATAAACACACAATTTTAATAAATAAATTTATTTTTATAATATAAATAAATAATACAATAATAAATAATATTGTATAAGAATAAACGTGTTTCGTGTATTCACAATTGTAAACATACTTTTGCTCACCTTGTATGTCAAATCATCATGTTGTACACCATAAATACATGCAATTCTTATTTAAAAGAAAAGAAAAGACTGTTCTGGCGGTGGTGCAATAAATTGATTGGAAGGACTAAGGCTGAAGTCAAGGGGACTAGTTACAATACTGGTTTCATTTTGAAGGAGAAATGAAGAGGGTCTGATTTAAGGCAGTGTCAGTAGAAATGGGGAAAAAGGGATAATCAAAAAGATTGAAGAGCTGTAACATACAGGATTTCATGACAGACCAGATGTAAGAGGTTTGAATATGGGGTTTCTCAGCATACAAGTGATGTTTGAGATATTTGAAGGGAAAAGCTGTCCCAAAGAATGTGGTGATAAAAAATGGAATCTAGGTTGAAAGCTTAGATGCCCCAAATCCTGCTATTCCTGTGACTTGATGGGTTTTCTGAGAAGAAGGTAGGAAGAAGATCTGAAGGTAGAGGAATGAGACTGGATGAATAGCACCCTGTGTGGAGCAGAAAGAGGACAGGCATTAGCAGAAGACAGACCAGAAAACTAGGACAGACTATTGTCCCAGAAGCTCAGGCATAGCCTCAGTAGGGAAAGCATGCTCAGCAGTGCTGTCAAGGAGGATGGGAACTGAAAAAATAACACATATGTACATCAAGAGGTCTCAGGTGACATTAAACAAAGCTGGTGAGAGAATAAGCCAAATAACCTGAGGGGACTGAGGAGACTTTGAATGTGTATCTGAAAAAAATGTATATTTTGCTCCTTTAGGGTGAAAGTTCTATATATATCAATTAAGTCCATTTGATGTAGACTATTGTTCAATGCTTCAATCTCCTTGGTGTTTCTTTGCTTGGAAGATCTGTCCATTGTTGACAGTGGGATGTTAAAGTCTCCTAATATGAATGTGTTGCTGTTGATATCCTTCTTGAAGTCCTCCAATATTTTCCTTATATATTGGGTGCTTCTATGTTGAGTACATATATGTTTACAAGGGTTATATCTTCTTGATGGATTGTTCCCTTAAGTATCATGAAATGCCCTTCTTTGTCACCTATTATGGCCTTTGTTGTGAATTCTGTTTTGTCTGATATAAGTATTGCTACCTCAGCTTTTTTTTTCATGTCCATTTGCTTGAAATATTTTTTTTCCATCTCTTCATCTTCAGTCTGTGTAGATCTTTTGTTCTGAGGGGGGTCTCTTGTAGACAGCAAATATGGGGGTCATGTTTTCTTATCCATTCAGCTACCCTGTCTTTTTATTGGTACATTTAATCCATTTACATGTAAAGTTATTATTGATAGGTACTTATTCATTGTCATTTTCCCCTTTGTACCTGTGTTCTTCTCTGTCTCTCTCTGTTTCTTCATCTTCTTAAAGCAGTCCCTTTAGCATGTCTTGCAATGCTGGTTTGGTGGAGATGTATCCTTTTAGTCTTCTTTTTGTCTGGGAAACTCCTTATTTCACCTTCCATGTTGAATGAGGGCCTTGCTGGGTAGAGTAGTCTTGGTTGTAGGCCTTTGTTTTTCATTGCTTGGAATATTTTTTGCCATTCCCTTCTGACTTGCAGTGTTTCTGTTGAGAAATCTGCTGATAGCCTTATCGGAGCTCCTTTGTATGTTATTAGCTGTTTCTCTCTTTCTGCTTTTAGAATTCTCTCTTTGTCTTTGAAATTTTCCATTTTAATTGTGATGTGTCTTGGAATGGGCCATTTGGGTTCATCTTCATTGGGACCCTCTGTGCTTCCTGGACTTGTGTGACTTTTTCTCTCATCCAGTTAAGCAAGTTTTCTGTCATTACTTTTTCTAACAGGTTTTCTAAGACTTGCTCCTCTTCTTCTCCTTTTGGTATCCCTATGATATGAATATTATTACATTTCATGTTGCTGTGCACCTTTCTTAAAACCTTTTCATTTTTCTTTCAGTATTTTTAAATTTTGTTGTACTGTCTGGGAATTTTTTTCCACGTTACCCTCCAGCTTACTGATCTGCTCTTCTGCCTCATCTAGCCTGCTTTTGATTCCTTCTATTGTGTACTTCAATTCAAAAATTGTAGTCTTCATTTCCTCATGGCTCTTATTGATAGTTTCTATGTCCTTTTTCATGCTGGTATAGTTCTCAGTAAGTTACTTGTAGCTTCCCTGGAGTTCTTTGTAGTTCCCATGAAGTTCTTTGTAGTTTTATTAGAGCTTGCTTATCTCATTGAACTTCCCTATAATCATTATTTTGAATTCCATGTCTGATAGTTTGCTTGCATCTATTTCATTTAGCACTCTTTCTGAGGATTCCTCCTTTCCTTTTGATGGGGGTTGTTTCTTTGTCTCCCCACTGTTGTGACTCTTCTTGTTTTTTTTTTTTTCTGCTTCTTAGCTTGATCTGCTTTGACTTCCTGTCTTCATGTTGTGACCTTCTGTAGTAGGAGATCTGTGGGATTCAGTGGTTCAATCTCCTTGATCTCATGAACTGGATGCTTTTGGGATGCCCTTTACACCTTTTATTTGGGCTGTCTGGTTCTACTTGGGTTTTGGTTGTTGTGTTTCTTTTTGCTGGGTCGTTCAGTCTGGTTGGTTGAAGAGTTCCTTCTTTCTTTCTGCAGCATAGTATTCCATTGTGTAAATGTACCACAGTTTTTGATCCATTCATCCACTGATGGACACTTAGGCTGTTTCCAGTGTTTGGCTATTATAAATAGCACTGATATGAACATTGGGGTGCATAGGTTCTTTTGAATTGGTGTTTCAGAATTCTTAGGGTATAATCCTGGCAGTGGGGGTCACTGTACCAAAGGCAATTCCATTTTTTGTTTCTTGAGGAAATTCCATATTATTTTCCATATTGGCTGCACCAGTCTACATTCCCACCAACAGTGCACTACAGTTCCCTTTTCTCTGCATCCTCGCCATCACTTATTGTTTGTTGATTTGTTAATGATGGTCATTGTAACAGGTGTGAGGCGATACCTCAATGTGTTTTTAATTTGCACCTCTCTAATGGCTAGTGATGTTGAACATCTTTTTATATGTCTATGGGCCATCTGTATGTGCTCCTTGGAGAAGTGTCTATTCAGATCCTTTGCCTATTTTTAAATTGGATTGTTGAATTGTATAAGTTCTTTATATATTTTGGAGATCAAATCCTTGTCTGATGTATCATTATCAAGTATGTTCTCTTATATGATCGGTCCCCTTTTCATTTTGTTGATGGTTTCTTTAGCCATGAAGAAGCTTTTTAGTTTGATATAGTCCCATTTGTTTATTTTTTCCTCTATTTTTCTTGCCCTAGGAAACATATCATCAAAAATATTGCTACATGTGATATCTGAAATTTTCCTGCCTATGTTTTCTTCAATGACTTTTATGGTGTAACAACTTATATTTAAGTATTTTATATATTTTGAGTTTATTCTAGTGTATGGTGTAAATTGGTGGTCAGCAAAGTGGGAAGAGAGGCAGCATACCTAAACATAATAAAATCCATATACCTGAAACCTACAACCAACATTATATTCAATGAGCAAAAACTAAAAGTGTTTTACTTAACATCAGGAACAAGACACAGGTGTCCATTTTCACCACTCTTATTCAACACCATACTGGAAGTTCTAGCCACAGTGATCAGGCAATAAAAAGAAATAAAAGGTATCCAAAATGGAAAGGAAGAAGTAAAACTGTTATTATTCACAGATGACCTGATAGTGTACATAGAAAATCCTATAGTCTCCACTAAAAAACTACTCAACCTAATAAGTAAGTTTAGCTTAATAACAGGATTCAAAGCCAATATTCAGAAATTGATGGCATTTTTGTACACCAACAATGAAATATCAGAAATAGAAAGTAGGAAAAAATCCCATTTACTATAGCAACAAGAAAAATAAAGTGCCTAGGAATAAATTTAACCAAAGTCATAAAAGACATATACATGGAAAACTATAGAACACGGAAGAAAGAAATTAAGGAAGATACAAATAAATGGAAGCATATATCATGTTCATGGATTGGCAGAATCAACATCATTAAAATGTCCATACTACCCAAAGCAATTTATAGATTCAATGCAATCCCTATTAAAATATCAATGGCATATTTCACAGATCTAGGACAAGTATTTCAAAAATTTATTTGGAACAAATAGTGACTCTGGATAGCCTCAGCAATCTTGAGAAAGAAAAACAAAGTAGGATGAATCACAATACCCGATATCAAAATATACAACAAGGCCACTGTAATCAAAACAGTCTGGTACTGGCATAAGAATAGAAAGATAGATCAGTGGAACAGAATTGAGAACCCAGAAATAAACCCAAGTATCTACAGTCAATTAATATTTGACAAAGGGTGCATGAGCATACAATGGGGTAAAGATAGCCTCTTCAATAAATGGTGTTGGGAGAACAGGACTGATACTTGCAAAAGGCACTCACATTTTAAATTTAGCTCAGATTGTTTGTGGTATGAATACTATGGTAGAGCATGAGCATAATGGTGCTTCCTGAAAGACAGGTTTTCTGATGTATTAAGCATATCTGCCAAAGACATTTTACAGAAGATAATCATAATAAACAACAATAAACTTCCTTAATGGTTGGATATAGTTTAAATCAGACTTTAATCACTAGCTTTATTTTCTGACCTATTACTGGTTCAATGTTACTGTTTCTTTGGATATTACAATTTTCTCATGATTTCATGACTGAGACTTTCCTAAGCTGAAAAGCAAACAAAACAAAACAAAATAAACCCTTCTATTGAGAATATGACTTAAGTTAAGTGGAACCTATGACTAAGAAACCTAGTTTTTATCCTTTGACAAAATGAGTATAATGGGAACCAGGGTCTTGCTGATATGCTATTAATTAAAGGGAGTTCTACCGAAAAGGTAGAATGGCTTTAAGAATAGTGCTATATTAGAAATAATGCATTATGACCTACTAGAAATTATTAACCAGCAGAAAACCAGTTGAATCAAAGGTTAAGATTCATTGCTAGATGACTTTTTTCATCATTGAAATATCATTATCAAAATATCAAAAAATCAATATTATTAGTTTGTCACTATGATAATTTAACATTTACCCAAATAACATTAATCTATGCTAAATAAATCTTTTTTAAAAACCCAGTTTTCACAATATGCTTAAGAAAAATACTAAAGAAAAATACTAAATTTTAATCTAATGTTTACTCCTTTTCTGATGTAGATGCTCTGCTTTTTTCCCCTGCAGATTAAAAATAAATAAATGAGCTGTTTTAGACACAAATTACAAGCATACACAATACTTCTGGGATTGTTTCAGTCTGTAGTTTATGTGCTCTTATAATTAACTAGATATCTTTAAAAGGAAGAATTCCAGTTCAGGCCTCAAATTAAGAGCAAATAACTGTAAACAAGTGCTTAATTCATAAAAATAAACAGCACATATGCACTTCTGATACAGATATTATACCCTGAAGTGTGCTCTGATTTCTTCTTGGCTATATAAGAATAGCAAAATCAATAGATATGTAGTAATATATGTGTCAATTACATTGGAATGCACTCCATGTATAAATGAGACAATATCATCTGCAAGTAGACTTTTCTAACCTTTGAAACCACAAAATGTTGGTCATATTGCTCTTGGCTTTCTAGAGAGCAACGTCCCAGAAGACTGCTGTTTTCCTTTCTCTCCCATTACTCAGTCCTCAGGGTGCTTTGTGCTTGTACATCTATACATGCATGTATATGGTCTTTCTGGGAGGAAAGATCAAGAAAGAACATTTTGCTGAACACTTAAGACATGCTATTTTCTTTTACCTACATTCAGTTACCATTTTAAATAGTTTAAGAAAATCCCCAAGCCCAGATATTTGCATAACTTTTCTTTTTCCAGATCTTAGTGACTAATTTGCAAAGTTAATGTAATCCTTACTATAGCTCTTCCTTCTGTCAATCCTCATTGAATATCCATTCCGTCTGTGCTTGATCAGCGAGTGTCATTAGCTTTATTGTTCCAGAGAAGCAGTCAAATCCTGAGAGGCTGGGTCTTGTACATGGAAGCACAGCGAGGACTTAAATCCAGGTCTGTCTGACACTCAAGCCTCATCTCTTCCTTGAACACAAATTATGAAATAACCATATACACTCAACAAGCTGTCCTAGCTACACAATTACTGTTATTTCCTCTTTCCACACTCGACTAAAAAGTTGGGGTAAAGAGATCCACAGAGAGTAAAGTGTTTAGGAGGGTCTGTTTACAGACACTGTTTCTAAAGTGTGAAAGCTTCAAAGACCTAATTTTAAAAGAGACATTTATTAGTTACAAGTGTGTAGGGATTACACACTTGTGGCTCAGTTGGCTGGAGCATGGTTCCATACTCCAGAAAGTAGTGGTTCAGTTCCTGGTCAGGGCACATATCTAGGCTGCAGGTTCAGTTCTGGTCAGAGCATGTATGGGAGACAACTGACCAATGTTTCTCTCTCACATTGATGTTTCTCTCGGTCTCTCTCTGTCTGTTTCTCTTTCTCTAAAATCAATAAACATATCCTCGGGTGAAGATTTAAAAAAATTTGTTTTTAAAGTTTTTTGTTAGAAAGACCATCAGGGCTATAGCAGGATGGAGAGGGGGAGCCCTTGCTGTGGATGTATGGGGTCCGGATTTCAGTAGGCATCTGCAAATATCTCATGAACAGTCAGGGACCCAGAAATACCCTTTAACACTGGTACAGGTGCACACAACATCAACAATTTTTAGATGGTTCAGTTTTGCTGATTGGTTGGTAGCTAGAGCCTACTTGAGTTTATAAACTTGGACACTGTCCTACTTTCAAAAATGCTTGAGATAGTTTATAGATTAAACCTGGTATGATGCTTCAGGATGGAATCAACTCTCTCCAGGCAGGAGAAGACATTGGGGGTGCCAGGCACTACAGTGATTCTGTTTTTTGGAAGCAAAGGCAAACAAAGACATTGGTTTATTAAAGTCTCACTTTCTGACAGCTCACAACATACACATTTTTTTAAACAGAGATAATTAGTACATGAAAAATACTTTCTTTTCTGTAATTGCATTTCAGCAAGGATCTATTGAGCTTTGTGTAGAGCACACACAAAGATGCTGTTTAGAAATAGTATCTTTAAGCAGACCATTCCTGATTACTTTGATTTCTATAGATCTCATTTTATTCCTGACCAAAAGTGGGATTAGAAGATATATTCAACCATCTTTTTAAGAGATCCCCGGAGGGGTCACATATTGACCCTCTATAAGGGCAGAAGTCACAGCATGGGGAATGGCTTTCAGTCATCAGATGCCTCAGGTGAACAGCCCTCATTCTATTCCTGATGATGATGTATGCCTTAACAAGCAATCATGTATTTTGAAATGTAGATGCAAACGAGTTAAACAACCTGAATTGAGAACCTAGGGTATTATGAACTCTATATTTTTGTTTTTCTCAAAATCTTTGACTTACTTTTTGATACTTTGATAGATAGCATTTCTTAGGCTATTTGTTTAGACATTGACTAAAGCAAAAAGGAACAGATCAGCGAGGCTGACTTACTGTATGTGGTAATTGTCCCTTTAGACCTTTTATGCCTCTTGCCATGGAGGAGTTGCATAGAACTCTTTATTAGCTCCCAGTGTATAATTTAAAATTCTATGAAACCTTATGGGACTTAAAGGAGACCTTGGGCGAAACAGTCATTTCTGAGTTCAGGTTGGGTATGGGGACTGATGAAAGGCAGATGTTTTTGTTAACTATTTCTGTGTAACAGACCATCCCCAAACTCAGTAGCTTAACATACTTATTGTTTATTATCTCTCAAGGTTCCTTGAGTGACTGGGCTCAGTGTCTCCTGCAGCTGCAGTTAGAGGGAGACTGGGACTGAAGGCATAGGACATCCAAGATGGCATCTTCACCTATGTGTCTGGTACCTCTGCTCAGAGTGCTGAAACAGCTAGGATTGGCTGGGCCTGATCTGTCTCCCATTAGCCTCTCTATCTGGTTATGTTGGACGTATTCAAAGAAGGTGATTTCAGAGTAGTCAGATTTCTTACCTAGCAGCTGGCTTTCCTCAGAGTGAGAATTCCAAGAGCTGCATATCTTTTTATGACCTCATCCCTGAGTCCTGCAGCATCACCTCTGCTACATCTTACTGGCCAAAGCAAGGAACAGGGGCCAGTTCAGGGTCAAGGAGAGGGGAATTACATAGAAGTGTAAATTGTAGGAGGTGTGGTTCATTGGGGATCCAACTTTGGAGACTAAAACTCACAGCAGAATAAAGATTTTTTGGAGAATTTATGACTAACCTGGGTTTTTTGGCCATTAGTATATATCTAAAATGATACTGAGAAGATCTCCAGACTGGGTGTGGTGAACCTATTCTACAGGCACAAACCACTAATTGTCCCAAAAGTATCTGTAAAAGGGCCATAGAGGACTGGTTCAGTTGGGAGGAAAGCATGGGTCCTTTGTCAGAATTTATTCTTTTAGAACTGGCCAAGGCAGTCATCTATAAGAGTGATCTGGGAGATGCTTAAGGAGAAGCCTGGACCTGTAAACAAGTAAATTGTGCTTCTGAGGTCCTAAACCTGGACAAATTCCTTCCCTTATAGACACTATTTTTTGGCATTAGATAATAAAGCAAATATAGAGAATATAAAGTTATTTCTCTGCCCCATGGTCCATTTGTGACATTTATTTATATTTATTTATATGATATGAAATAAGCTTGTTGACAGCTTGGATTACCCTTAGCTCTGTGAGTGTGGGAGGTGCCAGACAGATGGGTCATTTGTGGAGAAGGGCTATAAGGTGCTTCCCAAGAGACTGGCTTTCCAACCCTCCAATATTTACCCTATCTCTTTCTTCATAAGCCTTCTCCACACTTCCCCTCCTTCTTTCAAATTTGAATAATGTTAACAATTATAAGAAGAAACATAAATATAACAAAAATTATAGCAATAGAGTAAAATGGAACAGAGCCACTGAGGAAGAATTCCAGAAGATAAGAAATGTACTTAAAGAAAAGATAACTACATATGTACAGTTTCTGGACACCTTAGCACTGATGAATTTAAGTCCATGAATATTACTTAAAATCAAAGAAACAAACAACCTGGGATGGTCACAGGAGAGTAGATAGAATAAAGAGGAACTTAATGACTGCATTGTGTATGTAGTCCCTGGGGCTGTGATTTCAGGAAAGAAAAATAAGGGACAAAACAAGGAACAGAGTGTGGCAGATAAGATAATAAAGGGGGCAGATCATCAGAGAAAAGTTTAAGAGAATTCTACGATGAGGTTGCTCCTGGAGAGGAAAATACAATTACTATCAAAAGCGCTCCTCTACATTTAAGAGCTGAACATAAAATGATACATAGAGTTTACAATTGTAATTTTTCTGAGAGGTAGAAGAGAGAGAAGATGAGGTGTCAGAAGAAGGGATTGTGGAATAAACATGCATAGTCACAGTGATAAAGGGAGAAGATCAATGAAGGTCAAGGGCAATGTCCTCTCCTATGGTAACTTGAAAGCAAAAACTTCATGGATTAGGCTCATCCCACACTTTTCCAGGCTAATATTTTTTGCTGATAGGATCACAATAAATGCTCCTACCCAAAGAAGAATTTTTCACTGAAAGAGATTCATTTCTGAAAAATACCTTTCAATGAAGATGTAACTAAGAAAGTAAGGGGTAGTGTGATTCATTGTGTGGCTTTAGAGTCAATTTCTCGCTCTGCCTCATACCAGTTCTGTGTCTTGAGCAAATTATTTATTCTATTTCAGCTTCAGTCTCCTCATCTATAAAATGAGGGATAGCAGCAGAACATGCCTCATAATGCGTGCCGTGAGGATTAAATGGAACATGTGTGCAAAGACTGAGCACATTAATGTAAGGTGGTAGTTGGTACTATTAATACTCTATTGTAATTAGTAATAATAACACATTTCAACTTTTTCCTATATTCAGTCCCTCCCTTTCCCCAAGGTCGTCTTCTCTGACTGCAAAATTCAAGTGTATTTTTTTGCATGGTACATTGATGTTAATGAAAAGATTCTGAGAGGCCACAAATGAAAATGTTTTGGCAGAGATGCAGTGTTTACTCAGATATACTGGTTAAGCCACACAAAACTTTTCTATTTTCCTGCCTTTCAATTAGCTGTAATTCTCGACTCCACTGCTCCTGCTTTTGGAGTGAAAGGGTTTTCGATGGTCCACCGGGCCGCTGGATTAAGCTGTACTTAAGTTACTTATATGCAGAAATAAACTTGTCTTCTTTCCTCTTATTCTTTCTGTACAATGGCACATTCCTACTAATTTCACTATTCTCCGTGATTCTCCGGGGTCCTCCAGATAACAAGAAGCAGCGATGTTACAGGACATATGCTTTTACGCTTTATTGGCTACTGTTATCCACTGGCCTAACATGGAAGCTGAGCAAACAGTCCAGACCCAAATGTGAAAATCTACCGATTATCAATTGCATGAAGTCTGAATTTGATTAGAGTGCCATTTTCCAGCCCTTTCCTCTGTGCTCATAGAGAAAGCAACAGCTCTTAAGTCCCCAAGAGATGCTGCTTGATTTTAGCCCTGTGACATTCTAACCAAAAGGTAATAGAAAGGAGAAACCGAGCTTATCAAATTTTCCTTAGGACCATTGGTCTGTTTCACCTATGGTAATTGGCTGAGTTCAGACCTGCACTCCAATGAGCTACAGGAAGTTGCCAGAAAGTGCTACTAATAAATAACCCAGTGCTTCGGAAAACACCCATTTAAACTCTCTGGTATTGATTTAGATGAGGTCTAAGAAGAGTATAGAAGTACACAGGGCTAGTAAGTGAATTGGGGTGGCCGTTGGGGGAAGTAATAGGTATTGGTTAATTACAAGAAGAATTTTGATGCAATGAGGTTAATTGGATGAAGGACACTGTGGAATGAAGGTTGGTTTCTATTAAAGCAGTGTAATAGAGGAAGAAGCCAGTGAGAGAATTACCTTCTTTTTCAGACACAGATAATTTAACCTATTTATTGAAGCATTTTGTAAGAAACAAAGGAGAAAAAAAAAACCTCACAGGTGTCTTTTTAATTTAATCAGTGCAGTTGGTATTGTGACCAAAATTGCTTAGGCTGCAGGACCTTCTGCTAAAAGGGCACTACTCAGAACCATCCTCTGGAAAGGTGTCAGCAATGAAACTGTTTATGGCATAAACAGGGAGATGAATCTTAAATAGTTTACTCTGAGCATCTGATATGAAAAATAAGAAAAGCCATCAGAGCATTTCAGGTGGGTCTCACAGGCACAATCCAGTTCATGTCAGCTTTGCCAAGCCTGATGTTTGCATGCACATGGCAGTTCATCACGGCTCCGTGGGTTTTGGTGAAATTGAAAATTGAAGACAGAGTTGAGGATAACTCGATTCATAGAGGACCAAGTGAGAAAGTATGTGTCATTAGAGGCCAGGAGGAGTGTAGCCACTAGGGAGTGTGGGGAAGACAGAAGCAGCCGCACCTCCTGCAACTTTGCTCACCAAGAAACAGGGAACAAGACAGAAATTAGCACTGGTTCTTGGTCCTCAGTCAGAGAGCAAATGTCTCTTCTGGATCATCAGTTCAATTTTTCTTTTGCTTTTGTCCGATGTACAAGGTGCACTTCACTTCAAAACGGGAAAGAAATCCCAGAAATGAGTTTTGATTCAATTCTACAAGTATTTATTGAGCACCTAAGTTCCAGACACTGCTTCTGTATCTGGGTGTGTTGGCAGATAAGAGATGAAAAGCAAAGATCAAGAGCAGACCATCCCTTTTCTCTGGGAGGGGGGATCCAAGTTCCAGGTAACTCATTCCAGAGATAGCGTTTGTGGCATCCTCGCTTGACAGGGTTTCACAAATGAAGCTGTTTCTCTGGCTTTGTGCTAATTTAGGCATGGCTGAGATACCCCTTTGAGAGCTCTGGTGCACCTTGTGTCATTTTCAGTCTCAGCAAATATTAGGAGAAAATGATTTCCCTTTATTACAGAAAGCAGCACGGTGAGGAGATGAGGAAAATGGGAAAACAACAGCTATGTTATTAGGAGAGTCAGATCCTCCTGCTGTCCAAGGCTAAATTCAGAGCTCCACCACCAGGAGCTCCGGCTGCTGTCAGCTGCGGTGACATTACAGTTCCTTTGAGGACTGGGAGAACGTGCCCAGGGTAACAAAGATGCCCATGTAAATAAGAAGCCACTGGGGTTCACAGGGTTTTGACAGTTCACCAGTGTCCATTTGTTGAATTCTGCATTAGCAAAAGAATAAGAATAGATTCTGACCATTGTTAAGAGCAAGAAGATTAACTGGGGGCCTGAAAAGTATATAATGACAAATTGGCAATAGTATGAACGATAAAACTTTTGAGAAATGGGCTTTTTCTTGGTCTCTCCCTGGCCTGTTTCCCATCGCTGGCCTTGGCTCCCAGGATTGGAACTGCTTGCATTCTATTTTTTTCCCCCTTGAGAGCTGCATCGTTTGTGAGCCATTGTCTCTCCGTGGATTGGCCATCTCCCTTCTGGTTCTCCTTGCAGTTTGCCTGAGGAGTTGCTGTAAATCCCCTGGGAAGGCACTGTGCCCAGTTCTTGGCTTCTGAGCCCTTTTCAATTAATAGGAATAATAGTTCTGAATTGGGAGTGTGCTTCAACATTTAGCATTTTTAAGATTGGAATCCAGACAGCACTGAAGATGACACTTGTATTTCTTGAATAATAGCATTCATTTGACACTTAATACATAATACTTTGTACTATTACTTAACTATCTGAAAATAGTTTTATTATGTTTGTGATTATAAACATAATATAGCTTGCTGAAAAATCTTAGGCTATAAAGAAAAAAATGTAAAGTATAAATTGAAAAATCCTTTGTCATATCATTACCTAGTCATAGCCACTGTTAATACTCTTACATTTCTTCTTTAAGATTTAACTTTATGTTGATACACAATATTCATTTGTTAAAAATCCAACTATGCTATACAAACTGTTTAGCAAACTCCTTTATTCTTCTATAGCAACAAATATAGACCATGATGACTTTTTTTATGGTCTCATAGTATTCCATAATGTGGATGAACTATAAACTGACTGAAGCTGTTCACTGTTGGTAGGTATTTGGGTTGTTTTTGATTTTTAAAAATCTTTGGCCTTATATAAATACAGCCTCAGTGAACATTCTTGTAGATACACTTTTTGCACTTGTAACATTTTTCTTACGATAAACTCCCAGAAGTGTAATTTCAGGGTTAAAGTGGATAAGTTTTTCAAAGACTTGAAATGTATTGTATATTTCAGCCTGCAGAGAGATTGTCCCCATGCAGTAACATGTGAGTTCCATTTCTCCAGCATTCACCAGAATCCATGCCTGTGTATTTCCCATTCTAAGGTACTAACATTTTGAATTGTGTCAATGAACTTGTTTTATTTTACTTTGAATTAAAAGTGACATTCAAGGTCTTTTCATTCATGTAGTAGCTTATTTTTTTCATTCATTTTTGAATATCTGTTGAACGGCTAGTATGTATGTACAAGACTGTGCTATATTACCTGGGTAAGTAATAGTGAGAAAAAGTTCTCAACTTCATGGGGCTTAGGGTCTGAGGAGGATACTGTATTAGTTTCCCAGGGCTGCCATAACAGCGACACAAACTGGGTGGCTTCAAACAATAGAGATGTATTGTCTCAGTTCTGTAGGGTTTCTAGGAAGTCTGAAAATAAAGGCATTGGCAGGGCCCTGCTCCCTCTGAAATCTGTCAGAGAACCCATCCTTGACAATTTCTGACTTCTGTTTGTTGACAACCTGTGGCATTCCTTGGCCTGGAGATACATTACTTCAGTCCTCCCGCTTCACATGGAGTTCTCCCTGTGTCTTTGTCTTCACATGTATATATTTTGGTAAGGAAACCCATCATACTGGATTAAGGGCCTACTCTAGTCCAGTATAATTCCATCTTAACTAATTACTTCTGCAAGGGCCTTATTTCCAAGTAAGGTTTAGGACTTCAACATATTTTTGTTTTGGTGGACGTAATTCAACTCACAATAAAGACCCAGGCATTAATGGAGTTACTAGTCAAATAAATAATTATATCTGGAGTACCTGCCACAGTGGAGAGGTACAAGGAACTATATAAGAGAAAAAAGGCTTCCCAGTGAAGAAACTCAGAAAAAGTGTCCCCAGGGATGTGTGATGGATTTGAGATGTTACAGAAGAGTTGAATTAGCCAGGCTGAGGGGAAGACGTAGAGGAAGAGCAGCCAGCAGGGCTATTAGCACAGAAGAAGTGTCTGGAAGGCAGGGTGGGGCACTTCGGGCACTAAGGACAAGTGTGGCCAAAGTGCAGACAACAAGGGCCAGGTGAGTGAGGTGAAGCAAGAAAGTACATGGGGCCTGACATGTGGACCGGAAACCTGATTCTGAGAACAAAGGAAAAAGGTGTGATTTGTCTGGAGTTGGGGAAATGAAAGAGTTGGATTTGAGTTTCCATGGCTTCACTGTAGGAAATGGATTGGAAAGTTCTTAGGGGATGTTGGAGCCAGGTAGAAGCTGTTCCAAAGTGTGGGTGAGGAATAGTTGTTTGGACAAAGGGTGGTGGCAGTGGAGAAGAGGCAAGCGGACAGACCTAAGAGATGAGAGGAAGGCAAAGGAATCAAGATTTACTGGTAGATGAAGTGTAAGAGGTGAAGGGGGAGGCAATATAAGAACAAGTCTAAGGCTTCCAACTCGTGTTCAAGGCAGAGGTTAGAAGTTCTCAAAGAGAAATCAACAACACACAGGAGAGATCCAGGGATCCAGGTTTTGGATATCTTACTTTGAAGTGCCTCTGGGATGTGTAGGTAGTAAGGCTGAGCGGAAGCCAAAGACAAAACTCAGAGAGTCATCTGCATGTGACATAACTGGTTACTAGTGTCATGGGTAGGGGTGAGATGGCTTTGAGAGAGGTCGATCAAAGAAGAGGATCTTTTCATGGGTGTTTTTGTATATTTTTTTGGAGCAGGGGTTGCACATTACTATATCTGTCCATTTTCTGTAGGCAGGAACTCTTTATATATTAAAAGAACTATCTGTTAACAAATTATTTGAAATATATATTGTATTTATTCTCAGTTTGTTGCTTGTGTTATAATTTTACTCGTGGTGTTGCTGTTATTGTTTCTGGCCATTAGTAAGGTTTTAGATATTTATATAATTTTAGTAATCAATATTTCCATTTATTTACAGTGCAGTGTTGAAGAACTCAAGTTCTTTACAAATCACACTGCTTAAGTTAGAATTCTGTCTCTGTCTCTTATTATCTGTGTTATCTTGGGTAGTTTATTTATAGTATTCCCTCACTTATTGCGGGTATTACATTCCAGACTCCCGCCCCCCCAAGGTAGAAATCTTACATTTATTCTATACTCTTAAACCTATGTAACTTTAACATACGTATACAGTACTGCAAAATCCTGCAATATAACAAAAATTCTGCGATAAATAATTAAATATAATATTTTAAAACATCCCACGATACAGTGAGGCTACAATAAGTGAACCACGATATAGCGAGGGACTACTGTACTGTACTTTATTTGTATGTCAATTCCCTTACCTGTGATGTGGAGATGACAGTGGCAAATATCTTATTATGGACATTAAATAAGATAATACATATAGAGAATAGTACCTGGAACTATAGTATATGTCAATGAGCATTAACAATTATTTTCTTGTTATTGGAGAGTAAATATAACAAAAAAAATTGAAAATAGAATATATTTGTAAATTCAAGTTCAAATAGTATTTTAGAAATAAGTAAAATTAGCCATCTGGGGAAAAAACAATTTGCACAAAATATCAGGACCAAAAGTACAAGGAGAGTGGAGAACAGAGAATTTGGTTGAATACCAACTATAAGCTGTAATAGAAAATAACTTCTGGTACTTTGAACATCTTAATCACAGAAGAAAAATATGGCTTAAACAAACTTGGAAAAAAAATAGCCAGTATCGTCTCCTAGGAAGAAGTAGATAGGCTTCATATAAGAAAATCTAGGGCATTAAAATATGTCCCATATTGTAATGAAAAGATCGTAAATAGAGGTAACTCTGTGAGCCAACTTGGGACAGAGCAACTGGCAATGCTGGGGGTGTTGCCCAGGCTGATCAAGAGTGCCTCAAGGGTGGGATTCCTAGGTAGACGTGGCGTGGAGTCGAAAGTGGGAACAGAGGAGGTAGGCATGGTTTGGAATAAATAAGTAAATCAAGCACATAGGTATGGTTGAGCATTTCTGATGTGCTGTATACTCATAAGTTCTCCTTCTGATTTTTATCCCAGTTGATGTCATTACATCAGAACCTTGGGTGCGACAAGGTAGAGGC
This sequence comes from Furipterus horrens, assembly GCF_987537825.1. NCBI lineage: Eukaryota > Metazoa > Chordata > Mammalia > Chiroptera > Furipteridae > Furipterus > Furipterus horrens. The sequence continues at coordinate 141,164,966 of NW_028327176.1, read as the reverse complement.
ATCAGCGGATGCATTGAGGGTTGTCTCAGGATTAAGTGATTTACGCTCCCCTTCGGGCGCTCCCCTTCGGTGAGATTGCACTGCTTACCTTTGCCTCCTCAGAGGGGAAATACAACTGGTAGTCTACACTTTTTTTATTGTCATTATTAATATACTTATTGTAAAGATAAATATTATCAGTAATGTCTTTTTGTCTTTCATGCCATGCTTAGAAAGACCTTCATCATCCTGAGATTGAAAACTATTGGTCTGTATTTTCTTTCTTGTCCTTTCATCCTTGCATTGCTTTGCCTTAGAGCTTCTTTTATGCTAATCATTTTTCACACATGTATTTTATCTCCCAAACTTCCTTTCTAAGCTCCTGGAGGTCAGAAAAATGTTCTTCTTACTCTGCAACTGGCCTAGCACAGAACCTATCCTGGTGGACCTTCAGAAACTTTTTTTGAAAATGAGGGTGATATAACATTGATTACAAAAGACTATTTTTCCTTTGTGATTTTATGTTTGGTGAGGTGGTGAGGTGGTGGTTTTAGGATCTGGATAGTGCTAGCTATGGCTGCAGGAGCCCAGATTAGGCAATCTCAGTGAGTGGTCAGGGCCCTCCACAGTTAGCGGTACACTCAGGAAGTTCCCTTAGGATGAGCTTGACAGGTAATAAACAGACATCATCACTCTAAACTATATGACAGTCAAGAGTGCCCAATCATTACCTCCTTGTCAGCGTATGGAACTTTCTTTGTGTGTGAGGAGATGGCCCACCACTTCTACCACTTCTCAGGGAGCTCAGGGACTAGCAAATGATAAGGAACCATCGGTTCCCTGTCTTCTTTTCCCAGCTTGGCTGGACTAGGGGAAGAGAAGACTGAGGCCAAACATAAATAAGCTTTTTGCCCCAAGGCTCTGAACAGAGCTGGCTGCAGGAGCTACAGGGGCTCTTGGTGGTTCCGAAGGCCCTTGTCTCATCCCACAGCCTTATGGGAGGAGAGAGAGAGAAAAAAAGAACTCAGATACAGCCCAGGGTAGAGTTCCTAGACCCTATTTTTTTGTTCCTCTTATCACAGCTTGATATAATGATTTATTTCTTAGCTTATATGTTTAACTGCTCTTCCTTGTACTAGGTTGTGAATAATATGAAAGCAGGGGGCTCCTCTATCTCATTCACTACTTTTTCCCCAACAGGAAAAATAATGTTTGGCACAGAGTAGGTATTTGATAAAGGCATGTTTTAATCAATAAGTAAACAAATTTAATTGAATTATTTTTGTCAGCACTAAACGAGTTCACTTACCTAAAGTGTCTAAGAAGTGCTAGAAATCCTCAAGGCCAGGTAGTGGTTTTACATCCATTGACACCCACACAGCATCTGGATGCACACACAGAGCATACAGGATGCTGAGACTTGGAGGCGGCAGAGCCATTGTCTCTGTACACTTCCCCAGATGCTGTTTCCAGGGAACTGCAGCTCCTTGTATTGACATATAATATGTGCAGGTAAGTAATTGAAGTTACAAGCATAGGCTTTATGCTGATCTAATCATTACTCAAGTTGGGATCTGCTTTCATGATTCTAAATGTCATGTAGTAGCGGCCACAGGAACTATTGTCCAACATGCAATGTTCTCACTCATTCAGGAACCTCATCTCTGCCAGTGTGTTCAGGTCTGTGCCACATGCGAGTGAGGGCTCCTTGTCTTTCTCCTCCTCTGATTGTAATCTTCCCAATAATTCGTCCTTGCAAGTTCCACTGAACTGTGGATCTCTGTTAGAGCTTCCAGTCCTGGGGGTGGAGGTATGAGGGGAAAGGAAAAAAGAAAATATTGACATTTGTTTATGTAAGAGATACTTGTTAAGTGACTCTCAGTGCCAGAGACTGTGCTGGCTCAATGCTGAACCCAGATGAACTGAGGTCATTTAGCTAGAGAGGAAATTAACACTGGCTTTCAAGTATAAGGTGACAAAGATGAGATGCGTGTGAGGTGGAGGTGAGTAGTTTTCTTCATGTCAACTAAGGATAAGGCAAAAAAACCTCAACAACAACCCAGCACCATTTCGGTTAGAAGCAACTGTAAACAAGACTGATGTAAGCACAGGGGCCATATTTTCTGAATTAGAAACTGAGACACATGGTCTGACACATGATCTGACAGATGGAGAGAATATTTTGGATTATGACTGTCCTAGAAAAATCTCTTACAGATGGCATAGGTGTAGTACACAGCCATCAACATGAGACTTGCAGGGCATGGAGAAAAATGCTGTGTTCTTCTTTAAGATATCGTTTCTAGTGCCACGTATTCCACTATTAGAGATTTATTTCTGTGTCCTGTGGAAGATTTTAGATATTCCTGCTTGTCTTATTCAAATGGAAATATATCTAGTATGTAAGATCTTATACACTTTTAAGCTAAAGTTTTTGTGGGTTCAGTTTTGAAAGTAAAGGTATGTAGGAATGGAAACCTGTGGGGAAAAGCAGTGATAGGAGGGAAGGGAAATATTCTTACATTTTGCCTAGTGCTTGCTTCATCTACAGGAGTTGCCAGATGGTGCAACAAATACCTAGGGAAGTTGAGAATCTCTTCCTTGGAAATTTGAAAGAAGAAATGGCTAGCTAAGGGGCAGCCTTGCCTGGCAAGCTTGAGCCTGGAGCAAGTGCTGCTCAGCTCACAGTTGAGCAATGACTATGATGTACAGAGATGCACTTGACCCCTGTGCATATCCAATTATGTGAATCATGAAAAGCTAGTGTTACCCTCTCAACAAAGCAAAGTCTTGCCTTTAAACTGGAAGGATTGTAGGGGCCAAAATTTTATGTGAGTTCATGATAGAATTTCATGTTTTTGTTTATTCCCACTTAAACTTTCAAAAACTCAGTGTTTCCATCTGTTAAATGGCATCACGATACCTACCCTTTAAGGTTATTGAGAGAATGAAATGAGACCATGCAACCACAGCACCTAGTATAGTGCCTGAGAAAAAGAGTTGGGGCTAGATAATTGTACCTATTCTCTTCTTGGCTCAGGTCAGAATTGGAGTATATTGCAGATATTCTTAGTTGCCACCTAATTTCTCCTCTTCCCTTCTTTCTTGATTCAGGCCAAATCCAGTTCACAAAACCTGCATTTTTCAACCTCCCTTGTGGTTACAAGTGCCATTTAATTGTTCCATTCAAAGTGATAGAAGTGGGTGTCATTTTTTGGCTGATACATGTGTTACCTTTTTTTTATCCTTTTCACTTGCTGATTCTCTCTACCTAGAATGCACAAATGATGGCAACAACTGTGGCAATCATTTTGGGACCATGACAAAATGGACAAGAGGTCTCAGTGCAGATATCCTTGCACTGCTGAACCAATACTAGTGACTGCTTTATCAAGACAACTTCTACCTGGATAAAAATAAGCTTCTGTTTTTTTACTATTTAATCACATTTTCTGTCAGTAATAGTCAATTGCAATTCAAATAATATTGGGGTTAAACTTAGTCAATATTAAATATGATTAAAAAACGTTTTATTAGGAATATTATTGACTACCCAAATAAAGCTTCTCTGTGAATATCTATGTCTGGTCACTAAACTAGCATACCCTCTATAGCACACCTTCATCAGCTCTCTGTGCCTGGTTATTTTACGTAGTTGCTAAAGTCCATTGAATTTCCCCCCTTACCTTTTGCTGCCTCCGAGTCTCAACCACCTTAATTTTTACTCAAGTCATCCAGACAGAATTATCTCTTTGCTTTCACAAAGACAAATTTATGTATTTCTATAATATTTAGTTCAGTTTTCTAAAAGCAGAATTTTATGCCTTCCATTTGAGGAATACTTAGAAGTTACCTCTTAGACACCAGGCACCAAACTCTGAAACAGTACAGATTTTGCTGGTCTGCAATAAGATGATATTGACATTGAGAATGAGCATTTAAGAACTTTCATAATAATTAGACATGACTGCAACATTTATTTTTATTGTATTTTACTAAAGAATTAGTACATTATAAATGGAAATTTGAAAACCTATTTTTTTTCTCTCTCTCCCATTGATAGATTGAAAAGTACTGTGTAATGAATAAATGTCAGGTGATATAAAAAGTCACTGTAGAGTTTATAATTATTTTCAAAATTAACCTTTAAAAATGATAGTATTCTTGTAGTGTGAGATAAAAACCTACTGGCTATTTAAAAAAATGAGGATTTGTCAGCTATTTAGTTTACACACACACACACACATCCCTTATGCGGTTAAGGAACAAAATATATCTTGCTAGAACAATAGCTTCTTATTTTTCTTAACTAAAGGTGATTGCCCTTTGCTTATATAAATTAATACTTCAATACACAGAATGATAATGAATTATTCTCAGAAGTAGGACATAATAGTATCTACAACACATCAAGAAAAATTTAGAAATAGGACTATCTAAGATAATGAGAGGCAATTGGGAGTTTGGGGAAGAGAAGAATGTGACATATGGAAGTAATTATTATGAATTTTAAATTATTTACTAAGTATAGCAACATTGAGATGCTTTTGTTAACCAACTTAGAATTTTTTTTTAAAGAATACCAACCTATAAAATGAACGCAGGTATTTCATATTCTAAAAATATAAAAGAAAAAAAAAACTTCAGTGCTGTGAAGCTCTTAAGAGAATCTAGGACTGATCCTGGGTGGATACACTGGAATTTATTTTGCTGTTAGTTGATACAATCATTGTTCCAAGAAAAATCGTGAACCATGTCAGCTGGATGATAGTTTTCAACTTTTCTCCCAATGCTTTTTTGTTTTTCCTTAAAAAAAAAACAAAACTGTTTGCGCTGTTTATAAAGATTTCAGGGTACTACTTACCATTTTAGCTACTAACACAAACAACCTTGACAATCATAATCTATTTTTTTATTCCTTTTCACCCAGAGAAGTAAGCAGTCATCAATTATAGGCCCTCGCATGAAATACAAATTTAGTGCCCTGGAAATGAAAACTAAAGTAATTTGTACCTTTAGTATTCCAAGGGGAATCATTCTTGGTCTATTTACTATGAAATATTCCCTCTATCTTATACTCTTCTAAGTTATATCAATGTCATCGACCATAACTTGAATCGTAATGAGTAGATGATATCCTTGCATGACTGGAATCATGTCATCATTATTAGATGACCTAGTTAGCATATGTGGTTAAAAATGCCATTGCCTTTTTATTTATTGACTTATTTTGGAATGACACAGGTTATATCCAGACAAGGCTCCTTATTTTTTTTTTTTTTATGAAATGCCATAGAGTTTTGTTTATTTTTTTAAACCATATCCACTAACCACATACACTGAGCCATGCACACTATTTTAAAATATTTCCTTACAAACCGTATTTTTCTCCCATGACTTTTATTATCAATGGCTCTGGAAAAATATAAAACATGGGCAAAGAAATGTGATAGCCTTGTTTCAAAAGCATTGGTAAACTTTAGAAGGAACCTCAAATCAGCAAAGATGTCAGTGAGAAAAACAAACCTTCCTGAACCCACGGGGGTCAAATGTGTGCAAAGGGCACTTGTTTTTGTTGCTGTCCTTGTACTTCCGCCAGGAGAGGGGTGGGTGTTTAGTGCTCCCTAAGGGCAGTGCCTGATAACATCACATTCAAGGTCAGAAATCTTGGCTCCGTTTCTGGTCTTATGCTTCCAAATAAAAAATGTATGAAAGAATGAAGCATTTGCCTTAGAAATGATGCTAGAATTTTTCCTCACATTGACTTTTCTGCTATGGAAATCTGTATTTGTTCTTTAATCCTTGTTTTCTGCTCCTGCAGTTTCCCATGCCTGATCTTTGTGGGCCAATGCTCTCTTCTCAGGGGGCACCAAAATGCTCCAGACAGTTATTTTTCTCTCAATTTTGGAAGAACTCACTGCCTTATGTCCTCTCATTTCTTCTCTGGCTTTTTGTTTCTTTCCAAATTCTATTTGAGTCTCCTCTTCTGTTCCTTTGGAATTCAGTCTTAGTGTTTTTGGGTCTGTCCACTTTCTTGCTAGGTCTGCCTGCATTATTTCCCAGGATTTAAAAGAAATTAGAATAGATTTTTAAAAATTAGGCAGTATGCCTAATGAGCATTGAGCAAGGCCAGGCTTAGGGGCACTGACCCACTGTGCAGTGGAAAATTTGCTTTATTCAAGTCAGCCCTCTGCATACGCAGAATTCCAACCATAGATAGAAACTGCATGTATAGTTTTTTAAGCTGTGTTCTCTTGTAAGTGGTTATTAAAGAATTTGAGTTTTAAAGGAAACTTTGAAATTTTTTATATATAATACTATCACATCAGTGATTCTACATGTTTATTTTCTTAACTGCTTAATGATCATACTAGATTAGTTGCATAACACCTAATTAATGATATAGTTGGAATCTTATCAGATAACATTACGATAAGTTAACTAGAAACTGGTCAAATTAGCTGAGTCATCCTCATATGGCTTGAATTTCCTTAACAGATTCAAACTGTTTTTAGCAATAGAAGATGAGAGTATTTGAATGAGTAGCACTTCTAAAGACAGGGAGACAATGCATATACTGTAAGTTAAGTTAAATGAATCCACTTTTTATTTGTATTATATAATTGGAAGAAAAATCTTTACCCTCTGAACCATTATTCTCACTGTAATGCTCATGATTGTCTTAATATTATATCGATAAAATGCTATAGTTTCTTTTTCAGACTAAAAACTTAGTTTACTGAAACATGACTTACCCTCAATAAACAATAATCTTGGAATTCTAATTAATTTCTCCTGTTTCCCCTGGATGCGGATGTAATATTTAATTCATTAGTCATTGAACAGGATTTGTTGTCCCTGTCTCTGAGCATGTGGTATAGTGAATTGCGAAGCTCTTTAAGGCAGTCCTCTCTGCCCTTATGCAGTAGGGCTTTCGTTTTTTAGTAGAACCTACACCAGAAAGAAAGGTCTGAATTGCAGCTTTAATATCAAAGCAATATGTTTCAATTGACTAAACAGGGCATTAACAATTTAGATAAAAGTATGCTATGTAACAAATAATGAGCTATAAAACCCCCTCATTGAGCATTAACCCTTTGGAGTATATAGGTATGTATGTGCATTATAAACATCTATTTAACTGGCAATATGAACTTATTGGGGACTGCATTGTTATTATTTAATTAAAAAAATATATTTTTATTTATTGTTTTTCTATTACAGTTGTCCCACTTTTTCCCCTCATTGCTTCCCCCCACCCCACCCACCCCTTCTCCCATAGTCAATCCCCACCCCATTGTCCATGTCCATGGGTATTGGGGTCCTTGACTGGACCCCCTCCCCTTCTTACTCCCCTTCTCTCCCTGCCCTCTTCCACCTTGTCACTGTTAGCCTACTTCTTGTTTACATGTCTCTGGTTCAATTTTGCTTGTTTGTTTGTGTTGTTCCTGTATTAGGTGATATCATATGGTATTTGTCTTTTATTGCCTAGCTTATTTCACTAAGCATAATTCTCTCTAGTTCCATCCATGTTGTTGCAAATGGTAGGACTTCCTTCTTTCTTTCTGCTGCATAGTATTCTATTGTGTAAATGTACCAGTTATTTGATCCACTCATCTACAGGTGGGCACTTAGGCTGCTTCCAGCACTTGGCTGTTGTAAACAGTGCTGCTATGAACATATGGGTGCATAGAATGTTTTGAATTGGTGTTTCGGTATTCTTTGTGTATAATCACAGCAGTGGAGTTGCTGGGTCAAAAGGCAGCTCCATTTTTAGTTTTTCGAGGAAATTCCAAACTGTTTTCCATCATGGTTGCACCAGTCTGCATTCCCACCAGCAGTGCACTAGGGTTCCCATTTCTCCACATCCTCACCAGCACTTGTTTGTTGATTTGTTGATGATGGCCATTCTGACTGGTGTGAGGTGGTATCTCATTGTGGTTTTTATTTGCATTTCTCTAATGGCTAGTGATGCTGAGCATTCTTTCATATGCCTATGGGCCCTCTGTATGTCCTCCTTGGAGAAGTGTTTGTTTAGGTCCTTTGCACATTTTTTAATTGGGTTGTCTGTCCTCTTGGTGTTGAGACATATAACTTCTTTATATATTTTGGAGATCAATCCCTTATCTGAGGTATCATTGGCAAATATGTTTTCCCACATGGTTGGTTCCCTTTTTATCTTGCTGATCTTTTCTTTTGCTGAGCAGAAACTCTTTAGTTTGATGGAGTCCCATTTGTTTATTCTTTCCTTTATTTCCCTTGCCTTAGGAGATATATCGATGAAAATATTGCTTTGTGGGATATCTGAAATATTTCTGCTTATGTTTTTCTCTAGGACTTTTATGGTGTCACGGCTTACATTTAAGTCTTTGATCCATCTTGAGTTTATTCTGGTGTATGGTGTAAGTTTGTAGTCTAGTCTCATTTTTTTGCATGTCCCTGTCCAGTCCCCAGCATCATTTGTTGAAAAGGCTCTTTTCACTCCATTTTATGTTCCTTTCCACTTTGTCAAATATTAGTTGACCATATAGACCTGGGTTTATTTCTGGGCTCTCTATTCTGTTCCACTGACCTATATGTCTCTTCTTATGCCAGTATCAAACTGTTTTGATTATCGTGGCCTTATAGTATAGTTTGATACTAAGTATTGGGATTCCTTCTACATTATTCTCCTTTCTCAAGATTGCTGAGGCAATTTGGGGGTCATTTTTTGGTTTCAAATAAATTTTTGAAGTATTTGTTCTATGTCTGTGAAATATGTCATTGGTATTTTAACAGGGATTGTGTCGAATCTATAAATTGCTTTGGGTAGTATGGACATTTTAATGATGTTGATTCTTCTCTCCATGAACATGATATATGCTGCTATTTATTTATATCTTTTTAAATTTCATTCTTCAGTGTCATGTAGTTTTCCAAGTATAGGTCTTTTACCTACTTGGTTAAGTTTATTCCTAGATACTTTATTTTTCTTGTTGCTATAGTAAATGGGATTTTTCTTCTAGTTTCTATCTCTGATATTTTATTGTTGTTGTACAGAAATGTCTTCCATTTCTGAATATTGACTTTGTACCCTGCTATTTTGCCAAATTCACTTATTAGTACAAGTAGATTTTTCATGAAATCTGTAAGGTTTTCTATGCACACTATTATGTCATATGCGAATAATGACAGTTTTACTTCTTCTTTTCAACTTTGGATGCCTTTCATTTCTTTTTCTTGTCTGATTGCTGTGGATAGAACTTCCAAGACTATGTTGAATAGGAGTGGTGAGGGTGGACATCCTTGTCTTGTTTCTGATATTAGGGGGAGTGCTTTCAGTTTTTACCCTTTGAGTATGATATTGGCTTTAGGTTTCTCATATATGGCCTTTATTATGTTGAGGTATGCTCCCTTTATTCCCATTTTGCTGAGTATTTTCATCATAAATGGGTGTTGTACTTTATCAAATGCTTTTTCAGCATCTATTGATATGATCATGTAATTTTTGTCTTTCATTTTGTTTACGTGGTGTATTACATTTATTGGTTTGTGAATATTAAACCATCCTTGCATTCCTGGGATGAATCCCACTTGATCGTGGTGTGTGATCTTTTTAATGTGTTGCTGGATCTGGTTTGCCAATATTTCACTGAGGATTTTAGCATCTTAAGTTCATTAGTGATATTGGCCTGTAGTTTTCTTTCTTTGTTGTGTCTTGACCTGGTTTTGGAATTAGGGTAATACTGGCTTCATAGAAAGAGTTCGGGAGTCTTCCATTTTCTTGGATTTTTGGGAATAGTTTGAGAAGGGTAGGCATTAGTTCTTCTCTAAATGTTTTGTAAAGTTCTCCTGTGAAGCCATTTGGTCCAGGGCTTTTGTGTGCCGGGAGTTTTTGATTATTGCTTCAATTTCACTAGTTGTTATTGGTCTAGTCAGGCTTTCTGCTTCCTCTTGATTCAGTTTTGGAAGATTATATGTTTTCAGAAATTTGTCCTTTTTCTCTAGGTTGTCCAATTTCTTGTCATACAGTTGTTCATAGTAATTTCTTACAAGCCTTTGTATTTCTGTGGTATTGGTTGTGATTTCTCTTCTTTTGTTTCTGATTTTATTTATTTGGGTCCTTTCTCTTTTTTTTGTGATGAGCCTTGTTAAAGACTTGTTGATTTTGTTTACCTTTTCAAAGAACCAACTCCTGGCTTTTCTGATCTTCTGAATTGTTTGTTTAGTCTCTGTTGTTTAATTCTGCTCTGCTCTTGATGATTTCTTTCCTTCTATTCACTCTGGGTTTTGTTTGTTGTTCTTCCTCTAGTTCTTGTAGCTGCAGGGTTAGATTTTTTATTAGAGATTCTTCTATATTTTTTAGGTAGGCCTGTATTGCTATGAACTTTTCTCTCGGGACTGCATTTGCTGTGTCCCATAGGGTTTGGGCTATTGTATGTTCATTATCATTTGTTTCCAGAATCTTTTTGTTTTTTTCCTTGATGTCTTCATTAACTCTTTTATTATTTAATAGCATGTTATTCATTCTCCATGAGTTTGAATGTTTTTGAGTTTATTCTTTGAGGTTGATTTCCAGTTTCAATCCATTGTGATCTGAGAAGATGCTTGATATAATTACAATTTTCTTGAATTTGTTGAGGCTTGTTTTGTGTCCTACCATGTGGTCTATCTTTGAAAATGTCCCACTTGTACTTGAAAAGAATGTATATTTTGCTTCTTTGGGGTGAAAGTTTCTGTATACATCAATTAAATCCATTTGATCTAGAGTGTTGTTCAATGCTTTGATATCCTTGGTGTTTCTTTGCTTCGAAGATCTAGCCATTGTTTACAATGGGGTATTAAAACTCCCACTATGAGTGTGTTGCTGTCAATATCCTTCTTGAAGTCCTTCAAGATTTTCCTTATATATTTGGGTGCTCCTATGTTGGGTACATATATTTTTATCAGTGTTATACCTTCCTGATGGATTGTTCCCTTAAGTATCATAAAATGTCCTTCTTTGTCTCTTGTTATGGCCTTTGTTGTGAAATCTGTTTTGCCTGATATAAGTACTGCTACACCAGCTTTTTTTTTTTAATGTCCATTTACTTGAAATATTGTTTTCCATCTCTTCACTTTGTCTGTGTAAATCTTTTGTTCTGAGGGGGGTCTCTTGTAGACAGCAAATATGGGGGTCATGTTTTCTTATCCATTCAGCTACCCTGTCTTTTTATTGGTACATTTAATCCATTTACATGTAAAGTTATTATTGATAGTTACTTATTCATTGTCATTTTCCCCCTTGTACCTGTGTTCCTCTCTCTCTTTCTCTGTTTCTTCATCTTCTTAAAGCAGACCCTTTAGCATCTCTTGCAATGCTGGTTTGGTGGAGATGTATTCTTTTAGTCTTCCTTTGCATGGGAAACTCCTTATTTCACATTCCATGTTGAATAAGAGCCTTGCTGGGTAGAGTAGTCTTGGTTGTAGGCCTTTGTTTTTCATTGCTTGGAATATATTTCACCACTCCCTTCTGATTTGTAGTGTTTCTGTTGAGAAATCTGATGATAGTATTATTGAACCTTTCTTGTATGTTATTAGCTGTTTTTCTCTTGCTGGTTTTACAATTCTCTCTTTGTCTTTGAATGTTGCCATTTTAATTATGCTGTGTCTTGGAGTGTGCTTGTTTGGGTTCATTTTTATTGGGACCCTCTGTGCTTCCTGGACTTGTGTGACTTTTTCTCTCATCCAATTAGGGAAGTTTTCTGTCATTACTTTTTTCAAACAGGTTTTCTATCCCTTGCTCCACTTCTTATTCTTCTTGTATTCCTATTATATGGATATTATTATGTTTCTTGTTGTCCTGCAGCTCTCTTATAACCTCTTCATTCTTTTTAATCTTTTTTTGTTTTTTTGCACTGTCTGGGAATTTTTTTCTATGTTGTCCTCCAGCTCACTGATTCAATCCTTTGCTTCCTCTAGCTGTTTTTGATTCCTTCTACTATGTTCTTCAATTCAGAAATTGTATTCATTTCCTCATGGCTCTTATTGATAGCTTCTGTGTCTTTTTTAATGCTGGCATAATTCTCAGTAAGCTTCTTATAGTTTCCCTGGAGTTCTTTGTAGTTTTCTTTGAGCTCGCTGAGCTCATTGAGCTTCCCTATAATCCATATTTGGAATTCCATGTCTGATAGTTTGCTTACGTCTATTTTATTTAGTACTCTTTCTGGGGATTACTCCTTTCCTTTAAATGGGCGGTTGTTTCTCTGTCTCCCCATTTTTGTGACTCTTCTTGTTTGCTTCTTCTTCTCAGATTGATATGCATGTCCTGGGTCTGCCCCTGGTAGTGTCAGATCATGTCCCAGCCAGGGCCTAGGCAGCCTGTTGGAAACTACCAAAGACCTACTGTCTTTGTCTGTCTTCTCTAGTTGTTAATCTATTCAATCTGTGATCAGCCACTAGGCTTAAACACTGAGGGTGGGGTAGATTAATTTCTGTGGGCAGGGCTAATGCTTCCCCTCAGGCTGGTGCCACTTGGAGGGGAGTTGTCTGCCTGCTGTATGGTGAATGAGTCAGCACTGGGAACCATTCAGCTGCTTCCTCAGTTCTCTCCTCAAAGCCACCACCCCAAACTCTTAAGCATCTCTAGTGCTCTCTGCCCTCCCTCTGTTGGAGCCCAGCCCTCCCTCTGTTGGAACCCAGGGTAAGTGGGTGCCAATATACTTTTGCATATGATCCCTTTAAGAGCTCTTTTTCTCCAGCTGTTTCTTTCAGGGCAGGAAAACAAAAAAAACAAACAAACAAAAAAAAAAAACCACAACCCTGTGGCTTTTCACTTTTCATAGCTGGATGCTATCTTACTTTCTGTTCTGTTGTTGTAGGCTGGAAAACCTGGATGGAGGTTTAGACCCTGCCCTTCTCAGGGGGAAACCTCGGCTGCTGAGCTGTTTCTCAGTCCTTTCAGCTGCCCCCCATGGGAGCCCAGCCAGCCCTTTCACATCTTTGCACTTCCTACCACTTACCTTGTGATGAAATGGTCTTTTCTGTCTGTCCATAGTTATAATGCTTCTCTCCAGCTAATTCTCAGTTGGTTATTCCAGATGATTTCTCCACAATTAAGTTGTAATTCCAGATTGGTCCTGGGAGGAGGTTAGTGTAGCTTCCACTTACTCCTCTGCCATCTTGGATCCATTCTTATTATTTACTTTTTGATTAGCTGTTCATGTATACATAGATGAAAATAAGAAGCCTGACTCTAAATTTTATTGATCTGATCATAAAGGGTTCTTTGAGGGGATATTGAAATTGAGGTAGAATTAAAATGCAGGATAAGAGGCAGTATATCAAACAATAAGTATTTAATAAATAGCTTAGTTTTCTGTATACCTGTGTAAGGTGTGGTGAAGTTATTAAAAAGAATCTAAAAAACAGCCCCATGCCTCAGAGATTACAGTAACAGGAGATAAGACTAGAAGTCATGATACAATTTAAGAGGTACCAGCACACCTCTGATGGAAAGCTCTGACAGATGGTCCTTGATCTGGACTTTAAAGGAAAAGCTGAATTTGGATCAAGGGAGACAAAATAGTGAACAGAGGCATGGCAAGAGAAATGAGCATGTGTGTTCAGGGGCATGGGGGAGACCAATAATGCTGGAACTGAAGAATCAAAGCATGTGAACATAGGAAAAAAACAATTTTGTGCCCTGACATGTAGAACTAGCTCGAAAAGTTGTGGATTGAAGTCCAAGTTCTGATTCTGGTTGCTGCTGATCTGGAGGAGGCTGATAGGCCTACGTGGAAAGCAGAATTGGAGCCATTGAAGTTGTAGAGGTGAAGCCCAGGCTCAAGTTCTTGAGTGTTGGAAATAATGTCAGGTTTGCAGAGGGAAAGACACATTGCTTGGGCAGCTAAGGCTGGCTCTAGATGAATCAGTGAAATGTGAATAGTTATTTTTTGCATCTCTGTTTTTTAATTTTCTGTGCTTCCCCATAATTTGCGTGTGTGGCTCTGGCTTCTATTGCACAAGGCTTCTCTTTGCCATGCTTTGTTTCAAAGTAACTGTAGTTTCATTTTCTTTACTCTCACATCCTGAAAATTAGAATCTCTGAGGTTCTGCCAACTATTTAGCATACATGAAAGAAGGATAGCATTCTGTGTCTAGTGATCTTTGGACAATATGAATTCCTTTTTTCGTGGTGAATACTTTAATATTCTTTGGGTAAATAAGTCTTAGTTCAGTAATCCCCCCCATCTATGGGGGATTCATTCTAAGACTGTGGATAGTACTGAACCCTGCATATGTCATGTTTTTTTCCTATGTATACATACTTGTAATAAAGCTTACATTATAAATTAGGCTCATAAGAGATTAACAACAACAACTAATCATAAAATAGAACAATTATAACGATAAAATAAGGGTTACTTGAATATAAGCACTAAAACACTTCAATAGTCAATCTGATAATATAGATGGCTATTAAGTGATTAATAGGTAATATATGTACAATATGGATATGCTGGACAAAAGGGATAATTCACATCCCAGTGGGATAGAGCAGGACAGCAAGAGATTTCATCATGCTACTCTGAATGACATGCAGTTTAAAACTTAGAAATTGTTTTTATCTGGAATTTTCTGGCTAATATTTTTGGACTAAGTTTTACTGCTCATAACAGAAACCATGAAAAATAAGACAACAGGTAAGGGGGGATTACTGTATAGACTGATTTACCTCACATAGATAAAAATGTAATTTTGTGCCCACAGATGTTATTCCTTGCCTTATTATGTAAGACCTCTGAACGCCTTGGGTTTTCTCGGTAGTTTATTGCCACAGCTCTCCCAACTACTCAAAGCAGGAGCCTTGGTTATGTTTCAGGGGTGGCAGAAGAGGGTGACAGCCAGTAGCTTTAGGTGTGCATGTATAAAACCACTTTTCTTTTTGGAACTTGAGCTCTAGCTTTTCATCACAGAAAATTATTTGCATTTTTAAGATGACATTGCAGGTCACTACTCTGATTAATTCTTACCAAGTTTTAGGCACGGACTTTTCTTAAGATCTGATGTTTAGGAAAGAAAATGGAGAGAAATAAGCATAGGAAATAAATATTTGAAAATGCAGGATTATAAGAGGGAAGTAGAAACTGAATTCAATTCTGCAACTCAACTCAGTTGAATTTCTCAGTTGAACTTCGGTATTAATGATTGAAAAACATTAGTGAACATTTTTAAACATAATACAGCTGTGAGCTGTCCAATGATGTCCATCATTGCATTGTCCTGTGATTATATTTTAAGTATATTTCATTGATTATATTGTTACAATAGTTTCAACTTTTTCCCCTTTGCTCCTCTCCGCCCAGCACCCTCCCTCCCCCAACAATCCCTCCCCCAAGTCCATGCCCATGGGTCATACATACAAACTCTCCTGCCTCAGCCTTTCATATATTCTTCTTCTTCTTTTTAAAATTAATTAATTAATTAATTATTTTAACAATAAAAAATAACAATCCCTCCCTCTCAGACTTAGGACCCTTTATAATCTTATAAAGGACAATGGGCGAAGGTCTCGAGCTCCTCTAGCTGCTTCAAGCTGGACATGGTCGTCGTCCTACGTACCCTTGGGTCCAGAAATTCCTAATAAGAGTGGAGGTGTGGAGGGGAGGGTGGCCTTCCCACATGGGGAAGGATCGTGCAGACTCCAGGTTGGTTGGCTATCCCCAGACAATGGCATGCTTGATTTAACAGGCTAGCATCCTTGTATTCTGGAGGCAACATATTTGGCAACAGGGTTAAAGGACATCATTCAACCCATAACCACTAGATGACAAAAGATAGGTATTAATTTTTCAATGTCCCACATTAGGGAAAATAAGGGCTACTTTGAAGGAAGGTGTGCAAGGTACATCTCACTTGTCCAAAACTCTTTTGCCCATTATACTTAGTTTGGGCTGAGGAAAATAGTGTAGGTTTCCCCCCTCTCAGGCCCCTGGGCTCTTTCTGTCCAAGCCTTTAGGACAGGAAAGAGAAACCAGTTTTAAAGTGAAGCCCACAGACCACCCCATTCTCCACCAACCCAGCCACTTAGGTCAGCCAAACCATTGAGTCTCAGGAGGCAGCAATGCAGACAGGATTAAGTGAGGCCTATATGTACAGACAATCACTCAGGTAATGAGATCGTAGGCTTATGCCCTTTGAAAACAGAAAACACATGTTAATTTATGTAACATAACCCACATACAAGTCTCTAAATCTGTAGGGCTGTTTTATTGGAAAGACATCCAGTTGCAAGGCATTTGACATTCTTCTTGCCTGTAAATTAAACATCTTTGATAATGCCATAGACATAGTTTAACTTTCAAATGAAAACAAATTTTAAATGAAAAGAAACTTTAAAGACAGTTAGCTGCACTACTTTATACTCTACCACTGAGCATTGTGATTTTCCTTGAATTGTGATTTTTCTTCCTAAGATTACCCTCCTTGTCATTAAAAAGACTGCATTAAGTCCATTTTTAATTTATCCTGTTCATTTGCATAAACACAACAAGAGCAGAAAATGATCATTTATGATTTTTAGTTCTGCTTTGCTGGAACTTATGCAAGGAACATTTAGGGTGACCTTCAGTCTGCCCTTTGGGGCACAGAAGCAGAACCACATACCTGACATTCGGCCTTGCCTGCAAACACCTGTCTTTTCCAAGTTCTTCTGGTTTTCCCTTGTGCCTTAAGGTCCCTTCTAGCCATCTTTCAGGAAAACAACCTTCATTCCTTCCCTGGAAAGATTGCCATGGACTGTGCATCTATTCAAGGTACCAGGCCTTTGAAAGTCAATCCCAGTTCCTCAGGGCTTTTTGGTAACAACCAAAGCCCAAGCATGTCTCCTTTAGGCATGACATTCCAGTCAAAGTCTTAGTTAAAAAAAACAAACAAAAAACCTCTATTAACAACTGGTCTTATTAGTTTTATGCAAAGAAACTTATGTCATTACTTACTTCTTTAGAATGCCAAACCCTGGAGGGATCAGATAGGGAGAAAAATATACAGTGTGAAGGAAAATCCTTGTCCTTCTAATCACTGAACTTGCATTTCTATTCTTTATATTTTCATTTTTTTCCTTCACTAAAAAAAAAAAAAATTTCCATTACAGTTGTCCCACATTTTTCCCCCTCTTGCTTCCCTGCACCCTGCCCCCCCTTCTCCCACATTCAGTCCCCACCCAGTTGTCCATGTCCATGGGTCATTTATACATGTTCTTTGACTAGACCCGTCCCCTTCTTACCCCCTTCTCTCCCTCCCATCTCCCCCTTTGTTACTGTTAGTTTATTCCTTGTTTACATACCTCTGGTTCAATTTTGCTCATTTGTTTGTGTTGTTCATTAGTTTCCTGTAATAGCTGATAGCATAAGGTATTTTTCTTTTGTTGTCTGGCTTATTTTGCTAAGCATAATTCTCTCTAGTTCCAACCATGTTGTTGCAAATGATAGAAGTTCCTTCTTTCTTTCAGTACTTATTCATTGTCATTTTCCCCCTTTGTACTCATGTTCCTCTCTGTCTCTCTCTTCTTCTTCATCTTCTTAAAGCAGAACCTTTAGCATCTCTTGCAGTGCTGGTTTGGTGGAGATGTATTCTTTTAGCCTTCTTTTGTCTTGGAAACTCCTTATTTCACCTTCCATTTTGGATGAGTCTTGCTGGGTAGAGTATTCTTGGTTGTAGGCCTTTGTTTTTCATTACTTGGAATATTTTTTGCCATTCCCTTCTGGCTTGTAGTGTTTCTGCTGAGAAATCTGAGGATAGCCTTATTGGAGCTCCCTTGTATGTTATTAGTTGTTTCTCTCTTGTTGCTTTTAGGATTCTCTCTTTGCCTTTGAATGTTGCCATTTTAATTATGATGTGTCTTGAGGTGGGCCTGTTGGGGTTCATCTTCATTGGGACCCTCTGTGCTTCCTGGACCTGCGTGACTCTTTTTCTCCTCATGTTAGGAAAGTTTTCTGTCATTAGTTTTTCTTTTTTCTTTTTTTTTTTTTTTTACACTACATCATATGGGTTTAATTGGTATTTACAGAACATCTTATCCAAAGCAGCAGAATATACATTCTTCTCAAGTGCACATTGAACATTTTCATAGATAAACTACATGTTAGGACAA